>NC_138221.1:10265072-10957572 GCF_964197995.2 Scardinius erythrophthalmus
CATTTTGCGTCATTGTAGGAGGAAGTGTTAGAGGGGGGGATTTCTGTTAACCCCTTCAGACCTGAATTATGTTTTAGGTTTCTGAAAAATATAAAAGTACATTTTCCCAGCTCATGAGGCTTCTATAAATGAGACCAAATTAAAAAAAATTTAAAAATGTTTTGCTTTAATTGTAATTTTTTTTGTCCATTTCAATGGACGTCAGGTCAAAACAGGTGTACTTCACAAAAATTTACCAACATAAAATTAAATAATAAACATACAAATTGTTAGTATATACTTAAAGCTTTTTCTCAAGGTCAAAAACTTTCCAACAGTATACCATTTCAACTTTAATTTTGAGGTTTTTGTTTTATAGATTGCACATTGTTTCTAACAAACTAAATATCTTAGTATCAATCAATATGGTCATGCTAGAGTCATTTTCTTTGCGCATCTTTCTTTTTTAGATCAAAAACTTGAACATTACAACATTTCAACTTTAATTGTAAGGTTTTTGCTTTATAGATCGCACATTTGTTTATTCATAACAAAATAAACCTAGGAATCAATCAATGCATTAATTTTAGAGTTATTTACTGTGTGCATCTTTGAAACAATTTCTCTGTTAACGATTTTCTTGTATTTCTACAGTACAATACTGGCAGCACGGTTGCCATGCATGATGCATGTATTTCGATTTCCAGTAACTGTACTGTAATTCACTTTACAGTACACAAGATCAGTACTGTAAACTACCAAATAGTACTTTACTGTATTTGTACTGTATTTCGTCATTTGATCTGCTTTTGCTGTAAATTATACGGTGTTGTACTGTAATATCTATATTGATAAATTACTGATAAATATTATTATAATTTTCAAAATAATTACTAATAATGATAATATTATATCATAATAACATAATATGTAGTTATTAGGAAATATAGGCTATAGTGGGAAAAAAATATGGAAATCAATGGCTATACTGTCAACTGTCTAGTTACCGACATTCTTCAAAATATCTTCTTTTGTGTTCAGCCGAATAAAGAAACTCATACAGATTTGGAACATCATGAGGATGAGTAAGTGATGACAAATATAATTTTTGGGTGTACTATACCGATAAAGGGATAGTTCACCCAAAAATTTAAATTGGCCCATGATTTACTCACCCTCAAGCCATCCTAGGTGTATATGACATCGTTCTTCTTTCAGACGAATACAATTGGAGTTATATTAAAAAATGTCCTGGCTTCCAAGCTTTATAATGGCAGTGAATGGTTGTTTCTGTTTTGAAAGTCCATAAAAGTGCATCCATCCATGATAAAAGTGCTCCATGGCTCTTGGGGGTACATAAAGGCCTTCTGAAGCGAAGCGATGCGTTTGTGTAAGAAAAAATAATTCATAAAGTTACGCTTTAGATTTATGTCAAATCTGTATGTTTCGTTTGGCCGGAAGCTAGTCATTTTACTTTATAAAATTTTAAATACAGATATTTTTCTTACATCTCTATCTTCCTCATCATCACTCCACATAAAGTCCACATCGGAGATACTTCCATCAGCTATATGTTCAAGCACTTCAAGAACTATATATTCTGCATGAAAAAGTAAAAAAAAAATGTATCGGTACTGTGATAAAGATTTTTTATATAAGAAATTTCAATCAGCATTACTGGACTTCAATTACTGGAATGTGATTTCAGTAACAGGCTTTTGAGCCCACTGTCCATTCTAATGGACAGACACATTTGAAAAAATCCTGATTAAAAATTTCAAATTCTACAATCGATTTTTAACTTTAATTAATAAGTTCAATCTGTCTATTTTACATACAAACTATGAAATACTGACAAACATATCAAAAAATGTAAATAAAACCACAGAAAATGTTGCTTGCTTCTGTGTTTGGAGTGAAGTGCTGACATGCTTCTCTTCAAAGTAGTGTTTTTTTCTATAATTACTACATGCAGAGCTTTACTGCCATTTGATTGGATGACAAGCGTCCAATCTAATGGACTGCAGACTTTAAACTAGGTGAAATGCTCCAGAAGTAAAAAAAAGGGGGTTGACATTGTGATGTCCATTGTAATGGACGCAGGGTCTGAATGGGTTAAGACTACAGACACTAGTTTCTCATCTTTCCCAGGGTGGGGCGCGCTCACGCTACAGACCTATTACAGATCAGTGGGTGGGACTTTACTCTCTGAAACTGAAAGCAATATCCTCCATCTTGTTTGAAGCTAAGCTAACAGGCGCTGTGGAGACAGATGTAAAGTTATGACAATAGCGGAGGAGAGTGCTCAATATGATATAGAAGAAGAGGATTTCGGAAGTCTGATGCTTGAATCAGGTGTTTGTGGCTACCTTTACGAGCCGCATTATAGCGAAGAGCAGCCGAGGCAGAAGACCTGCCTGCCGTGGACGAGGAGCCCGGACTGGCTCGAGTTAGGGCGGACCGGTGGCGCCGGTGATCTCACTATGCAGCTACGAACCGCTACGAACACAGAGATAGAGTCCGTCTGCGGCAAAGAATTTCAACGATGACAATTTCTCCTGGACGAAATCTCTGAATCAGACGAGGACACGGACGTTTGTGTTGAGAACTATCCTAGTTTCGCACCGCATATGTTCTGACTGAACATCCAGGTACCATGCAATAATTCACCTTTTCGAAAGAAATACAAACGAGGAGTAATGCACTATATGAGTTCGCCAACTAACTAGACATTTTGTGTGAATGTGAAATTAATTTCAAGCTCTGGTAGTAGCTAGCCTTGTAGACGGAAGAGTGATTTCTCTTATAGGCAGATATGCGCTTTCTGGATTAGTGGGAGTGGCTTGCGGAGCTGTGCAATGTGGTGCATTGTGGGAGTTGTTGTCTTTCATACAAATGCGTTCTGAAGTTATTTTTTGTCTTTTCTCGGTCACGAAGGCACCAAATTCAAAAATTATTTTACATTTCGACTACATATATGACCCACTTTAAATAAAAAACAATGTTCAAATGGGTGAAATGACCCTTTAAACCGGACTATCAAAAAATAAAGTAACTTTTTTTTTCGGGAGCTTCCTCTGTTTCTCTGACTGAAAATATCTGTATGGGAGTCGAGAGAGTGCTAAAGCTCCTCAGGTCGTATGGCGTATATTTGTAGAAATTATCATTTTTTCTAAATGTGATGTAAATATGTCCTGTAACTAAGTTACCAGATAGGCTAAAGAAACAGACGCGACTGAAAAAGTAAGTGTGTCCTCTTTCTTTTGTGAAATATTAGACCTAACGGTAATTTATTTCTGAGTGACTAATGTGCAATTTTTACATAAATTAATTCATTATGATCAATGTATCACTTTTTATTGTAAACTTGTGGTAAAACATCGATGCTTGGGTTTTAAATATTCAAGTAGCTGCTAAACAAACAAACAAACAAAAAGCTAGCAAACGGCCGCTTTTATCGTGTTTGTTTTCAACGCTGTTTCCAGTGATTTCTGATTAGTTTTCTGATAAAACTTCCATTTGTTGGTGAAATGATGGGTTAGTGTGACGTTGTCCCAGAGAGGCGTGTTACGGGCGTGTTTTAGTGAAGCGCTGTGGAGCTTCTGGCCCGACAGTGGAAACGCATGCCCGGTGCTATTGGCCCGAGGCCATTAGCCCGGCACGGCCCGTTTAAAGCCCTGGCCCGGTGTAGCAGTCGATTCTGTTCCCTATCGGAATTCCTGTTCCCTTTACGCAAATCATGCGTAGTTGCCGAGTTACCATGCGTACCATCAGAACTGAATACGAGCAAGAAGCACAACTGGATGTACGGGAAGCCAAAAGGTTAAAAAAGGATTGTATTTTTCCCGAAATTTAAGCGTTTTTGTTATTGTTTTTATTTTTTATTTTTATTAGAAGCGAATTTTCCCCCATCTGTCAATTCAATCCAGATTATTTCTTTTAAAATTTAAAACATTATTACAGATTTCAATGTAATGTTTATTAAGGCTTTGATTTATCAAGGTTTATTAAGGCTTTGACGCATGCGCTGTCAGCAGACACGGCTCGTTCAGGGGGAACAGGAATTCCGATAGGGAACAGAATCGACTGCTACACCGGCCCTGGCCCGACAGTGGAAACGCGGCTTATGATAGCAGCTGGTAGCATGCAGCTAAAGACACAGGGTAACTTTAGCTTAAAGCAGCTGGTAGCATGCAGCTAAAGACACAGGGTAACTTTAGCTTATAGCAGCTGGTAGCATGCAGCTAAAGACACAGGGTAACTTTAGCTTATAGCAGCTGGTAGCATGAAGCTAGTGACTCTAACTGCTGCTGAAGATTAGTCCTGTAGGGTTACATTACAGCTGGGTTCTTGTTTAATACTGGACCAGTTTCACAGATAGTTGTTCACATCAGACACTCAGACACAGAAACATCGAGGCATAGAGTCCAGGTTGAAGATAAACTCTGAAGTAACCTTTTAAAGTCTAAAACAACAAAGGAAAAAAGACCAAACATTAATTTAAAATATGGCAGGTGGTCGTCAATTCTCACTGTATTTTGTGCATTGTATTCAAACAAATCACACGTTTAGTTACAAAAAACAAGGAGCGAGTCTTTAGTTAGTAATTCTTTTATTAGATTAGATTAGATTCAACTTTATTGTTATTGTGTAGAGTACAAGTACAAAGACAACGAAATGCAGTACATCTTTTATTTGTTTCTTGTCACATTATCTCCATCTGGTGGAAAGATCAAGAACAACAGTTACACTGAGCTGAAACAGACTGCAGCAACTTAACTGTTATAATGTTACTTTAATAACTTTCATTATTCATATTTAATTATTTTCAGGACCTTCAAGCTTTTAATGAATCAAAATAAACAACTTAGTTGATGGTTTAAAACTGAAATAAACTTTGTAGTCGGATTAAAATGGGGCTTTAATAATCAGATTATGTTTAATAATGGTGTATTTCCTGTATAGTGAAATGTATAGTAGGCTATATAGTATATAGTACATAGTATATAGTATAGTATAGTGACTGTTTGGGTCGTGCGGATCAGCTGGAGACATTGGGAAATGAGGACAGAACAACAGATCAACACATCATCCTCCAGCTTTCTAAAGAAACAACTCATCTCTGACACTAACATGCTTCACCGTTTGGAGGAGGTTTTACAGACTAGATTTGTTCCCTAAACATAATTGAGTCTTTAATGAGCATTGTTTACTTGTTCTTCCTTCATGGTGCCATTCTCAGATGCTCAGTCAGTTGATGTGTGTTCAGTTTGTCCGTTGGCAGTAAGTCATCGTTCCTGTTGTCCGTCAGCGGTCTGCAGATATCTCCTACTAGCCACGACATTTGTAGTAGAGGATGTTGAGAATCTCCTTGAGTTGGACCTCCATCGTTTTCATTTTGGTGTCAATGGTGCTGATATCAGGTACAACTGGTATATCAACCGCTATAGCGGTGCCAATGGGGGTTCTCTCTTCACATCTTTCACCATAGTAACCATCTGGACACTCACACATCCATTCATTGGAGTCCAGCAGCCGACTGCACCCTCCATTGTTGCTGCATGTATTACTTTGGCAGACAGGCAATCTCTGGGAGTAATAGATGTAAATCTTTCTTGTACTTCGACCCCACCAACAGTCATTTTGGTGAAAGGGTTCTGGAGCCACAGCAAACTCTTTCCCATAGGCAGCATGTGTCGCTTTAGCATATTCAGTGAAGGTGTAATAATACCGTATACCAGCATTATCATATGGATGAGACCAAGTAAACGTACAGCTACGTACTTTGTCCTTAATTTCACACTGTTTGTCTTTAAAGCAATAATTGGCTGTTTCTTTAACTGGTGTTTCATCTATTTCTTTTGGTATCAGAGTGTATCCCACAGCGACGGTGATCGTGTCCTCTGTAATCTTAGTCAGATCATATAGTATGTAATAATCAGCCTGGTCTGTGTTGTACACCAGCACCACCCAATTGTACCAGGTGTACTTCTTATCCAGAAACTTTTGTACCTTATCAGCGATGGCTTTTTTGTTGTCAGTACTGAGTCCTTTCCTGATCTCCAACACGTCTTTCTTCACATACTGCATGTGGTTGGTCAGGCAGTATTCCAGAGCTGATTTCTGAGCCTCATAGACGTTCTTGAACATCTGGGTGTGTTTGGCTTCTATACCTGATGAATCCAACCCGACCAATTTCCAGTAAAACTGGTTCAGCACCATCCCCTTCAACAGCAAACTGCTGAAATAGACATTATATTTACCGATATCTTGAAAGTCACATTTAAACTTCTTCCTCAGCAGTTCGTTGAGGTTTCCACTGAGAGACGTGTCTTTGACCGTCAGGTAATGGTAGAGGTTGGCCACACTGGCTTCAGTTCCCGTGTTTTCGTAGTAGTTGACGAATATCTCTGCCAGTCGGAGTTTCTGCTCTTTATTTTGTACCAACTGACTGTTCTGACGAAGGTCATTGAACTTCTTCCAGGCGTTGAGGATGCGGAGCTCGTCTTGAGAGTAGACGCTGGCGTAGTTAAACCATTCTACGTCTGTTGCCAGGTTGGAGATCTGGATGGAGATAGAGTCCAACTTCCTGTTCACTTCTTTAAACCCTTTCTGCACCGCGTTCAGCACCGGGTCATCCTGAGGGATGAAGATCAAGATCATGTTGACAACAGAGGCAACCAGACCTCCGACGCCAGGCGCCAAGCTGGCGACATTGGCGAGACTCTTCATGACATCTGTCAACTTTTTGGTATCACTCTTTTCAATCGCTTCAAAACTGTCTTTGACGACAGCGAGGATGCTGTTTGCCACTGTCAACGATCTATCCCATTTCTCTCTGTTTTCAAAAGGCTGATCTCTCTTCACCCTGTAGGGTGGTGAGAGGACGGAGGATGGGGGGTCATGTGACCGAGCTGAGGATGTCGTCCAGTAGAAAAGAAGGATCAATGAAGCCAACAGCATGGAGTCGGACAGCCGAGAGAACGCCATGACTGCAACACAGACAACACAACATGGAATCATGAGATAAGATAAACTTTATCGTGTCTGAAGGAAATTTGTCTTAGGCAAAATTGCTGGCAACAGGTACATACAAACCCATTCATAACTTATCATTTCATTCAGTTTGTACAAGTGACAGTACAATTGATGACAGTATATAACAAGACAACAATGTACTTTAGGACATAAAAATACAATATAAAAAAAAAAATACAAGAGACCGTCCAATATTTGAGAGGATATTGCACATGCCCTTATTTATATTGTACGTATTGTAGGTAATGTACGTATTGCACTTAACCTACTATAACATAAATTACGCATAGTAAAGAAATTGCACATGGTAAGTAATTGACACAGGTTAAAATTAACAGCTCTAATAATATATGTCAGCACAGTGTTACAGTGATGAGGACTCATGTTCTAAACGCTGCATGTTCAAGACTCACAACACAACCATCCCATTTATGGCTATTAGTTGTCGACTCACTAGCATTTGATTGTAAGTTATGTAATCATAACAAATGCATGTGTACAGCTGTCCATATTTATGACAGCGCTGTAGAATTCAATAACTCTCTGAAACTGTACGGCGCCCTAAATCACAAAAATTACCAAAGATTAGCGTTATGTTGCTTTAATAGGTTTCTTTGTTAAAGGATTCACTCTCCCTGATGCTTGGCCATTGTTCTTTTAGCTTCAAAATTCATAATGCAGGAGGAGACTTTGGGACAGCGAGCGCGTGAAACTGACGCAAATAACAGTTTAAATAAATAAAATAATGATTTAAAATATGTTTTACTTCTGATATAAACATTTAGATTAAATATGCCATTCAAATTCATGGAGAACACTTAAACATGAAATCATCACTGAGAAGTTACAACATTTTTTATAATCAAATTCAATCCATAGAAATATTTGTTGTGGATGCGATGTTTTTGAACACTTTTCCTGTGGCGTGCTGTGTTTTAATGTTTTAACCACAGAGAAAATTGCTTATCATGATAATACAAGATTGTCTGAGAAAATAGTTTTGTGCAAATAATGCCCAAGGCCTATCTGTTTCCATTAAAAATATAAATCAATTAAAAATACTATTCGGCCAGTGTAAAAGATGAAATGTATTTTACACTATTTGATTTATGTATTCAAAAACAAGACAAGGATAGGCAAGTACATAATTTTTATTAATGTAATGTGTCTTGTACCGTTAAACGTTATCACGTGGATGAATAATCATATGCAAATGATATGCAGATGAGGATCTGCATAGTAAAACTAGGCGTTGTAAGTTCCATATATGGTTATTTCAGGGTGGAGAGCATGTGCGCACAATCTTCCGCTGACTGGGATTTATAAAGTGAATTCTGCGCAGGTTCTGGCGTACGAACGGTTTTATAAGTCTGAATATTTTTTTGCATACGTCATTTTTGGCTTTCAGGCGCACGTACACTTTTAGTAAGGTTCCTAAATGAGACCCCAGGTCTTCACCCAGTTTTTACCGTGGTCTGGGTGAATACTCAATTCTGACTGGCTGCAGGGTGTCCGTAAATACATGTAAGTGATAAAGGACACCTACTAAAATAGTTCTGGTAAAACTGATGGCTTACTGTTCTAGATATGAATGTGAATCTGTTATTTCCAACACTGAGTGTAGTCCTTCAGTGCTTCGCCCTCTGAACACCACTGGATGGCGCTAACACACAAGCTGCAGGAAGTAAGTTACACCAAAGAGCCTCGATACTAGGCAATAAACCTTCTCTGGGTACACTTTGAACTGACTTTGTTTCACAGCGATTAATGTTATCACACATCTCCTTCACTGTTCAGATCGCTACTTCAGGCTGCGGCCGACAGTAACGGCACACAAGGCGGATCATTTCTTCGTGAAAATCTTCATATTAATTTGGGAACAATGACATGGCTGGATAGCTAGCTTGTCTTGTTGTTAAACATACTGTCAACTTATATTTACTGTGTTCCAACTGTACACAATGTTATTACCTCTCAATCTTGCTAGCATAGCGTTAGTTTTCTGGCTCTGGCGATTTCAGCCTGAACTACCAGAAAAATTGGTCAGGATGCAAAGAACAAAACCCTGTAGCTACTTCAGGGGAAAAAAGTCATTACTGCGCAATACAATATGCTAAACAGCACCTGGACAAGCCCATGAACTTCTGGAACATAGGGCCCTATTTTAACGATCTGAAACACAAGTGTCAAGCACAAAGCGCAAGTAACTTTTTGGGCGGATCTCGGCGCTGTTGCTATTTAACCGGTGGGATAAATGACTCTTGCGCTCGACGCAAATCCAAAAGGGATTGGTCTGAAGTAGCTTCATTATTCATAGGTTTAGTTTGGGCGTAACGGGAAACAAACCAATAAGAGCGTCATATCGCATTCCCTTTAAGAGCATGATGAACGAGGTGCGCTTGTTCCATGGCGCTATACTATTATAATGGCGCATTTACCAGGCGCACTTCAGAATCGGTTCAAAGCCGAGGAGATCGATGTTCACATCAGGGCCGTAAAAGAAAGAGAAGTGACATTGGGGATGGGACAAACCCAACCAATAGCTTCGGTTAAACATGCATATAATAATTTGGGTAAATGTGTAAGCTTTATACCTAATTTTCCTATTGTCATGGACACAACAATGATTTCCCTTGTGTTTTAATATTTTTCCTTATAATAATGTATCATTTGCAAAAAGGAAAATGCATCTGTGTAGATGAGAGAATCATCTACAGTGTATGCGCATTGTTCACACTCTGTATTATGGCCAAGCATGCATGCTTAAAATAGCATCTGAATGTACGCGCAACGCACCACTGACTTTAGACTAGGTTTTTTCTGGTCAGTGGCGCAATTGTTTTCTGGAACTGCAAAATAGCACCAGAGATTGTTTGTGCCGGAACACGCCTCCTTTTTTGCGCTGAACCACCCAGGGAGCACAAGTTCATTCCCTAGTTTGCCGGTGTGCGTCTGTGGAGGGAAAGTCTGCTTTGCGCGGGTTCAAAATACGAATGATACATGCGTCGGTGTACAAAGTCAATTGCTCTGGGTGCAATATAGGGCCCAAAGTATTTTGGAGTGATGAGACCAAAATTGAACTTTATGGTCACAACCATAAATGTTTGGTGAGGAGTCAACAAGGCCTATCTTGAAAAGTGCACCATCCACAATGTGAAGCATGGAGGTGATTTTCTGATGTTTTGGCAAAAGTTGATGGTAAAATGAATGCAACATGTTTTCAGAAACTATTGGAGGACAATTTGCACTCATCAGCCTGAAAGCTGTGCGAGTGTAACCGGCAGAGTATTCGCTGTCCTGTTGAAGTTTGTCCCTCTGCAGCTACGGTAGCCCTCTGACGTCACCCAGCTAGCCGTGAGTGGCTAAACAACTCATTTGCGTTTAGGTCAGTTTCTATAAAACAGTCTGCACTGTTGGGCTTAGAGAGATTCTCTGGTGTTCAGATACATTTTGTTACTGCTTGGGTATGTGGTTTTCCTGTGCAACGAAGGTGTTTGACTGATTGCCAGATGCTTCCGGATAATCGTGCTGTGTATTACTGAAGGTCTTGGGCAAAGCACCCGCCAGGTAGCTGTACCGCAATTAAGCAGCAACATCAAGAAGGATTGTGAAGACTGGCGCAAAGGGCTGTTTTTCCACTGTGTCAGTTCGTATTGTCTACATTGAGATTGCTCCTGCTGCTTTGCCTCTCCAAAATTAAGTTTTATATATATCTTTTCTTATCTTTTCTTTTCTTTTCTTTTCTTTTCTTTATTGTGGTTATTTTGCCGTAGCCTCCGTCTAAAGATCTGTCCGACTGATGTGGTATTGGCTGTACTAGTGGTGTATAGTTTTACATTCTCTATCCACTCTGCTAGTGATAACTTTCTTGTCATTTTGTCATCTTGTCATTTACTAGAGTAGCTGCTCACAAGAGAGGTTCCTGGTTCCGTCCTCGCGCACTGCACCACGTATTGTAGTGGTAATCTGCACTAGAGTTCTCAACGGGCCTGAAAATTACAACCCGACCCGACCCGGCCCGTGGCTTTTAAAGCCCGGACCCGATGTAACCCGACACATCAACATGAATTATCTGCCCGAACCCAGCCCGCGGCCCGACGCCACATGGGTTTTTTTAGCGCAATTTTCCTGCGGACAAAATTGCGATTGTTAACTCATGATTTCTGTTCTGTCTGTGCGCACCAATCTTGCACTTCTATCTCCTCCTCAACCAGACCACCTAGAGACTTCAGGTTTTCGGCATTATGTTAAGGAAGGTCTAATCTCGGGAACGCACAAAAAAAAAAAAAAAAAAAAAAAAAAAAATCTATCTCTTACTATCTCTTAGTGTTGTGATCCCATGACGTCAGAAAATTGCGCTAAAACACTCACTGAGTTTTTATTACTTGTTTTTTTTCATACACGTATTATCATGGCCAGCAGACGGGAATTCAAATCAATCTTTAATGTTCACGCTTTTTAACAATACAAACAATAAACACTTTCCAGACCTCTGATTTTCCCGACCTCTGATTTTCCCACTCCTGTAGTAGCGACGGTGAACACACCTGCGGCAAGTTTACTTTTCGCCAACTCCATCTTCTTCTCCAGGCTAAAGGCGTGCACGCATTGGCGTCAGGTCTGCCCCCGCCCCTCTCCATGATGCACATTGCACGCAGCAGCCAGACTTTCTTTACGGTGAACAGCAGCGATAATTAATAAATGTTTTTTTTTTTTTGTTTTTTTTCACTGAACGGAAAAGATTAAGCCCGAGGTCCGACCCGACCGAGTCATTTGCTTATATTTTCAACCCGAACCCGGACCGAACCCGCGGGTCCCGTCGGGTTTGTCGGGCCGACCCGACCCGTTGAGAACTCTAATCTGCACTTCACAATATAGATTGAATCATTGGCTTGTAGTGGTTGTGCCTGCCTGTGTGTGTGTGTGTGTGTGTGTGTGTGTGTGTGTGTGTGTGTGTGTGTGTGTGTGTGTGTGTGTGTGTGTGCGTGTGTGTGCACGTGATCGTGGGCCCCAGATTCCAGAGCACAGGCGGTGAACGTCACGCGTATCCCGGACAGGGAACCTGCCTTGACAGTGAATCAGTATTTTCTAGTTAAATTGTTAATCGTATTGTCTCTTGTAACAGCCAATACCAGGTCTGGTCTCTCGTTTTTAGTACTATGCCTCTAGTATGACGGTGTGGCTCTTGTATTATACTATTGTACAATAAAGTGTTGTTATTGTTTTTCTATTGAAAGCACGTCTCTGTCCAGTTCATCTTTGGTGTATTTCTACGAACCTGCCTGCCTTAGATTAGATATTTAGCAGTTAACCCCCTGAGGTCGGCTATCGCGCCGGCGCGATAGGCTCGTTTTTTTCCGTATGAGTGCAAAAAAATAATAAAATAAAATTTTTAATTTTTATCTTTTATGCTTGTTTTGTACATCAATCGATTCTGTTAAATGTGTATTATTTTTGTGTATACTCACAATAAAAACAAAGTGTTGTGCTTTTTGCCAAATAAAGAAAAATAAAAACTAAGCGAGTTCTGCCTTCTATCTGCCAGTGTTGTCCATTCTGAAACGCGTCCGAAAATGAACAATAACTCCGCGAATACTCAGTCAAACAGGCATACAGGCATACAGACATGAAGCTTGAATTCTCTGCTCTTAAATGAAGTAATTTTTATAAAAAACAAATATTCACAGTTTATGTAATATGTATGCAAAGAGAGAGATGTCAGTCGTTCTCATCTCAGCTAATTACGTTATAATGTGCTCCGCCCACGGAGAGCGCGTGCTATTCAAACGCAAATCTGAGGCGATCCAAACAAACCTGTGAAACGCCCACATCAGCTGGATAACACACAACGCGAGTTCACTTTCAGACGTCTGTACTTTACGATGCTGTGAGGAATAATACTATCTTGGTAATAATCCTGCAAAAATGTACCTCAGAAGTTCTGGAAGTATCATTTCGAGGAGCAAACGGATCCCGCTGAGGAATAGGTCAGTTATGTTTGCTTTGTTCTAATCGGAATGAATGAACGCACAGATGCGCGCTGTTGTGGAGCTACTACAGCTGGCAAAAATACTGTTTTAATATGAATCGCGAATCCTTACATAAGGATAGATGTAAACAAAATCTTAAAAGGTCATTATAAGCCTTCTCTTTAAATATTTGTTTTATGCTTTATTAATGACACATTTGGGAAGAGAATATATTCCAAATCTGACAGTATGAGAACAATTAACTGCACAATTACTAGAAATGTTTACCTTGGATATTGTACAATTTGCAAGCAAAATTTGTGGAAAAAACAACAAACCAGTTATATATTGTCCTTGCATTCTTGTGGCTCAGTCACACACCTGAATGAAAGGCTCATTACGTATGCAGCCCCATTATGCGGGCCCCATTGACTCCTCAGGTGTGAATCACGCCCACCCGCATATTGCTTTTCCAAACAAAAAGTGTTTGACAAGATTTAAATCAATGTATTGTGTTATGTGAATGATTAGGCAGGATGATTTTCACATAATTTTGAAGAAAAAACAGTAGGCAATGAAATCCATTAGTCAAAAGTCTTATTTACATATATTTAGAATGTGTTTAATGGCCTTATTTCAGAAACTTTAGTTTTTAGTTTTTAAAAAAACCATGCATAAACATTATTCTCTCAAAAATACAAACATGTACATGCAAGTTGTTCACATATTATGGTAGCCCTGTTTGTGCTAAATAGAGTGAATTTACACCTTTGCCTTTAATATGTTTATAAGCAACTGAAAAAAGCACAAATGTCAGGGCATGTCAGAACACCTCAAGGACCCCAAAAACCCCTCAGACCCCAGAGGGTTAAGGTGCAAAGTATATCCTGGTGTGAGAGGCACCAGGTGGCGTAGTCAAGAACCTTTAAATCTAGATCTGGTCAAAGTTACATCAGGTCACAAAGTGGCGTAGTCGGCAGGATCCTTGCACACAGAGACGTGTCTTTTTTTTTTTCTTCTTCTTTTTTTTCTTTCCTTTTTTTTGTCTGTTTATGTATACTTTGATTTTCAAGGCATAGTAATAGGTTAAGGGCAAAGCAGCAGTGAGCACGGCGTGGGACTTAAAGGAGCAGTGGGAAGGCCACCGACTACCCCACCGCCTCTCCTGTAACGTGGGCATTACTCTGCTGCAGTAATGGATGAAGTTGAACAGCTGAGAAAACAGATCCGTCAGCTGCAGGCAGACAATGGCCGCCTGCAGCAGCAGCAACCACCGCCGCCTCAGCTGGACAATTCTGCCAACCCTGCTTCCCATGAACAGTTGATTTAACTCCCTAGGGAACGGAAGTGTCCTGTATTTCGGGGTAGGGTGGGTATTGACATTGTTGAGTAGGTGGAAGAGGTGGAGGTTTGTGCGCATACTAGACATTTGGGTGCACTTGACAAAGCTTACTTTATGTTTGATCATCTGGATGGGGAGGCTAAAGATGAGATTCGCTATAGGCCAAGGGCAGATCGGGAAAACCCGGAAAGGATTGCAAATATTTTCAAAGAACTTTATGGGTGTTCCCAGTCTTATGTTGCCTTACAAGAAAGTTTCTTTTCTAGAAAACAATTAGACGGTGAATATTTACAAGAATACTCACATGCTCTCTTTTCTCTGATGGATAAAGTTAAACAGGTCTCCCCTGACTCAGTACCCCAGTTTGACATGCTGCTCCGTGACCAGTTTGCAGAGCACGTTATTGACTCGGACCTCCGCAGGGAATTGAAGAGACTTGTCCGTCAGACCCCAGGGATGTCCATGCTGGAAGTGCGTGCTGCTGCCATCCAGTGGGAGTGTGAGGGCAGGCCCAGTGACTTCAATAGGGGTAGGAGTCATTCAGTTCCCTCTCTTTGTGCTCTGCAGTACTCCAAAACTCAGCCAGGCAGAGCCTCATCGCCCGTTAGTATAGCAAGTTCAGAAATGGCAGAGCTGCGGTCCATGTTGCTGAAGCAACAAGAACAGATCAACCACTTAACTAGTGCCTTAACTACTTTACAGGGAGTAGCTCGCCCAGCCTACCCCAGTCGCCCCCCTCTAGTTAGTCGGCCGTCAACTGTCATTTGTAGGCAATGCTTAAAGCCTGGTCACTACGCTCGAGAGTGTAACAATGAGAGAGTAGTAGCTCCTAATCACATCCCCCAGGCCCAAGCTCAGGCTAATGTTGTCTCAGTTTCTCAGTCGGAAAACTAGCTCCCTTCAGCGTGCAGAGCCACACGCTGAGAGGGGATGGTAGCGACTCTCAGAATCAGGACACTTTTAGTCACCCTGTAACCTCCCTTGAAGCTCAGTGCCCGAAGGTAGCTGTGAGAGTAGGGGGAGTAGTTGTCAGTTGTCTTTTAGACACATGGTCTATGGTATCTACCTTGGTGGAGAGTTTCTTTGTGCAACATTTCGAGGATAAACTTCAACAGTGTAATTGGTTGCAGCTTCGGGCTGCAAATGGTCTAGACATACCCTATATCGGGTATGCTGAGCTAACAGTTGAAGTATTAGGGAAGGTAATCCCCCAAAGAGGTTGGCTAGTGGTTAAAGATCCCCCAGGTCAGCCAGCCCCTCCACTTGTGCCGGGTGTGCTTGGGATGAATGTTATTCAAGAATGTTATGCTGAACTGTTTGGCCAACATGGTTCTTCTTTGTTTGATCTCCCACCGGTAGTTCATGCTTCACTCCCATGGCGGCACGCCTTGCAGCATTGTCATCGGGTCCAGCTCAGCTCTCTTCCACCTAAAACGGGTGTAGCTAAAGTTAGAGGTAGAAGGCCCATTCATATACCAGGAGGCACTGTAAAATTGGTGGCAGCCACCTGCTCCCCTCACTTTTGTGATGCTCCTGCTGTCCTGTTGGAACCGACTAGCGGCTCTTTACCTAGTGGTCTCCTAGTTTTGCCTGCGCTAGTGCGCATAGAACAAGGTACAGCTTTTATCCCTGTAGTCAATGTGGGGTTTACACGTGCTACATTATACCCCCGCCAGTCACTAGGGTTGCTGGTTCACGCTACTGTTGAGGGCCTTCCTGTGGGCATTTCTGAAGACCAACCGGAAATAGAGGCTGTTGTGGCTAGCATGCAGGTTCCTAATGGGGAAGTCAGGCCTAAGTCAGTGAGGGAGCAGATACAGGCCCTTGATTTGTCAGTGCTAGTGGAGGCTGAGCAAGAACAGATAAGGGCATTCTTGTTAAAACATGAGTCAGTGTTCTCTGCTTTTGAGGGTGACCTTGGCTTTACTAATCTTATCTCTCATGATATACCACTGCTAGATGACCAACCAGTTAGGCAACGTTACAGGCGTCTCCCCCCTTCTGATTATGATGCTGTTAAGGCCCACCTGCGACAGTTACTAGACAGCCAGGTCATACGAGAAAGTAGTAGCCCCTATGCCTCTCCCATTGTGATTATGCGGAAGAAATGTGGTGGCCTGCGTATGTGTGTTGATTACAGACAGCTCAACAGCAGGACCAGAAAGGATGCCTTCCCCCTCCCCCGCATCGAGGAGTCTTTGGATGCACTATCGGGGGCTCAGTGGTTCTCCACGCTGGACCTGGCTAGCGGGTATAACCAGGTACCTGTGACCGAACAAGACCGTCCAAAGACTGCCTTTTGTACGCCTTTTGGGTTATTTGAATTTAACCGCATGGCCTTTGGACTGTGTAACGCTCCAAGCACTTTTCAACGACTGATGGAGAGAATGTTTGGAGCGCAGCATTGCCAGTCCCTTTTACTACATCTGGACGATATAATTGTTTTTTCTTCTAGTGTTGAAGATCATATACACCGTCTGGATCTAGTGTTGAGCCGTCTACGGAAAGAAGGTCTGAAAGCAAAGCTGGTGAAATGCTGTTTTTTCCAGAAGGAAGTCCAGTATCTGGGCCACCTTGTCTCCCGCGAAGGTGTATCCACTAACCCAGCCAAGGTGTCCGCTGTGGCTAAGTGGCCCCGTCCCACCACCGTGTCCGACTTGAGGTCTTTCCTTGGTTTTGCGGGTAATTACAGGCGTTTTGTGGAGGGCTTTTCAAAGCTGGCAGCTCCTTTAAACCGCCTGGGGGCAGAGCTTGGTGGTACTAAGACCCGGAAGGGCCAAGGGCCATGGCTTGATGGAGTGTGGACAGATGTCTGTGAGAACAGCTTCCAGGCCTTGAAGCAGAGGTTGGTGAGTGCCCCCACTTTGGCGTTCGCTGATTTTAACTTACCTTTTATTCTGGAGGTGGATGCTAGCCACATTGGTCTCAGAGCAGTTCTCTCGCAGGAGCAGCAAGGAAAGATCCGGCCAATCGCCTATGCTAGTCGTAGTCTCAGTCCATCAGAAAAGAACTACAGTTCGATGAAGCTGGAGTTCCTTGGAATGAAGTGGGCCATGACCGACAATTTTCGGGAATATCTGTGGGGCCAACAATGCACTGTTTGGACGGACAATAATCCCCTGAGCCATATGGAGACTGCCAAGCTGGGAGCGAATGAACAGTGGTGGGAGGCCGAGCTTGCTGCTTTCAATTACAACATCCGTTATAGGCCTGGTCTTACTAACAGGAATGCAGATGCCCTCTCCCGACAACCTGCAGGACCATTGGGACAGACCACAGAGTCCTCCACACTAGGGACAGCCATACCAGTTCTTGTACAACAAACGACCAGATGTCAAGATCCACCACTGGCAATCCAGATGGCTGTCTCGGCCTTCCCCTCCCGCACCCTCGAGGAGTTAAGAAGGTTACAAGCAGCAGACCCCACTATCGGGGCCTTTCTGCCATTTTGGTTGGTACAGGGACTGCCCGTCCCGACAGTGCGTAGGAAATTGCCGGGCCCTATCCGTGTGCTGCTGCAACAATGGGACCGTGTTGTGGGAGCCGATGGACTGCTCTACCGCCGAACATTCCGTCCAGATGGGGATGAAGAGGTGCGTCAGCTCTTGTTGCCTGCATGCCTAAAGGAGGAAGTCCTACAGCAGCTCCACAACGACCATGGCCACCAGGGAGTTGAACGTACCACAGAGCTGATAAGATTGCGGTGCTATTGGCCAGGAATGGGGGAAGATATAAAGCAGTGGTGTCAGAACTGCCAGCGGTGTACCCTTGCGAAGTCTTCGCAACTCTGACCCCTTGCACCCATGGGGCACCTCCTGGCATCTCGTCCAAACCAGATATTGGCTGTGGATTTCACCTTCCTGGAGCCTGCAATGGATGGTAGAGAGCAAGTGTTGATCATGACGGATGTTTTTACTAAATTCACACAGGCCGTGCCCACTAGGGACCAGAAGGCAACAACTGTGGCCAATGTGCTCATCCAGGAGTGGTTCTTTCGTTTTGGGGTCCCAGCTCGCCTACATTCTGATCAGGGATGCAGCTTCGAAATTGCCATCATCTACCAGTTAGTGCCCTGTAAGGTATCCAGAAGACCCGGACCACCCCTTACCACCCTCAGGGCAACGGCCAGTGTGAGCGTTTCAACCGCACGATGCACGATCTGCTCCGTACTCTGCCCATGGATTTGAAGTGCCGCTGGCCAGAGCACCTACCCCAATTAGTGTTTAGTTACAACACTGCTGTTCATCAGACAACTGGCGACTCACCGTATTACCTGATGTTCGGGCAAGACCCCCAGTTACCGGTGGACTTCCTGCTTGGCAGGGTACAAGAGCCTGGACACGGGCATGTGTGTGAATGGGTTCAAGAGCACCAGAGGCGCCTTAATGTGGCCTTCTAGAATGCCAAGGAGCGTATGCAAGCTGCTGCTTCCAAGAGAAAAGAACGGCATGACCAGAAAATCCGGAGTGAGCCACTGGTAGAAGGACAGCACGTCTACATCAGAGACCATACAACGAGGGGCCGTTCGAAGATCCAAGATGCCTGGGGCGCCACAATACATCAGGTCATCCGTGCACCCCCACTTGGTGGGGTGGTATATTCCGTGGCCCCAACACAGGACCTAAGCAAAGTACGACAAGTACATCGAACCATGCTAAAGCCTGCCCACTTGGATCAGGACCCACAAACACCCAACAGGCCTGTGGAACTGCAGGGGGAAACAAGCCAGTCAGCAGATGGTGACACCCCTGGCCTATGGGTTCTTGTCTTGTCTTGTTCTTGTCTCGGGAAGAGGTTCCACCTATCCAGCTTGCCACAACTCTTCCAGTGGATGCCCCCAGGCTGGCTTTGCCCGATTCCCCGCATGTCGCCCCCATCACGGACGAGACACCAGCTGGCTCAGTGGCACCCCGGAGAACAGCTCAGACTACTGCAGGAAGACACGCCAACCTACACCACCTCCCAGTGCCAGTGGTGAGTAGGGCAGATGGGGCTACTAACTCTCAAGTACTTGGGTCTATCGGTAAAGTGACAACGGTTTTCCGTCCTTGGTATTAGGTTACCCCCTTGCATTTTGTTTATCTTGTATTCTTTTTATTAAAGAAAGGCAGAGTTATGACCTATTGAGCTTATCGGCGGGACGCCGATAACAAATTGGGGGGGTAGAGTGTAACCGGCAGAGTATTCGCTGTCCTGTTGAAGTTTGTTCCTCTGCAGCTACGGTAGCCCTCTGACGTCACCCAGCTAGCCGTGTAGCTGCCTGGTTTAAGAAAGGTTGAACTCGTTTACTGATGATTCCCACACACTTTATTTGAATGTCCGTCATCACAGATTCGATCACCGTTGGACACCATGACTCGTTGAGAATCAACGTAAAAGCTTGTACAAAAGAAAACAAAATACCAAAATGAATAAACCTTGAAATGAACATACATCAAAACCAAATAAATAAAGATTAAAGACTTAAATATACATAAACAAAGCAACAACCAACATTTAATCTTGATACAAAGAAAATAAATCAAAACAAAACATAAAGATAACAGGAAGTCTACAACCGTACCTTGTTCTCCATTTAAACCAGGAGCTAAATCCTTTTAAACTCCTTGCAAACCGTAAACCTTTGATACCACAAACATGTACGTCTGGGTCTCGTTCCATACTGAAATGTTTGGACCATATGCGCATTATATCCGCTCACGCGGGCGAACGTCAAAATAAAAGACCTCTGTTACCGTAACACAAATAAAACCCAATATCAGAAAATCAAATACCATACAAAAATAAACAAACAAAAAAATTTTTATTAAATTTAAGGACTATATTATTTACATACTTTCAAAACAGACAATATAACAAAGTCATTAACAAGCCGTGAGTGGCTAAACAACTCATTTGCGTTTAGGTCAGTTTCTATAAAACAGTCTGCACTGTTGGGCTTAGAGAGATTCTCTGGTGTTCAGATACATTTTGTTACTGCTTGGGTATGTGGTTTTCCTGTGCAACGAAGGTGTTTGACTGATTGCCAGATGCTTCCGGGTAATCGTGCTGTGTATTACTGAAGGTCTTGGGAAAAGCACCCGCCAGGTAACTGTACCGCAATTAAGCAGCAACATCAAGAAGGATTGTGAAGACTGGCGCAAAGGGCTGTTTTTCCACTGTGTCAGTTCGTATGTCTACATTGAGATTGCTCCTGCTGCTTTGCCTCGCCCAAATTAAGTTTTATATATATATATTTTCTTATCTTTTCTTTTCTTTTCTTTTCTTTTCTTTTCTTTTCTTTATTGTGGTTATTTTGCCGTAGCCTCCATCTAAAGATCTGTCTGACTGATGTGGTATTGGCTGTACTAGTGGTGTATAGTTTTACATTCTCTATCCACTCTGCTAGTGATAACTTTCTTGTCATTTTCTTCCTTTTTCTAGAGTACTAGAGTAGCTGCTCACAAGAGAGGTTCCTGGTTCCGTCCTCGCGCATTGCACCACGTATTGTAGTGGTAATCTGCACTTCACAATATTGATTGAATCATTGGCTTGTAGTGGTTGTGCCTGCCTGCCTGTGTGTGTGTGTGTGTGTGTGTGTGTGTGTGCGTGTGTGTGTGTGTGTGTGTGTGTGTGTGTGTGCATGCACGTGATCGTGGGCCCCAGATTCCAGAGCACGGGCGGTGAACGTCACGCGTATCCCGGACAGGTAACCTGCCTTGACAGTGAATCAGTATTTTCTAGTTAAATTGTTAATCGTATTGTCTCTTGTAACAGCCAATACCAGGTCTGGTCTCTCGTTTTTAGTACTATGCCTCTAGTATGACGGTGTGGCTCTTGTATTATACTATTGTACAATAAAGTTTTGTTATTGTTTTTCTATTGAAAGCACGTCTCTGTCCAGTTCATCTTTGGTGTATTTCTACGAACCTGCTTGCCTTAGATTAGATATTTAGCAGTTAAGGTGCAAAGTATATCCTGGTGTGAGAGGCACCAGGTGGCGTAGTCAAGAACCTTTAAATCTAGATCTGGTCAAAGTTACATCAGGTCACACATGGGACACACTCGGACCTTTCAACATGACAATGATCCGAAGCACAAGGCGAAGTCAACCCTTCAGTGGCTACAGCAGACAAAGTGACGGTTCTGGAGAGGCTATCGCAGTCTCCTGACCTCTATATCAATGAGCCTCTTTGGACTGCAGTCAAATCAGCCAACACTAAAATTGTAGTGCACTCTTATACTGGCAATGTAAATGCATTCAAATGGCCCAGATCAAGTAAGTGATGGAGGGACTAGCAAAGTTAGCGAAATGATACTGTAAGAACTGATTTTCCTGTTAAAACAAAACTCACCCTGCAATAACGCCATAAAATGCACCCTGGACAGCAGATAACAAAACAGCAGATAACAAAGACAGAGCACAGAACCTTGTCCCCTTGTTTGACTTCAACTCATCCCCCCTCTCCCTCCTCAAGGCATTAAGAATGTCTATATATCACATATGGTGTATCTTGTGAATATGTTGTTTTTCCTTTTCATGTTTGGTGTCATTTTAAAGGGCACAGTGTGATTGGTAAAATTGTCTTAAAGGGGTCATATAATGGTACATGCACTTTTACAAGTTGATTGCACTGAAATGTCTGTTGGCAGTGCCTGTACACAACCATCCTATCATGATAAAAATCCATCCAGTGGTTTTGTTTTAATCTCCTTATATGTTTCACCCTCTCTGAAATCAAGCTGTTCGATATTGTGACGTCATAATATCCAACGCCCCTCCCGCGGTGCTGAGTGACAGCCGTGTTTCAACACAAGACCCGCCCTGAGTGAGCTGTGACAGCTGTGGTCATAGTAGTCCGCCATTGTTTATATGCTGGAGCAGAATGGCATCTAAGCGATTGTGGTGTTCTGTTCTTAGATGTAATAAGGAACACAGCAGTCATTTTACTGTTCCAAAATCCGAGCCATAGAAGATGCAGTGGCTGAGTTTCGTTTTTGAAGCGATATGCCCAAAGGATTGACGCGGGGATTCCCTCACGGGGATTCCCCACGATCGTCCATGCTTTCATGTTTGCGCGAATCATTTCACACCAGACAGCTTTACAAACGAGAAATAACGGATCGGTACCAACGTGTTCCTGCTGAACCTCCAGAAGATGTGAGTGTAATGTTTTATTAACCTTTATATTAGTATTTATATTCATCTTTGCGAAATTTGCTAACCTTGCTGCAGGCTTCACGATGAATGCATCTAATGTTTTCACTCAGGGTACATTACGGCATGTTTTCTATGTACGACGTTCTCAATATAATTCATAATCCCACGTTTGTAATGAACAACACGTGGTTATTGTGTTATAAACGGTGTAGGCACAGAACAGAGGGGCGGGGTGAGCAAAGCTCATTATCATTTAAAGACACATGCACTGAAACGGCGTGCTGAAAACAGAGCTGTTTTTGACCAGGTAAAATTAGTGTTTTCTTACAATACTAATGAGAATTTTTTATTAAAGTATATTACAAACTTTTAATTTAGACCCTAAAGAATCATATTAGATTGTACAAAAATGGCATTATATGACCCCTTTAATTTCATTGCAGTCATTGGTTTAATGAAAAAGATTGAGAACTAAGGAGAATCCTGTTTCTCCTCTCTGGGTGATATCTGTTTACGATATCTCAAGAAACCAGGTGCTACCCCCCTGGGGTACATTGTTTGGCCCAACCAACTCTAAACAACATTTGTATAACCCCTGTTGTTCTGGTCTGGTATTTAAGGCGAGGGAATATAATACACTTTGGGACTCTTTTACCAGGAGACATCCCCCATAGTAATGTTTCAGTGTTTTCTTGTTGGAAAGCCCTGACACATTGCTGTGTCTTTGTCAGGAAAACATTGCTTACTTTTAGAGTCATCTTTGAGTAAATGATGTCATGTATTTTCTGAATTGGCTTTTAATCATTTACTTCTGTATTTGGCATGATACATTTTTACCTGACAAATAAATGTTACATCTTGATTTATTCTGAAGTATTCTGAAATCATTATTTTAATATATTAAGGAGGCTTTTGCTACCGCAAATCTTAGTTAAGGTAGGTCAAACTAAAGGCACATGTATGAACGGAGCAGTAGGCACGTCATCTGAAGACCTTTTGATTTCTGTCTATCACTGGTTTAGCAAGTTGTATGGAAATGGCTAAATTAAACTACACTCTCTGGTTCGAGTGAGCAGTAGGCAACCGACCTTAGGGGTATTAGCAAACACTACATCCTCTGACTAAAATCAGAATTAACAAGTTTGTGTCCGTGAGAAACACGAATTGGCCGACGTGATCTCTGTGCGACATTGGGTCCATAATGAATTAATAACTGAAAGTATGGGATACTCACAATAATCAAAGATCTAAATTACTTCATAATCAATATTTATGATTATTTTCTAATCAGAAATACGATCTAAATTTGATTATCATTTGAAATTTGGAGTCAGATTATGCATAGAGCTAAAGTAATACTAAAACTAAGTTCCAATAAATTAAGTGAACTTCACTGGAGCGCTGAAAAGACATACACGCTTTAAACATTCGCCAGGCCATTGGATTCCGTCGTTGGGCTAATGGATGGTCCTTACAATACACATGGGACTACGTCCGGTTTTCAAAATAAGGTGTTAATACAAAGTACATATAAAAACAAGATTAATTTTATTTTTAATTATATTATACTCTATTACTCTATTAATACATATTAATTTAAGTAAAATATATGTAACCTGTGTCTGTCCCTTATACAATACAAATAAAATTCCACTAAATTGTGAATGGAATGTATTGCTGGAGTTTACAAGAATACAACATTAATAATTCCAGATAATTCCAGATGATTTATTTCAGTGACACCTCTGACTACACCCCAGTAGATTTCTTTAAGACTGCAAGGCTTCCCCTAACATGTCTAAAATTTAATGGTCAAATATGTACTATTGTGTTAACATTTTACTGATTAAAATACGTTCATCTCGAAGACGAGTTGGTACAAAATCAGATGACTCGATTTCCTTCTCATACATTCCCGTAGCGTCTCAGTGCATTTCCCTGTTGAAGCTGCTTTGAGCAGTTTTTTTCAGTGCTTTGAAACTAGACGGTCATTGGATAAATGCTGCAATTATGTCCCGCACAGCGTCACTGGGGATGAATGAAGCAGTAGGCTGGCCTGGACGCCGGGCTTCTGCATGATGATTAGAGGGTCTGTCGAAGGACTGTATCTCCTTTTGATTAACAGCGATTTTGTGCTGTAAAAAGTCGCCAAAGCTATTCAACTTCAAGCAGAGCTCAGCTCAGTCCCATTGCGGATTTTGCAAGTGTTTTGTAAGTACTATTTCTTGGTATTTGCTTGGCCAAATTGCTAGCCAATTTTCAGCATACATTTCATACAATTACAATTATACACCACATTCCTTGCTTCAGTTTAAACTAATTCCCACATTTCCTCCTTCGAGTTTAATATCATTTTGTTAGATTGTTTGTTCATTCATTATTTCATTCATACAGTAGGCTAGGCTAGTGTTGTAGATGTGAACTAGCCAGCTAGCAAACTGCACACAAAGGCAGACAATGCTAATATTGTCGACCTGATTTTGGCAAAGCCATTTGAAAGTCTTTCTTACGAGGAGAAACTTAGAATTAAACAGCCGTTTTGGATCAACACCTAAGATTGATTTAATGCAAAAGATAGAGCAAAGTAACAGGTCTGTTCAGCTCTCCTGGTATGACAAGGTTAGCTGGCTGACAAAGAAAATGTACTGCTGGCCATGCCTCTTGATGTCCTTCTCACGAATATTATAAATTATTATTATAATAATTATATTATTATTGTATTATATTATTATTAGGGCCCAAGCAGTGAAATTGCAAGGACCTATTGTTTTTGGTCAGAGTCCTTCGTCGCATTTTTGAGGGGGTTAGAATGCATGAAAACTCACAAACATTTGCACACATATCAAAACTGGTGAAAATTGCAAAGATGAAAAAAATAACTCATATCCACCACTAGGTGACGCTATTGCAGAAAAAATGCTTTTGGCCCTATAACTTCCAAACCGTACATCGCACATTCAAAAATATTATATATTATATCCATATATTTTCACGTTCCCTGGATCCAGTTGAATCTCCTGATATAGGCCACGCCCATTTCCGCCTAGACTTTTATGCGTGCAAAATCACGATTTATCGAAAACATTCTTTGCCGAACTACTCCTAGACCGTGCAACCGATCTTCACGAAATTTGGCAGGTAGCATCTCCAGACCGACCTGACAAAAAATTATCCAAAGAATTTTTATAGGCTAAAAATTCCGCATATTAGTACGCACAAACAAATTTGTGTAGCTAAGTATGAAAACACCATTTGCCATATCTCGGCCAAAATAAATGCTATCAATGCCAAACGTAAGAGTTATGTTTGCCATGACCCTCTGGAGGTGCCCCACACATTTTATGAAAATTGGCCACTAGGGGATGCTACAAGTACATAAAATTTATACCTCATGAACGGCTCATCCGATTTTTACAAAATTTGATGGGTACCATCTAGGCCACTCCTGAGGCCAACCCCACAGTGGGATACTGATTGATCAAAGTGGGTGTGGCCTATTGGACCCACATTTGGATTCACCACTTACACTAATGTGAACAACTTTAAATTTACAGGGTAGATGTACAATGGGTCTTGGACCTCACCTACCAAAAATTACACATGTGGACCACTAGGTGGCGCTATAATGACATCAAACGTGTTTTCGCATATATAACTCCCACATTACACATTAGAAAGCCATGTTCCTTGAATTAAGCTGAATCACATTTCCGCCAAGAACTTTTTTCGCAATATCGCGCAATGGGCAAAACAAACTTTTTCGAACTCGTCCTAGGCCATGTGACCAATCTGCACGAAACCTGGTAAATAGCATGTCCAGATGGATCTGACCAAAAGTTATCAAAAGAATATTGCTACGTTAAAGTATGCACATTTGACGACCAAACTAATTTTCCTAGCTAGCTACCACACATATTATATCATATCTCCAATTTAAATGTTATCAGCAAAGAACTTAAGATCATTGTTCAACATCCCACTACAATGCTTTGTACCAAATCTGCCAAAGATCGGCCATTAGGGGGCGCTATAATCAACGTTTATTTGTTTTGGGAAATTTGCCATTGCAATATCTCTGCCAGAGTAAATGCTACCAACACGAAACTTGTCATGCCTGTTCGGCATGGCGCTCTGAGGCTCTCTACCAAATTTGGTAAAGATTGGCCAATAGTGGGTGCTATAGTCAACGTAGACCAGTTTGGGCAATTTGACCCCTTCTGAGGTCGAGCATATAGGTCATATACGACACCAAACGTCACTTCTGATTCATAACTTAATAACTTTATAATTATAACTAGTAGAAACATAGTCTTTTGGAGCTAAAAGCGAACAGTTGCCCTGTTCTGCTGATGTCTTTGTTGTCTTCCTAACTCTTCCAGATGGTTTTACATCCAAGATTGATACACTGTATGTAAGAAATGTAAATAGTTTGTCCTTTATATGAGTTATAATGTTGAATATGTCGACGTAAATAACCATGGCAGCCTACGAGGGAACAGATTTTTGGCATTTTTAACAAAAAACAAAACATTTGAAGTGTTTTTGTACCACCTTTTTATAGCTTACGCCCACATTAATCTTATAAGGCCAACGTGTCGTTCTAGTCGGGGTTCCTTTTAATGGACAGGACAGGTGAGAAAGGGGATAGAGAGGGGGAAGACATGCAGGAAATCGTCACAGGTTGGAGTCAAACCCTGGACCTCTGTGTCGAGGCATAAACCTCTAAATATATGTGCCCCTGCTCTACCACTGATCCAGCCACGGCAATGACCTTTTAAAGACCTTTTAAAATGACCTGTCCTTTACTTGTTAAAATCTCCAAAATTGTACAGTAAAAATGTTTGATTTTTTAGTAAGGGTGCAGTCAGAGATGTCCTTAACTCAAATATATCAGTCATTGTCTGGAATTATGGATTAAAGTCTTTTTATAGCACCTCAAATTTCAGATTTTTTTTTTGTCATTTAACAGTAGAGGTATGGAATTTTACTTTGAAAAATCTCCATATTCATGCAATTAAATTGTTAGATTTTAATTATTGGTGTTTTTATAGATGTCAACTCAAATATTTTAGTCATTGACTGGATTTATAGAGCAAAATAGGTTTTTAGCACCTCAACTTAATGTGGGAAAATTACTTTAAAATTAAATTAAATCTCAAAATGTATACAGTTAAAATGTTCATTTTTATTTCTTGAACATATAATCCAATAATCTTATTGTTTTACTCTTTTTTATGTGTAGGCCTACTTTATATATAAACTTTAACACCTTATTTTGAAAACCGGATGTAGTACCATGTGTATCTTACCGCTAACTTTGCTAAGACCGTCGATCTGCTCCGTTTAATACATTTACCAAAAGTATAAGAGTGCACTACAATTTCAGCGTTGGCTGATTTGACCACAGCCTCTTTGGGGAGATCTCAAACGTGCAGTTCATGCAGGACAACCCAAGAATTTAGGGCACCTGGAGGCTTTGTGTCGAGAAGAATGGGCCATCTGGGGAATAAGGTTCTCATCCAAAATTATCACTAAATACTGCAAGCTGTCATTGATGCAAAAGAGGGCAATACACAGTATTAAGATCTAAGGGAATGTAAACATTTAAATGGGGATCCTCTCATTATTTTCTTTATTGCTATGTTTTGAATCGTACACATTTCATAAATTCTGAGCACAACTGTAAATATCTCCCATTGCTAAGCGATGCAAGTTGTATCTAAGGTCCATCCTATTTATTAGAGCAGTAAACAATATTTGTGTTGCATAAGAACCTTTTGGGATGGGAATGATTGTTCCAGGCATGACTCAAACCTCTCATGCATAAACAGGGATACAGTTATTGTTTAGAAACAAATTTAGATTTCAATTGTAAAACGCATTGAAATATAAATGAATGGTCTTAAAAAAATTAGTTTGGCAAGTGACCATGGTATAAGCGGGTTAATGCCCTCCGAGGTGTCCGACTAAGGAGAGACCAGAACCGTTTATAAATGTAGATAGATAGTTAATACTCTGTCAATGTTGAGAATTGTTTGGGAAATAAATATCATTTGAATAGCTTTCAAATTACAACTAATGCTTATTGAAAGTATTCTGTTCACAGATGTAAAGTACAACACATTACTATTAGGCTCCTCTCATAGGCTATATTACATTTTATTTTCAAATATTATGTAGAAAGCTGACACTTGTAGTTGAGTTCATAGAGCAGGGGCTGGTGATAAAAATGTCAACAATAAGTTGTACTGGATTATACTGTATAAGCAGATGTAGCCTATTGGAAAAATACATTTCAACTGCATAATGCACACAGTATATATTATAGACAAAACACATTTAAAATACATTAACAAATTGGTTTTGGACAACAATTTTGGAGTTGAAATTAAAATCAATTATTTTCCATGTTTTCCATTAAAATTGTTATTTTATTTAGTATAGTCAATACATCAAAATAAATTTCCTTTAATAACTAATAACTTTAAAACACTATATAATCATAATTATTTTAAATGTATGTTTAAGTAAAAGTTTAGTAGACATTATTACAAAGTGATTTTTTTAAAACATGCACTTAATTGTGTTTAGAAATATTGTCATAAAAATGTGTACTTCCTTTAAGTAACATTTAATTAGACATTATTAAAAAGTGCATTTGTGAAACCTGGATCACAAAACCAGTCTTATGTTGCACATGTATATTTGTGGCAATAGCCAACAAAACATTGTATGGGTCAAAATTATAGATTTTTCTTTTATGCCAAAAATCATTAGGATATTAAGTAAAGATCATGTTCCATGAAGATATTTTGTAAATTTCCCACCTTAAATATATAAAAAAAATATTTTTTTGTGAATGGATGCAGCACTATCGCCAATAGAAATGGAGAACTTTAAAGGAGATTTTCTCAATATTTCGATTTTTCTGTACCCTCAGACTCCAGATTTTCAAATAGTTGTATCTCGGCCAAATATTGTCCAATCCTAACAAACCATACATCAATGGAAAAATTATGTATTCAGCTTTCAGATGATGTATAAATCTCAATTTTAAAAAAAATTACACATAAGACTGGTTTTGTGGTCCAGGGTCACATTTGTAAAAAGTGCACTTAAGTGTGTTTATAAATATTATGATGAAAGTGTACTTTAAGTAAAACTTAATTAGACATTATTACAAAGTGGATTTTTTAAAAAGTGTACTTAAGTGTGTTAAGAAATATAGTGATATGCATAAGTTTAGACACCCATGCTAAAGTTGACTAAAAAGAGGAATAAAAAAAATCATTTTTTGGAAATTGAACTTAATGCCTTAAATAAAATAGGCAAAATCCAACCTTTAAGGACACCAATTTTCTTTGTGAATGAATAATGTATCGTAAATAAATAAATGTTCTTCCTTAAAATACAGGGTGCATAAGTTTGGACACCCCTATGTTAAATTCCCATAGAGGCAGGCAGATTTTTATTTTTAAAGGCCAGTTACTTCATGGATCCAGGATACTATGCATCCTGATAAAGTTCCCTTGACCTTTGGAATTAAAATAGCCCCACATCATCACATAGCCTTTATCATACCTAGAGATTGGCATGGAGTACTTTCCATAAGATCATCTCTCAATGCAAATCAAATCAGCTATTAGGCTAACTGGTGAAGGCTATGTGATGATGTGTGGCTATTTTAATTTCAAAGGTCAAGGGAACTTTATCAGGATGCATAGTATCCTGGATCCATGAAGTAACTGGCCTTTAAAAATAAAAATCTGCCTGCCTCTATGGTAATTTAACATAGGGGTATCCAGACTTATGCACCCTGTATTTTAAGGAAGAACATTTATTTATTTACGATACGTTATTCATTAACAAATAAAATTGGTGTCCTTAAAGGTTGGATTTTTTTTAAGGCATTAAGTTCAATTTCCAAAAGATGATTTTTTTTCCCTCTTTTTAGTCAACTTTAGCATGGGTGTCTAAACTTATGCATAGCACTGTATTGTGATGAAAGTGTACGTACTTTAAATTAAACTTAATTAGATATTATTACAAAGTGCATTTGTAAAAAGTGCACTTAAGTGTGTTAATAAATATTGGGTCCCACTTTATATTATAGTTCACCCAAAAATGAAAATTCTGTCAGTAATTACTCACCCTCATGTTGTTCCAACCTCGTAAGACCTTCGTTCATCTTCGGAACACAAATTAAGATATTTTTGATGAAATCTGAGCCCTGTCTCACTCCTCCGTAGGCTGCTAGGTGGCCCAAACTTGCTGGACCAGAAAAGTTATTAAAGAGATCATTAATATAGTCCAAGTGACTACATTGGGTCAATCTTAAGTATATCAAGCGACGAGAATACTTTTTGTGTGCAAAAACAAACAAAAATAACGACTTTATTCCACTATTCATTTCCTTCTCTCTGGACCTCAAGTTGGTCCGCGTAGTGTTTTTGCGCTGCGCGTCTGTGTTATACGTCATCACGCATCACACACATGACCGGCGTCGGCCAATAGTGAGCCTACGTGGGGACGTGTAACACAGACGCGCTGCGCAAAAACACTACGCGGACCAACTAGAGGTCCAGAGAGAAGGAAATGAATAGTGGAATAAAGTTATTATTTTTGTTTGTTTTTGCACACAAAAAGTATTCTCGTCGCTTGATATACTTAAGATTGACCCAATGTAGTCACTTGGACTATATTAACGATCTCTTTAATAACTTTTCTGGGCCAGTAAGTTTGGGCCACCTAGCAGCCTAAGGAGGAGTGACACAGGGTTTAGATTTCATCAAAAGTATCTTAATTTGTGTTCCGAAGATGAACGAAGGTCTTACGCGGTTGGAACAACATGAGGGTGAGTAATTACTGACAGAATTTTCATTTTTGGGTGAACTATACCTTTAACCCTCTGGGGACCAGAAACGCGCCGGCGAGTTTTGCTCGTTTGTTTTTTTTGCAATGAAAATAAACACTAAATGCTCTGTTAATTTTGATCTTTCATTTTTGTGTAATACATCAATCGATCCTGTTCAGTTTCTATTTTTTTTCTGTATACTCATAATAAAAATAAAGTGTTTTGCTTTTTGAGAAATAAAGAAAAATTAACATGATGCGATTTCTGCCTTCTGTCTGTCAGTAAACTCCCATTTGAAACGCGTTCGAAAATGATCTATAACTCCGCGAAAATTCAGTCAAACAGGCAAACAGACCCACGGGCATAAAGCTTGAGATTGCATCTTTTAAATGAAGTCATTTATATAAAAAACAAATATTCTCAGCTTCTGTAATCTGTATAAAAAGAGAGCGACTCCAGTCGAGCTCATTACGAGATAATTCACAGTAATGTGACCACTCCCCGGAGAGCGCGTGCTATTCAAACGCAAATTCTGAGAACTATTTCAGACCTGTGAAACGCCCACATCAGCTGTAAACAAAGTGCGTCGCGATCGAGTGAGGCATAATTTAGCCTACCTTATGGAGAAAAGATGTTGCTGATATGAGGAGCAATCCTGATATGAGGAGCAGATTCCGCTGAGGAGTGAGGTAGGCTGTTTTCTTTTCTCACGTGTGGAATAACGTTATGGAATAACGTTAGTGTAGGCCTATGTAAACTGCAAAAAGATGAATCGCATTTCTATAATATGACTCGCCTTTCTGTGAGATGAATGAAGGGGACATATCTGTAAAGACTGTTTAGCCTAAATATGAATCGCGCATCTGTGTGTGAAAGAATAAACTGCTTTGCTATAGCCTACTGAGATGAGTAAAAATCGACTGGAATGTGTTGAAATAAAATGAAATAAAATGTATTTGTATAAGCAACGTATTAAACTTCAAATTAGCATGTATATGCCCTAATATTTCATAAAAACAACGTTACAGTCAGTCACTTGTTGACTAGATTTGGGTACAGTTTTTAGGCTACTGTAGAATATACTGCCACATCAAATAAGCTTTTGTTTAGCAATTGTCTATATTCAATCTAATGAATACATATGATAAAATGTAGGCCTATAATCTTTTTTCTTTTTCTTTTTTACAAAGAAAGAGTACACTTGAAATATTGTTGAAATAGTAATTATTCTTGTAATTGTAACATTTTTAATAAAATAGCAAAACATATTTACAAGAGAGATGTAAGCGAAATCTTAAATGGTCAATATAAGTCTACTTCTAAATACATCTTTTGTCCTTGCATTGTGGCTCAGTCAGTGTCACACCTGAATGAATGGCTAATTATGCAGAGGCATTATGCAGAGTGGGTGTAAACTACTCCTCCCTTTACACCATTTAAATCAATGTATTTTTTTTGTGAACGATAAAGCAAGACTATTTTAACATAATTTTGAAGCTAGAACTCAAAGGGACAACATCCATTAGTCAAAAGTCTTGTGGACACATATTTAATATGTGTTTTGTGGTCTTAATTCAGCAACTTTCATTTAAATTTTTTCCAATAACCACGCATAAACATTATTCCCTTAAAAATACAAACATCTACATACAGATGGTAGCCCTGTTTGTACTATATAGAGTGAATTTACACCTTTGCCATTAATGTCTTTATAAATAACTGAAAAAAGCAAAAATGTCAAGGCATGTCAGAACATCTCAAGGACCCCAAAAACAGCCTGGTCCCCAGAGGGTTAAGTAGCGTTAAGTACTATGTACTTACAGCAAAAAATAAGTACAATGTACTTATTGTGTTCATGTTGCATTGTAAAACACTTTTGCTGCTATTGAGATGTGATACGGGTAAGGTAAGGGACAGGTGTGGTGAATTGGGTAGGTTTAAGGTGTAAGGGAAGGGTCAACTGTGTAATTACAAATGTAATTACATAAATTAATTACAGCTGTAATTACATGCAGGAATTGTTAAAATGTAAGTACAATGTAAAAACATGTAGTTACACAATAAGTACATTGTGTCAAATTATTAATTTCAATGTAAGTACATAGTACTCAAAGCCACTTAATATAAAGTGGGACCAAATATTGTCATTAAAGTGTATTCCATTTAAGTACACTTAAGTGGTCTTTAATTTTAATTTTATCACATTATCTGCAAGTGCACTTTTCAAAAAGTATACTTTTATTATTTTAAGCACACAAAAAGTGTGCTTTCAATACAATTAAGCCCACTTCTTTTTTACAAGGGGATTACTGTTTGAACACCTTTTACAATTTTTTTTCCACCCAGCAATGTACATTTTACACAAATATTAAAAAAGCTTGTGTGAATTGCTACTCACAGGTTGCAGTCTATAGTCTGGGATAGTAAACCTCTGGCCTGTATTACGATGCACCTTCACAAAGTCCAAGCGAATGCAGAGAGGCTTGATCTTGGTATCACGACACTGGCTTTAAAATGTCCCGCTCAACAGGCTTTGGTCCTGCTTTGGCTTTATTGTTGAGCACTTGCAAATCTACATGTGACGTTTGCAGTGAGAAGCCAATCGTGTGACGCGTGAAGAGTTTAATTCCCTTATGAAGATTAAGAGATAATAACCAAATGGTAGAAATAATTTAAACACACTTTATTGGGAACAGGCAACACTAATGCTGTAGTGAAAGATTCAGAGAACTGCTGGAAGAAAACAACAAAATGTGTCATTACTAAAGTGTATTAATATTAGTCCATAACAAGGGTAAAAGAGAACAAATTGGATTAATTAAAACTATATGACTATAATATTCTATGAATCTCATGTATATAAACATCAGTGACCTCCAGGTTTTTTTTTTGACTATCTCTAAAACTGTTTTGACTGAAGTGCTACTCTTATAGTGGGAAGCTACCAGAGACAATAGATGAGTTGAATTTGATTATGTCACATTACTTACGGCTGATTCGTTCAATATCTCTATACAACATCCAGAACATAATCTTCCCTTGAGCAAGTTTGGGGGTTTGCCTAAGATTATGAATAACTTTATAGAACAGAAATATCCAATGTTGGCTTGGTCGACCCCCAAAGTACAAACATGTTGGCCTACAGTGATCACTATCAGAAATCTTTGTGCCTTTTGGAACTACAAACGGTCCTTGTCGTGGAAAGAGGGGGTGGAAACAGTAAAGCAAACGTCTTTGTTCATTTAAAATATCTTGGATTATTTTCAATCCTACAGTTCCGGCCTTGGCACCGTTGGCCAGACACATGGATTCCAAAGGTGACACAATCCATAAAGACATGGTTTTTGTTGCGTTTAGTTGCATCTTCAGACTTTTTGTCCAGGCTTGTTGCAATAGCAGTTGGTCGGTGTTCAGTCTTGTTCTCCTTTCAGCCCTGCGTGAGGAGGCTCTATCAACTGGTGTTGCACCTTTCATAGATAAGCAAATCATCCATCGAACACTTCACACCTCCACAAGAACAGGCACTGAATCTGGGAGCAAACGCTGGTTCCTCTTTCTGAGACAGGACACAGGATACTGTATAAACTTGGGTAGCAGGGATCATGTGGTCTTAAAAGAGCATATAGCACAGCAAATGCAGAGAGATGACATTTGTCATTGGTCAGAGGTTTGATGTGGTCAGATTAAAGTTGATGTACTTAAAAATATGGTAAAGGGAGAATAAAATAAGATCTTGCAAGCTCTTGTTTCTGGAAACTTGTTCATAAATTGCATTATATCAAAAGAACAAATGCTGGTTTAAAACCCCATTTCATGAAGAATATCAGCAAAATATTTAGTGTAACTGTAGCGGCACGAGGATGGGATGAATGATTTTAAGCATAAATGATCTCTGCTAACGACTACGCCACCCTGGAATCTTGCCAGGGACAATAAAATATAGTTTGTTATTTAAGGAAACACAGGTTCGTCCACAGTAAGGCGGCAGGAGACGTGGGTACAAAAATATAAATTTGTGTTTTATTAAAGATAAATAATCAATATAAAATGCACAAACATCAACAGCACTCAATGTAGACAATTTTGTGGTTCAACAAACACACATGGAGCGACCTGAGTCAGCGGGACAGGAGCCGAGGCAGAGCAGTGGATAAGGGAACATAAGGCCTCCACGACAAGACACCTTTTCCGTATACCTGTGCATGCATATACACTCACACCAGTACACACACACACTCACACCGCTCAACACACAACACTCGTGAGGGAGACCACCACCAGCAATCCGCCCCTGCTTTGTGCACTCAGCTCCTGGAACAGAATTGTCACTGTCGAAACACTCAGAATTGTCACAGTCGAAACACTCAGAATTGTCACAGTTGAAACACTCAGAATTGTCACAGTTGAAACACTCAGAATTGTCACAGTTGAAACACTCAGAATTGTCACTCCAAGAGACAGAAATTGGAGTGGAGATATTCACAATTTCACGTTAAACATTACAAAATTCTGAGTCAAAATACAAAATAAAAAAACAATACAAATGAAAAGGAAGTTTTCCTGGTGTCACAAGACACAAAAACAACCCCGAAATAAAGGGCTCACATGGAGACACACACTAAAATAAACACAAAGGACAGTGTTTTCAGTCCTTTGTCCACAGCGAAGCAAAGCAACCGAAAAAAAAGGGGTAACACAGCAAAGCCATAAAGCAGCAAAGCAACAGCGCCTCCGGAAGTAGTCCCACGCAGTCAACCGCACAGAAACTAATCGGTGGTGCAGATGCGACCCGTTGGTCCGTACTACATCTTTTAGGTGCGATCTCTGGGGACTAACTCAGTCAGGCAGACAACATGCATGTGGGCTCCTCCCATCTATCAGGTGAACAGCGTGCGCGTCGGCAATAACTAAGCATTCCGGACATGAAGTATAAACAACCATACTCTGACCATCAAGAGTACAACCTCAGCCGAATGCCAGCCGCGAAAGCTTGCATGTCACCCTGAATGACGACACGGGAAGGGGCGGTGCCTCATGGCACCATACACTCTAACCAGCTTTTTTATATGCGCTACTACAGCTCACTGATAGGACGAGCTCAAATGAATTAATCAGCCACCTGCAGGATATATCTCATTAGACCTGCCACAATCTACCCCTCCCTTTTGTATCGTCGCCCCGACGATAAGCAACCCTCGCTACTCAATTCCAGGGCCTAAAGAGGGCAGAACCACATTAGACACAGAAGTCATGCACTTAAAATCATTAACGAGAACAAGTGATACAGAAGTTCTCTGCCTTGACGGCTACACCAACACGAATGAGACACTTACGACAAGTTCTCTGCCATGACGGCTATACGACGAGAAACGAGTGATACACAAGTTCTCTGCCTTGACGGCTACACAAACACGAATGAGACACTTACGACAAGTTCTCTGCCATGACGGCTATACGACGAGAAACGAGTGATACACAAGTCCTCTAATGTGACTAAAATCGTGAGTAAGGCACTGGTTACAGGTCCTCTGCCTTTACGGCTACTCATGGCGGCTAAATGACGAGAAACAAGTGATACACGAGTCCTCTTACATGACGGCTAAAATGACGAGAAACAAGTGATACACAAGTTCTCTGCCTTGACGGCTACACAAACACAAATGAGACACTTACGACAAGTTCTCTGCCATGACGGCTATACGACGAGAAACGAGTGATACACAAGTCCTCTAATGTGACTAAAATCGTGAGTAAGGCACTGGTTACAGGTCCTCTGCCTTTACGGCTACTCATGGCGGCTAAATGACGAGAAACAAGTGATACACGAGTCCTCTTACATGACGGCTAAAATGACGAGAAACAAGTGATACACAAGTTCTCTGCCTTGACGGCTACACAAACACAAATGAGACACTTACGACAAGTTCTCTGCCATGACGGCTATACGACGAGAAACGAGTGATACACAAGTCCTCTAATGTGACTAAAATCGTGAGTAAGGCACTGGTTACAGGTCCTCTGCCTTTACGGCTACTCATGGCGACTAAATGACGAGAAACAAGTGATACACGAGTCCTCTTACATGACGGCTAAAATGACGAGAAACAAGTGATACACAAGTCCTCTAACATGACGGCTAAAATGACGAGAAACGAGTAATTCACAAGTCCTCTAATGTGACTAAAATCGTGAGTAAGGCACTGGTTACAGGTCCTCTGCCTTTACGGCTACTCATGGCGACTAAATGACGAGAAACAAGTGATACACGAGTCCTCAACCATGACTAAATATGGTTACATTTAAAAACTCAAACAGCTCACCGTGCATGAGCTCAGCAAACTTAAATACGCTCCCCGTATCGATCAACACGGTATTTAAAATCCACCCAACCGTTTAAAAGGATGGGGACCTGACAACCCTACAACCGGGTAAAGCCCAAGCCTTTTCTTTAACACAGCCTCTCCTTGTCTGCCTTCTTAACTGAGCCCCAAGTTCCCAGAGTAAACGACACCTACCACCACTGACAGGAGATCCCGGGTAAAAGGGAAAGTTCTCCGCAATCCAGACAGACGCTGCTGCTTTGCTCTACAAAAAAACACAAGAAAACACAAAACACCAAATATAAACCAATATGATTACCCACGTCTCCACCTGGCAACCGTGGAATCCTGCCGACTATACGCCAGAATGTAGCGGCACGAGGATGGGATGAATGATTTTAAGCATAAATGATCTCTGCTAACGACTACGCCACCCTGGAATCTTGCCAGGGACAATAAAATATAGTTTGTTATTTAAGGAAACACAGGTTCGTCCACAGTAAGGCGGCAGGAGACGTGGGTACAAAAATATAAATTTGTTTTATTAAAGATAAATAATCAATATAAAATGCACAAACATCAACAGCACTCAATGTAGACAATTTTGTGGTTCAACAAACACACATGGAGCGACCTGAGTCAGCGGGACAGGAGCCGAGGCAGAGCAGTGGATAAGGGAACATAAGGCCTCCACGACAAGACACCTTTTCCGTATACCTGTGCATGCATATACACTCACACCAGTACACACACACACTCACACCGCTCAACACACAACACTCGTGAGGGAGACCACCACCAGCAATCCGCCCCTGCTTTGTGCACTCAGCTCCTGGAACAGAATTGTCACTGTCGAAACACTCAGAATTGTCACAGTCGAAACACTCAGAATTGTCACAGTTGAAACACTCAGAATTGTCACTCCAAGAGACAGAAATTGGAGTGGAGATATTCACAATTTCACGTTAAACATTACAAAATTCTGAGTCAAAATACAAAATAAAAAAACAATACAAATGAAAAGGAAGTTTTCCTGGTGTCACAAGACACAAAAACAACCCCGAAATAAAGGGCTCACATGGAGACACACACTAAAATAAACACAAAGGACAGTGTTTTCAGTCCTTTGTCCACAGCGAAGCAAAGCAACCGAAAAAAAAGGGGTAACACAGCAAAGCCATAAAGCAGCAAAGCAACAGCGCCTCCGGAAGTAGTCCCACGCAGTCAACCGCACAGAAACTAATCGGTGGTGCAGATGCGACCCGTTGGTCCGTACTACATCTTTTAGGTGCGATCTCTGGGGACTAACTCAGTCAGGCAGACAACATGCATGTGGGCTCCTCCCATCTATCAGGTGAACAGCGTGCGCGTCGGCAATAACTAAGCATTCCGGACATGAAGTATAAACAACCATACTCTGACCATCAAGAGTACAACCTCAGCCGAATGCCAGCCGCGAAAGCTTGCATGTCACCCTGAATGACGACACGGGAAGGGGCGGTGCCTCATGGCACCATACACTCTAACCAGCTTTTTTATATGCGCTACTACAGCTCACTGATAGGACGAGCTCAAATGAATTAATCAGCCACCTGCAGGATATATCTCATTAGACCTGCCACATAACCAAACACAGAGATTCGATTGAATTAATGTCCAAAGTATTGTTGCACGTAAAATGGATAAAATACTAATAAGCAGAAATCAAATAAGTTTCAGAAATCGTTTCAAAAGCATTAATGAGAATACAAATATGTGTAGTTGAGTAACAATAAGAAATACTGGCATACATTTTAAAATTTAACTTGGTGAGACAAATGATTACTTAAGTGATAAAGTAAATCCAAAGAAAAACGAAACAAACAATTACTGGATGCAGTTCACAGTTATAATTCAGTCTAGATGTAAAGACTTAAATAACATTGTATGCATTCATTTTGTGAGGCAGAATCAGATAGATGCAGATTTTACTTTGTGTGAAGATCAAATTATTGTGGCTGCATTTAGCTGTGGCTATGTGTAAATTCATCATGCCCCAAAACAAAGGTGTGGAGGTTTTACAATTGTGATGCAAATTTGGTCCTGTTGTTGTAACAGGGAGCCAGTGAGTATGAGGTGTGATCTGGCTCATAATCTTCCCACACCAAAGTTTCAGTTAAGGAGCATGATAAAAGTACAAATTACAGAGTTACTGAATCCTGTTGTGAGGAAAGCATTTTCATGGTTAATGCAAACTGTGATTAACATTATGGCCACATGGCGATTCTATGCTCCTTTACATGGTTTTACTACAGCTATATGGAAAAATAGCAGAGTTTTCCACTAAGGAGACAAACAAATTCAACATAGTCACAGATGCAACTTGAAATTGCTATGCAATTCCAGTAAAACAGTTATTCCAGTTTACACAAGATACATGGCCTAGATTCTTAGCATCTACAACCTTTTAACCTAGGCCTAAGTGTTTCATACAACACTTACAGTGAAGCAATCATGTGTTTTAAAGAATAAACTTAATTAGCCTATGTGCACGTCGTAGCACAAACAACTATAAAGTGTGTTCTATGAGCACAATGCGTTACGCACAATTACAAATTTGAAAATACAATCAGGATTATTGCAATTTGGATATTAAAGGGGTCATATAATGCCATTTTTGTACAAGCTAAATGTAACCACACTGGGCTGCGTTTCCCAAAAGCATCGTAAGCCTAAGTTGATCGTAAAAACGATCGTACGACTGATCTTAATATTACGGTCTGTTTCCCAAAAGCATCGTAGCTTAAGTAGCACTTGAAAATCTTCGTAGATCTACGAGTGCTCTGGAGTAATCGTACATCCCCAAGTGCATCGTAAGAATACAGATTTATGAGGACACCTGCAGGACAACCGGCAGATTACACCTTTAACTTTATTCAAATGTATGTGATTATAATATAAGGTTTTGATTGTACTTTATTGTACACTTTATTACTCTTTTTTGTTGTTGGTTAAATTAATGTAGGCTATAAATTATATAATTAAAAAGGTCAGAAAACAAAACCAAAAAATTGAAATAATTTAATTTAATAATTTGAATCAAAATGAAATGAATGAACAAAAAATAAATAAAACAAATCCTTTAAATCTGTTAAAAATTACATCTTTTTTTACGTTTTTTTTTTTCAGCCATTTTGTCAGTGCCTCCGCCTGTAGGTGCTTTATATAGACTTGTCTTGATTGCTAATCCACAACAGATGACAATTATTAGGTTAAACGTTCAGAATACGATTCCATATAAGGTTTGTTTCAGAACTTCATGAATGGACAGCGACTCTTAAGTAGCACGTAGAGCGCGTTCTCGCGCGTTCATGTTAAGTTCATTTTTGGGAAACGCTCGTGGAATTGCTGCGAGCGTTCGTAATCTTGCACGTAGAAAGCGCTCTTAAGAGCTAAGATACATCGTTATCGGGAAACCCGGCCCTGGATAGTACATTAACATTAGCTCAAATAGGCAATTTTAATAATTAATCAGGAATATGATTAATATATTGCATATTACAGTTACATTAAATTATCGAAGTTGAAAATAGATCGATTGTATATGAATAATCAATCACAGCGAATTATAATTCCTCATTCATATATCAATCGTCTTCTTTAAGATCGATTATATGAGATAACCCTTAATGAAAAATGTAATTATCAAACAGTTGTTTGTCCAGCAAACGGCCTTAAGATTACCTTATCAACTTCTCAATAAAGTTATCACTTCTGTTACGTCCAGAGCCGTAAGGTTCTGTTTGTGTGTGTTCAGCTGTGCTGCTTTCTCTTTTTCTCTATCCCTGTCTCTCTTCATAGGAGAAATGGTTCCACCTGGTACAGATGGTCAATGGCCTGCTGTGATTGGATGCTGGGAGTATTTAAACTGCAAACACCATCAGAGCAGTGTTGGTGGTGGCTTGACTGTGTGCAGCAGTAGCAATGAGGTCCCATCTTCAACCCCAGACCTGAGACTTTGTTGAAGCCTTATATTGTGTGTACTACTTAGTGAAGTAGCTTTCTCTTTTTAGTCTCTTTCTGTTTCACTCACTGATTGAGACTTTAAAGGCAGAAGTGAGTGTTACCTTTAATGGTTAATTATTGTTTGACTTAATGCATCATTTTCTCTTGGTTTATTTGAAGCTTGATACTTAATCCCTTATTTCTTTATTTTGTGGGGTTAGTAGGGAGGTGGGTGCCATTTATTTTGAATCATACTTTTTTCTCCTGTTTATGCTAACAAGGGATTATCTTTATAATTCAAAGAAAGCTGTTTTCTGGCCATGGAAACAACGCTCCTGTCCTTATAAATTGTAGGTTACTGAAATCGTAACAAGATAAAGCATGTAGCTTGGATCAAAAAATTTGTAGTAGGAAAAAAAAAATACTATGGAAGTCAATGGGGTCCATCAACTGTTTGGTTACCGACATTTTTCAAAATATATTTTTTTGTGTTCAGCAGAAAAAAGAAATTCATACAGGTTTGAAACAACATGAGGGTGAGTATATGATGACAGAATTTTCATTTTTGGGCGAACTATCCCTTTAAAGGTCCTTTGAAAGCGACGTTACTAAAGAAATAATTCAGACTAAGTTCAGCTTCCCACGTAGATGGAAATGAACAAAGGAGAATATGAAAAACAAAGACAAAAGACTAAAAGAAAAGAGAAGCAAAACGGAGATAACTCCCTATTAAGGAGTTCTGGAACCGGGAACCTCTCACATGACGAAGTGCTCGTGCTTGTGTCCTTAAGGAAGAGGAGCTTGCACTTCCATCTCTTCCGTTGAGCGCGGTCGTGGGAATTTCAAAAGAGTCTTTTTCTTTGAGTTGAAGTTGCCGGCTACGTTCGCTTCACTGAACGTAGGGAGAGTCCGAAGACAAAAATAAAGAAAAGACTTAAAGAAAAAGATAAACGGAGAACGCTCCTTAAAAGGGAGCCATGGATCTTCTCACTGACGAAGAGGGTTCGTAACAGTGCTCTCTGAAGAACTCTAGGTCAGTCTTCTTATGGAAAGACTTAACGTACACCTACTTTGCGTACGCGGACCAATCATCTTAGAGCATCTCGGGCGGGAAGATTTTCCTTTGTCCTCACGCCCACTTGAATGAGTCATGAGTGAGATCGAATTTGAGAAGATTTGCTCAAGTCATATAAAATGTGTCAAAGGATACAAATTACTGCTGTTGGTTATCGAAATTCAACTCTGTTAGATTGAGAAAATTACAGAGATATAAAACACGTCATATGAAGATTATAGGAATACAAAGTTACATAAGATATGCATATCACAAGCATTTTAAAGTTCGTTCCTTCAAATAAACGTCATAAACGAAGTGAATATAAACTGGGAAACACACAGGAGTATATGAAATATGACATGCTTATATTCTAAGTTTAATGTTCAAAGTTCGTGTATGTGTGTGCGTTAATGTGTGTGTTGGAATGTCGGTCTCCTTATTTCTCTTGCAGAGGAGCTGGATGAGCTGCTGCAGCTTGGTGGTCATAAACTTTATGATCTAGCACTGAGGTAGGGTTACAAACAAAAGGACGTTTGTGTGTGTGTGTGTGTGTGTGTGTGTGTGTGTGTGTTTAAATTAGTGTAGCATTTCTACACCTTTGGGTGTGTTGAACTGAAAATCACTCTTGTTTGTTAAAACACAAAAATAAATATCCATTATAAAAATACTATTGGTTATAAAAATAAATAAAATACTATTAGTAATTGGATAACTCAGCAGCAAAAGTTATTCTAGAAAATAATGTGTACAATAATTGTAAAAAATCAAAACATTTAGTGAAAAAAAAAAACATTATTTTGTGGGGAACAAATAAAAGGGAATAAGTGCAGCACTAACTCTGGTCAAATGTTACATTGCTCTTTGTATGAAATACATTCATGAAAACAACAGCTGTATTTATTAGTATAAATACATTAAAATTAAAATACATTTATTTTGAATTTATTGTGCTAATGAGGCTGCAACATATGATCTTTCACATTTAATCTTAATTTTCATATTTAATATGATTTTCAATCAATATTCATATTTTGAAGTTTACACGACAACAGTATTGTTTTCAAAACTCGTATTCAAAAACTTGCACTTTGAAACCTGTTCCGAGTTTGCATTCTCAGACGCTGTTATCGTGTAAATGAACGGCCAGAACACATTAAAAGTTTTCTGTTTTCAGTTGCAAACGGTGTCGTGTAAACATTCCTTAATTTAAGGTGAAATAGGTGAATCTATACAGAAACTAAACAGTCTAAATTTATTTGTATAAATATATACCGTCTAAAGAAGGCCAAGGGCCATAACATGTCCATCCAATCTTTATATTTGGTCCGAATGAAATAATATGATGTCTTAACTGCACGTCAACGTATTATTTTTACAAACCCTTGTGCACCCTGTTCGCGCAGACATCAAACATCATCAGCGAGTTTCATGCTATGCAGAGTTTATCCAGACAGACCTCAGTCACAGAGCAATATGTTTTATATTTAAAACTTACAATAAACATTTAGCCATTCAAAGAAAACAACTGGGTTAGTTAGAATTTTTTGAAGCATCGAAAATACATTTTGGTCCAAAAATAACAAAAACTACGACTTTATTAGGGCCCAAGCCCTGAAAGGGCGAAGGCCCTATTGTTTCCGTAAGGATTTTTTTTTTTTTTTTTTTTTTTTCTTCATTATTATTTTTTTTGCCTTTTTGCCACTTTTGGGGCCCTTAACATGCTCAAAAACTCTTGAAATTTTGCACACACGTCAGAACCTGCGGCCATCAGGGCCGGGCTGAAGCTGGTACTGGGGCGTGGCAGGGGGGCTCGACAGCGCCCCCTGGAATGGGGTCTGAAAACTTGGTCCATAAATCAAACACGCTTGCATGTAATAATATGAAACTCAGTACACATATAGATCTCATCGGGCCGAACAACTTTCGTGCTCTAAGTTTTACAAAAGCCCAACAGGAAGTCGGTTATTATACGTTGTTTGGAAAACGCATACAATGGAATGTGAAATACTCCTCCTAGGGATTTCATCCGATCGCCACCAAACTCGGTGAGAATAAAGTCAAGACATTGAGGATGAATTCTTGCGAACGGATTTTTGATATCTCGAACGGTTTGGCCGTGGCGAGGAAACAAATTTATGGCGAATAATGGGACACAGGAAGTGTGTTATAACTTCTGCATACATTAACTGATCTTGATGAAACTTCAGCAGTGTGTTCGTTGTAAGAGGCCGATCACATGGATGTGACTATTGTGAGTCAAAGTTATAGCGCCACCAACTGGCAGCAGGAAGTGTGTCACTTTCAAAATGCTTTGAAGTCACCCTCTTAATTTTACCCGATTTGCTTCAAACTTTATGTGTATAATGTAAACACAGGGCAGATGTAGACCTGTGAAAGGATTATTGATATCTTAGATACTGTTGCCATGGCAACGCATCAAGTTTTAATATTCTTTTCGGATGCGTTTGAGACTCTTAACATGCTTGAAATTGGATGAAACTTGACAGACACATAACACTTATTAGCCAGTAGACATGTGAAAAGTTTCAGAAACGGGCGTGGCAGGGGGGCTCAACAGCGCCCTCTTGAACAGGGTCTGAAAACTTGGTCCATATATCAAACACGCTTGCATGAATTAATATGAAACTCGGTACACATATAGATCTCGTCGGGCCGAACAACTTTCCCTCTGTCAAGTTTCACGCCAGCCCAACAGGAAGTCAGCTATTATGGGTTGTTTGGAAAACGCTTGCTGTGGAATGTGATGTACTCCTCCTAGAGAATTCATTCAATCACCTCCAAACTCAGTCAGCATGAAGTAAAGACATTGAGGATGCTAAATTGCGGACGGATTTTTGATATCTTGAACGGTTTGGCCGTGGTGGGAAACGAATTTATGGCGAGAAAAGAGAGACACGAAGTGTTATAACTTCTGCATACATCAACTGATCTTGATGAAACTTCAGCAGTGTGTTCGTGGTAAGAGGCCGATCAGATGGATGTGACTATTGTGAGTCAAAGTTATAGCGCCACCAACTGGCAGCAGGAAGTGTGTCACTTTCAACATGCTTTTGACAAAAGTGGGGGGGTTAGTTTTAAATAAAGTAAAAAAAAAAATGTTTTTATATTGTTCTCATCAAGCCGGACAACTTTCTAATTTACATTCATTAGCTCAGAGCAAAAGGAAGTCAGATATTTTGGTCTGAATGTGGATTTTTTTGCAAAATCAGCCTATGATTTTTTAGCCACTCCTCTTAAACTATTTATTTTATTCCCACCAAACTTTTTCAACATGATGAAAATACATTAAATATGCTAAATTGTGAACGAATAATAAATATCTCAAACGGTTTTGCTATGGCGAGGGATTAAAATAATGTCCAAAAAGGAAAAACTAAAAGCCTCAAATTTTCTAAAAATGTAATTATATACCATTTATTTCTATATAAAAGTATACAAACATCACAACTAAACATTTTATTCTTTTTTTCAATTTAAGAATTAATTTTAAGTTTAAAAACTGCCAGAATGGTTGTTTAGTCTAAACAATACATAAATAAAGTCAAACATAGTGCTATACTGCCCTCTTGTGTTCAAAATCAGGTAGGCCTATTATATCTATATATAAATATACTAGGTATGTGACGGTGAGAATATTTTACCACCGGTTAACTGACGTGTGACACCGCTGGGGGCTTTTTAATCGCTAACTTAAAAACGAAAGTAAAATATGTTCGTCCGCACTGACATTTATATTGGTTGAGCGAGCGTTTCAAATGAATTCCTATGGAAGTAGGAATTAACTGAAAAACGTTCACTCTGTTCTGCTCGTTCCTCGCCGTGGACGCGCTCCGTTATGAATGCCCGTGCAGCCATGAGCATTTTAGTTTCATTTTAAAATTAGCGCCTTTCGGGGGGTGGATTGCTTGAAATTATTTTACAAAAGCACAATTTTGTGTTTTATTGCAACTGTACACAAATATAAGTAAACACTTTGCAGTTTGAATGTCGTCCTGTATAATGACGGAGTGTGTTTTTATGTGTCTACTGTTCAATCGCGCCCACGCCACACACACACACACACACACACACACAGACACGGTTTACTATCTTTGTGGGTACTCTCCATGGACTTAATGGTTTTTATACTGTACAAACTGTATATTCTATCTCCTCACACTAACCCTACCCCTAAACCTACCTATCCCATAAAACTTTCTGCATTTTTACATTTCCAAAAAAACTCATTCTGTATGATTTATAATCTTGTTTACCCATGGGGACCTCTATTTAGGTCCCCACTGTGACACGAGTCCCCATGAGTCTGTGTGCATTCAGGTTAAAGTCCCCACCGGGATAGAAAAACATGAACACACACACACACACACACACACAGCATTACAATCTTGACATCGCAGCCTGTTCATTATAGCCTTAATAAAATATAATAATAAAATAGTCAACCTAACATATAAAAATTACACTGCTCTAAATAGTCAGTAGTACAATTCGTACATTCACAGTAAGCACCGCTCGCTCCACTGTGATGTTTCCAAGCAAATTTTTGCGCATGTGAAGAGGATGATTTTTTCCATCAATATTGGAACATGAGTGAAGAACAAAGCCTATAATAAAGAATAGTTTAGCATCCAAATACATCGCAAATGTTGAAACATTTTGATTCTGATGAAAGGGTTACGTGAGCCCAACACTGCTTACTTTCATTTTTACTTTTACATTAAATTTAAAGGATTTGTTGTGGAATATTTTGAGTGTATCATAAAATCTGAATAAAAAAAAAAAATAATAATAATAATAAAAAAAAAATGAATGAATGAATGAATGAATAAATGAATATATATATATATATATATATATATATATATATTAGGGGTGTAAAGATACGCGTATTCGTATCGAACCGTTCGGTACGAGGCTTTCGGTTCGGTTTTCGGTACGCATTTTGGCTTTCGGTTCGGTTTTCGGTACGCATTTTCAAACCGAACGGTTCGTTGTACCATTTTTCCTGCCGACCAAAATTTGCTTATTTCATATGTAGGCGCATGGCAAGCGCGCTCATAATGTAAGAGACGCCGGCGCGACCACAACATTGTTCAACATCAAATGGCAAACGTAAGGCAAACGGAACGAAACTGCTCATTATTGCGTGGTTGAAGGATCGTTTATCAGTTTGGACCAGTGCAGCGCGAGCATATTGTCTATGAGCGCGAGCCGATCATTAGCCCTACTACACAGCGCTAATAAGAGATCCGGTAAAGAAAGCATTTGAATTCTCCACAGAATAAACATTTACATTTCTCCGTTATTAACGGATCAAACAGCGCTGACGTGGAAACCAGGAAGAAACATTGTGCCTTGAATGAACTTGTCCACAGATCAGCAACATTCACTATGGATATCTGAACTAAAATAAGCCCGTTTATAACTAGCCTACTACAATATTACATTTCATTTTTTCCAAGGAGCTGTTTGTTTTATATGCTCCTAGTCAATCATAGCTCCAGAATTGCTCAAAGTAATAATAAAAAAAAAAATACTTTATATGATGTTAGTTTTAATAAAAAAAAAAAATTGAAATAAAGAAAATTTTTCTGGCATTTCTTTCGTTTTGCTGTATCAAAAACGTACCGAACCGTACCGAACCGAACCGTGACACAAGTGTATCGTATCGAACCGAACCGAGAATTTTGTGAACCGTTACACCCCTAATATATATATATATATATATAGCTGCGAGCAGCGATGAAGGGCCAAAGCCGGCGGCACCGCCACCCTAAAGGCACCGGGGTTGCGGTGCCACCGGCTTGGGCCCGTAATCGCTGCTCGCAGCTATATTTCAGCATTATTTTCTCTTCCGTTTCTGTTGTCAATCCGCGTTCACGACTCCGCAGTGACGCTGCTGACGTGTTATCTGGTGCGCCCGAGCTTCGTTTACAGTCTGAGGGAGACACACGCTGTAAACAAAACAATCTTTGCAAACATGTCTAAGGATTTCGACACAGAAGAAGACTTGAATTTTTTTCGTCAGTGTTTTTTTTTGCAGTTTCAGCGTCTTACGTCAACAGAGTCTTACGTCTTACGAGTCGTGAACATGGATTGACAACAGACCCGGAAGAGAATACAATGCTGTCGTAGTACAAAGTCGTAGTTTTTGTTATTTTTGGACCAAAATGTATTTTCGATGCTTCAAAACATTCTAACTAACCCCCTGATGTCACATGGACTACTTTGAGGATGTCTTTATTACCTTTCTGGACATGGACTGTATACCGTTCATACATTTTCAATGGAGGTACAGAAAGCTCTCGGACTAATTCTAAAATATCTTAAACTGTGTTCCGAAGATGAGGTCTTACGAGCTTGGAACGACATGAGGGTGAGTCATTAATGACATAATTTTCATGTTTGGGTGAACTAACCCTTTAAGGTAAAATATCATAATTTAAAAAAAGCAGTTACAAGAATTTCCTGGATTAATTTTGTGAAACACTCTGTAAAACTCTAATGTAACTCTCACTGCATCAGCACCTACACAGTTACTGCATTTAAATAAAGCATAATGCAGCATATCATCAGTGTATAACAAATTATTTAAAGGAGCTGTATGTAAGAAATGTATTTCAATTAATCATAAAATGGCCCTGATATGTCACTAGACATTAAGAAATCATGTTCATTTCAAATACTTATATCACTGACAACAGTAGTACGGCCAGGATATTGTCATTTAAAAAGTGAAGTTGCAGCCCTCAACTGATGTTGATGTTGTCATCTTGTGTTTTGGCCTGAAGTCCCACCCTCCACATATCTACCAATCACGAAGTCAGTAGTGTTTCGGCATCTGGGTTGCCAGCTCTGCTCTAGTTACCACAGCTGCAGCTACAAACTGTAGCCTATGTTCCTGCTGGATCCTGCAGCCTATCTGGCAACCTCGAGTCAGGGGGAGGGGATACACCGCTCTACAAGTAATTTGAAAGTGATTGCAGTACCAGTTTTGGCCACAATCTTACATACAGCTCCTTTAAAAATATTAAAGCCACAACACACAGCGACAAATGTTACGCGATCAGGTGTCATGTGTCATGTGTCAGTGTGTCGCGATAATGTCAGTGACACATGCCACTATATCCACTGGCACATGCCAATGAAGACCGGATGTGCCACAGGAAGTGCCAATACCCATAGTGACATAGTGACATGTGCCATTGGCTTCTGTGTGTCAGATGCCATGTCACTTCATGTTAAAACTGCTACTGGAACTATGCTGCACGATTAAGTCGTTTTTCGAAAAGAAAATCTGCAATTTCAACATGTTCCAGCATTCAGAAGTATAGCCACGTTAATAACGTTTGTAAGAAACCATTTGTAAATCTGTCAAGATTTCAGTGAGATAAGATGATTTGTGTTCGTGCTGATCACTCACTTTACTTCAGATACCACAGAGCTCGCCAGAAAGCTTCCCTGTGACAAGATGGCCGCAGGTGATCCCGGAAGTGACTCCGCCTTAAGACATCTAGGCTGAGTTTCCCGATAACGTTGTCTCTTAGCGCGCTACGAAGACTCTTAAGGTATAACTTAACTGAAGGTATACCATTTCTAGGCGTGTTCCCCGAACTATACCTTAGGAAGCGGCTTAAGATATTCCTTCTTACGTGCGACGTTACCCGGTGCTGTCCGTGGCGATGGTGCTGAATTTGTTGATATCGATGGCTCGAGAATCAATTATTCTCTCGTGCAGGGGCTGTTTATGTGAGAAAGCGCTGTTCTTTATAAAATAAGCACTTCAGAAATTTTCATGTGCATTTATTAGGACTCATGGGATATTTAAAAAAATAATCCAAACTATAATAGCCTATAATAGCCTTGCCTATTTTCCCATTTCCAATTTTTTAATTTCCAATTTTATTTTTGTACGTGCTTTCTTCTCTTTCCCATTTTTGTTCGCTGAGGTGGAGCTGCGATGAAATATTGTTCTTGTAAATACTTTCCAGCATTTCAGTAAATAAAAGTGTAGCCTACGTCACATACGGTGCTCGGCAGTGATCAAAAAGGATTTAAACAGTGAATTTTGAATCTCATCTTGTAAACTCAGAGATGTGGATTCAGACGGCAATTAAATGAACGTACGACCTGTTTGTCAAAAAACAGTAGGTACTAATTTGGCCAGGGATTTACGTGGGTTGGGTGAGAAAAAACACTGATATGGATTCGGACGGCACTAAAATCACAGACGTAGGCTACCCCTGTAAATGTTTAAAATACCGTACGAGCCCATGAGAAACAATATTAGTGTCCGAATAGGACTTAACTGACAGTAGCCTACGCTTTCACTGGCCTTTAAAAGCGCTCTTTAATTAAAATAAATTTCTAAAATTGCATTATATAATAATATAATTAAAATTCTAACAACAATCAGTGTAATGACAATTTTATTCTTTGCATGAAAACACTTGAATTAGCCTAACTGAACACTGTCTGGGTGTATTAAATCGTCAGAATTATATTCGTGTAGACCTGCAACAGTGATAAGGTAAAGCTAAGAGTGGTCCAGACCAACCTTACGAACGTTTGACTTACAGAAGGTATACTTAACAAAGAAGGTTTCGGGAAACGCGTATTAACGATAAGGTACAGCTTAAGGTGTAACTTAAGAACGACGTAGCGTTAAAGGAGAAGTTCACTTTTAAAAAAACTTTTGCTGATAATTTACTCACCCCCATGTCATCCAAGATGTCCATGTCTTTCTTTCTTCAGTCGAAAAGAAATTAAGGTTTTTGATGAAAACATTCCTGGATTTTTTCACATATTATGGATTCCATTGGGACCCAAACGGTTCAAGGTCCAGATGACAGTTTCAGTGCAGCTTCAAAGGGCTTTAAACGATACCAGACGATGAATAAGGGTCTTATCTAGCGAAACGATCGGTCATTTCAAAAATAAATAAAAAAGTTTAAGTTTTATAAGCACAAATGTTCGCCTTGCTCTGTTCTGTGATGCGCGTTCGTGACGTCACGTAATACGCAATTACGTTGAAAAGGTCACGCTTGAAAAATTGAAGAAAATGTTCTTTTTGGCTTTTTAATATTAAAACACCCAGGATGCGCACAAGAAATGGGCATTTTAAACGATAAACTGACACAAATACATTTGAAAATGTGTATATGGTCCTCATTCCGCACATTTGTAAACACATCAAACTTGACCTTTTCAACGTAATTGCGTATTACGTGACGTCACGAACGCGCATCACAGAACAGAGCAAGGCGAACATTTGTGCTTATAAAACTTAAACTTTTTTATTTATTTTTTAAATGACCGATCGTTTCGCTAGATAAGACCCTTATTCATCGTCTGGTATCGTTTAAAGCCCTTTGAAGCCGCACTGAAACTGTCATTTGGACCTTGAACCATTTGGGTCCCAATGGAATCCATAATATGTGGAAAAATCCAGGAATGTTTTCATCAAAAACCTTAATTTCTTTTCGACTGAAGAAAGAAAGACATGGACATCTTGGATGACATGGGGGTGAGTAAATTATCAGCAAAAGTTTTTTTAAAAGTGAACTTCTCCTTTAAGAAGGTTTTGGGAAACCCAGCCCTAGCCTTTATGATATCTATGATAGCAGCTGGTAGCATGCAGCTAAAGACACAGGGTAGCATTAGCATATAGCAGCTGGTAGCATGCAGCTAGTGACTCTAACTGCTGCTGAAGATTAGTCCTGTAGGGTTACATTACAGCTGGGTTCTTGTTTAATACTGGACCAGTTTCACAGATAGTTGTTCACATCAGACACTCAGACACAGAAACATGGAGACATAGAGTCCAGGTTGAAGATAAACCCCGAAGTTACCTTTTAAAGTCTAGAACAACAAAGGAAAAAAGACCAAACATTCATTTAAAATATGGAAGGTGGTCGTCAATTCTCACTGTAGTTTGTGCGTTGTATTCAAACAAATCACACGTTTAGTTACAAAAAAACAAAAACAAGGAGCGAGTCTTTAGTAATTAATTATTTTATTAGATTAGATTAGATTCAACTTTATTGTCATTGTGCAGAGTACAAGTACAAAGACAACGAAATGAAGTAGGCTACATCTTTTATTTGTTTCTTGTCACATTATCTCCATCTGGTGGTCAGATCAAGAACAACAGAGTTACACTGAGCTGAAACAGACTGCAGCAACTTAACTGTTATAATGTTACTTTAATAACTTTCATTATTCATATTTGATTATTTTCAGGACCTTCAAGCTTTTAATGAATCAAAATAAACAACTTAGATGATGGTTTAAAACTGAAATAAACTTTGTAGTCGGATTAAAATGGGGCTTTAATGATCAGATTATGTTTAATAATGGTGTATTTCCTGTATAGTGAAATGTATAGTATATAGTATATAGTACATAGTATATAGTATAGTATAGTGACTGTTTGGGTCGTGCGGATCAGCTGGAGACATTCAGGGAAATCATCCTCCAGCTTTCTAAAGAAACAACTCATCTCTGACACTGACATGCTTCACCGTTGGGAGGAGGTTTTACAGACTAGATTTGTTGCCTAAACATAATTGAGTCTTTAATGAGCATTGTTTACTTGTTCTTCCTTCATGGTGCCATTCTCAGATGCTCAGCCAGTTGATGTGTGTTCAGTTTGTCCGTTGGCAGTAAGTCATCGTTCCTGTTGTCCGTCAGCGGTCTGCAGATATCTCCAACTAGCCACGACATTTGTGGTTGAGGATGCTGAGAATCTCCTTGAGTTGGACCTCCATCGTTTTCATTTTGGTGTCAATGGTGCTGATATCAGGTACAACTGATATATCAACCGCTATAGCGGTGCCAATGGGGGTTCTCTCTTCACATCTCTCACCATAGTAACCATCTGGACACTCACACATCCATTCATTGGAGTCCAGCAGCCGACTGCACCTTCCATTGTTGCTGCATGTATTACTTTGGCAGACAGGCAATCTCTGGGAGTAATAGATGGAAATCTTTCTTGTACTTCGACCCCACCAACAGTCATTTTGGTGAAAGGGTTCTGGAGCCACAGCAAACTCTTCCTCATAGGCAGCATGTGTCGCTTTAGCATATTCAGTGAAGTGGTAATGTAACAGATAACGATGTGGTCTATTATCTGGATCAGACAAAGAATACCTACAGCTATGTACTTTGTCCTTAATTTCACACTCTTTGTCTTTAAAGCAATCATTGGCTGCTTCTCTAACTGGTGTTTCATCGATTTCTTTTGGTATCAGAGTGTATCCCACAGCGACGGTGATCGTGTCCTCTGTAATCTTAGTCAGATCATATAGTATGTAATAATCAGCCTGGTCTGTGTTGTACACCAGCACCACCCAATTGTACCAGGTGTACTTCTTATCCAGAAACTCTTTTACCTTATCAGCGATGGCTTTTTTGTTGTCAGTACTGAGTCCTTTCCTGATCTCCACCACGTCTTCCTTCACATACTGCATGTGGTTGGTCAGGCAGTATTCCAGAGCTGATTTCTGAGCCTCATAGACGTTCTTGAACATCTGGGTGTGTTTGGCTTCTATACCTGATGAATCCAACCCGACCAATTTCCAGTAGAACTGGTTTAGCACCATCCCCTTCCACAGCAAACTGCTGAAATAGACGTTATATTTACCGATATCTTGAAAGTCACATTTAAACTTCTTCCTCAGCAGTTCGTTGAGGTTTCCACTGAGAGACGTGTCTTTGACCGTCAGGTAATGGTAGAGGTTGGCCACACTGGCTTCAGTTCCCGTGTTTTCGTAGTAGTTGACGAATATCTCTGCCAGTCGGAGTTTCTGCTCTTTATTTTGTACCAACTGACTGTTCTGACGAAGGTCATTGAACTTCTTCCAGGCGTTGAGGATGCGGAGCTCGTCTTGAGAGTAGACGCTGGCGTAGTTAAACCATTCTACGTCTGTTGCCAGGTTGGAGATCTGGATGGAGATAGAGTCCAACTTCCTGTTCACTTCTTCAAACCCTTTCTGCACCGCGTTCAGCACCGGGTCATCCTGAGGGATGAAGATCAAGATTATGTTGACAACAGAGGCAACCAGACCTCCGACGCCAGGCGCCAAGCTGGCGACATTGGCGAGACTCTTCATGACATCTGTCAACTTTTTGGTATCACTCTTTTCAATCGCTTCAAAACTGTCTTTGACGACAGCGAGGATGCCATTTGCCACTGTCAACGATCTATCCCATTTCTCTCTGTTTTCAAAAGGCTGATCTCTCTTCACCCTGTAGGGTGGTGAGATGACGGAGGATGGGGGGTCATGTGACCGAGCTGAGGATGTCGTCCAGTAGAGAAGAAGGATCAATGAGGCCAACAGCATGGAGGCGGACAGCCGAGAGAACGCCATGACTGCAACACAGACAACACAACATGGAATCATGAGATAAGATAAACTTTATCTTGTCTGTAGGAAATTTGTCTTAGGCAAAATTGCTGGCAACAGGTACATACAAACCCATTCATAACTTATCATTTCATTCAGTTTGTACAAGTGACAGTACAATTGATGACAGTATATAACAAGACACCAATGTACTTTAGGACATAAAAATACAATTAAATAGAAAAAAAAATACAAGAGACCGTCCAATATTTGAGAGGATATTGCACATGCCCTTATTTATATTGTACGTATTGTAGGTAATGTACGTATTGCACTTACCCTACTATAACATAAATTACACATAGTAAATAAATTGCACATGGTAAGTAATTGACACAGGTTAAAATAAACATCTCTAATAATAAAAGTCAGCACAGTGTTACAGTGATGAGGACTCATGTTCTAAACGCTGCATGTTCAAGACTCACAACGCAACAATCCCATCTACTTCAGGGGAAATACAGGTTTCACTGCAAGAAAGTGGAGTGAATGCTTCAAGATCCACAATAAGGAGGCACCTAAACAACAGTAGGTCGGGTTGCCAGAAAAAGTCATTACTGCGCAATACAATATGCTAAACAGCACCTGGACAAGCCCATGAACTTCTGGAACATAGGGCCCTATTTTAACGATCTGGAATGCAAGTGTCAAGCGCAAAGTGCAAGTAACTTTTTGGGCGGATCTCGGTGCTGTTGCTATTTAACCGGCGGGATAAATGACTCTTGCGCTTGACGCAAATCCAAAATGGGTTGGTCTGAAGTAGGCTCATTATTCATAGGTGTAGTTTGGGTGTAACAGGAAACAAACCAATAAGAGCGTCATATCACATTCCCTTTAAGAGCATGATGAATGAGGTGCGCTTGTTCCATGGCGCAATACTATTATAACGGCGCATTTACCAGACGCGCTTCAGAATCGGTTCACAGCCGAGGAGATCGATGTTCTCGTCAGGGCCGTAAAAGAAAGAGAAGTGACATTGGGGATGGGACAAACCCAACCAATAGCTTCGGTTAAACATGCATATAATAATTTGGGTAAATGTGTAAGCTTTGTGCCTATTTTTCCCATCGTCATGGACACAACAAATGATTTCCCTCGTGTTTTAATATTTTTCCTTATAATAATGTATCATTTGCAAAAAGGAAAATGCATCTGTGTAGATGAGAGAATCATCTACAGTGTATGTGCGTTGTTCACACTCTGTATTATGGCCAAGCATGCGCGCTTAAAATAGCATCTGAATGTACGTGCAACGTGCCACTGACTTTAGACTAGTTTTTTTCTGGTCAGTGGCGCAATTGTTTATTTGCGAAGAACCTTTTGGGATGGGAATGATTGTTCCAGGCATTAGTCAAACCCCTCAGGCGTAAACAAGGATACAGTTATTGTTTAGAAACAAATTTAGATTTCAATTGTAAAACGCATTGAAATATAAATGAATGGTCTTAAAAAATTTAATCTGGCAAGTGACCATGGTATAAGCGGGTTAATGCCCTCCGAGGTGTCCGACTAAGGAGAGACCAGAACCGTTTATAAATGTAGATAGATAGTTAATACTCTGTCAATGTTAAGAATTGTTTGGTAAATAAATATAATTTGAATAGCTTTACAACTAATGCTTATTGAAAGTATTCTGTTCACAGATGTAAAGTACAACACATTACTATTAGGCTCCTCTCATAGGCTATATTACATTTTATTTTCAAATATTATGTAGAAAGCTGACACTTGTAGTTGAGTTCATAGAGCAGGGGCTGGTGATAAAAATGTCAACAATAAGTTGTACTGGATTATACTGTATGTAGCCTGAAAAATACATTTCAACTGCATAGTGCACACAGTATTTATTATAGACAAAACACATTTAAAATACATTAACACATTGATTTTGGACAACAATTTTGGAGTTGAAATTAAAATCAATTATTTTCCATGTTTTCCATTAAAATTGTTATTTTATTTAATATATATTAGTCAATACATCAAAATAAATGTCCTTTAATAACTTTAAAACACTATACAATTATTAAAAATGTATGTTTAAGTAAAACTTTAGTAGACATTATTACAAAGTGCATTTTTAAAAAGTGTACTTAAGTTTGTTAAGAAATATTGTGATATATAAAGAAATATAAAGTGTACTTTAAACTTAATTAGATATTATTACAAAGTGCATTTTTAAAAATGCACTTAAGTGTGTTTATAAATATTGTCATGGAAGTATATTCCATTTAAGTACACTTAAGTGGTCTTTAATTTTAATTTTATTATATTATCTGCAAGTGCACTTTTCAAAAAGTATACTTTTATTATTTTAAGCACACAAAAAGTGCGCTTTCAATACAATTAAGCACACTTCTTTTTCACAAGGGGATTACTGTTTGAACCTCTTTTACAAAAAAAAGTTTCACCCAGCAATGTACATTTTACTAAAATATTAAAAAAGCTTGTTTGAATTGATACTCACAGGCTGCAGTCTATAGTCTGGGATAGTAAACCTCCGGCCTGTATTACGATGCACCTTCACAAAGTCCAAGCGAATGCAGAGAGGCTTGATCTTGGTATCACGACACTGGCTTTAAAATGTCCCGCTCAACAGGCTTTGGTCCTGCTTTGGCTTTATTGTTGAGCACTTGCAAATCTACATGTGACGTTTTCAGTGAGCAGCCAATCGTGTGACACGTGAAGAGCTTCATAGTGATATACTTCTGTGATGAAGATTAAGAGATAATAACCAAACGGTAGAAATAATTTAAACACACTTTATTGGGAACAGGCAACACTAATGCTGTATATGAAAGATTCAGAGAGTTGCTGGAAGAAAACAACAAAATGTGTCATTACTAAAGTGTATTAATATCAGTCCATAACAAGGGTAAAAGAGAACAAATTGAATTAATTAAAACTATATGACTATAATATTTTATGACTCTCGTGTATATAAACATCAGTGACCTCCAGGTTTTCTCTAAAACTGTTTTGACTGTGAAGTGCTACTCTTATAGTGTGAAGCTACCAGAGACACTAGAGGAATTTGATTATGTCACATTACTTACGAGTGATTCGTTCAATATCTCTAATCAACATCCAGAATATATTCTTCCCTTGAGCAAGTTTGGGGTTTTGCCTAAGATTATGAATAACTTTATAGAACAGAATATTGGCTTAATCTAAGCCATATTATCACTAAATCCTGCTTTTTAATGCAGGCCATAACTTATATTATTAATTATACCCAGCGTGTGTGTGTGTGTGTGTGAGAGAGAGAGAGAGAGAGAGAGAGAGAGAGAGAGAGAGAGAGAGAGAGCAACAGTTTCAATATTTTATCCTTTCCTGACCATGTGACTAAAACCCAGATATGAGACGTTCAAACTGACCAATCAGATAATTACAACTTCCCCCACGGTACTAAAGGTGTGACAGTTCATCGACCCCATGTACATGTACAAACATGTTGGCCTACAGGCCTTCATCACTATCAGAAACCTCTGTGCCTTTTGGAACTACAAACGGTCCTTATCGTGGAAAGAGGGGGTGGAAACAGTAAAGCAAATATCTTTGTTCATTTAAGCAAAAAACCTGCTTTCTTTACCATAGGGATGTTTGCTACAGGGCTCTCAAGTGTCACGCATTGAGCGTGACAGTCACTCATTTCAGTCTTTTGTCACGCACTCCTGCCACACATTGTATTTCTCACGCGGAAAAAACTATAATATATTTAATATGCTGCAGCGCCCAAAATTTCTCTGTTCGCGCCGCTCTCACTGTGGAACCGGCAGGAATCAAGCGCGTCTTATCAGCCAATCAAAAAAAGAAAGGGTCTACACAATAGCCAATCAGAAAATAGCACTATTGTATCTGGGTAAGATTTAACGCAACAACCAATGAAAAAAAGCATGTGCTGGAATTGTGCACATGATTCTGCGACAACATCTTTCGACAATTTCGTTCACCCACAGAGTAAACCACTCCGAGCTCCAAGCATTACTGAGCACAGAGTAAGTCATGATCTCCTTTTTTAATGTTACAACAAATTCACAACTTGTTTGACACAAACAGTGACAACCTGACTGCTGTTAGAGAATGTTTCCCAGCTCATCAGTTTTTCATGAGTGTCTGTAACTTAGCCTACAAGTTCACGGACAACACCTGCTCAGAACAAGTAGTCTAGGCCTAGTCATATTTTCGTTATCACACAATGACTGACATATTGTCACATTATAAACATCTCTCTCTTCAAAATAGGCTTAATAATTTTATTAACACTAAATAAATTCAAGTGTATTGCATAGTCGATGTTATAGGTCACTTTTAAAATCATGTCATATTTTATGATTATATACAGGCCATGGATGCATTAATCATTGCATCTGTCTTTCAAAGATGTCAGGTAAAAAGTAATCAAGCGTCCTCTCATTCACCCTGAGAGGAGAGTCCCCTATAAAGGCCAGGTTAGAGGATGCTGTCCCAGAGAAGGTGGCGAAAAGGGTAGACCCATTAGAGGAGGAGACAGTGCAAGTGGAAGGCAACAAGTCCAACAAGGCAACAAATATTTACAATAAACAACACCAGTCATAATCTCTCTCTCTCTCTCTCTCTCTCTCTCTCTCTCTCTCTCTCTCTCTCTCTCACACACACACACACACACACACACACACACACACGGAAATTGAATAAATACTTTGTATTTGGTATCTGAGCAATTATTAATAACAACAACAAAAACACTAATAATAATATTATTAATGAAACACCCCCATTCCCGCGACCCGTCCAAATAACCCGCACCCCCTTTGACGGGGGGGGGGGGGGGGGGGGGGTGTCACTCTTGCCTGTCTTCAAAACTTGAGAGCCCTGTTGCTATGTTCTCCTGGAGTTTGAGGGTTTTCGCGTCTCTCTAATGCTTGTACACCATGCGTTCTGGTACATGACTCTGCACTATTACGGTGTTGCATCACCTTAAAGGGATAGTTCACTTTGATATTAATTTTTGATATGTTTTAGCTTACCTCGAGGGCATCCAAGATGTAGGTGTCTTTTTTTCCGCAGTAGTTTCAATTTTGATATTTTTAGGTCAAACCGTTCTTGTCTGTCAGTCATATAATGCAGGTCTGTGGTAACTGTCTCAAAACACAAGCACAGAGTCCAAATTAAAACAATTCCCCATCGTCCAAATGAAACAATTCCCCATCATAAGTGTCTGAAAGCCTATTTGTTCAGCGCTGAGTTTCCTACGTGCGTTTGAACGCTCCATCACGTGAACTGCGCCTGGACAGGAAATGCAGCGCGCTGCTCAGTCGTTCGTGTTTAAGGATGACGAGAGAAGATTCAGAGACCCTTTTCTTTACTTTCATGTGCGTTTTATGAAAAACCACATACACTTGAACTTGTACATTGGCATCCTGACCTTGAAAATAAAGCTGATAAAGGATTCTCTGGCCGGAATCATTCTGTAGTGCTCCCATCCTAAACGAACCACTAGTCCATACTTTACATTGGTCCTTCGAGCCGGATTAGGGTTCCACCGACACTATGGAGTCAGCTATTGATGGTCAGCAGCAGGAGTCATCAGACCGACCTAAGAGAGACCCTCGTCCACCTGCACATTTGGCCCAGTACGAAGTCACTTTTCTGCCCTCTCAACAGCCTGTGGTCCAAGCCTCCTCTACCCCTGTAGGACAACCAGACCAGGCTCAGTCAACCAGAGCTAGAAGTTTGACAAGTTACCGGTCAACTGCACATTCACGGCGGTCTTCTCAGTTATCTTACGGACTCCATTTGTTTCGAAGTACGTCTGATATACAAGAAGCTGCTTTAGAGGAGGAGATCAAAGGATTGGAGCTAGCTGACCTACAACAGGAAATAGAAGAGGAAAGGAAAGCTGACTTAGAAGCTGCAGCATTGGATGCACAAGCCAGAGAAGGACAGCGGCTACAAGAGGAAGCACATCTGGCTAAAGAGAGAATAGCTAGAGAGATGGGAAGACGCAGGCGCTTGAAGAAACTCGAGAAGGAGGTACATATTGCCAGTCTTGTAAAGACCTACCTGACAGGGACGAATGATGATTCCTTGTCTACGTCGTCAGCTCCCGCTACGTTCTCCAAACTACCTCTGCCATCACAATTGGCTCAACAGTCACCTCTGGTGCCATTGGTTCCCGTGCAGCATCCACCTGTGCAACAGCCAAATCCAGCGCCAGTTCAGGTAGCACCTCTGTCCACTGTTCCTACTCAGATATTAACACCATCGGCTAATCCCGTCACGAGTGCCCAGATCAGTGTTCCTGTCAGCGCAGCACCGATTGCAGTACCAGTCTCTGTACTTCCATCTGCACCTGTCTCATTCGTTCCCGTCCTCTCCACGGTAACTACCCAAGCAGGTGGAGCGTCACCGATGGCAAGGTCTTCTGTCACAACTAGTCTCCCGTCTCAGTACCTAGGGGCTCCAGCTACCAGTACAAGCTTCACAATGCCATCACGAGCAGTTACAGTGGCACCGCCACCTCCCGCAGTGCAGTATGCTCACTGCAGTATACCAACTGCAACACCAGTTCAGACGGCACCACCCTGGACTTACCCGGGTATGGAGACCCTGATTGCTACGTCTTACGGCATTCCCAAACCGACACTTCCCTTCTTCGAGAGTGGCAAAGAAAGTGATTTCGCACTTTTGAAGATGGCGCTCGACAACTTGATGAATAGTCACCCTCATCTCAGCGAGCACTATAAATATCAAGTTCTCCTGAGTCAGCTCAAGCTTCAGAGTGCTCTGCAGCTGGCCAAATCATATATGTATGACCCCGCACCGTATACAGCTGCATTGGGAGCTCTGCAAGACAAATATGGCCAGCCAAGACAACTGGTTCAAAGTGAACTTGGAGCAATACTCAACTCCCCAGCCATTAAGTCAGGAGACGCAGAGGCATTCGACTCCTTCGCTCTCTCAGTCCAGTCGCTGGTCGGTATGCTACGCACTTTAGAGGGACCTGTTGGATACGAGCTCAGGTGTGGTTCCCATGTTGACCGTCTCTTAAGCAAAATGTTTCCTTCCCACAGAGATGGATTTGTGGAATATTGTCTTGTTCGCAGCATCCTGCAGCCAGGTTCAGAGCTCACCTACTTCACCTACACCTACTCACCTCTTCTCTACAACTCTACAGGGCCTACCTTTCCAAAGAGAGATCAACGTAGTTCAAAGCCCAAAGATAAAACAGCGTCAGTCTTCCTCTGCTCTGGGGAGACAGCCGACAAGGAGACCTTTCATTCGAAGTCCCAAGCTTTCAAACTCAGTCCTTATTGTCCGTTCTGCAACAATAAGGAGCACTACCTTAACTCATGCCCCGACTTCAAGAAACTGTCTACTGCTGAGATTAAGAAGTGGATCCAGGAAGGCGACAGATGTTGGAAATGCGGCCGCGGCCACAAAGCTACAGCCTGCACGCTTAAGCGCCCATGTAAGATTTGCAAAGAGAAACACCTTACAGTTTTGCATGACGCCATCCAAGAGTCATCCCAGAAAGTGCTGATGGTCAGTAATCCGAAGCCCATTGTCTACATTGAGCAGCCCAGAAGCCCTCAGAGAGTGTTGCTGAAGGTTGTCAAAGTGCTTCTGCATCATGGAGATCACATTCTTGAGACATTTGCAGTGCTCGATGATGGTTCTGAGAGAACGATTATCCTCCCACAAGCTGTAGAGCAACTACAACTCTCTCAGCATCCAGAGACGCTTCATCTGAGGACAGTCCAGCAAGAGGTGAAGGAACTGAAAGGTTCCTCAGTTAGCTTTCATGTATCCCCCATCTTCAAGCCAAACAAGAAGTTTTGGATTCAACATGCGTTCACTGCAAGCAGTCTGAGTTTATCTGAGCACACGTACCCAGTAGCAGCTCTCCAGAAGCGCTATGAGCATCTCAAAGGACTTCCTTTGACGCCCATCCACAGAGCTCAACCTCTGCTCCTCATCGGATCTGATATGCCTCAGCTTCTCACTCCTACACAGCCAGTCAAAGCAGGTCCATCTGGCGGTCCTATAGCCATCTGCACAAGGCTAGGCTGGTCCTTGCAAGGTCCTTCTGACATTATGCCAGTCTCTTCTCACCAGTCTTCCTGTCTGCACATCGCCACCGAGTCTTCATATACTGAACTCCTCAGGAATGTGGAACGCCTTTGGCACATTGACACAGTCCCCTATGTCAGTGAGAAGACTGCAACGCGTTCCAAGCAAGACCAGCAGGCGCTCCTCCTCTTACAGACAGCCTCCAAACGTGTATCTGTCAACGGTACCCAGCGTTACGCTACTCCACTGTTGCGTCGTCAGCCAGTCATCCAACTCTGTGCTCAGCAAGATGCCGTGATCCCTAACCTACGCAGCACTGAGCGCCGGTTGGCTAAGGACACCGTTCGAGCAGCCTCATATTGCAAGGAGATGGATAAACTTGTTCAGTCTGGTTATGTCGCGGAAATCTTTACAGAAGAGGCAACAAAGTCCACAGAGTCGTGGTATGTACCTCATCATATGGTGCACCACAATGGAAAGGATAGAGTAGTCTTTAACTGTTCCTTCTCCTTTAACGGCCTGTCCCTGAATGACCAACTCCTACCGGGACCAACGCTCGGTCCGACCATGATTGGAGTCCTGATGCGGTTCCGATGTCATGCTGTGGCCATCAGCGGAGATATTAAATCGATGTTCCACCAGATCCGCTTGTTGCCCAGTGATAAACCACTCCTACGATTCCTGTGGCGTGACATGCAGAGGACATCTGAACCACGCATCTTCCAATGGGAGGTGTTACCATTTGGAACAACGTGCAGCCCCTGCTGTGCGGTCTTTGCCCTGCAGCAGCACGTCAGAGACCACGAACCACCAGACTCTCCTCTCATGCACGTGATCGAGCACTCGTTCTATGTCGACAATTGCCTCCACAGTGTGAGTAAAGCTGAGTCTGCCAAGGTTCTAGTGGATGATCTGCGAGCACTTCTGAACAAGGGAGGTTTCGAGATCCGGCAATGGGCTAGTAACATGCCTGAAGTTGTAGCACATCTACCTCCTGAAGCGCAGTCGGCTAGCAGTGAGCTATGGCTATCCAAGGCCAGTGACAACCTCCAAGAGCCCACGCTTGGACTCTGCTGGGATTGTTTGAACGACACCCTGAATTACAAACGTCGCCATACTGAATCTTCAGATGCCACTCTTCGTAACGTCTACAGTGTCCTTGCCAAGCTTTACGACCCATTGGGCTACATAGTGCCATTTACAACAAGATGTAAAGTGCTTGTTCAGGACATGTGGAAGGCCAACATTGGCTGGGACGACAAGATCCAACCCGCTGACCTTCTGGAGAAATGGTCGAGTTGGGTGCAGGAAATTCCCACTTTGCAACATCTCAATCTGCCTCGTCCCTATGCACCAGCCACCGCCGATACTGCCAACGCAACCCGTCACATCCATTTTCTGTGATGCATCGGAGCGCGCCTATGGAGCAGTAGCCTACATGCAGACGACAGATGACAGTCAACAAGTCTATGTCTCCTTCGTGTTTGCCAGATCGAGAGTCGCGCCCCGTAAGCAGCTGTCTATTCCGCGTCTCGAGCTCAGTGCTGCGCTTACAGGTGCACAGCTGGCTAGAGTGATCGAGACAGAGCTTGCAGTACCACCTGAGCACATCACTCTTTGGTCAGACTCCACAATTGTGCTGCACTGGATCAAATCAGAATCATGCCGTTATAAAGTGTTCGTGGGAACACGCATCGCAGAAATCCAGAACCTGACCAACCCTGTTCAATGGCGGTATGTTGACACTCTAAGCAATCCAGCTGATGATATAACCCGCGGACTTACTCTGCAAGAGATGGTACAGGATCATCGCTGGAACAAAGGTCCACATTTCCTCCATTTGTCTGAGAGGGAGTGGCCCAACATGCCCTCATCTGAGGTAGAACCAGACGCCACAGAGTTAAGGAAGTCTGCCTTTGTGGGAACTGTGTCCAGCATCTTGCCAACACAACTTCCGGACCCCAGTAAGTTCTCCAACTGGAAAGAGCTTCTTAAGGAAACTGCTAGCTCCTTTCACGGGGCGTCTGATGCTAATACTACAGTACACTTTCCCGCTGCCGATTTTCTGCAAGCAGAGAAGCTGATGTTACAAAGGGCTCAAGAGGATTGCTTTGCTGAAGAATTGAGAGCTCTCAAAGCTGGACGTACTCTTCCTTCAGACAGTCGTCTTGCATCTCTGTCACCAGAATATGAAGGAGCCACGGAGCTACTCAGAGTCGGTGGCAGGTTAAGGCATGCTGAAGGACTAGACCTGGATACTATCCACCCAGTTATCCTGGACCCAAGCCATCCCGTGACGAAGCTTATCATCAAGGATTTTGATGAGTCACTACTGCACCCTGGGCCAGAACGAGTTCTTGCCGAGATCAGACGCAGGTTTTGGATCATCCGTGGTAGAGAGGCCATTCGAAAGCATCAGCATTCATGTCTGGAGTGCCGACGATGGAGAGCAAAACCCGATGTACCAAAGATGGCAGATTACCCACCAGCTCGGCTACGACTCCATAAGCCACCGTTCTATTCAACCGGAGTTGATTGCTTTGGACCTTTCCAAGTGAGGATCGGTCGCCGCACCGAAAAAAGGTGGGGCATTGTCTACAAATGCATGACAACTCGCTCGGTGCATCTGGATCTATTAGAAAGCCTCGATACAGATGCTTTCCTGCTGTCACTGAGAAGATTCATCTCTCGACGTGGCAGACCATTCGAACTCCTCATGGACAATGGTACCAACTTTGTCGGTGGAGAGAGAGAGTTGCGTGAAGCCGTTGCTGCCATGGCACCTCAGTGGAGAGAGCAACTCGCTGAACAGCAGATATCCTTCCGATTCAATCCTCCAAGTGCGCCGCACTTTGGTGGCACATGGGAGAGGGAAGTGAAGTCTATCAAGACTGCACTTCGCGTTGTCCTTAAAGATCAGACTGTTCCTGAACCTGTCCTGATGACAATCCTAGTGGAGGTCGAGGGCATAATGAATGCTAAACCCCTAGGCTACTTGTCATCAGATGCCTCTGATCCAGATCCGGTCACGCCTAACCTCCTCCTCATGGGCCGTCACGACTCGTCGCTTCCTCAAGCAGTTTACGACCCCAGTGACCTCGGGAGAAGACGTTGGAGGCACAGCCAAGCCATCGCCGATCGTTTCTGGTCATCCTTCATCAGTCACTACCTACCAGGGCTACAAGAGCGCAGTAAGTGGAGGAAAGACGGTAAGGCACTCTCCATAGGCGACGTTGTTTTAATCATGGATCCCCAACTTCCCAGAGCGTCATGGCCTGTAGGACGGATTACCCAGACTCATCCAGGAGCAGATGGACGCATACGAACTATCAGTGTTCAAGTGAAGGACCGCACCTACATTCGTCCAGTCGCCCGGCTCATCCTGCTACCAGCTCTGGAGGACAAGGACGAAGAAGAGACCACCAAATAGACTTTCTCCTACTCTTTCAACTGCCATGCGGACAGTTGGGGGCGGCCTTGTCTGAAAGCCTATTTGTTCAGCGCTGAGTTTCCTACGTGCGTTTGAACGCTCCATCACGTGAACTGCGCCTGGACAGGAAATGCAGCGCGCTGCTCAGTCGTTCGTGTTTAAGGATGACGAGAGAAGATTCAGAGACCCTTTTCTTTACTTTCATGTGCGTTTTATGAAAAACCACATACACTTGAACTTGTACATTGGCATCCTGACCTTGAAAATAAAGCTGATAAAGGATTCTCTGGCCGGAATCTTTCTGTAGTGCTCCCATCCTAAACGAACCACTAGTCCATACTTTACAATAAGTACACATTGATGGCCTAAGACACGAAACGAGCGGTTTGTGTGAGAAAACGAACAGTATTTATATCGTTGTTATCTCTTGAACACAGCACACGTCCAAATGATCTGACGGCGCGGGCGGGTATAGATATATACACTAGATGTCGCTTGGCTACGGTTTCGTTCCAATGAACTGCAGTAGCGAAGGCGACATTTTCTTGGACAGTTGCACATGCATTTTCTGAACTAAATGTTTCAGATTCATCAGAGCAAGTCACCTCCTCTAAGAAGTGAACATGCTTTTTAGTCAACGTGATCTCAGGAGAATACGCGTGTATTCCCAGCAAACATTTGTACGTTTAAGAAAATGAAAAGACATCTGTCCAACACGTCCCGTCATGGTTGAAAAATAGTTCCAAAATTAAAAGTTGAACAGACGTCTTTTCCACGTCTTTTCTGCGCGTCCCTGGATGTGTCGTCATCTGTGCGTTTAAATGTGTTGCTGCATAATTTAAGTGTATATATAAGCCTGCATATAAAATAATCACACACCTATTGTGTAACATCGTGAAAGGCAATCAAGTCTTGAGGTTTACACATCTTGACAAAGGTTCTAAAAAGGTCCAAAATTGGTCCAGTCAGACCTGAACGGCAATAAAACATTTTAATCACGTGCACATCACAAACAAGAACACATTATTTGTGGACATAAGCAAAAAAGAAGCATGTTCTGATTTAGCACAACATTTTATTGATCTTGAACAGCCAAAATTTCTCTTTATTTTTTTTCAATGTTTAAAATTTGTTAAAGGGGTGGTAAAACACGATTTCACTTTTCTAACTTTAGCTAGTTTGAGCATAAACAACATCTGCAAAGTTACAACACTCAAAGTTTAAAGCAAAGGGAGATATCTGAAATCAATTTCTAAGAACTACAGAAAACGGCTGATAGGGACTACACAACATTCCTGCGGGCTTGCTGACATCACTAAGCCCAACATTTACATAAACCCCTCCTCTGGGAACACAATACATAAAGGGGGCGAGGCCATTTTATGTTGCTTTGGAGAAGAGTTGTTGTCGTTGCCGCTATGCCGTCGAAACGCTGTTATTTTCACCCAGATTGCAGGTCCACTTTGTTCAGTTTTCCTAAGTACGGTTACAATTATTTTTAACTCGGTCCCTCATAATTATAATCTAAATGTTGCTCTCTGTGCTGCACATTTTCCGGAGGAAAGCTTCCTCAATCTACGCGAGTTCAATGCAGGATTCGCACAACTGCTTGTCCTGAAAGATCGAGCAGTTCCAACTTTAAAAACAGAAGCTGTTGTTTACGAGCCACAACCCGTAAGTATGATTTTTTCGTTGATGTGTTTTCCTGTAATAGTTCGTATTGTTAATTGTACGTTGTAGCAAGGAAGTAAACGAAGGACAGTGCTGTTTGGCTCCACAAACCAGTTTGTTAAATGCTAATTCATACTTATGCGTCAAACACATACAAACTTGTGTTTAATATCACCAGCGCAGCGAACTTGGAATGTTTGAGGTTGTTGTCGTTTATTCTTTGATTATAGCTTTTATGTATTGTTTATCTACATGCTTGTTTATATACAGGCATGCTAAACATGGATTTGTGTTTGATTTGGCTACTGTTGTAAAGCCAATGTTTAGTGTTCGTATTGGGTTAATAGTTCTGGCGACAGATATTTAGCTACAATCGTTCTAAATATACAAAAGTAACCGTGTCATATAGCGATCACAATAGATCTGCAGGGACTACACGACATTCCTGCGGGCTTGCTGACATCACTAAGCCCAGTATTTACATAAACCCCTCCTCCGATGAAGGATTCGCACAACGGCTAGTCCTGAAAGATCGAGCAGTTCCAACTTTAAAAACAGAAGCTGTTGTTTACGAGCCACAACCAGTATGATTTTTTTCGTCGATGTGTTTTCCTGTAATAGTTCGTATTGTTAATTGTACGTTGTAGCAAGGAAGTAAACGATCGGACAATGCTGTTTGGTTCCACAAACCAGTTTGTTTATGCTAATTCATACTTATCCGACAAACACATACAAACTTCTGTTTAATATCACCAGTGCAGTGAACTTGGAATGTTTGTGGTTGTTGTTGTTTATGTGATCAGTGTAAATTAGTCTTTGATTATAGCTTGTATGTATTGTTTATCTACATGCTTGTTTATCTACAGGCATGCTAAACGTGGTTTTGTGTTTGATTTGGCTACCGTTGTAAAGCCAATGTTTAGTGTTTGTATTGGGTTAATAGTTCTGACGACAGATATTTAGCTACAATCGTTCTAAATACAAAAGTAACAGTGTCATATAGCGATCACAATAGATCTGCAGTCTTAAAAAACATACCTTTCTGAAACGTCCTTTAACAGCCGTTCTTCAACAGGTTCTGCTCGATCCTCTCCACTAACATTCTTCGGGTCTGATTCGGGCTCAAACTGGTAACTTATGGCAATATTGACGCCGTTGTTTACTGAAGCACAAACTACCGGTAAGGGTAAGGGGTGTGACGTGCGAACAACGTGCACTTGGCGGTTAGCGAATCACAACACACTGGGCCAGCTAACCGATCTGAGCCCATTGCGTATTTTGAAGGGGGGGCTTCATAGAACCCGGAAATCATCCCACCGTTTTTACAAGGAGGGACAGAGCAGTGTAGAATAATGGTTAAATATGTGAAAAATAATGCGAATTTTTTAAAACGAAGCATGAACTCATGTTACAGTGCACCCCACAAACACAATCAAGCCTTCGAAAAAAGGTTTTACCACCCCTTTAATGTAACGTATTATAATGTACTGTATATCAGCTTTAAAGATAGATGCTATACAGCACTTAGGGTGTACTCACACTAGCCAGTTTAAACCGTGCCCGAGTGCGTTTGACCACCAAAGCGCGGTTCGTTTGACTAGTGTGAGTGCTCCGATTAGCCGGCCCTGGCCCGCTTGGAAGAGGTTCATGGCAACCGTGCCAAGTGTGAGTACACCCTTAAAGTGGTTCCCCTATGATTACAAGACAATGAACCAGTTTTAGTGCTATTTAGCAGCATGTTTGTTTAGAGTGTGTGATGCATTATTGTACATTAAACTACCAACAGTATATAAAGTACTTTGGGACAGTCAAATACTTTGAATATTATAGCATTTTGGGCATAAACCAGAATATCAAAATTGACTGTTGGCGGTAGATCCTTCTCCTGTTTAGCACCAAAACTTTGGAACAATCTTCCTAACATTATCCGTAGGGATGGGAACCGAGAACCGGTTCTTCTTCAGAACCGGTGCCCAGTGAATCGATTCCTTGGAACCGTTAGCATGCCTGCTTAACGATTCCGCTTATCGGTTCCGCTCGTTCAAATGTGACACGACGTCACACACGTGCTGCGTTGTTTTGGTTCAGAACGTAGCAAACACTATGAGCAAACATGGCATCGAGGCAGAAGCGCTCTGACCGCGTCCTAACTACATATGGCGCGACACGCGATAAAAAGTATAATTTTCCATGTTAATTTCCATGTTAATGAAGTTTAACCAGCCGCGACACGCGACGATCCTATTTGAAACGGATCCTATTTTACAGCGACGTCGCGCTGGAACAACAATCTCAAAGTGTGACAATGATAATATCAGGTACTATTTAATAGTGTATAATGTGACTGAATATCATTTAGTGCTCCCAGCTTTGTAGCTGTAAAAACAACAATGGATTAGTCACATCACATCAGATCTTGAAATTAAACAAATGGAAACTAAAACGTTCAAAATGTGATGAAAACCTGTGTATTATTTGACAAAGATTGTTTTAGTAACTCAATAGCCTAATCCACATGAGCACTGTTAATATTCCAAAAGGCACAAGCTCTTCCTAAACTGTTTTCAGTCTGTGTTTTTAGTTTTTATGGCACATAAATGGCAGTTTTATTAATTTTTTTTGTCCGGACCAATGAATGTGAAAATGATCAATTTCCTAATCCTAAGGCACTCTTCTTGATAATCTTTCAAGGCACACACTAGCGTGGCATGGCATACTGGTTGAGAAACACTGCCCTAGGCTATAGGTCCCTGGACTTTACTTTGAGAAGTAGCTCACCTACTTTTAGGTTTGTTCTGAGGTTGCTACACATAATTTGTGTATACTCTGTGCTGTGTCTTCTGATCAGATATTAAAGCGAAAATTAAACAAATTTGTACTTATTCCCTCACCCAATAAGAATCGATAAGAGAATCGATAAGGAATCGGATCGATAAGCAATATCGATAATGGAATCGGAATCGTTAAATTCTTATCAATTCCCATCCCTAATTATCCGGGAAGACACACTCTGTCAGTTCAAAGCTAGACTAAAAACACATCTCTTTGACCTAGCATACACATAACACATTATAGACTTCTATAATTCAATATTAGGCTGCATAGATTAGGCCAGCCAGAACCGGGAACACTTCCCATAAATCCTGATGTACTCGTTACATCATAAGAAGAATGGCGTCTACGCTAATATTATTCTCTGTTTATACCGAGGTTTACCGCAGTCCGCCGGATCCAGGCCGAATCCAGATGTGATGAGGGACCAGCGCCTGGACGCAATGACAATGCAGTCCTAAAGTGTCAACAAGACTCTCCGTTTCCTGAAGTGAGGTGGACCCCGGCCGTATCCAGATAAGATGGTGGATCTGCACCTGGACGCATCCCTGAAGTGCCAGCCTCATCAGCCCTGTGAAGGTGACCTGTCTGACTTCTGACCTGTAATGCTGCCTGGATCATAACCATACACTTTTTGCTCGTTGGCCAAAGGAGAACTGGCCCCCGACTGAGCCTGGGTTCTCCCAAGGTTTTTTTTTTTTTCTCCATTCTGTCACTGATGAAGTTTTGGTTCCTTGCCACTGTTGCTTTGGCTTTTGGCTTGCTTAGTTGGGGACATTTAATATTCAACAATATTATTGATCTGCCTTATTTATGGTGGACGATGATGCAATTTTCTTCTAGAAACAAACTTTGTTGTATTATTTTCATTTTATCAATGTGAAACTGCTTTGTTACAACCTGTATTGTAAAAAGCACTATATAAATAAAGGTGACGACTTGACTACTTTAAATTAAACAACCTTGAACATATTCAGAAGTAAAATGCAACATAAACAGTAGTGCAGCAGTAATATAAATGCTTATTTTGATTATTCTCGGGTTAGGAAAAGTCAAATCAGAATTTTCATACTCACGATCCATAAGTCAGGAGACTTCTCTGTGGTCTGTTCAGCTAGAAATCAGGAAGACTTTTGGCAGGCACGCATCTTAGTTTCAATTAAATATAATTTATTATTTAGCCTAAAGGTTAATTTGTTTACATAGAAAGTACTTATATATATATATATATATATATATATATATATATATATATATATATATATATATATATATATATATAAGACAAAACAACATCAAAAGTTAACTGTTCACAAGCATTGTCTGTCCAGACTGATCTCATGAAATGGCGTATGTATGACACGCCAATTCGTATTTCCATTTTTAGCGTGTTATCAACACGCATAATCGCTTTTCAGCGTGTTTATCAACGCCGTTGATTTACGTTACATTACTGTATATAAATATATATGACCTACCCCAACCGCGTCCCTAAACCTACCCATCACTCGGGTTAATACCATTTATGAGTGTTCCCCTACCATCCTAGGAAAAAAAATATTGCTCCCCAGATGTAGATATACATTTTCCTCCGTTTCGCTCGGACATTTAACGGCGTACACATACACGCGGAATCACTCGGACGTTTAACGGCGTACACATACACGCGCGTGGACATACACGCGAAAAGCTCAAAATGCGTATAAATAACACGCCACTTGACTTGAGAGTGGCGTGTTATTTATACGCAAAGTCATGATGTCATGTTGGTCTGTCAGAGGCTTCAATGGCATCAAACACCGGAGAGGCCGTTCCTACGAATCAGGGTCACCTTCATCTTTTCCTTTCAGCCTTTTATAGACCATCTGAATTCCTGAGGTCATCATCTTTGGAAATCCCTTCATAATCCATTAGTCTTTTACAGACAATTAAACATGTCCTAATCCTTAAGGTCATCAGTACTAAATATTCCCCTCATAATTTATCAGTCTCTTACAGACAATTTATCCAATATGAAGTCTTGAGGTGTCATGAATTCTGGGAATTTATTTCAGACCTGTCAATGTAAAGCCTTTCGCCTCTTTGTTCTCCTTCTTCAGACTTTTCTTCTATACTGCCTCCTGCACCTCGTCCGCCACACAGCTGACGGTAATGCTTGCATTTTTCTTTTCCCCAGCAAAGCTCTTTCTAATACATGTTTCTTCCTCTCTTTTCTACCAGCATGCTTTTTAATAAATGCAAGGAGGATTTATCTGCAGAATATCTTTACTTATACTCTTGATAACTTAAGTACATAACACAGTCACATCTGATAACAGATCACTCTAAATTGTAATGTAGATGCTGCTTTGAAACAATGTATTGTGAAAAGAGCTATACAAATATATTTTAATTGAATCGGATTTATATATTTTTCTTTTTCTTTTGAACAAATCACAGTGATCTTGTGCCCTTTCTCTTGGTTTGGTCTCATGTCATGATGTTTCCCAAAAGCACCATAAACATTGGTGTCAATAGACTTCCCGATCAACCTGGGTTCACAATGCCTTTGGGGAATACAGCCCTGCATATTGACACTGATAAGTTTAATGATAAGCAGAAAATGAGCTGAATATTAACAGCAAAACAAACTCTGTTAGAGGGGAGTCCAAATAATAAATTAAGGGAGCTTTTGAAGTAAACTTAAAGGAACACTCCACCGTTTTTTTAATAGGGCTTATTCACAATTCTTTCCTACATTTAGATAGGTGGGTAAATGCATTTTTGTCTCAGTGCATGCCTTTGTAGCGACTGACCGAATCCTGATTTGTTTTCTCATGCTGAACAAATATGAACACATATGTTCAAATTCAGAAAGCCTTAAATGACGTGGCTTGGCGCCATGATGTCTACAAGTGTCTGCAAGCAGGCCTCTTGTTAACATTTTACGACGCATTGATTAATCGATGAACAGGCCCCTGTTGTTATTGAACTATCACCGTGCTGTGCAAGAACAACTCCCTGCTGTGTCAAACGTTTGTTCTTTGTGAACTGAAGGCAAATTACAAAGACTGGTTCCATTCAGTGTCTAAAACCTAACTGCTTCCTTCATCAATTTTTACTACTCCTCAGGCTGATAAGTGAATTTGCATACAAAACTACCTTTGTCTTTGAGATTGGCATTTTCAAATTAAACCCCCAACCCCTCACGTGGTACGCGCACCACGGGATGCAACAGAGCCCGACCACAAAGACACACACACTCACAAACACCATCCATGGACCATTTTCAGAGAAAAGGACCTTTAAATGCATTAAATGTATTCCTTTGGTGCTTAGATGTCTTCACGTCACACTGGAAGTATCTACAATTTTATCGTGTGGTAATCAAACTTCAGATGCAGTAATATGCATATCTTATGTAACTGTGTATTCCCATAATCTTCACATGTTCGATATCTCTGTAATCCTAGGCGTAGGTTTGATTTTGAGATTGGTCGGGACATCCCCTGAAGCGGAGTATTGAGTGGAATTGAGGAAATAAATAGGATAATGTATTAAGGTTTTTTTTTTTAGTCTACAATGTTAATTGAACATTGAATATGTTAATTCATGAATTCTGTAATGTTACAGGTATCAAATAATGACAAGGCAGTTTGACAGACTTATTAACTTTACTCCGCTTATATTGTAATGCAGTAATTAATTCTGTAATGTTACAGGTAACAAATAATGACATTGAGGCAGTTCGTTTTGTTCATGTTTAGGGGCAATATATATTTGTACAAATATTTGTTATAAAGCAGCTCCTAATGTCTACCTTTCTTTTTTTAGCTGCCATCCTGACTCAGCACATCAAAAAAATTGCCTAATTGACAAACACGTTTGTTTCACTATATTAGTAAGCATTGCAGACTTCCACTTTTTTTTATCAAGCTCATAATTCATATTTGACATGAACTAGACCAAGCCCTACCCCTAAACACAACCCTTACAGAAACTTGTGCAAAACACTAGACTTAAATAGAAACATGATTTGTCAGATTTATACATCTTTTTAAATAGCAAGCACATATAAATAGCCTGTTGTCATGATCTTTAACTGTAAGTGCCCATCACAAAGTGTACACACACACATTTTTTTATGTATTGTGATATTTATATATATTTTATATACATTTTTATACTGTACAAACTGTGTAAAAATAGTCTACAGTAGGCTACACGAACCCTACCCATCACAGAAAACTTTTTTGCATTTTTACATGTAAAAAAAACACTTCTAATTTATACGCTGTTTTCCTTATGTGGATCAAAAAATCCTTGTCCCCATAAGGACAAGGATTACGGATATTGTCATCACTGTGGGGCATTTTACACCCACAAGGGTTTACCAGGACATACCATAGACTGTAAAAAATAGGGACATACAGAGAGAGACAGACAGACAGACACACACACGCACGCACACACACACGCGCAAGCACACTCACACACACACGCGCAAGCACACACACACACACACACACACACACACACACACACACACACACACAGAGTCCTGCTCGCACTTGCCTATTTAATGCCACAAAATGGTGGATTTTTATTTTATTTTCTAAAGCTGATGCAAATCTGTCATAAAATAACCCTATACAACTCGTGCAGTATATTCCAAGTATTTAGGGTTTGGTGAGAAACAGACCAAAAATGGCAAGTTATTACCTTTCTAAAAATCTTGGGTTGCAGTCCGGTGTGTGAGTGCGCAGCAGCTCACATCGCGCACAAGTGCATACTTTTGAGATTTAAATTAAAATACATTTTAATAAAACACAAGGCCTACATCATGAAACTATGAGCCTATGTATTATAATATCTCTGTTCTCTGGTTTTCAGGGCGACCATATAGACCAGGAGTGCCCAACCCTGCTCTTGCCAATCGACTGTCCTGCACAGTTTATCTCCAAACCACATCAAACACACCTGAAGCAACCAATTAATGTCTTGAGGATCCCTTGAAAATTAAAGGCAGGTGTCTTTGATTAGGGTTGGAGATGAACTGTGCAGGACAGTCGATCGGAAAGGAGCAGGGTTGGGCACCCCTGATATAAGCTGTGTCCCAAATTGAAGGCTGCATCCTTGGAAGGTCGCATTTGAAGGCCGATTGCGTCACCGCGGCTCGATGAAGGCTGTCCCAATTCAATTCTGCATCCTCCGAAGGCCGTATTCGAAGGACGGTTGCGTCATCGTGCCGCGACGAAGGCTACCCTGATTCAAAAGCGACGCCAAATGCGCCCTTCGTTTCCCCATGAAAAGAAGGATACATAAATGGACACTTAGTGGCCTATCCTACCCCATAAGACATTGCACGCCGTTGACGACAGGACTAGAGATCGGTGGTGGACAGCAAATTCACATTTAAATGCAAGTATTATGTTTTCATTTACTCAAATAGCTAGCCAAACCACAGTTAACGTTTATTATAAACTTCATCTTAACTTCTTCGTCATCATTGCATGGCTTCATTTGTCAGGTAGTTTTAGGCAAAACTTGTGGTAATAAAGTTAACGACCTATTTGTAATATTTGCACTAGTCTATCTCACTTGAGTATTATAAGAAATATCACTCACCCTATACCCAGCAAACACAGAACGTTCCCCTAACGTTCCCGTTTGGTTCCCATTTGGTTATTTTTTTGGGAACCAAACAAGAACGTTCTGGGAACGTTCCCTGTAGGTTATTTTTAGGATCTATGTTTATAACATTAAGGGAACGTTCCCAGAACGTTCCCTGTAGGTTATTTTTAGGTCTAAATTTCTAACCTAAAGAGAACGTTCTGGGAACGTTCCCTGCAGGTTGTTATTTAATAACCTAAAGAGAACCTTCCCAGAACGTTCCCTGCAGGTTATTTTTAGGTTTAATTTTTATAACCTAAAGAGAACCTTCCCAGAACGTTTCCTGCAGGTTATTTTTAGGTTTTATTTTTATAACCTAAAGAGAACCTTCCCAGAACGTTCCCTGTAGGTTATTTTTAGGTTTATTTTTTATAACCTAAAGAGAACCTTCCCAGAACGTTCCCTGTAGGTTATTTTTAGGTTTAATTTTTATAACCTAAAGAGAACCTTCCCAGAACGTTCCCTATAGGTTATCTTTAGGGTTAATTTTTATAACCTAAAGAGAACCTTCCCAGAACGTTTCCTTGCAGGTTTTAGGTTTTTATTTTTATAACCTAAAGAGAACGTTCTGAGAACGTTCTCTGCAGGTTATTATTTTAATATCACTTACTATTAACAGGCAGATTCAACTGACAACGTCGTCAGTACGGTCCCCTAAGGTTATAAGATAACCAACAACGTTCAGATCTATTCGCAATAACTTTTTATTAATGATATTTTAAATTATGTTATATATTTTAATTCTATATGTTAAATGCTGCGTGACTTTGAAGTGTTTTAATGCGCATGCGCGTGATCAAACACTGGAGCACGTGCGCTGCGCGAGAGCAGATGGAAACGTCATCGACAACTGACAAACAACAAAACTCCCATCTCTCGCTGTTGGTTTCACTGCTTTCAGGTAAGTTTAGACAACAAAATCTCACAAATAATACACACAAACGCCCCTGACACATTTCTTACGTGTAATTGACACGCTTCTGTTAAATATTTATTTAAAAAAAATGGTTTTATGTCTTTGAAAAAGTCCGTTAGCATCTACGCTAGCTAACCGTTTTCAAAAGACAACGTTAGGCCTAAGTTACGTTAAGTTGAGGTCTTATTTGTGAAAGTTTGGGTTTTTAAACACATATTTAGTGTAGATAACAGTTTTTGATAGTTTTGCTGGTAATTTGTCAATGGGAAGTAAGCTCATTTATTTAGGCTAACCTAAAATAATGCACTGTATTGTTAACTTAATCAGTGACGTCACTTACCAATATTGCTAAAATGTGATTTCAGAATAGCGAGAGAAAAAATAAAACTTTACAACAAGGGGTGAGTTATTGTTTAATCATGATGATAATTCCATATGCATTTATTTCACAATATATTACCTTAAGATTTGTATATTTATCTTTTATGCATTTCACCTCTGTTCTAGCTTGGTTCCTTGTAATAAACCTATCACATGTAATATTTTTGGCTCTGTGACAAACAGCATGTTATGTTCCTAGATCATCATGCTGTGATGGCCTGCTGCACTCCCTGTCCAAGAAAATCTCTATGAACCATATGACTAGTAAGCAAAACCACCTCAAACATGCAGTGCACTGCTGTTCAAAGGTTTGGGGTCTGTAAGATTTATGCTTTTGAAATAAGTCTCACGTTTTAAAATCATTAACCCCAAGTTTTTTCAGTGAGATTGTCCTTGAGAACCCTGTAAGCTAAATAATCAGCTAAATAATAGGCGACTAATACAATATTATAATGGTCATAGTTATAATAATTCATTTAACTATTATGATAACATGATATCCTGATGATTACTATATTTTATTTTATTTCTTTAGGTCTGTTTTGAATTATGTTGGCCAATGAGACTGACACCATACTGTCCAACTCAAAGGTATTTATGTATTTTTTTTTTATTGATCAATACTGAAATTCTTTGTACTTTTAAATGCGGTTCAGGGGGTCGACAACTTTAGGCAGTTATTTTTCACAGATTTATTTATTTAATGTTTATTTGACAGGGACAAATGCATAGAACATTGCTTTATAAAAAATACAAAGTAGATGCCATGCATACAGGTTTATAGCCATGACTAATTTGCAACCCCTTGATATCTTGGGCAGCTGTGGCTCATACTCTTAGCCTTTAAAAATGTTTGAATTGATATCCCAAATGCAATATCAGGGGGTAAATATATCAGTAGAGTTCTTAAAGTTATGGCTTTGCTCTTGTTACCAGATGAGATAAAATCCCTATTGTTTGGCCCTGTATTCTTCAGGACAAGACCTTGATGCCATCCACAGTCAGTAGATGAAGAAGGTGAGTTTAGCCGAATTCAGTTCTCTTTCACTTTTTTTTTACAGACACGTGCACGCAAAATGAAGTCAAAATGGCGAGTTTCCTCTTGTCTTGTGTTTTAAACAGAAAGAAAACGGATGCGTGTCATTTATATTAGTTCTGCGCATTCGTCTTAAAGGGACAGCAGCCTAACGTACCTGCAGCTGTTTGTGTCGCCAATGGTGATCAAACATCAAAAGATAAAATGACTTGTAGCTTTAGCAAAGATACATTAATTTTATAGTTATTTTATTTTTACACTGAAGACTTATTTTACATTTTGATAAATCAATTTCTGTACCTGATAAGTTAGATTTAACTGAAAAACATAATGCACTGCTTATTTCAACTGTGTTTTTCTTCTATTGTATTTATCTATGCTTGTTATCTATTGTAATTTTCTATGCAGGTTCACTCCTCTACAAAATCCCCCCAATAGGGGTTATGAGGAGCGCCCAGCGGTTGAACCGGAAAGAGGTCTAAGCATTTCCGCTTTTCACTTCCGTACACATCTGCAGCGGTAGGTGATCTCTGAGTTTACTGTTAATTTTTGCTTATTACACTAAAATTCTTACTTCTGTTTTCTGCTCTATGTCGGGGAAAATGAGTAGTACAAATAGGTTCTGTACTCATAAAGTGACGTCAACATCAGCAGTAGCATTCGCCGTCAGGCAAGTGTTATTTAAATAAACTCCTGATGTACTTACAAACTTTCCAATGCCTCGTTTAATGAGTACAGAACCTATTTGTACTACTGTAGTAGTTTGGTACCATTCTGGGCATTATTAGTGGGGTAATTTACCAGATACAAACCTGGAGCCGTTAGCGCATGCACTAAACCATACGGCTGATATCTCTAAATAAACTCTAAATTTTTCAATATCGTGCAGCACTAATATTGAGCATATCTTAAAGTGAACCTGGAATGATAATTTGTGATACCAGATGAGATGTATGTATGATAGATTTTGAACTGTACTATTTTTTTTATTTCAGGTTCCAGCGGAAGGCATCAAGGCATCAGACGTTGGCCTGGACAGATGCACCTGTAAACTACACCGACCTTTGCTTTTGCATGGATGGCTGATTATTACCATGTTCTGTGAGGGTTTCATTATAGCAAAACTGAGCACCTGTGACAGTGGAATTTGTAGGTGTAAAGTCACAGAGATTAAAAAAAAAATTGATAGCAGTTTCAAACTTTTTTTCACTTTCTTTCTCATAAACAACACAGCAGTTACAGGTTTTCAAATTCTTCATTGGAGGTGAGACTTGTACATAAAAGGTAGAGCGAATTCGCAGGTCAGAGTTCACTAGACTTAAATATTATTTTCTCTGTTTTTTATTTGACTTCAGAGAGAGAGGCTTAATGGGTACCCTTACCCCTATATAAAACATTCCTTTTTTGATTTGTAGTCTGAAATAATAAATAGTGCAATATAAATAAATGCAATGTAGTGTTTTGAAATATATACATTTTTCTATACACATTGATGCTGAAATATCTGAATAAATACATGATACCAGCAGCGCTCGTGCTCTCATATCTCCTACAGCTTGTGACACACAATCCCACCTCACTCTTTTCATTTGCTCCAGATGAATATTAATGCCATTACAGGGCTTGAATTTTGGCATGGGATTGTGTGTCCATGTAACACGTTGTCTTTTTATTTTCTTGTTAAATTTGCAGATGGTGTTGGGAGTTTAAATGTTTTGAGCGGTGTGAAGGTTGGCACATTCATGTATATTGTATATAAATAAATACTTTTTCAACTTTTTAGCCAAAGTTATAGGCTACAGTTTGCAAAAGATAGTTTTAATTAAAATGTTTGTGCAGTTTATTTATTGAAATATTTTCATGTTTGAAATATTAAATGTAAATTACTGTTCCTGAATACATTTTGCTAACGCTGTTTTTAATGACTTATTTTAGGTTGATAATTAAAGAATCAACAAAAACATGGATTGTGTGCTGATTTATTTAATACAAACTGATTGATTTACTTATTAATGATAGTTTCTGTAAATTCAATTTATTGTAATAATATATTCATAGGATTCGTAAGTGTTTGAACAATAAACAATGTAGAATATGTTTGTAGACCTATAATTTGTGTACAGGCATATCAGGATGTGTAGACGTTAGGAGAACGTTCCGAGAACGTTCTGGGAACCTTTCGGCAACGTTCCGGGAACGTTCCCCTAACCTTCCGGGAACGTTACGAGAACCTTGCGGGAACCTTTCGGGAACGTTCTGGGAACCTTTCGGCAACGTTCCGGGAACGTTCCCCTAACCTATAGGGAACGTTCTATTAACGTAAAGAAAACTTTCCTGGCTAACCAATAGGGAACGTTCTTGGGAACGTTCTGGGAACGTTCTGGGAACCAAAAACTAACGTTCCCAGAACGTTAAATTGTTAGCTGGGTAAAGCCTAAAACAGCCAACCCCCAAATTTGGTTTTTAATGTTGGTCTAAATTGGTATTGATGTGTCATATTTTGCAGTGTTAACAATGCACTTAAGATTGCACCCCTGTGTTAAGTAGCCTACTAGTTGGGGGCCTTAAGCACATTTTCGCGCAAATTCATCTAAAAGCGCCAAATTTGGCACAGATGTAGCTCAGGTCATACCGAAATGATTTAGCTAGGGCGCCGGAGCCAGCGACCCTCGGGGCCAAGATGGCGGCCAAATCCAATATGGCCGCCGCCCGAAAAGGGTTCCGGCTTTAACTTTTGAACCACATGAGTTACAAATACAAACTTGATATGTTTTTCAGCTTAATTGATCACGAGAAACACATAGGAATGTTTATATTTATGACCCAGTATATCTGGACCCCTCGATCCTCCAATTCCAATATGGCCACTGTCCAAAAAAGCAGTTTGGGCTGTAGTATGGGGCCTTACACACCATTGTTTGCGCAAATTCACCTACAAGCACCAAATTTGGCACAGATGTAGCTGAGGGGATACTGAAATGATTTAGCCAGGGCGCCCGAGCCAATGGTCCCTGAGACCAAGATGGCGGCCAAATCCAATATGGCCGCCGCCTGAAAGGGTTTCGGCTATAGCTTTTGAGCCAGATGAGATACAAATACAAACTTGATGTCTATTTTACCTTCTTTGACCATGGGAAACCCATAGGAATACTTACATTTATGATTGGGTATATCAGGACCCCCCAAATTACCTAAATTCAATATGGCCGCTGTCAGAAAAACAGTTTTGGCTACAAATTTTGAACCAAATGCGCTACAAATGAGGATGTGGTGTCTATTTTGTTTATTGACCACAGGAAGTCCATTGGCATATTTTTATTTATGCTTGTGTAAGTCTGGAACCTGAAAATAATGAAATAATTTCAATATTTTTTTTTTACCACAACTTTGAAGGTTATTCTCAATGTTGATTCATTTCCTTATAAAAGTGAAATGGTTTTCAGTGTACCACAGGTGAATACATTTCAAAGTGTAATCATATAAGAAAGAATAAGACACAATTATTTGCAATATTTATATTATGTTAAATTGTTAAAATAATAATACAGCCAATTTTTCCAAAACTCGAAACCCTTGTGTTATGTTGGAATTCTGTGCACTCCCCTTATGGTCCGGGTCAAATTGACCCGCATTGGATTCAATACAATTCCTCAAAAATCGCACTATGAAAAACAACAAAGATTCAGGTACAAACTGTAAACTTTTAATATCAACATTTGTCAAATATTCCAAAAAATATATATCTGAAGATATGATTTAATGAAAATGTTAACCATTTTTTTAACCGTTTTTTAAAACTGTTTTGCTTTGACAAAATTTTAATATACATTATATTTATATACATTTGAATATACATTTTTTTTTTACTTTTTTTTTTTTTTTATTAAAAAAGATTTAATATTATTTCAGGTAGCTTGAAAAAATAAATGATAGGTAATGTTTACCATCTCTGGCTGACAAAATATTTTTCTGTATTGAAATAAGTGTGGAAAACCTATTTTTTTTGCTTCATAAGGTAGTAAAAAAATAAAATAACAAAGTATAACCAAGAAATGTTATTATTTTGGGTCTGTACAGTTGCCTTAGAGCGTTAAAATATGCGGGTCAAATTGACCCGCGAACATCACGAAAGGAACAGTAATTTTGTTTGTATATGTCAAAAAACACCAGCATGTTGAAACCTTGCATGCATGTTCATGATGATAAATGAGAAAAAGTCACAAAATATCAAGAAAAAAAACATAGGTTAACCAGTATTTCCAGCAACTATAAAATCTAAACGGGTCAAATTGACCCGCAATATAACACAAGGGTTAAAGGTTTGCTTAGCATAACAAAAAAACAGCAATAACATAAAAAACAACAGTGAATTCTCATGGTCTCTCACATGAATTATTATTATCACTCACAATCACCGGATCTCTCATTGTCTTCACCATCATTGTTTGTACAAGCACCCTCACATGCATATATAGAAGTGCAATGAACTCCGGCTTTACAGCACTTACAGTGCCCTCTACATGCTGTCTTGCAGCCACAGTGGAGGAGAATGGTGCAGGCTTTACTGGCGTCTCCTAGATTAGTCCAGTAAGGTTCCCAAGTCTTGCTCGTAGAGTCCCGAAACCATCCCCATGCATTAAACTCTGGGATATCTTGCTGGACAGCGGTTGCCTGATTCCAGTAGAAGCTGGCCTTCAGCAGTGCTCTTTTGATGTGCTGAATCAATGCAGCTTGTGTGGGTGGCAGGTTCTTGAGAGACTTGGTACCATTCGAGAAAAGGTGATGTCTAGCTTCATCTACACGGCTGGAACCACAGCTCTTGCTGTACATGATGAGCTCATGTGACAGATTCATAGCTCATGGTCCAAATGGTCCAGCCAACTACTGAAAAAACATTCCATGACTACGTTAACACCAATATTGCTTGGTTTGTGAGGTCACACATGAGCTATGAATCTGTCACGTGATTGGATATTGTGTTTGATAAATATCCAGAGGAGAACCTCAAAACACAAACTCACCAATGCAGAGGAACTGGATCAAGAACTAAAATAGATGGGAGAACTCCAATTCCAAAACGTAACTGGATATATCTATTATATATATACTGGATATATTGTTATATATCTAACTATTTGGATATATCAGTGAAGAGATAACCAAGCATGGCATGTCAGGTATACTCCTCCTTTCCACCAAGAAAGATGCTGTACTCTCCAACAGACCAGGGTATGACATGTCTGCCCTTCAGCCTTGTAATCATCTAGAAGCAGATACAAGAATAATCCTGCATCTTGCACATGCTGGGGCCAATGGCCATAAAAAGGCATTTGTCCGGACTGTCGACAGCGATGTTGTCATCCTTGCCATCTGCTTCAACACACTCGGCCTCACAGAGCTCTGGATCGGCTTTGCAGGTAGAAAAAACTATAGGGACATTCCTGCTCATGAAATCAGCAAGGATCTTGGTCCCCAGAAGTCACTAGCCTTACCACTCTTCCACGCTTTAACAGGCTGTGACACAACCTCAGCCTTCCAGTGCCATGGGAAAAAGAGTGCATGGGCAGCTTGGGAGGCAACACCAGATCTCACAGAATCTCTGGTTACCCTCATTTTGGAGCCTGAACAGATCAACAATGACGTCCATGTCCAAAGACTGGAGCGTATGGTCGTCATCATGTACAGCAAGAGCTGTGGTTCTAGCCGTGTAGATGAAGCTAGACATCACCTTTTCTCGAATGGTACCAAGTCTCTCGAGAACCTGCCACCCACACAAGCTGCATTGATTCAGCACATCAAAAGAGCACTGCTGCAGGCCAGCTTCTACTGGAATCAGGCAACCGCTGTCAAGCAAGATATCCCAGAGTTCAATGCATGGGGATGGTATCGGGACTCTACGAGCAAGACTTGGGAACCTTACTGGACTAATCTAGGAGACGCCAGTAAAGCCTGCACCATTCTCCTCCACTGTGGCTGCAAGACAGCATGTAGAGGGCACTGTAAGTGCTGTAAAGCCGGAGTTCGTTGCACTTCTATATGTACATGCTTGTACAAACAATGATGGTGAAGACAATGAGAGAAACGGTGATTGTGAGTGATAATGATAATTCATGTGAGAGACCATGAGAATTCACTGTTGTTTTTTTATGTTATTGCTGTTTTTTTGTTATGCTAAGCAAACCTTTAAGAGTTTTGGAAAAATTGACTATATTATTATTTTAACAATTTGATATAATATAAATATTTGAAATGATATACACTTTGAAATGTATTCACCTGTGGTAAACTGAAAACCATTTCACTTTTAAGGAAATGAATCAACATTGAGAATAACCTTCAAAGTTGTGGTAAAAAAAAGGATTTTCAACCACAGTCTTGAAAAGAATACAGGTTCCAGACTTACACAAGCATAAATATAAATATGCCAATGGACTTCATGTGGTCAATAAACATAAAATAGACACCACATCCTCATTTGTAGCGCATTTGGTTTAAAATTTGTAGCCAAAACCATTTTTCGGACAGCAGCCATATTGAATTTAGGGAATTTGGGGGGGTCCTGATATACCCAATCATAAATGTAAGTATTCCTATGGGTTTCCCATGGTCAAAGAAGGTAAAATAGACATCAAGTTTGTATTTGTATCTCATCTGGCTCAAAAGCTATAGCCGAAACCCTTTCAGGCGGCGGCCATATTGGATTTGGCCGCCATCTTGGTCTCAGGGACCATTGGCTCGGGCGCCCTGGCTAAATCATTTCAGTATCCCCTCAGCTACATCTGTACCAAATTTGGTGCTTGTAGATGAATTTGCGCGAACAATGGTGTGCAAGGCCCCATACTACAGCCCAAACTGCTTTTTTGGACAGCGGCCATATTGGAATTGGAGGATCGAGGGGTCCAGATATACTGGGTCATAAATATAAACATTCCTATGTGTTTCTCATGATCAATTAAGCTGAAAAACATATCAAGTTTGTATTTGTAACTCATGTGGTTCAAAAGTTAAAGCCGGAACCCTTTTCGGGCGGCGGCCATATTGGATTTGGCCGCCATCTTGGCCCCGAGGGTCGCTAGCTAAATCCTTTCGGTATGACCTGAGCTACATCTGTGCCAAATTTGGCGCTTTTAGATGAATTTGCGCGAAATTACCTATTTATGTGCTTAAGGCCCCCAACTATACCCTTTTCTGCTTTTTTAGAACAGTTCAGTGAAAAATGGGTCTGGGGAATCTAACTCCCATACAGGGACAAAAAAAAAAATAAATAAATAAATATATATATATATATATATATATATATATATATATTATTTTCTGCCTGTATGGGAGTTACATTCCCCAGACCCATTTTTATATGGGTATATAATTATATATAAAAAAGAAAATTAATACACACATATTTGCTGAAATGTATTGTGCTGTTGTATTCTGCTGTTGTTGTTAACAAGCCGTGGTTAATTTGCTCTGCCTTAGATTGTACGTGTCCTGGGACAGGAGAGGGTGTGAGTGGGAAACCTGCTGAAACTTGGCCCTGGTTTGTCCTCATGGATGAGGTGTTGGGACAGAGGCATCGCACCAACCCCGCTGTCCTCATGGCCTCAATCCCTGAGGACAGATCAGGGCCGATTTCAGCAGTGTGTGACCAAGAAGAGTAGGAGCCAGGGGCAGCAGCACCACGAAGAAGTCGAGACAGAGAGGACGAGTTTTTGGACTTGATTAGAGAAGACATGGGACTGCAGAGGCGAGGAGAGCACTGGAGAGTAGGGAGAGGATGGACAGGCTGTTTTCTCTTCTTGAAAAGAATATATATATTCTTGTTTAACTTTTTTTTCACCTATATTTTAAAAAAAATCTGTACATTTATTTTTATGCAACTTTAAATGTGTAAATAAAAGAGAATTCATTGCTCTGGACATTGTTTATTTTTGTAATGATAGTCATAATCTCTACCTGAAACAAATTCTTCTATACCCCCCTCCATTTATGTGCATAATAAAAAGAATACACTAGCCTACAAAGTCGCATCAAGGTAAGATATAAATGAACATTTGAATCTTCGGCTATGCCGAAAGTATGACCTGAAACATCCTTAATACCATGGCCTCCAGTAAAATATAAAACATAAAAATGACAATAGCCAGTTCTGGCTCCATAGCATTTCAAATGAATTGTCAGGATGGCAGCATACTCTCGCACCGTTGCTTGGCGCCTGGAGCGGTAATCGGAAACACCTGGCTGCGCAATTAGGAAATCCTACGGAGGCTACATGGTGCGTCCTTCGGAGGGCGAATAGGCTGCATCCTTGAAGTCTTCAGTCCTTCGAAGGATGCAGCCTCCACATTGGGACACAGCTATAGACTATGACAGCCGTCATTTACCCTGCCATACCCAGCTGATGTAATGCGTGAATTTATATCTACACAGAAGAAAGCCCTGTCTAGGCTCTTCCCTGGTACGGTTCGTGTCGAGCCATTAGTCTGGTTGTTTGATAAGAAAGAGATGAAATGCATTAGTTGCAATAAACGCGTAAAGAATCCATACAACTGCAGCAGCGGAGGACTTTTATTCTGACGTTAGAGGGACATGTTTTAAAAGGTGTGATGTTCCTCAAACATTCTTTCAACTTTATTTTGATTAACAATTTAACATTCTAGAAATGTTCATTTGTAACATTCAGAGAACATAAAAAATGTCCACATTCCTTAATATTACTAGAATGTTTTTTAAGGTTAGTATGATGTTCCTGAAACATTCTTTGAATCATTCAAACACCTGCTGTGAACAAGCACTGAAAGAAATGAACCCTCTATAGAGAGAAATGCACATAATGGATTACATAAACAGAGAGTAGCCTATTTATTTTTGTTTTGAATTGTTTCATTTAAAAACATTTCAAGCTTTCTATAGATAAATTTCTCATGTCTGTGAGGCATACACTGAGTTTCGGTTAATTTATGATGAGATGCACTCCAGTTAACGTGCAATGCAAGTGACAGCGGAACGCCGGCACCTCCATGTCATGATTATATTGTCTGCTATATTTGCCTCTTGTTTATTAAATCCAGCCAATTGGTCAATGAAAAATGTATTAAAATTAAGATACAATTTATACAAAACGAAATTTCACTTTAAAGAAAGGCTTTCGACAAAACAAAACTTAAAGTTTTGGTTCGGGATTTTTGACATCGGACCTCATTTTTAAGTCAGCCTGGTTGTTATTCATCAGTGGAGACATTTTTTTTTTTTAATTATCCAGTCCTTATCTTTGGATAGTTAGCCGATGCTAGGCTAGCGCGAGTCAATGGTAGATGTTAGCCAGCCATTAAAAACCGTTTTACCCACTCCACAGTGCACCAAATGCAAATCAATTATAACACTAGACTATCGATGCAAATGCCCGTTTGCTAGTGCGTGCCAGGGCCGTCGAATACCTTGGGCCAAAGCGGGCCAGCTCGGGCTAGAGGAGTGGTTACGAACAGAGGCGGAGTTTTCCTGAGTCTGGAGACGGCAGCGCCGGATGATTCTGTCAGCATTAAAGACATTAAAATAATTTAACTCGCGTTCATGTTTGAATGCCTTCTGTTTGCGATGCAAAAGACTACGCGCGCTAACCATTACCATAGAAAACGCTTGAAGATACGCATAGTAAAAAAAACATAGTGAACGCTTGAAGAAATCAGACCAATCATAAAGGCTATCACAGTCATGTTTTATTTTATCTGTCAGTAGGTGTTTTAACTCTTCTCTTTACACCGGACTATCATAAAATAAAGCAACTTTTTTTCGGGAGCTTCCTCTGTTTCTCTGACTGAAAATATCTGTATGGGAGTCGAGAGAGTGCTAAAGCTCCTCAGGTCGTATTTTTGGTGGCATATATTTGTAGAAATTATCATTCTTTCTAGATGTGATGTAAATATGTCCTGTAACTACCAGATAAACAGTAACAGACACGACTGAAAAAGTAAGTGTGTCCTCTTTCTTTTGTGAAATAGACCTAATGGTAATTTATTTCTGAGTGACTAATGTGCAGTTTTGACATAAATTAATTCATTATGATCAATGTATCACTTGTTATTGTAAACCTGTGGTAAAATATCGATGCTTGGGTTTTAAATATTCAAGTAAACAACAAAAATGCCAGCAAACGGCCACTTTTATCATGTTTGTTTTCAACACTGTTTCCAGTGATTTCTGATTAGTTTTCTGATAAAACATTTGTTGGTAAATGGGTTAGTGTGATGTAGTTCCAGAGAGGCGTGTTACGGGCGTGTTTTAGTGAAGCGCTGTGGAGCTTCTGGCCCGACAGTGGAAACGCAGGCCCGGTGCTATTAGCCCGGCACGGCCCCTTTAAAGCCCTGGCTCGCACTGGCCCGACAGTGGAAACACGGCTACTGATCACACGTGTGCGGCTTCTCTCCAGTGTGGATCCTCTCATGTCTTTTCAGATGTGCTGACTGACTGAATCTCTTGTCACAGTGTGAACACTTGTACGGTTTTTCTCCAGTGTGTATCCTCTCATGTGTTTTCAGATTTGCTGGCTGACTGAATCTCTTGTCACAGTGTGAACACTTGTAAGGTTTTTCTCCAGTATGAATTCTCTGGTGCTCTTTTAAACTGTTCGCTGTAATAAAAGTCTTCTCACACTCAAAGCACATGTACTCTCTCACACCAGTGTGTATTTTCTCATGTTTATGTAAAGTACCCCGCAGTGAAAAACTCTTTCCACACACAGAGCATGAATGTGGCTTCTCCTTCGAATGAACTCTCAGGTGTGTCTTCAGGTGTGATGCACTAAGAAATGTTTTGCAACATTGATGACATGTGAACTTCTTCTCTCCGGTATGGATCCTCATGTGAAAATTAAGAGAATTTTTGCATGTGAAATTGTTTCCACACTGATGGCATACATAGGGCTTTTCTCCAGTGTGGATCCACATGTGTATCTTCAGGTCACTTTTAGCAGAGAAACTCTTTCCACACTGATCACACGTGTGCGGCTTCTCTCCAGTGTGGATCCTCATGTGTATCTTCAGGTCACTTTTAGCAGAGAAACTCTTTCCACACTGATCACACGTGTGCGGCTTCTCTCCAGTGTGGATCCTCTCATGTCTTTTCTGATTTGATGAGTGACTGAATCTCTTGTCACAGTGTGAACACTTGTAAGGTTTTTCTCCAGTGTGAATTCTCTGGTGCAGTTTTAAATGTTGAGCTGTAATAAAAGTCTTCTCACACTCAAAGCACATGTACTCTCTCACACCAGTATGTATTTTTTCATGTACACGTAAATATTGCAGCGATGAAAAACTCTTTCCACACACAGAGCATGAATGCGGCTTCTCCTTCGTATGAACTCTCAGGTGTATCTTCAGGTGTGATGCACAGAGAAATGTTTTGCAACATTGATCACATGTGAACGGCTTCTCTCCTGTGTGGATCCTCATGTGGCACTCAAGACTTTGTTTGCTTGATAAACTCTTTCCACACTGAGTGCAGGTGAAAGATTTCTTGGCTCTTCTTTTCTTTAAAAATGTCTGTTTAATCTTTGAGCGACTCAGATGTTTTTCTCCAGGTCTGACATGATGTTCCTCCTCCACTTCACTCAGTTCTTCACTCTCCTCCTCCACTTCTCTCAGTTCTTCACTCTCCTCCTCCACTTCTCTCAGTTCTTCACTCTCCTCGCTCTCTTTCATCAGGTCTGACACGAAAGAAACAATTATTACATTTAATTTTTAGTACATCAAAATATTTCTCTTCAAAGAGAGCAATATAAAGTGAATGGACATGAAAGTGAGTCCTGATGTAATAGTAGAAAGTAGAAAACTGTTATAAAATATTATGATAAGTTCCTGCTTTTTTATAAATTGATTATATGCCCTTGAAACTTTCCATGAATGAGGTAAATTTATCTTCCAATTATTATTTTTAAAACATTATAGGCACAAATCCCATGTTTCTTTAGCAAGAACTATTAAATATATTTGATAAATAACACAATTATCTAACATAATATTAACATTAAAATATACAATAGTGCCATATTTTGACACCAACTTTGAGATTGATATTTATTTTACTAAAACATTTTAATTATTAATGGCCATTCACTAGGGCTGGGGTAAACGATTATTAATTAAACGATTAGTCTGCCGATTATTTTATCGATTAGTCGACTAATCTAACAACTAATTGGAATTAATTATGCTGCCTGTTATTCGCATATCTCTCGAACTGTTAGTCCGATGGATTTCAAAATCGACAGGTGTCTTGCTACGGGCACGAGTAAGAGCAGTGCCAAGTTTGACGTTGTTTGGATGAAAACTGCAAACTATATTGTTAAATATATCAGTAAAAGAAGCACTTAGAAGGTTGTGGTTTAAAAAACTAAACATTCTGACTTAAACACTCAGTCAGCTACATTGTTTACTTCTGAATATTATAGTATAAATGTAATAAGTCCATTTTGATTAATTTGAGTAAAAATTTTTCTTTACCAAAAAAGTGGCAAGATGAAAACCACTATTTTCTGTTTCAAGAAAAAATTCAAATCCAGATTTAGATTTTCAAAGATTTATTATAAAAATAGATAATTTTTTCCCAAAAATGCAATAAATTCATGACTTTTTTTTTCAAAATGCAATTAATCCATTGAATCAAAATATATATTTTTTTCATATTGAAACTGTTGAAAATACACAACAAAGTAAGTTGATCCACATGACAGCCTCTGAACTTGGTCAATACTAATCGTATATGCAGGCACGCACTGGACTAAACATACATCCAATCAGCCATCGCTAAGAAATACCTCCTGAACTTTATTGACGGCGATCAGCTGTAAAATGGCTTGGTCCTGCTCGGTTTTCGTTGACTTTGAGTACAAGAATTGAAAGTTTTTTAAAAGATTCCCTGGGGTTAACGTGTCAAAAGTTTGATGCTGACATGTGAGAACAAGCAACAGTCGGCATTTCTCTTCCTCCCGCGTGCCTCATCTTCTTAATCTCCTCACGTAAATGATTAGATTTCGATGGCTTAGGTTTCTTCCCTACGGCAGAAACCACCACAGGTTCCTCAAATGTATAATTTTTTTATTTATTTTTTTGTTGATCAAAAAGTACAAAGTAGATCAGGAAAACTAGGATGCCGGGTGTATTCAAAGCGCCGCCGTCACTGTTTACAATGCGTGGAATGGTGCGCTCTGATTGGTTGAGCGGATTTATCGCATTCTGCAGAGAAAGGAGACTGGCGTGGAACGAAAGGGAGAAAACATGACAGAATAACACAGCGGATATCGCATTTCAAGTAAGATTAAAAATGGACTTTTCAATACCGACCAGATACAATACTGATTTTTGAGGGAACTACATTTTTTTTAAAATGGTGTTTATCGCGTTTTGGAACCAAACTCTTAATTTTATTCACGGCCAAAGATAATTAACTACCGTATTTTCCGGACTATAAGTCGCACTTTTTTTCATAGTTTGGCTGGTCCTGCGACTTATATTCAGGTGCGACTTATATATCAAAATGAATTCAGACTGAGATGAACCAAGAGAAAACATTACCGTCTACAGCCGCGAGAGGGCGCTCTAGTTGGCGGAGTTCTTCAGAAGCGACACCATATGAAGAAAATTCAATGGATTCAGTGATGTGGAATGAGATTGCGGGGGCTTGGTGAACTTGTTTACTGGTAACTTGCTTGTTGGACTCGCTGGCTTATGTTAGCCTATTCAGCCTCCCAGGTATATGTTCTTTATGCTATTGTGTAACTGAATAACTGTTAATGTGTTGCGTTAACATACCGGACACCTACTCAGCCTGTTGTTCTGTGTGCTACTGTGTAGCTGAATAACTTGCCTTTCCAGATTAAATGTGTTTTCTTGGTCTTGGATTTTGTGAAATAAATTTCTAAATAAATGCAACTTATACTCCAGTGCGACTTGTATATGTTTTTTTTCCTTTTCATAACGCATTTTTTGACTGATGCGACTTGTACTCCGGAGCGACTTATAGTCCGGAAAATACGGTAATGACTAATTGACCAATTTAATCCATTCTGCAATGTTTTGGTCTCCCACGTGTGTGGCGAGCTGTACCTCAGGGAACGGTGCAAAAAATAAATAAATGAAGTGTCGAAGAAAAAATATGACGTCCTCGACGCGCCGCTACAGCACTACCGTTCACACTAGACTTTTCCTTCCACTGACTTCCATTCATGAGTCTGAAAGTGGGACACCAAAAATAACACAATCATTTATCATTCAAGTGGAGTTGATTGCTTATTTTTATTTTTTAATTATTATTGTTATGCCGGCATGTTAAATTTATGTTTGTGAAAAAGCTGCCGCAGACATCATTTCACGACCGTTGCAGTGTCTGTCGAAATTTCACAAGCTCAAAGTGTAGAGCGGCCTCGGCTTTAACTAGTTTTATATTAGCCATTTTTAATAGCATTATCTGTGTCCTACATGTTTCACTCAACCCTGTTACTCCTGACATGATTTTCCTCCTTTTAAAAACAGAGCATTTCTTAAACCTGTGACACTCAGGAAGTGACATCATCTGGGCTCTTTCTAAAGCATGATTGGAAGACAAGAAAATAATCTCAATCCATTGTCTCAGTTTTTACTCAAACTGTAGCATTGACTGTATTCATCAACCCTGTTACGCAAGTTACTGTAAGAAGAATCTCTATAACTTTGAATAACTTGTATGATATTTGACAAATACAACTTTGTAACTTATAATATTAACTAGTAACTTGGTGTTTACTGATTATTCCTAAACAATAATAATTGTTTTAACTATGTTGAAAATGACTAAAATTCTGGTAACGCTGTTGCAAATTGGAAACCAGATATAAAATAAATGTAAAATAGTATTTAGCTTGCTCTAATATTAGGGCTGTAACGATACGCGATATGAAATCGAAATCGCGACACTCGGATCCACGATCCTGTTTCGCGGTGTGAGAAGGCAAAATCGCGACACACCCCTTCCAACTCTCAGAGTACGGCCGTTTCACACATACTCCATTTGCAGTGCGTATGTGGTGCATATTTTTTCCGTAGCCTACCCATGTTAACAGGTTAGAGCTTTCACACTGCACGCGGTTGCCGTCTGTCGATCCGTTCCAGTTGCCGTGCGTATACAGCAGTGCAGCGATCGTTTCCGCAACGAGTAATTCTTTTGTGCTGCACGCGCTGAATTAAAGTGACAGCGCATGGTTCGTGGTCAAAATGAAAACAGATTGACAATAAATGCGATTAATTAAATAAAATGTAGTATCTCACCATAAATGTATTTAATTAAATACTATCTTTTTCACTTTAAGACTGGGGAAAAGCAAGAAAAAACACAATTTACCTCAACTTGGAAGGTTTGATTGGTGGTTTGCAGCACAGGCAGTAAGCCTCAGTTACCACAGTGTGAAACAGTAGCCATTTAATTTAGCCTACTTTGTGTAAGAGAACTTGATTGAAGGAGAATTTTCAACATGCTCGAATCATCACCACAATGGAGTTTAGTTCTGTTTGTTTTTCAACAGTATTTTGTTACAAAGAAAACAGAAGTGTTATAGCTTTGGCTATTTATTTATTTTATATATGGCTATTTATATTGTTAATAATTTGCATAGTTAATCTTGTTCTTTGGTGTTCAGTTTGTAAAGGTTTTACAAATGTTATTTAATAAAAAATATTGTTTTAATAAAAATCATCCCCCCCCCACCCACCCCCCAAAAAAATCGTGATACGAACCGAATCGTGGGTCAAAAATCGTGATACGAACCGAATCGTGGGTTTGGTGTATCGTTACAGCCCTATCTAATATTGATAATCAGTATAAAAATGTCTCAAACCTCCCTTTACTGTCCATTTGTTGAAGAAAACCCAGAACCTTCTGTACCGTTTCATAGTTGAACTGTTTATCTAAATGTGATGAAGTGCTTGAATGTTTCTAACATGAATGTTCTTCAGCATCATGAATGAATGAAGAATAAACACCAACCTCTTTGTTCTTCAGGATCTTCAGTGTGTTTCATTCTGCAGGGTTCTGGATCACTCATGTTCTCACTGTCCTCTTTAATAAACTCAGTCTTTGCAGATTTCAGCTCTTCCTGATGCTCGTCTTCACTTGTAGCTGATGGGAATTTACAGCATTTATTGGAGAATTGCTGTGGGAGGAGCTTCACTGATGATTAATTACTGTGGGAGGAGCTTCACTGATGATTAATCACAGTGGGAGGAGCTTCACTGATGATGAATTCCAGAGTTGGGGGAGCTTATCTGCCAAAATCAAAAGTATAAATTACTGAGTTTGTTTTTATAATAAATTACACTTCTAAGTGTAGCTGTAGCGGTCTGCAAGTAGAATGCAGACTCAGTATTTAATCGCATTCAAAAATCAAAAAATAAAATACAGAAAAATGAACATGAAAAATAAACATATCGCATTAGGCTTGTATCATAAATCTGTCATATTGTGTGTTATTTCTGTTATTAACTATGGGTAATAACGTTTTACATTAACATTATGCAACATGAAATAAACCATCTTCCTTTCAATAGTTAACACATACAGTAACATGCATGAAGCAAAATGTACATGCTTTACATCAGTGCCATTGAACATCAATAAATACAAGAAAACTTTTAAATGAACACATTATATTTTAAACCAGGTATTGGAAGTACATACCAGGGGGCTGTTCCATAAAAGACGCTTAGAAAAGCGGGGATTAAACTCCAAAACCGGACTTGAATGAGCCTAACAAATGAGTTGGGGCTAAAGTGGTTCCATAAAAGGTAATTGAAGCTCACGCAATCTCACTAACTCGATCCAGGTTTATCTAGTCTAGATAATTGCGTGTGCACGCGTTTCTTAAGCAGCCCTAGAGGTCGATCGTGGATAAAATCGATCCACCATCAAACAGCGTATATTTTGTGCTGTTTTATGTGTTTGTGACATGTTTTTCCCTCCCCCCCTCAGTTCAAAACTTACATTTTACAGTTATATTCTCCATCTGTAAATGTTCGAAAGTCATGCAAATGTATCCATTTTGCTGCTAATTTTCATATTGAACGAGCGCTGCTGCGCGCATGCGCGCCAAATAGGAGCGCAATAATTCTGACTAAAATATACATTTTGCTTGGAAAATTAATATGCGATGTTTTATAACACTAGAAATATCTTCTAATTATAATTATTTATCTTTAGGATGTTGGATAAGTTGCAGTGAACTTCTAGCGAACAGAAGTACTTCAGTGAACAGAAGTAGCCTAATTCAGGGAAGATTTTTTTTAAGAAACTAAATATATAAAGATACAAAATATAGTTTTGGGTATAGGACCTATGCTACATAATAAAGATGATGTATACTTATTTAGAATTACAGCTTTTAATGCAATATTTTTTTTGGAGAAAGCAAGAATCCCCAGTTTTAAATGAGTAGATTTAGTTTCTAAAGTACATTATCGAGAGGATAACATGAAATTAAGAGCAAATGTATACATATTGAAAAAATATGTGCAACTCTAAAATCAAAGAATATTCCATAAAATAAAGGAATATATATTAGCCTACATTAACTACATTTTTATATAACCCTCCCTCCCTTTTATTTCTAGTTATTTGTTATTTTATTTATTTACTTATTTAATATTGAATATTTGATATTCAAATAATATTACTTGAATAACTATTAGGAATTATGTGTCATTATAAGAGTTTGATATAAATATGTTAATGTTAATTTGTATTACTATTTATTTATTGTTTTTTGTCTTTTCCCCCTTAAATCATATGTAAAAGTGTCTATGTACTTTTTGGTTATTGTTCTAATCATGTGTGTTTTTAGGCTATGTGTTGGTGGGTATTATCACAAAAGAAAAAAAGAAGGAAAAATAAGGAATATTTATTGGGGGAAAATATGATGTCTTTAAAGGAACTGTCAATTTGTATAATTGTGTTAAATGTGTTTGAATTGAAAGACATAATAAAGTACATATATAAAGTATATATATATATTAAAATATTTGTTATTTGGACATTAGATTAGTGCCTTATTTAGAATTTTAAACCTGTGTGTGTATTTTTATGATAGCAATAACTGTAAAGGGACTATTGTAATGGGGTAAATCAAATGTAGGCTAATACTGTCAATTACTAAGCTCAGATTCATCTTACCAGTTAAAATTTATACTCTTCTTTTGTAATTATTTATTTTTAATTTTGTGATTTTAACTTCTGCTTTACAAAGCTTTTTTCAGATTGTGTTCTAATGTTCTTCTAATCATAAACATGTACTACAGCTGCCAAACAAAACCAGAGAGGAATGTATTCATAAATCTTTAAAACAATCTAATTAAATCTTGGGCACAAAACATTCAGCCAGTAAAAAAAAGAAAACCTGTAGTATATATATATATATTGTATTTAGGCCTATCTATCTATCTATCTATCTATCTATCTATCTATCTATCTATCTATCTATCTATCTATCTATCTATCTATCTATCTATCTATCTATCTATCTGTCTATCTGTCTATCTATCTATGTCTAAATATATATATGTCTAATTTATCATTGTAGCCTTATTTAAGTTGATTTTCTGTATACTGTGTATTTATTTTTGGACTAATAGTGGTTAATAAAGTCCAATAATGGCATGAGAGAGTGTCAGTGGTAATATCATTGTGTTCTTGTCGGTCAGTGTTAGAGGATCTGTGTAACAGCTGAGGCTTAGCCTGACAGTTAGTCTGCCCTGGACCAGGCTAGTTTCCCAGCATAAGTTGCCAGGGTAACTGAGTTTGAACTATTTTAAGTTTGCTTTATGAAACAGAATCCACCGACAATAAGTCTGACTAACCGAAATAAGCCTGGCTTATACTCCAATCTTGTTTTATGGAACAGCCCCCTGGTGGTGTTGGTTATGTTTTGACATAATAATAATAATGATGTCATATCGACACAAAGCACTTATATGCATCTCAAAACCAAACAAGTAATACGCATGTGCATGCTGTCACCGTTTTCACAGATTCAAGATTTTGAAGTTTACATGACAAACGATATCGTTTTCAAACCTCGTATTCATAAACTTGCACTTTGAAGCCTGTTCCAAAGTTTGCATTCTCAGATCACTAAAACCCTGTTATCATGTAAATGAACAGCTAGAAAGTACAAGTTTTTTGTTTGTTTTTTAGTTGCAAATGGTGTCGTGTAAACTGCAAAAGGTGAATCTCTACAGAAACATTATTTGTCTGATATCAATCACTATGTTAAACAGTTTTATAAATATACAGTATATCGTCTAAACTAGGACCATTAAATGTTCATCTAATCTTTATATTCAGTCCGAATAAAATAATAATATGATGCCTAACTGCCTGTCAGTGTTAACCTATTATTTTTACAAATCCTCGCACACCCTGTTCGCCTATGGAATTACTTTTGGGCCAATAATAATGAACAAAACTTCTCAAGAAACTTATGAAAATATAAATTGAAACTGAAAAACATATGATTTGAATTTGATTCTGGTCTTAACAACATAACTGCATCCAAGACTTTCACTTTGATACTTGTGTAATTTTAAATGTTAGAAGATAATATGAACTAAAGGAAATAACTAAATAAAATTATCAGCATGATAAAAAAAAAAATGGCAACAAGAACATTCTTTGGGTGACATTTGTAATGAAATGTCCTTAGAGGTGAGTATCACCTGACAGCAGGCCACAATTGTAATTTTCATATTGTTTAAATTCCTCTTACAGTACAGGCCAAAAGTTTGGACACATTACTATTTTTAATGTTTTTGAAAGAAGTTTCTTCTGCTCATCAAGCCTGCATTTATTTGATCAAAAATACAGAAAAAAAAAATAATATTGTGATATATTATTACAATATAAAATAATTGGTTTTCAATTTATTATACTTTAAATTATCATTTATTTCGGTGATGCAATTCCTTTGTTTTCCCCACAAGAAAGCGTTTATTTTAAATAAATTGCTGGTTATATGTTTAAATAATTGATATTTGTAAAAAAAATCACTATATATAAAGGGAAGTTAAGACAAAAAAGGGAGAAAAGAGAGGTTTGCAAGTGCATTTCGCTTCTTCCCCTGCAGGATGCCATGGATGGGTGTTTCTGGCACCGGCATAGTATATGAGTTCTCTCCATCTTATACAAAACAGAAGAAAGACAAAAGGTTTAAGTCACTTTGTGGTGGACTGGCTCCCTGGAAGTATGGTGTTCACATTGTAAACTAATGCTAATGTCTACAATATAAGTAACTGCAACCTTAAATGTTAAAGGTACAATATGATACTATGAGTACTAATATTTACAGCATTAAATCAACAAAACAAAGGACTCTACTCACTCCTGTTACTTTAACTCACCCCTGTTATTTTTCATATAATTAACAGGAGTTTTTAATCAAAAAGTTATCAAATACATGGCATATGGCCACATAGCATGCATGCTAATTGCATATGGACACGGAGGAAATTCTAGTGACTTACTAAAAGTTAAGAAATAGTTAAGTTAGGAAATAATTCAGCTAACAGTATGTTGAGATTCTTAGTCGTAGTTACAATTTTAATTCAAATATACAGAAATTAAAATTAGATTTTTTAGAGTTCCGAGTAGTTTTTATTAATATTTTTTAATCATACATTTTAAGCTTAATGGGCAGGACTTTTTGCTTAATAATAAAATGTATTTTAGAGTTAATTTTCATGCATTTTTATACATATACAGTGCTACGCATAAGTTTAGACACCCATGCTAAAGTTGACTAAAAAGAGGAATAAAAATTCATCTTTTGGAAACTGAACTTAATGCCTTAATTTAAAAAATTAGGAAAAATCCAACCTTTAAGGACACCAATTTTCTTTGTGAATGAATAATGTATCGTAAATAAATAAATGTTCTTCCTTAAAATACAGGGTGCATAAGTTTGGACACCCCTATGTTAAATTCCCATAGAGGCAGGCAGTTTTTTATTTTTAAAGGCCATTTACTTCATGGATCCAGGATACTATGCATCCTGATAAAGTTCCCTTGGCCTTTGGAATTAAAATAGCCGCACATCATCACATAGCCTTCACCATACCTAGAGATTGGCATGGTTTTATTTCAGTTAGCCTAATAGCTGGTTTGATTTGCATTGAGAGATGATCTTATGGAAAGTACCCCATGCCAATCTCTATACTGTAAAAAAAATGGTAATTTCTTCCTGTTATTTTTACGGAAAAAAACTGTATATTTAACATTGGATTTCAGTAATATGATATGATGTTAATTTATTGGCCTATTGAAGTATTAATATCTGTTTTGTGCACTGATAACCACCCATCACAGCAATGATGAGAGTCACATGATCAATCAAAGCTCAACACAAGCCATTCTTCCACAAGAAAGTTAATACTAGGCTAATAAATATAGAAGCTGCACAGTGTCATTCACACAAACATTAAACACCATCATGGTAACACATGAAATTTTAAAAATGCAATAAACATTAATTTAACAACAATATATGTAACATAAACCCCTAATGTACATAACTAATTAGAAAAAAACGAAGAAAACTATGAAGAAACATAGTTATTTATACATCAAATGTGAAGTGTCACAGGGAATTGTGGGAATATCAATTTACGTTTTTTCACTGTAAATTATACAACGAGTTGTTTTTTCACCTTCAAAAACTGTAAATGTACCGTTAGATCTATCCCAGTTATTTACCGTATATAGTACGGAAACTTTCTGTTAACAAATTAACAGTTTTTCACTGTAGCATTTTTACAGTCTTTTACCGTTAAAATTACGATCATTTTTTACAGTGAGGTGAAAACAGGAACTCTTACACACACGCAATAATCCGTCAAAGAACAAGGGGAACACACGCAAGAAGTAGAGAGAAAGTAATGAGACTAAAGGGAGAACATGTGTCACAAGCCGCGTTCCCATTACCCTTTAAATTGAGCAAATTAAAATTGCGAATTGAAAATACGCTCAATGGAAACACGTCAATTTCGTAAAAACTCCCATTTATCGCAAAAAAGTTTTCACGCTCGCATGAGGTGGTTTTTCAGGCAATTTGAGAAAGAAATATTTCGCAAAACTGCAATGGAAACAGTTTTTGCGCATTTAAAGTCACTTGACTTAGAAGGCGCTGTGTGTTTGGACAGAATACGAAGTCAAGAGTTAAAGTTTGAGATCTGTGAGGGGAATCGATCTCAAGTGTGGCTGTATACAGCCACTTTATCTCTCCTCTTTATTTTTTAAAGCTTTTTCAGTTTCTAATGATCTAATTACTTTATTGTAATGAATGTAGTTATAAAACCAAACTTTATCAGTTCTTCCAATAGAGCAGTTTTACAGGCTTTTATATCCTTTATAATCGGTTTTTAATGGTTAAACACTGAGAATAAAGTGAGATGATCTGCTGATGATCCTTAATGGCTTGTTGAATGGGTGTTGATAGTCTGAGGCTCATCAATATTAACAGATCTGCTGAAAACACTCTTTATTTCATGACAATAGTTCCTGTTTTCACCTCATTTATTATGCTGATGTCTTCAGATCTCCTGTAAATTGACACTTAAAGCTCATTTCATTGGTGTCAGCAGACTGAGGGTACATTGTTGGCTGCTATATGTACATTTATTTCTGTGTTGATGATTTTAACTGTTTTTCTTACCTTTATTCATATTTGGAAGAATTTAAATCATTTATATTCTTTTCTATATTTCTAGATACCTGGATTTTAATCAAGAAGCAGAATAATGTTAGGATTAGCAATAAAAATTGTTCAAAATAATTAATGAATTGGCTCCAGTTACTGTAGGATGAATAGATAGACAGACATAAATGCGTATTTAACAGGTTAAAGAATGACAAATGTTTTGCAACCTTTCATTTTCTATTTTGTGGGTATGTGAGTTTTATGTGAGTCTTGCATTGTTCAGTCATTTCATAGGTAGTCTATTCGGGAGAGTTGTGTGTTGTGTAAGTGCGCCCTCTATTGGATAGAGGCTAGAGTGGTGGTCAAATACTGAACTTTCGCGCTCGTTGCTCAGTGTACTGGACCGAGAGAGGTAGGTGTTCACATCAGGGCGATGAAAGCTTGAAATATACCGGTTGTAACTTTAGCTTTAGTGCACATGGTAACTTATACGTGTATTTTATGGTGAGTGCATACATTTAGTTGAGATGTGTCGAGAACTGCTGTTTTGAGTGCTTAAGAAATTGCTAACATCCTGGTTTGTTTTGCTGTGTGCTAGCGCTCGCCAGTCTATCGTCTTGTAATGCAGCCCACGTGTTTCAGTTGTCCTTTTTCTTATGTTAGGCTGATTCTAAATGGAGATAGAATCCTGAACTTTTGCTCTCTTTGAAATTGTTCAAGAATGTACTTCCAATACCAGGTTTAGAATATAATGTGTTCATTTAAAAGTTGTCTTGTATTTATTGATGTCCAATGGCACTGAACAGCCCAGATGTAAAGCATGTACAATTTTTGCATGCATGTTACTGTGTGTGTTAACTAGTGAAAGGAAAATGGTTCAAAAAACAAAAAACTCAGTAGCCTAATTGATACTTTTGATTTCTGCAGATCAGCTCCCCCAACTCTGGAATTCATCATCAGTGAAGCTCCTCCCACTGTGATTACATCATCAGCGAAGCTCCTCCCATTGCTATTGCATCATCAGTGAAGCTCCTCCCACAGCAATTCTCTAATAAATGCTGTAAATTCCCATCAGCTACAAGTGAAGACGAGCATCAGAGCATCAGGAAGAGCTGAAATCTGCAAAGACTGAGTTTATTAAAGAGGACAGTGAGAACATGAGTGATCCAGAACCCTGCAGAATGAAACACACTGAAGATCCTGAAGAACAAAGAGGTTGGTGTTTATTCTTCATTCATTCATGATGCTGAAGAACATTCATGTTAGAAACATTCAAGCACTTCATCACATTTAGATAAACAGTTCAACTATGAAACGGTACAGAAGGTTCTGGGTTTTCTTCAACAAATGGACAGTAAAGGGAGGTTTGAGACATTTTTATACTGATTATCAATATTAGATCAAGCTAAATACTATTTTACATTTATTTTATATCTGGTTTCCAATTTGCAACAACGTTACCAGAATTTTAGTCATTTTCAACATACAAAATGTCCACGTCTGGTAATGCTGATCAATAGTATTTAGGGCTGTCAACGAATATTCTAAATTCGAATATATATTCGAATAGTTTTAAAAAACAGAAATTCGAAAGTGAAAATTAATATTCGAATGTGAATTTCGAATATGGAAAAACACGCCCGCGGAAGCAGAGGCGCGGCTGTCTGCTTTGCGAGTGGGCGCGCGCGCTGTCTCGTCAGGGTCGCCCTGTCTAGCACAGCGTCACTGCTGAAAGTTGACTTGCATGGAAGATGGCAGAAAGTGCAGAGCCCAAGTTCAACTCGACCGCAGCAGAGAAAGTGATTTTAAGCCATGTCTGGAAGTACTTTGGATTTTGGTCGGTAGAACGTAAAATTGTGGAGCCACGACTCCCGCAAGATAAAGTAGTATGCAAGCTATCTATGTAAGATACAGATAGCATACCATTCGACCACTAGCAACATGAGGTCACATCTCGAAAATTGTGTGCCTCATTTTATTTAACGTTAAACAGAAAAGTTCCACGTTTACCACAGCACAGCTCGCTCGGAGCGTTCAATGTCGGTTCTATACTGTAAAACTTCAATTAATGTTAATAAATTTGTTTCAATCACTGAATGAAGCCTGCTATATTTGGGACAAGAGTCGCAACCTTAAATTGCTTGCACAAAACTCTTGATCAGCACTCAACATGTGCTTATTGTTGTTGTTCATTTTTAAACCGTTATGCGCAGAGAGCGCGAGCGCGAGGGCGAGGGAGGGAGAGAGTGCCTGCGAGTGAGCGAGAGTGAGGTCTGCGGTCTTGGCCATTAGTTTATTTACTTGATTTTGTGTTGGTAATACATTGTCAAATATGTTTAAACTTAAATTAACTAGGGTAAACGTACCTATTAAGCTCAAGTACCCATTAAGCACACTACCATCTTGGAGCTCAGATTATAAAAAGAAACAGCAATGTATTATCCTATTTGATGTATTAACCAATTGATGTGTTTGTTACTATATACCTCCTGTAATTTTAAACCAATCAGACCATTGCACACTGAGATATGTGTGTCCATGTGTTCACACTGTCTGGCGGCTATTTTCAAAGCTGTCTGAAAACTTTCACCAGAAGAGGAGCCCCTCAGATGTGCATTTTTTATATGTTTAAGCCTTTATTTTGAAGAAGTACATCTTCTTATTGCAAAATTAAGAGATTAATGTTTAGACTTTTGAATATTATAACCTGGAACCTGGATGTGGGAAATAATTACAGTTAGATCTAAAAGATAGTTTTAGCAACATAGCCCAGATGCTACGAACATAGCTAGCTTATTAGCTGTATAAGATTGTGTGCTACATTAATATATTACTTCACAGGAATTAATGGCTTGTACTTTTAAATCCATAATATTATAATTTTACATTTTATTGATAGTCTGTGGTTTTAAACTGCTGTAATTTTTAAAGAATTCATATTATTGTTAGGTGAGCTTAAAGGGTGCACTACTATGACAATCACACAGCTTCAGTGTGACATCAATTAGAAAAAGCATAATTTCATAGATATTGTCTATAATAGTTGTTCATATTAAAATTGGTATAAACTTAATACATTACCTAGATTATTAATTTAGCTAAATATTTTCCTTTAAATTTTAATTTAATATTTATTAATTAAAAAATGTTTTTGCTCCAATTAAGCACAGTGTGTGCTCCCTTTAAGCTCACCCACATTAAACGTCTATGTAAATACTTAATAATCAGAATTTAAATATTAACTGATGGTTGTCACTATGTTAATCTTCAAAAAAATGATTAATAAACTTATTTTCACAGTCTTAAGATGACAAAAGCTAGACGAAACTATAGTGTATGCCCAAAGATGAAAGAGGCATGTCATACAAAGAAGGAGCCATCAGAAACCTGCCGTATCTGTCCAAGAAGTTTGGAGTAGACAGGAAAGCTCTGACCCAGAGAGTTAACCTGTTAAGCTGCAACCCCACTTTTGAAAAATCCCAAGAAATGACATACCCAAACTGAAACAGATACAGTTCATGAACCCTTTGTACTAAAAGCACAAGTATGATCTCATTTGAAAGCTGACACCTGGCAGTTTATTGTAATGTAGAATTAATTATTGTCATAATGACAAAAATTGTTATAAATAGCTTCAAAGTTTTGTAAAGTTATTAGAAATTATTTTTTATGAAACATCCTCATGAAAATAAAATTGAAGTTGGCCCTGGAGCAGTCTAGAAATGCACTACAGCTAATGCCACATGTCTAAACATTTTATGTTTAAAATCTTAAGATAATAAGTCCAAAACTCTGTATTTAGTGAAATGTTTTTCAAGACCATGTCATGTGACTTTATTTTGATTTGATGCTAAAATGCTACTGATATTTAGTGTCATCTTCTTACCATCTATGCAGTATATTGTCTTTATTGTTTTGTGGTGCAAACGAGCCCCATTCAGTCTCAGTCTCCCCCTGCACACATTCACACCTCTCCAGCCAGGTTATGGCTCTAAATATGCATTTCTTTTGTCTGCATTAGTTACTAACGACTGGCTATTCACATGCTATTCATATGGTTTCAGTCACTAATTTATTTTCTCAAAGTTCACCCTTACATTCTAAACTGTTTTAAATGCATTTCTTGAATAAAGAAACATTTCAGTAAGCGTTCAAAAATAATAAAAATATAACTTCTAGGTGGCAGGTGCACCTAGGGCTAGCTAGCATGTTAGCTTAGCACACCATCAATACACGACAATTTATGAGATTAAAACCATGTTTGTGCTTATAAACTTACTTTATAAAGCAAATCGAGTATTTTAAATAATTTTCTGTGATCTAATTTGGCTTCAGATAAAAAAATCAGACAGAAAATATACTATTGTATACTGTTCTGCACAATGATAGTCTATATAGATTAGCATTACATTATAAATATAATCTATTATTATGGAAATACCTGGCATGGATTGAAAAACACAGGTAACTCAAATATCATAGCAAACATGTTTATTGTCTTCAAAACGACTGTTTCTCCATGTTACAGCGCGATCTGTTGTTAGCTGTGTGTGTGTTCGAGGCTTCCTGGATTGTCACATGATTATGGCACTTCTTCATGTTCTAATACTGTGCACAGGGCGGCGAGGGCGCCCTCATGCTATTGGTATGAATTGAAAACGCATTAACAGAGTATACAAACGCTCATAATGATTACATCGACGCATTTGGGTATAAATTCAATAAATATTATTCCTGTCTATAGAAATCTGATGTAAACCTATGAGAATATATCAATATTTCTCCAAATCTGCACATTTTTTAGCTAAAAGCCCGGAAGGACGTTGTTTTGTGTATCGCTGTCATGACGACAGCACAGAGTTTTTTTATGAATGAAAGCAGCTGACGCGCATAATTCATATCAAAGGTATCGACTCATTTTTTCATTTCATAACTCCTGACACAAATTAAGAAATAACTGCCGCTATAAGTTTCTCAGAATACAATAGTGGTCAAATTCTGAAACTTGAGTCTTATATCTTTGTAATGATGTATAGTTTGTCAAGGTATAACATTAAATCTGATAGTAACTTTGAACTATTTATAAAAAAAACCGCTTCAGTGCGCCCGCGCTCTGGCAACGGTTAACAGGTTAAAGGGATACTCCACTTTTTTTGGAAATAAGCTCATTTTACAACTCCCCCAGAGATAAACAGTTGAGTTTTACCGTTTTCGAATCCATTCAGCCGATCTCCAGGTCTGGCGGTACCACTTTTAGCATAGCTTAGCATAATGAATTGAACCGGACAAGACCATTAGCATCTCTCTCAAAAAAATGACCAAAGAGTTTCGATATTTTTCCTATTTAAAACTTGACTCTTCTGTAGTTACATCGTGTACTAAGACGGACGGAAAATGAAAAGGTGCGATTTTGAGAGTATAGTTCCTAGCCATATCAGCCTAGAAAATTTAAACTTTACATTTTCCGTCGGTCTTATTACACGATGTAACTACAGAAGAGTCGAGTTTTAAATAGGAAAAATATCTAAACTCTTTGGTCATTTTTTTGAGAGAGATGCTAATGGTCTTGTCCGGTTCAATTCATTATGCTAAGCTATGCTAAAAGTGGTACCGCCAGACCCGGAGATCGGCTGAATGGATTCGAAAACGGTAAAACTCAACTGTTTAACTCTGGGGGAGTTGTAAAATGAGCCTATTTCCAAAAAAAATGGAGTATCCCTTTAAGGAGCACATTGGTTTGTTTTGTTATTTGATTTTTCAATATGGGTTACATAGCTGAACGTGGACTAGTCTAGATGTTGCAATGAGTTTGAATGACACGTCACTATGAATAGGATAGGCTACCTGATCAAATTGAATGCCTTGTTGCTTGATTTTAGTGTTCTGTTTTTTTGTGATTGACTCTGTACCTTCAAATAAAACTTTTTTCAATTATTCCTTAAAAAGGTTGTTTAAAATAAACAAGAATTTTTAATAAAACTTGTTGTGAGCTTATTGGGAACAGGGGTGTGCTTAAAGGGTACAAAACGTACCCATTAAGCACAGCCAGACTTTTTATATTTAATGATGTACATCTTAATTGAAATACTTTTGTCATTTAAAATAAAATGAAATATTATAGTGTGAGAGATTAATATTTTATTTTAAAATAACTTCTTGTACTAAAACCAATATCTTGTGCACTAAAAATGTCTCAATGTAGATTTTGGTGAGCTTAATAGGTACGTTTACCCTACCTATACAAGTAGTTATGTCTCTTTGTATTAATTTGTCCTGTTATTGACGTAATGCGCGTCATTGACAAAATGCGCAACCAGATGTTCGAATAGTTCGAATATTCGTATGTGTTTTAGAGGGAATATTCGAACGTCATTTTTGAACAATTTTGACAGCCCTAATAGTATTGTTGATTGATTAATTAAATTAAGTATCCCCAACTGAGCAAGCCAAAGGCAACAGTGGCAAGGAACCGAAAAACTCCATCAGGTGACCTAAGGGAGAAAAAAAAAACCTTGGGAGAACCCAGGCTCAGTCGGGGGCCAGTTCTCCTCTGGCGTTTATGAAGTAGAGACCGGATTTAACTGTAAGATTAAAAATATTATATAAATGCCTGGCTGAAGAGATGCGTCTTTAATCTAGTTTTAAACTGGGAGAGCGAGTCTGAGCAACGAACAGTATCAGGAAGGCTATTCCAGAGTTTTGGAGCTAAATGTGAAAATGATCTCCCTCCTTTGGTTGATCTGGATATCCTAGGTATGACCAAAAGCCTCGAATTTAGTGATCTTAAAGAGCACGATGGATTATAGGGCGATAGAAGATCCGTTAAATAGACTGGAGCTAAGCCGTTTAGGGCTTTATAAGTCAGTAGCAATACCTTGTAATTAATACGGAGCTTTATAGGTAACCAATGTAGTGATGATAAAATTGGTGTTATATGGTCAAATTTTCTTGATCTAGTAAGAACTCTAGCGGCGGCATTTTGGACTAACTGTAGCTTGTTTATTGAGGATGCAGGACAACCAGCTAATAAAGCATTACAGTAATCTAGTCTCGAGGTCATGAACGCATGAACTAACTTTTCTGCATCAGAAACAGATAGCATATTACGTAGCTTAGCAATGTTTCTAAGGTGGAAAAAGGCTGTTTTTGTAACATGAAATATGATTTTCAAAAGACAGGTTACAGTCTAATATAACACCCAGGTCTTTTACTGTAGAGGATAAAGTAACAGGACACCCTACTATGTTAAAGTTGTATTGTAAGAGGTTTTGTGGGCGGTTTTTTGAACCGATAAGTATTACCTCTGTCTTGTCTGGATTTAATAAAAGAAAATTGCGCGTCATCCAATCTTTTATATCTTTAACACACTCTGTCAATTTGGATAATTTAGCGTTTTCATCCGGCCGTGATGAAATATATATTTGAGTGTCATCAGCATAACAATGGAAACTAATTCCATGTTTCCTTATAATATTTCCAAGTGGCAGCATATATATTGAGAATAATAGAGGGCCTAACACAGATCCTTGCGGCACTCCATAGTTTACTGGAGTTATGATAGATTTTTCTCCATTTAAATAGACAAAATGGTATCGGTCAGATAGGTATGATCTGAACCAGCTTAATGCTTGTCCTTGAACACCAGTTTAATTTGGTAATCGATCTAAGAGTATTGTGTGATCTATAGTATAGAACGCAGCACTAAGATCAAGTAAAACTAATATTGAGATACAGCCTTGGTCAGAAGCTAAGAGTAAATCATTTGTGATTTTAACGAGCGCAGTTTCAGTGCTATGGTGCGGCCTGAACCCAGACTGAAACTTTTCATAGATGTCATTTTCTTGTAAGAAAGAGCCTAGTTGGGCAGACACAACTTTTTCTAGTATTTTGGACATAAAAGGAAGATTTGAAATGGGTCTATAATTTGCTAGATTATTTGGGTCTAATTGTAGTTTCTTAATGAGTGGTTTTATAACTGCCAGTTTAAATGTTCTTGGAACATGACCTAAAGATAAAGATGAGTTAATAATATTGAGGAGAGGCTCTTCCACTATAGGTAACACTTCTTTCAGTAGTTTAGTTGGTATGGGATCTAATAAACATGTTGTTGTTTTAGAGGAAGTGATAAGTTTATTTAACTCTATTTGTTCTATAGTTGTAAAGCACTGTAATTGTTCTTGCGGGGTGATAATCGAGGCTGAATTATAAGGCGCGATTGAGGATTGAACGTTACAATTGTGGTTCTGATGTTTTCTATTTTCTCAGTGAAAAAAAATCATGAAATCATTACTACTAAACTGTAACAGAATATTTTGTTCAGGTGACGCTTGTTTATTTGTTAGTCTAGCCATGGTGTTAAATAAAAACCTAGGATTGTTTTGGTTATTTTCTATTAGTTTGCGGAGGTGCTCACCTCTGGCTACTTTTAGGGCCTTTTTATAACGTGACGTACTGTCTTTCCAAGCTATTCTAAAAACCTCTAAATTAGTTTGTTTCCATTTACGCTCTAAATTACGAGTTTCTCTCTTTAGGACACGAGTAGTATTGTTGTATCATGGTGCTTTAATTTTCTCTCTGACCTTTTTTAGTCTAATAGGTAGTGGTGCAACGGATCATCATTGATCCGTGATCCGTTCGGATCAGTATCTTCGGTTCGGCACACACGTGATCCGCGGATTGATTTATGAAAAAAAAGCACTCAACATTTGCTTATATTTGTTGTTCATTTAAACCGTTATGAACCGCAGAGAGCGTGGCGCCTCATTTGCGCCCCAAGATCTCCAGACGCGCGTAAACGCGTCTTTACATTGACTAATGGAAATCACTCGCACCAGGCGCTCTATTCGCGTTTGGTGTGAACGCAGCACAAGGGTGAGGGCGATAGAGAGAAAGAGTACCTGCGAGTGAGTGAGCGAGCGAGAGTGAGGTCTGCGGTTTTGGCCATTAGTTGATTTACTTGTTTTTGTGTAGATAATATACGTTGTCAAATATGTTTAAACTTAAATAAACTACCTATACAAGTAGTTATGTTTCTTTGTATTCATTTGTCCTGTTATTGACGTAATGCGCGTCATTGACAAAATGCGCAACCAGATGGTCGAATAGTTCGAATATGTTTTTTTAGAGGGAATATTCAAACGTATTTTTTGAGCAATTTTGACAGCCCTATATGACAGTGGAAACACATCAAGCATTGTTCCATGTTTAAAGGAAGAGATGCCTTTTTATGTTGCACTTTAAGTTGTTTTTCATTAATTATGTTAAAAAAAAGATATTATGCCTTGTGCACTTTAAGTTGATTTTATATATTTTAATTTAATAATTTAAAAGTGTTCATAAACAAAAAAAAAAATTTTTTTTGCTGATCCGAAAAATTATCCGATCCGTGAGTTTTTTTATCCGTTGCACCCCTACTAATAGGTGCAACAATATCCAATGTTCTAGAGAGAATGGTGCTCATTTTGCTGGTTAGTTCCTCTAATTCATCTGTTTGTTTGGGTTCACTGAGCAGCTGAGACAGATCCGATAAGCAATTTGAGAAATTATCTATGGTGGATGGAAGGATTGTTCTGCCTAATCGATAACACGGCGCAGCATGATATATTACAGGGGTACGTAATATGCAAGTTACCATGTAATGGTCAGTTACATCATCACTTTGTGGAATGATATCTATATCGGTTGGATCGGTTCCATGTGATATAATTAAATCAAGTGTATGATTAAGACGATGAGTTGGTCCGGTAACGTTTTGCTTAACCCCAAAGGAATTTAATAAATCTATAAACGCAGCCCCTAACGCATCATTTTGATTATCTACGTGTATGTTAAAATCTCCAAAAATTAATGCTTTATCGACATTGACCAATAGATCTGAGAGAAAATCTGCAAACTCTTTTAGGAATTCAGCGTAAGGCCCTGGCGGTCTATAAACGGTAGCCAAGGCTAAAGATAATAGGGATGTTTTTCTGGCATCTAAGAGCGTAACATTTAGTACAAGTACTTCAAATGAAATAAACTTATAACCCGTTTTCTGAGTAACACTAAGAAAATCTCTATAGATTGTTGCAATACCGCCGCCACGACCAATCAGACGGGGCTCGTGCTTATAGGAGTATCCTGATGGAGTAGATTCATTTAGACCGAAATAATCATTTGGCTTAAGCCAGGTTTCAGAAGGGCAAAGTACATCAAAGCTATTATCTGTGACTATTTCATTTACAATAACTGCCTTAGGTGTGAGTGATCTAATGTTTAGAAGACCTAGCTTTAGAAATTGTTTTTGTTTACTAATAGCAACATTTTCTGTTTTAATAACAATTAGATTTTTCCTAGATCCTGCTGTAGATTTATTATTTGATCGCACTAAACGAGGAATAGACACAATTTCTATGCAATGTTCTACACTAGTATTTATATCAGTTAAATTGGTGTAGCAGAGACTATGAATTTGGACTTTTGGTTACTAGTCAAAAGGTATTTAACATTTTGGAGATGTTATCCGACAGAAGATCCGCTCCGAATCTGCTTGGGTGTAAGCCATCAGTACGGAAAAGCCTAGGATGCTCCCAAAACAGATTCCAATTATTTATCCATCCATTGAGTGAACACAATCTTCTAACTATCTCATCACTCCTGCGAACAGGAAGGGGGCCAGAGCAAATTACAGTGCTTGACAACGTATTTGAGAGTTCACACACCTCTTTAAAATTAATTTTGGTGATCTCCAACTGGCGGAGTCGAACATCATTAGTGCCGCCGTTAATAATGATCTTAGAGAATTTACGATTAGCATTAGCCAGCACTTTTAAATTTGCTTTGATGTCAGGCGCTCTGGTCCCGGCAAACATGTGACTGGTGGTTGGTGTCTCTATTTTCACGTTCCGTGTGATCGAATCGCCAATTACTAGGGCACAATCAACAGGATTCTCAGTGGGTGTTTCACTGAGCGGGGCTAATCGATTTGTTATGGTAATCGGAACGGAAGAGTGGTTTTTTGATCCGCGACTAGAGCGATCCCTCACTGTCACCCATTTGCCTTTCTGCGCAGGCTATACTTCAGCTGGAACCGAATCATGTAAAGAGTTCACTATGCTAGGCGCATCCAAAGCAGCATCTAAAGCTCTAGCACTCTTACTATCCTCAATTAAAGTTTGGATTTCGTGACTCTAGTTCTGAAATCTTCTCCGTCAGCCTGACTGTCTCTTTGCATTTATCAGTGCAGGTGACAATAACAGGACGACATTACTCACCATGTTTGTTGACTGATTCTTACTCACCTGGGCTTTTTATAAACTCAAAGGTGTGGGCGCTCAAGAGAAAATAAATAAGAAATAACTGAGTGCATGTGTTAACAGGCTAGCGAATTACAAGCTTGTTGTGCTAATTATAACGGAAGCTAGCAATGTCAGGTTAATCTGAGATGTTGGGTAAGATGTATTTAGTAGTATAAACAACTAGAAATGATAGTAAATGATGGTTCAAAACAAAGAAATACGAGGCTAAGACGGAGCTTACAGCACCGAAGCAAACAAACTCACAGCAGGCAGCGAGGAAGACAGGGAAGGTTTTAGTAAAATAAATATCAATCTCAAAGTTGGTTTCAAAACATGGCAGTATTGTACATTTTATTGTTAATATCATGTTAGATAATTGTTATTGATCAAATATATTTAATAGTTCTTGCTAAAGAAACATGGGATTCGTGCCTATGTTTTAAAAATAATAGTTGGAAGATACATTTACCTCATTCATGGAAAGTTCAAGGACATATAATCAATTTATAAAAAGGCATGATATTATCATATTTTATAGCAGTTTTCTACTTTCCACATCAGGGCTCACTTTCATGTCCATTCACTTTATAACTTTGAAGAGAAATATTTTGATGTACTAATGTAATAATTAAATGTAATAATTGTTTCTTTCATGCCAGACCTGATGGAAGAGAGCGAGGAGAGTGAAGAACTGAGTGAAGTGGACGAGGAACATCATGTCAGACCTGGAGGAAAACCTTTCAGTCGCTCAAAGACTAAACAGACATTTTTAAAGAAAAGAAGAGCCAAGAAATCTTTCACCTGCATGCAGTGTAGAAAGAGTTTCACAACCAAACTAAATCTTGAGTGTCACATGAGAGTTCACACTGGAGAGAAGCCGCACACGTGTGATCAGTGCGGAAAGAGTTTCTCTATTAAAAGTGAACTGAAGATACACATGAGGATCCACACTGGAAAGAAGCCGTTCTCATGTGATCAGTGCGGAAAGAGTTTCTGTCAATCTTCATCCCTTAATGTTCACATGAGGATCCACACTGGAGAGAAGCCGTTCACATGTGATCAATGTGGCAAAACATTTCTTTTTGCATCAACCCTGAAGAAACACCTGACAGTTCATACGAAGGAGAAGCCGCATTCATGTTCGGTGTGTGGAAAGAGTTTTTCATCGCTGCAATATTTACGTGGACATGAGAAAATGCATACTGGTGTGAGAGAGTACATGTGCTTTGAGTGCGAGAAGACTTTTATTACAGCAAACTGTTTAAAACTGCACCAGAGAATTCACACTGGAGAAAAACCTTACAAGTGTTCACACTGTGACAAGAGTTTCAATCAGTCTGGAAATCTGAAAACCCATGAGAGGATCCACACTGGGGAGAAACCGCTCACATGTGATCAGTGCGGAACGAGTTACTCTTTTAAAAGCGAACTGAAGCGACACATGAGGATCCACACTGGAGAAAAACCTTACACATGTTCACACTGTGACAAGAGATTCAGTCACTCATCACATCAGAAAAGACATGAGAGGATCCACACTGGAGAGAAGCCGCACACGTGTGATCAGTGTGGAAAGAGTTTCTCCAGTAAAAGTGAACTGAAGATACACATGAGGATCCACACTGGAGAGAAGCCGTTCTCATGTGATCAGTGCGGAAAGAGTTTCTCTATTAAAAGTGAACTGAAGATACACATGAGGATCCACACCGGAGAGAAGATGTTCACATGTCATCAATGTTGCAAAACATTTCTTAGGGCATCAGCCCTGAAGTCACACCTGAGAGTTCATTCGAAGGAGAAGCCACATTCATGTTCTGTGTGTGGAAAGAGTTTTTCATCGCTGCAATATTTACGTGGACATGAAAAAATGCATACTGGTGTGAGAGAGTACATGTGCTTTGAGTGTGAGAAGACTTTTATTACAGCAAACTGTTTAAAACTGCACCAGAGAATTCACACTGGAGAAAAACCTTACAAGTGTTCACACTGTGACAAGAGATTCAGTCAGCCAGCAAATCTGAAAACACATGAGAGGATCCACACTGGAGAAAAACCTTACAAGTGTTCACACTGTGACAAGAGATTCAGTCAGCCAGCAAATCTGAAAACACATGAGAGGATCCACACTGGAGAAAAACATTACAAGTGTTCACACTGTGACAAGAGATTCACTCACTCATCAGATCTGAAAACACATGAGAGGATCCACACTGGAGAAAAACCTTACAAATGTTCACTCTGTGACAAGAGATTCAATCGGTCATCAAATCTGAAAACACATGAGAGAAGCCGCACATGTGTGATCAGTGCGGAATGAGTTTCTCTACTAAAACTCACCTGAAGTTACACATGAAGATCCATTCAGTGGATAAACCACTTAAACACAGACTGAAATCATTGTAAGTAGTAGAGATCCACCGATTACAATTTTCTTGGCCGATTCCGATTTCCGATTTTTCATTGAGTTTGACCTGCCGATACTGAATTTAGCCGATTCCAATTCCATTTTTTCTAACCACTTTACAGCACACACAAATATTTATTTTCTATCTTTTCTTTAGTAGAACATTTTGCATAGAACATATATATATTTTTTTTTTACAGATAATGTTAATAACTAATCTAGAACTATATAAATTACTCCTGGTGTGGGAAATTCACAGTGCAGTGTTATGGAAGAACCATTTCCTTCTTTTCACATTCAATATCAATTTCTTCTCTCATCTGCCACATGTCCAGCCAGGCTAAACAAGCACTCACACAACAACACTAATTGTGCTCACCTGATCCTCATGTGCTCTGGTCCCTTTATATTTAGCCTCTTCCCTCATGTCTTTGCTGGTTTGTTTTGTAAGTTGTCTTCATTCAATTTATCTGCAAGGTTGCAGTCTTGTTTAATTTATTTTTGTTTACTTCTGTCCTGGCAAGCCACTCTAGTGCCTAGTGTTGTTTCATCCCACCTATGCCAAGCCTCTGGTTCCTTGAGTTGCTGTCAAATTTCCACTGTTCCCAAAGAGCCTGGGTTTGTCTAATCCCTGACCCACCGGTTCTCCAGTTGTGCCCTTGACCCACTTATTCTCCAGTTGTGACCTCGACCCATCTGTTCTCCAGCTGTGCCCTTGACCCAACTGTTCTCCAGTTGTGTGCCCTCGACCCACCTGTTCTCCAGCTGTGCCCTCGACCCACCTGTTCTCCAGTTTGTGTGCCCTCGACCCACCTGTTCTCCAGTTGTGTGCCCTCGACCCACCTGTTCTCCAGTTGTGTGCCCTCGACCCACCTGTTCTCCAGTTGTGACCTCGACCCATCTGTTCTCCAGCTGTGCCCTCGACCCACCTGTTCTCAAGCTGTTCCCTCGACCCAACTGTTCTCCAGTTGTGTGCCCTCGACCCACCTGTTCTCCAGCTGTGCCCTCGACCCACCTGTTCTCCAGCTGTTCCCTCGACCCACCTGTTCTCCAGTTGTGTGCCCTCGACCCACCTGTTCTCCAGCTGTGCCCTCGACTCACGTGTTCTCCAGTTGTGCCCTTGACCCACCTGTTCTCTAGCTGTGTCCTCGACCCACCTGTTCTCCAGTTGTGTGCCCTCGACCCACCTGTTCTCCAGTTGTGCCCTTGACCCACCTGTTCTCCAGTTGTGTGCCCTCGACCCACCTGTTCTCCAGCTGTGCCCTCGACTCACGTGTTCTCCAGTTGTGCCCTTGACCCACCTGTTCTCCAGCTGTGTCCTCGACCCACCTGTTCTCCAGTTGTGTGCCCTCGACCCACCTGTTCTCCAGTTGTGCCCTTGACCCACCTGTTCTCCAGTTGTGCCCTTGACCCACCTGTTCTCCAGTTGTTTGCCCTGCTCTATTGTTTGGACTGTTCTGCCTGTGTTTTGTCTTTGTCAATAAATATCACTCCCCGTTCATTCGGCACCTGGGTCCTCCCTTCTCTGAATCCTGACAATTTATTTATATTTCAAAAAACAGTACTAGAGATTCTAGAAACCATATCCATTTTTGCCCTTTTAAAGGGGTCATATAATGCCATTTTTGTACAAGCTAATATGATTCTTTAGGGTCTAAATGAAAAGTTTGTAATATACTTTAATTAAAAATTCTCAATAGTATTGTTGGAAGAACACTCATTTTACCTGGTCAAAAACAGCTGTTTTCAGCATGCTGTTTAAGTGCATGTGTCTTTAAATGATAATGAGCTTTGCTCACCGCCTACACCGTTTGAAATAACACAATAACCATAACGTGCTGTTCATTATAAACATGGGATTATGAATTATATTGAGAAGGTCGTTTATAGAAAACATGCCGTAATGGACCCTGCGTGTAAACCTTAGATGCATTCATTGTGAAGCTAGTGATTTGCAAAGATTAATATAAATATTAATATAAAGGTTAATAAAACGTTACACTCACTTCTTTTTCTGGAGGTGCAGCAGGAACACAAATAGTTGGTACCGTTCCTTTTTTCATGAGCAGAAAGCTGTTTGGTGTGAAATGATTCATGCAAACATGAAAGCATTGACGTTGATCGTGGGGAATGAGAAGGAACAGACCGCCAGAGACAATAGAGATCTTGTTCAGCTTGCCAAAGCCATCGATGGACATAAAAGAAGAAGAATTGCTATATGGACAGGGTTCCTTACAAGTGTCTCCACATTGTTGTGCATCTGACTAAGCCTACACCAGATGGGAGTAGGTGTTCTGTGTGTGTATCTTCTTAGCATCCTTGACAATGACAATTATCATCATTACTCTTGTACTACTATGCCAATGGAGACACTTCGTCAATGCACTCAGCCCTAAATTTTAAGGTCACAAATGTACCTCACATAATACCTGAGGTCTAATGTACCTGAGGTGGGATTATAGATCTCTTTACTGCCCATTGTACTTCAGAAATTCTTTTAAAGGTATACATGTGAATTAAACGTGGCACAATGGCCTTCATCATCACATTATGCTAATGCCTATCTAGTGCAGGGATTTCATCGCTATGCTGATTCAGGACTGCTGGGACACTCCAGTCACAAGATGATCCAACTACATACTGTTTATTCACTGGTGTGTTCTAACATGTGACTATTTCATGTTTGGTCTCATTTGACAGCTTATAAACTGAATTGAACTGAACAGTGGTGAACTTAATAGAGATATTAAAGTATCTTAATGTACAATCTAGGTATTTTTTGCTTACACATGCATTGAGGAGAATATGTTAATGTTCTTCTCCCCCTCTGGATCTCCACCCATTTGCCTCATCTTTCGGTTTCCTGTCGGTAAAGTTTGTTGTTGGTATTCCACTCATGTTTAACAATGCTTTGTTCAGGGTATAAGAAGGAAAGGTAACTGTGTATCTGGGAGAAAGGCTGTAGCCCAGCCACTCCCACACACCGGTGCGTAACCTCATACTATGAGAAAGGCTTTTACGGCCTACACTCTCTACTGGGCTAACAGTTTCCGGTTCCGTATTTACATCTGACGCTAAGCCACGTTTGGTTTGTGCTGTTGTGTTGGCAAGATACAACTCAACTGTGAGTTTCCATTCATTTCCAGTGGAAGAGGATCTCAGAAAAAAGTGGATCGTTCAGATCAGGAGAGATGACTTCCAAGTCAACAAAAACACAAAGGTGTGTAGCGTTCATTTCAGACATGATGACTTTATGGATGGGGCTCGTCTGAAATGTCTGAAAAAAGGTGTTTTCCCTACACTGTTTGAGTGGAACCATTACTAGGAGCAGCCGCCGACGTTAAGTGTTTGGGAATGTCGAGAGAGACTGCTGACCCCTGATCCTGACTCGGACGTGGACCAAGAATATATGGACTTTGATGTGACTGGACCTGATTATTGTTCAGTTCCCGAAGCTGCCGCTGTGGACATGGTTCTACATGAAAACGAGGAGTTAAAAAGGGAGATAGATGATGTACGGAAGCAGTTGGAGCAAACAAAGATCATACACTGCTTTGGTCTCAAGAGATTTGCTGGGTCCGATTAGAACATGCTTTTATACAAGGTAAGATTACACTCACCTAAAGGATTATTAGGAACACCATACTAATACTGTGTTTGACTCCCTTTCGCCTTCAGAACTGCTTAATTCTACGTGGCATTGATTCAACAAGGTGTTGAAAGCATTCTTTAGAAATGTTGGCCCATATTGATAGGATAGCATCTTGCAGTTGATGGAGATTTGTGGGATGCACATCCAGGGCACGAAGCTCCCGTTCCACCACATCCCAAAGATGCTCTATTGGGTTGAGATCTGGTGACTGTGGGGGCCATTTTAGTTCAGTGAACTCATTGTCATGTTCAAGAAACCAATTTGAAATGATTCGAGCTTTGTGACACGGTGCATTGTCCTGTTGGAAGTAGTCATCAGAGGATGGGTACATGGTGGTCATAAAGGGATGGACATGGTCAGAAACAATGTTCAGGTAGGCCGTGGCATTTAAACAATGCCCAATTTTATTTTATTGCCCAGTTTTATTAACACAGGAATAAATAACAGGAAGCGTGAAACTTCAGGAGGGGTTCAAGCCAAAATAACAAACAAAAATGGTTCTAACTAAAAGGGAATTAAATGTAATTTACCTAACAAAAGAAAACCCCAAAGAAAATACAAAAGACTTCCCTTTCTCCCTAACTAACCATAAATAGGAGAAAATTACTCAAGAAAACAAAAATGGCAACCTCCTCCCTACGGCTTCCAAAAGAAACTAATTAAACATCAACTTAATGACATAAATCAGTAACAGCTTAAATAAACACGAAAATATAAATAAAATATAATACAAAAGAGAAACATGTGATACCAAGGTAACAAGACAGATGTCCTCATAATTCGACGATGACAATCCCACACAGGGAAACCTCACTGAACGAACCACACTCCAACATTTAGAACTCCAACAATAAACTAAATGTCTGGGGCAGGAGATGAGGGACAGAACGACAACGGAGCTCTACGACGCGCGCCCAAGAAGCTCTCCTACATTGCCGTCTTTCTCAGCATATCAACACTCCCGCTCATCAACGTGATCTGCCGCAGCTGAACACAATCAAGCCTGCACAGAAGGAGAGGGAGAAAGAGAGAGAGACAACAAACTGCACAACAACAAATCACATCACAAAAATCAAATAAATAAAAGAAATAACGTAATGTCCAGGACGTAACAATATCATATTCAATAACCGAATTAAGCTATAATAAAAAATACATAATTTTACCAGTTTTACTTCTAATAAACACAACAAAATATTTAGTAGTATAATCTATTTAATCTATAAAGTACAATCTATTTATATTCATGAAGTATATGCTGTATAATGGACATATATAATCTGATTTGATTTAAATAGTAAAGTGAAGGTTTTCTGTTCTTAGATTATTTACTTGTATTTTATAACAGATTGTGTTTACTTTTCTTCTGGTATTTCTGATTTATTGTTTTTTGTTCATTTGTCAGTTATTGTGTTTCTATACTGCTGTAACATCTAAATCCTTTTACAACATTCACATAACCTATTACAATCATACACTGTCCTTACCTGCAGGTCAAAGATGCTAGAAGTTGTTTGAGGGTCCTCAGTGGTGTCCAATCCAGTTCAGTCCTGGGTCTGTTTCACTGGGCGTTTGCTTAGTATTCATATCTAAACTACAACAAAGTAAAGATACTTCTAGGGAAAAAATCACTCTGAGACTTGTTTTAAAAGTTTTTCGAATCACCAAAAAATGGTTTCGTTTTACTTTAAAAAGTTTCAGAATAATACAAAGACAATAAACTCAAAAAAGACAATACATACATTTAATGCTGACGAATCTTCACTTAAAGGAGAAGTTCACTTTTAAAAAAACTTTTGCTGATAATTTACTCACCCCCATGTCATCCAAGATGTCCATGTCTTTCTTTCTTCAGTCGAAAAGAAATTAAGGTTTTTGATGAAAACATTCCTGGATTTTTTCACATATTATGGATTCCATTGGGACCCAAACGGTTCAAGGTCCAAATGACAGTTTCAGTGCGGCTTCAAAGGGCTTTAAACGATACCAGACCATGAATAAGGTTCTTATCTAGCGAAACGATCGGTCATTTCAAAAATAAATAAAAAAGTTTAAGTTTTATAAGCACAAATGTTCGCCTTGCTCTGTTCTGTGATGCGCGTTCGTGACGTCACGTAATACGCAATTACGTTGAAAAGGTCACGCTTGAAAAATTTAAGAAAATGTTCTTTTTGGCTTTTTAATATTAAAACACCCAGGATGCGCACACGAAATGGGCATTTTAAACGATAAACTGACACAAATACATTTGAAAATGTGTATATGGTCCTCCTTCCGCACATTTGTAAACACGTCAAACTTGACCTTTTCAACGTAATTACGTATTACGTGACGTCACGAACGCGCATCACAGAACAGAGCAAGGCGAACATTTGTGCTTATAAAACTTAAACTTTTTTATTTATTTTTGAAATGACCGATCGTTTCGCTAGATAAGACCCTTATTCATCGTCTGGTATCGTTTAAAGCCCTTTGAAGCCGCACTGAAACTGTCATCTGGACCTTGAACCGTTTGGGTCCCAATGGAATCCATAATATGTGGAAAAATCCAGGAATGTTTTCATCAAAAACCTTAATTTCTTTTCGACTGAAGAAAGAAAGACATGGACATCTTGGATGACATGGGGGTGAGTAAATTATCAGCAAAAGTTTTTTTAAAAGTGAACTTCTCCTTTAAGAATCTGATGGTAAGTTTTAGCTGTTGCTTTGTCATTTACAGGGTAAATTTCAAATAGATTCATACTACAGTCCTGAAAATGCACTTTGACCTTTAACTTTTTCTCCAACAGGACGAGAGTGTGCTGGTGAAACAGCAGACATCAGTGTGACTGTCACTCTGGAGAAAGTCAAACTAACTTTTTGTGTTAATGGTTTGTCATAATGTGGACGTTTTTAAAGGTATTAAAACTCATTAAACAGCAAAATCCCCAGTGTTGAAATTAATGAGATAATTAAATGATTAATTGAGTGATGATTGAGCGTTATTGAAGACACCTGATGTTAACAAGTAGAATCACTGAAGGAAAACATCACAAATTTGAAGTCGCCATTATGGAGATCATGCGCATGCGTCGCAACTGAGTGCGTTGTTGTGTTTGGAGCTCCGTCGAATTAATTCAGAAACCTTGTTTTTCTTCTTTACACTGGAATACTATTCTCCTTAAAAAACAATCGGATTGCTCTGATATCGCTACATATATCCAACCTTTCGAACTTCCGCTACTAGCCTTAGCCCGCTAGCATTACACGCGTGGTCACGCCTATCGATCGACTTATTTACACCCGTATCACTGAAAGCTATAATTCGCCATTATAGCACATCGGCTATAATGGCGAATATAACGGATGTTGTCTAACGTTGCAGGTGAGGACACCTTCGAGCTGCATTCTGTGCAGTTAGAGCTGGAATCCGTGGAGAAGCAGATCCGCGACCTACTAGAGAGACAGGCCGAGCTACGAGATCGACGATTCGCGCTTGAAACTTCACGCGCCGATGCTCACAAGTCAGTGGTTAGTAACCTTTTGACTCCGACCTCGTCTACTCCATGTGTTTCTCTGCCCAGGATGCGATCATCCCTGGTTTCATTCACTCCGGCACCGACACAACAACATGGACCCTGGGTGATGCCACAGCGGAAGACGCGGGCCAGGACCAGAGCTAGGACCTCTCCGCCCCTTCCGGCCTTCGAGATCTCCACCCGGAACCGCTTCTCCCCTCTACGCGAGACGGAACGCGACGCTGTGATCATCGGCAGTTCCATCGTCCGGCATGTCCACGCTACCATAGGTAAAGGTAAGGTGCGCACTCACTGCTTTCCTGGTGCTCGTGTTCTCGATGTCGCTGCACAGGTTCCCGGGATTCTGAATGGTGACGAGCCCGTCGGAGCTGTCGTGCTGCACGCGGGAACGAACGACATCAGGCTGCGGCAGTCGGAGGTTCTGAAGAAGGACTACAGGAGCCTGATCGAGACGGTACGCAGCACATCGCCTGAAACAACGATCATCGTGTCTGGACCGCTTCCCACTTACCGACTAGGACACGAAAGGTTCAGTAGATTATTTGCTCTAAATGAATGGTTAATGTCATGGTGTAATGAACAGAGACTGCTCTTTGTAAATAATTGGAATCTTTTCTGGGAGCGACCTAGGCTCTTCCGTGCTGATGGCCTTCACCCCAGCAGAATCGGAGCGGCTCTTCTGTCGGACAACATCTCCAAGACGCTACACACCATATGACTAGTAAGTCAAAGTCCAAATCACACTCTTTGCTGTCCAAATTCAATTGATATAAGTACCAATGTAGAACATTATATTGAAACGGTGTCTATTCCTCGCTTAGTGAGATCAAATAATAAATCTACTGCAGGATCTAGGAAAAATCTAATTGTGATTAAACCAGAAAATCTCAATATTAGTGAACAAAAACAATTTATAAAGCTAGGTCTTTTAAACATTAGATCGCTTACACCTAAGGCGGTTATTGTAAATGAAATGGTCACAGATAATAGTTTCGATGTACTCTGCCTTACTGAAACCTGGCTTAGACCAAATGATTATTTCGGTCTTAATGAGTCTACTCCTCCTGGATACTGTTACAAGCATGAGCCCCGTCTGATTGGTCGTGGCGGTGGTGTTGCTATAATCTATAAAGATATTCTTACTGTTACTCAGAAAACAGGTCACAGGTTTAATTCGTTTGAAGTTCTTGTACTAAATGTTACTCTCTTAGATGTAAGAAAGAAATCCCTATTATCTTTAGCCTTGGCTACTGTATATAGACCGCCAGAGCCTTACGCTGATTTCCTAAAAGAGTTTGCAGACTTTCTCTCAGATCTTTTGGTCAATGTCGATAAAGCATTAATTGTTGGAGATTTTAACATACACGTAGATAATTCAAATGATGCGTTAGGGGCTGCGTTTACAGATTTATTAAACTCCTTTGGAGTCAAGCAAAACGTAACTGGTCCCACTCATCGTCTTAATCATACGCTAGATTTAATTATATCACATGGAACCGATCCAACCGATATAGATATTGTACCGCAAAGTGATGAAGTCACTGACCATTACATGGTCACTTGCATACTACGTACCGCTGAAATTTGTCATGTTGCGCCACGTTATCGACCAGGCAGAACAATCCTTCCAACAACTATAGATAATTTCTCAAATAGCTTACCTGATCTATCTCAGCTGCTCAGTGAACCCAAACAAACAGATGAACTAGAGGAAATGACTAGCACTATGAGCACCATTTTCTCTAGTACATTAGACATCGTTGCACCAATTAGACTAAAAAAGGTTAGAGAGAAAACTAAAGCACCATGGTACAACAGTGCTACGCATGTTCTAAAGAGAGAAACTCGTAATTTAGAGCGTAAATGGAAACAAACTAATTTAGAGGTCTTTAGAATCGCGTGGAAAGACAGTATGTCACGTTATAAAAAGGCCCTAAAAGCAGCCAGGGCTGAGCATCTCCGCAAACTAATAGAAAATAACCAAAATAATCCTAGGTTTTTATTTAACACCGTGGCTAGACTAACAAATAAACAGACGTTACCGGAGCAAAATATTCCGTTACAGTGTAGTAGTAATGATTTTATGAATTTCTTCACTGAGAAAATAGAAAGCATCAGAAACACAATTATAAATGTGCAATCTTTAATGGTGTCTTATGATTCAACCTCAATTATCACCCCGCAAGAACAATTACAGCGCTTTGCAACTATAGGACAGGAAGAGCTAAATAAACTTATCATTGCATCCAAACCAACAACGTGTTTATTAGATCCTATACCAACTAAACTATTGAAACAAGTGTTACCTGTAGTGGAAGAGCCTCTTCTCAATATTATTAACTCGTCTTTATCCTTAGGTCATGTTCCAAGAATATTCAAGTTGGCAGTTATAAAACCACTCATTAAGAAACCACAATTAGATCATAATAACCTAGCAAATTACAGACCCATTTCAAATCTTCCATTTATGTCTAAAATTCTAGAAAAAGTGGTGTCCGCTCAACTGTGCTCTTTCTTGCAAGAAAATGATATCTATGAAAAATTTCAGTCAGGATTCAGACCGCATCATAGCACAGAAACTGCGCTCGTTAAAATTGCAAATGATTTACTTCTAGCTTCTGACCAAGGCTTTATCTCAATACTAGTTTTACTCGATCTTAGTGCTGCGTTCGACACTATAGATCACAAAATACTCTTAGACCGACTACAAAACTACACTGGTGTTCAGGGACAGGCATTAAACTGGTTTAGATCGTACTTATCGGACCGTTACCATTTTGTCTGCGTAAATGGGGAAAAATCGAAGATAACGTCAGTAAACTATGGTGTACCGCAAGGATCTGTGTTAGGCCCTCTGCTATTCTCAATATATATGCTACCACTTGGTAATATTATAAGAAAACATGGAATTAATTTCCACTGTTATGCTGATGACACTCAATTATATATTTCATCACGACCAGATGATATCAATAAATTATCTAAATTAACAGAGTGTGTTAAAGATATAAAATACTGGATGACGTGTAATTTTCTGCTATTAAATTCAGATAAAACGGAGGTATTACTTATTAGTCAAAAAACTGCACACAAAACCTCTTACAATACAACTTTAATTTAGAAGGGTGTCCTGTTACTTTATCCTCTACAGTAAAAGACCTGGGTGTTATATTAGACCGCAACTTGTCTTTTGAAAATCATATTTCATATGTTACAAGAACAGCCTTTTTCCACCTTAGAAACATTGCTAAGCTACGTAATATGCTATCTGTTTCCGATGCAGAAAAGTCAGTTCATGCATTCATGACCTCGAGACTAGATTACTGTAATGCTTTATTAGCAGGTTGTCCTGCATCCTCAATAAACAAGCTACAGTTAGTCCAAAATGCCGCCGCTAGAGTTCTTACTAGATCAAGAAAATACGATCATATAACACCAATTCTGTCGTCTCTACATTGGTTACCTATAAAGTTCCGTATCAATTACAAAGTATTACTACTGACCTATAAAGCCCTAAATGGTTTAGCTCCCGTGTATTTAACGGAACTTCTATCGCCCTATAATCCATCACGCTCTTTAAGATCACTAAATTCGAGGCTTCTGGTCATTCCTAGGATATCTAAGTCCACTAAAGGAGGGAGGGCGTTTTCACACTTAGCTCCTAAACTCTGGAATGGCCTTCCTGATATTGTTCGAGGCTCAGACTCGCTGTCCCAGTTTAAAACTAGATTAAAGACGCATCTCTTTAGCCAATCATTCACATAATACTTACCTTTTATACTACAGTTGAATCAGATTGAATGCATTAATATTGTGAACAGCAGCTACGCTAATTATTTCCCATATGCTTTTCTGTTGTTATCTCGGGACGCTAGTCCCGAGGTAAATACAGATCGTCAGCTCCAGTTTGTATCCAGCCTCTCATGGAAACTACAGATTCTCCAACACCCGTGCAGAGACGACTCGGCGCCTGTGAAGAGACGACTCGACGCTGGCGATATGTTTATGCCCTAAATCAATACATGATTAACTAACTGTATTTCTCTATGTATATTTCTGAAATGCACTTTCTGTAAAGCTGCTTTGAAACAATATGTATTGTGAAAAGCGCTATACAAATAAATTTGAATTGAATTGAACTATTTCTCACAATTCTGACTTGATATATCACAATTGTGAGAAAAAAAAGTCAGTATTGTGAGATAAAAAGTCCCAATTATTATTATTTATTTATTATTCAGTGGCGGAAACAAGCTTCCATAGAAAGCTGAGATTATGGATTATCACGATTAATACCGTTCCAAACTATCCTACATCCTATCCAGGACAGATAGATAATCCCGCGGTAACTAAAGAGCCTATCCTTTAGTCGTTTCCTCAAGAGTTAGTCGATCAGTCTAGGGCTGCACGATATTGGGAAAAAATGACATTGCGATATTTTATTTTTCTGTGATATGAAATGAAATCTAATCGAATTTTTTCTTACAAACAAATATGGGGTAAGCACACTTACATTCTCATTTTAAATGATTTAAACATCAGAGTATTATTTAAATTAAATTAGAATAAATTATTTGTTTGTAACTTTAGGATATGGTTTGAATTGTTAACATTAGTTACTGTATCTAATAACTAACATGAACTTACCATGAGCAATACTTTTGTTACTGTATTTATTAATCTTTGTTTATCTTAGTTTATAAAAATACAGCTGTTATTGTTTGGTAATGTTACTTCACAGTGCATTAACTATGTTAACACATACTGTAAAACTTTTGATTTCAATAATGTAGGCTATAGCCTAAATGTTGAAATTAACAATGTTGTAGAAGTGCAGTTTACTAATAGTAAATGTTAACTAATGTAGTTAAATAGTATAATAAATAGAACATTATTGTAAAGTGTAACAGATTTTTTATACACCAATTCAGATGTCTCGTGAGTTCAGTGTTGGACAGGTCAGTTGTTTAAACCATTCATTAAATTGAATCTGTTCAAAGGAATCATTAGTTCGCGAATCGGACATGTAGTCTACGGCACGCGTTGTGTAATTATCTCGGCAGTTTAGGATATCGCACAAGATTTGTCAACACAGAAAAAATTTCATCACTGGGTAGTTTTTTTTTTTTTTGTTCGACACCATCGTGTCAACTGATTTTGATTAATATGCGCGAGGGAGAGAGAGAGAGAGAGAGCAAGACAGCGCTCGTGTTGTTTGAAGACGGTGAAGGTGAATGCGCGTGCGCTCTCTCTCTCTCTCTTGTTCTTATATGCGCCCTGTTAAACTGACAGGACTTAAAAACACATGCAAATGATAAACTTTCACTCTATGATGGTTAAGATGTGCAATTAATCCGCGAATAACATGCGTCAAGGGCCGGGGAGCAGCTGGCCCGAACGGTTAATGAATCACGGATCAACTATGACAGTCTACATCGCACATCCTGCTATGTGACTATCGTGGATTCGCACATCGCGATATCGATGCTTAAACGACACATCGTGCAGCCCTACTTAAAACTACATTTCATGATACAGAAACAGTAGTATTATATCTCAACTGTGTTAAAAAATGGCGCTTCTTATGTTGTCATTCTCCTTGGCGCAGCCTATGCTCGTTATCAGCTGTCAATCAAAGTTAACCACGCCCTTATTTGTCATACATTTTATATCTAAATATGATCTAAACTAACGAGTTAGAAAAAAATTCACCCCCCCTCACAGTTGTCAGGCACTCGGAACCTATCGAAAAATACAATAAAAGTCCATGGGACCAACCTGCAAAAACATGAATTTATGCTGTGAAAACGGACATTTTAACATGGTGGTCTATGGACATTTGCTCCCTTTTAGGACCTCCCTCTAGCGGATTTTCGATGCATTGCAGTTTTTCGCACTTCCGGGTAGGCTTCATTTTTCAGATTAGAATGTTGCCGCTTGGTCGCGACCCATAGAAACTAACGTCGACTGTAGACGTTTGGGCATCTTCCTGATGCTCTGATGCTCGTCTTCACTTGTAGCTTCTTATTTTTCTTGTTTAATGGCGATTAACTTCAGCTGTAGCTGTATTTTAAACATTTTGTATGTTTATATCTGGTCAGCACATGTCTTTAAAAGGCAAAGCAAATAGTAGAAATATTATCTGAACAAAAAAAAAACATTGCTTTATTCAAAATCAGCTTGAACAAAACATTTGTGTTTAGTGTAAAAAGGCTTTCAGACTTTTTAGGCTTTTCCTGGGTCAAATTAATATAAAAGGACAAAATCAGGAAAGTTAAAAGTTAAATGTTAAAATAATTAATTGGATGTCTTTTATATTCTTGACCTAAAACAATGTAAATCTTAGTTCTTCAGTGTCATGATGTTTGATTTTCTTAAATTGTGTTTGATGATCAAAACAAACTTTAACTAGGGCTGCTAGACCTTATTGATGAAATCTATCATGAAAATAATCAACAACCAAGCTAATTATAGATTAATTGTGCTCAATCATGTCAATTTACAGCAGTGAAAAACATTTCTATGGACAAAACGCTTCAGAAAAATAACATGGTCGGTGAGCACAGAAACCATGTCAATTTTATTGTAAGTTTGTGTTTACGTCGCTTAGCCAGCTACAGAGACACTGGTAACCAGGCAACAGACAAGTGACCAATCCTGAGTGGCGATGTCACTACACACATTCAACCATCACGGTTCGGCACGGTCAGCCAAGTGTGCGTGATTCTCCACTGCAAATAAAAAAATAAAGTTCACAATGGTGAGCTACAGCAGGAAAAGCACACAAGCCAAACTAACTTAAAGATTTCAAATTTTGTATCTCAGCACATAAAGATGAACTACTCACCGTGATCTCAGACTGTGTTGATGTGGTTTCTCCACTGCATGGATCTTCATGTGTCGATTCAGATGAGTTTTGATAGAGAAACTCTTTCCACACTGATCACACGTGTGCGGCTTCTCTCCAGTGTGGATCCTCTCGTGTTTTTTCAGATTTGAAGACTGACTGAATCTCTTGTCGCAGTGTGAACAGATGTAAGGTTTTTCTCCAGTGTGAATTCTCTGGTGTGTTTTCAGATGTGACGATCGACTGAATCTCTTGTCACAGTGTGAACACTTGTAAGGTTTTTCTCCGGTGTGGATCCTCTCATGTTTTTTCAGAGATGATGACTGACTGAATCTCGTGTCGCAGTGTGAACACTTGTAAGGTTTTTCTCCAGTGTGGTTCATCTCATGTATTGTCAGACTTCTTGACTGAATGAATCTCTTGTCGCAGTGTGAACACTTGTAAGGTTTTTCTCCAGTGTGAATTCTCTGGTGCTGTTTTAAGCAGTACGCTGTAGTAAAAGTCTTCTCACACTCAAAGCACATGTACTCTCTCACACCAGTGTGAGTTTTCTGATGTATTTGTAAATATTGCAGCAGTGAAAAACTCTTTCCACACACAGAACATGAATGCGGCTTCTCCTTCGTATGAACTGTCAGGTGTGTCTTCAGGTTTGATGTACAGAGAAATGTTTTTCCACATTGATCACATGTGAACGGCTTCTCTCCGGTGTGGATCATCATGTGAACAATAAGGTGTGATGATTGACTGAAACTATTCCCACATTGATGGCATACATGTGGCTTCTCTCCTGTATGAATTCTCATATGAATCTGAAGAGATTGTTTGCCTGATAAACTCTTCCCACACTGAGTGCAGGTGAAAGATTTCTTGGCTCTTCTTTTCATTAAAAATGGCTTTTTAGTCTTTGAGCGACTCGAAGGTTTTCCTCCAGGTTTGACATGATGTTCCTCCTCCACTTCTCTCAGTTCTTCTCTCTCCTCCTTCACTTCTCTCAGTTCTTCTCTCTCCTCCTTCACTTCACTCAGTTCTTCACTCTCCTCCTTCACTTCGCTCAGTTCTTCACTCTCCTCCTTCACTTCACTCAGTTCTTCACTCTCCTCCTTCACTTCACTCAGTTCTTCTCTCTCCTCCTCCACTTCTCTCAGTTCTTCTCTCTCCTCCTTCACTTCACCCAGTTCTTCACTCTCCTCCTTCACTTCACTCAGTTCTTCAGTCTCCTCCTTCACTTCCATCAGGTCTGAAATTAAAGAAAAGACAAACAGACATACAGGCATGAAGCTTGAATTCTCTTCTCTTAAATGAAGTAATTTATATAAAAAACAAATATTCTCGTCTTTGGAAATCTGTATTAAAAGAGAGCGATTCCAGTCGACCTCATTAGAGCTAATTCAAATGTAATGTGACTCCGCCCACGTAGAGCGCGCGCTATTCAAACGCAAATGGCTGAGGTAATCCGCGCAATCCTGTGAACGCCCCCCCCAGTATCAGCTCGAGAAAACCAAAACACAAGTTTATTCAGATTCACATTACTTGCTTACACCGTCTGGCAGCGCTGTGAGGAATAACGAGGAATACGAGGAATACGAGCTGAGGAATACTAGAAAGTTTTTCCTTCTCGGGTTTCTGTTTATGAATGAATGAACGGCATAGATGCGCGCTGTTTACCACAGCTGGCAAAAAACAATATTACGTGACAGTTCTCCATTATGGACGCAAGCTCTAAAAAAAAAACACTAAAAGACTTTCAAACTTTCACAGAGACCTCAAAACAGAAAGTACAAATCCTTTCTTTAAAACGAATTTCGTTTTGTATCAATTGTATCTTAATTTCAATAATTTTTTCATTAACAAATTTCCTGGATTTAAAGTAAATAAGCCTATCGTCAACGAATGATGATGTTTTAGCAAACTGTATTGCTATACTGAGATGAGTAAAAATCGACTGAAATATGTTGAAATAAAATGTAGGCTATTTGTATAAGCAACGTAAACGGCAAATTAACATTTATATGCCCCAATATTTCATGAAAACAACTTTACAGTCAGGGGAAATATGAAAGACAACATTTTGTTTAGTAGATTTGGGTACAGTTTTTACTGTAGAATATACTGCCTCGTCAAATAAGCTTTTGCTTAGCAATTTCTATATATAAAATAGCCTAATATTTTTGTCAAAAATAAAGTCATCATCTAAGATGTTAGCTGTTCCAATGTTGGCTATATTCAAAGTAATGAATACATAGATAAAATGTAGGCCTATAATCTTTTTTTTTTTTTTTTACAAAGAAAGAGTACACTTGAAATATTGTTGAAATTGTAATTATTGTTGTAATTGTGACCTTTTTAATAAAATAGCAAAACATATGTACAAGATAGATGTAAGCAAAATCTTAAATGGTCAATATAAGTCTTCTTCTAAATATATTTTGTCCTTGCATTGTGGCTCAGCCAGTTTCACACCTGTGTGAATGGCTCATTATGCAGAGTCATTATGCAGAGTGGGATGGGACATTGTAATTTCAGGTGTAAACTCCTCGTTCACGCCCCCTCGCATATTGGCTTTCCAAGCAAAACCTGTTTTACATCAATTTAAATCAATGTATGGTTTTATTTGAACGATAAAGCAAGACTATTTTCACATAATTTTGAAGAAAAAACACTAGGCGAGGACATCCATTGGTCAAAAGTTTAATTGACACATATTTACTATGTGTTTTGTGGCCTTATTTCAGAAATGTTAGTTTTTAGTTTTTTCAATATCCACGCATAAACATTATTCTCTCAAAAATGAAAACATGTACATTCACGTGGCTCACATATTATGGTAGCCCTGTTTGTGCTTTATAGAGTGAATTTACAACTTTGCCATTAATATGTTTATAAGCAACTGAAAAAAGCACAAATGTCAGGGCATGTCAGAACATCTCAAGGGCCCAGAAAACCGCTCAGACTCCAGAGGGTTAACTAGGGATGCTAGACCTTATTGATGAAATCTATCATGAAAATAATCAACAACCAAGCTAATTATAGATTTATCGTCAATCATGTCAATTTACAGCAAAACAAAAATAAAATGGTTGTTGAGCAATGAAACCATGTCATTTCTATTAATGTTATTGTAAGATTGTGTTTACGTCGCTCAAATTGCTTTTACGTCGCTTAGCCAGCTACAGAAACACTGGTAACCAGGCAACAGACAAGTGACCAATCCCTACCAAGTGACCAATCCTGAGTGGCGATGTCACTACTACACACACACACACTACCATCATGGTTGGCACGGTCAGCCAAGTGTGCTGAGAGTTCAGGGCCGAGAGCGGTTTGTAATTGTGCTGTGCCGTACCAGGCTCAAGTGGAAACACAACTGGAACCTTTTCCGAAGGTGGAAATGCAGCTTTTGTTTCTCAGCACATAAAGATGAAATACTTACCATGATCTCAGACTGCGGTGATGTGGTTTCTCCACTGCATGGATCTTCATGTGTCGCTTCAGTTGAGTTTTAATAGAGAAACTCTTTCCACACTGATCACACGTGTGCAGCTTCTCTCCAGTGTGGATCCTCTCATGTGATCTCAAATGTTCTGATCGATTGAATCTCTTGTCACAGTGTGAACAGATGTAAGGTTTTTCTCCAGTGTGAATTCTCTGGTGCTGTTTTAAAGTGGCCGCTGTAGTAAAAGTCTTCTCACACTCAAAGCACATGTACTCTCTCACACCAGTGTGAATTTTCTGATGTATATGTAAATTACCCCGCTGTGAAAAACTCTTTCCACACACAGAACATGAATGCGGCTTCTCCTTCGTATGAACTGCCAGGTGTGTCTTCAGGTGTGATGCCTTAGGAAATGTTTTGCCGCATTGATCACATGAGAACGGCTTCTCTCCGGTGTGGATCCTCATATGAACAATAAGGTGTGATGATTGACTGAAACTATTCCCACATTGATGGCATACATGAGTCTTCTCTCCTGTATGAATTCTCATGTGAATCTGAAGACTAGAGTTGGTTGTAAAACTCTTTCCACACTGATCACACATGTGCGGCTTCTCTCCAGTGTGGATCCTCTCATGTGTTTTTTTATCTGCCGACTGACTGAATCTCTTGTCACAGTGTGAACACTTGTACGGTTTCTCTCCAGTGTGGATCCTCTCATGTCTTTTCAGATGTGCTGACTGACTGAATCTCGTGTCACAGTGTGAACACTTGTAAGGTTTTTCTCCAGTGTGAATTCTCTGGTGCATCTTTAAGCAGTACGCTGTAGTAAAAGTCTTCTCACACTCAAAGCACATCTCGTACTCTCTCACACCAGTATGTTTTTTCTGATGTCTTTGTAAAGTTTGCAGCAGTGAAAAACTCTTTCCACACACAGAACATGAATGCGGCTTCTCCTTCGTATGAACTCTCAGGTGTGACTTCAGGTCTGATGCCCTAAGAAATGGTTTTCCACACTGATCACATGAGAACGGCTTCTCTCCGGTGTGGATCCTCATGTGAACAATAAGGTGTGATGATTGACCGAAACTATTCCCACATTGATGGCATACATGTGGCTTCTCTCCTGTATGAATTCTCATGTGAATCTGAAGACTAGAGTTGGTTGTAAAACTCTTTCCACACTGAGAGCAGGTGAAAGATTTCTTGTCTTTTCTTTTCATTAAAAATGTCTGTTTAGTCTTTGAACGACTCAAGGGTTTTTCTCCAGGTTTGACATGATGTTCCTCCTTCACTTCACTCAGTTCTTCACTCTCCTCGCTCTCTTCCATCAGGTCTGAAATGAAAGAAAAATTTTCTAAAGTTTACTGGTGGGATTCTCTCTGAAATTTGTCTGAGATCCTCCAGCCGTGATTAAAGCTTCTTCTTGGGGGAGATTCTCTGAGAACTGGTCGAATACTCTCCCGGCCTTTTAAAGCATTTAAAAGACATTGTCTGAAGTGTGTCGGTTATTATTGCTGCACAGAAAGTTAGTTAGGGGAACAAGTTAGAGATAGGGGACGTCGACTGTAGTCGAGAGACCCATATAAACTAACAACGACTGTAGACTTTCAGGGACGCTGATTGTAGACAAGACCCAGGTAGACTTAGGTCAGGTGCGAAATAGGGAATAAGGCTGAATCCCAATTCTCTGTCTTACCCCTTCCCCTACCCCTACCCCTTCGTCTTACCCCTAGCCCTTGTCCCTCGAAACCGAGTGGTAAGGGCTAGGGGTGAAAACATACCCCTATGAAATGAGACGCCACTTGGTTACATCATCATATATCGTTACTAAGTGTTACTAAGTGGCTCTGTGTCACCAGGGGCAACACGTGTTGATCACAAACTTCCAAGATGCCGTCTGCAAGCGTGTTTATGTCGATTGCGTGGGTTTTAGAAATTTTTTTGCGATTGTCTGCAACAAATCGGAGAAATCAAGGGAGAAGAAGAGGTCTACGACGCCTACGGATGCTGGTGGATCCGCTTATGGTATGTATGGATTGGTAACAAACGTTTACCGAACTAACCAACACAGTTATCTGAGCTGTTAGCTATAACGCTAATTTTTATTAGCAAAAACATTATTTTTTTGTCCCAGTTCAGCCCTGCTAACGTTATGTGCTTTCTTGGGGAAGGGAAAAAACTAACGTTATATAGGGTTGCCAAATGTCCCGTATTTTGGGCATAATTTATTTGTCATAAATAATAATGCATAATTTATATTTCCCTTGTCCTATTTTTTTTACTGGAAAGCTGATCTAACCACTGACTGATACAGCAGCAGCTGCTGATCACGAAACTTGAGAATGATCATGACACCTGTTATCATCCTATCAATAATAATATATCATTATTTAAGGACAAATCATTGTTTGATTTACCGCTCCGAGCGGGACTTTCAATGTCAATGTCAGCATTTTGAAAATTACTTTTACCGGTTCTTTGTGGCAAGCTTAGATGTGTGCGGTCGTGCGTTTGAGTGCGGAGCGGAATATTCAGAAATGCGCTCTCCGCTCACATGATCTGATCGGAACAAACCCAAACCGAACATCTGTCTGCTGAACTTGCGCAGAAACATCAAAATAGACATAACCAGATTTTTAAAATTGTTTTTAAAACTAAACATTTAGACTATTTTAGCACAAATTATGAGCTTATTGTGGATTTTTTTATAATTCTTGACAAAATTCGAATATAGTAATTTTTTTTTTTTTTTTTTGTGCCTGTTGAAAAGTGGGTTCCACAAGCTCATTACCCAAGCTCATTAATGGTGTGAAATGGTTTTATTTTCCAGACTGGTACTGCAACTAGATACTGTGCCATAAACCCCAACATGCCTATACTGCGCATGTGGTTCGATGCTGAAACTGAGCTGAGGCAGGATTTCCGCCTCACCAGAACAGCGATGCAAAGCTTACAAAGGCTTTTGCAAAGGGAGCAGGACCATGGCTGGGGTAATGAGCTTGAGGTACTCATTTATACCTACTGGCTGGCACATGGACTCTCTTATCGGGTGGTGTCCAGTGTTTTTAATGTCCCAAAGGCTACAGTTCACCGCATCATCCACAGAGTGGCCCAGAATATTTGGGACAATCTGAGGAGAGCAATCTGCTTCCCTTTAACAGTGGACCTGCCTGCAGTTGGTCAGGGATTCGTCAACGTTTCAGGAACTCCTGCATTCCACAATGTGGTTGGAGCAATTGATGGCAGTCACATCCGAATAAAACCACCACAGCGTCACAGATTGGACTATCTGAATTATAAAGGATTCTACTCCATTAGTATGCAGGCAATCTGTGACTCAAATGGCAGGTTTCTGGACATTTTTGTGGGGTACCCGGGATCTGTCCATGACACGCGCATAATGAAGAACAGCAGTTTTTATACTGCAAGACGGTATCCACCAACAGGCTACATCCTTCTGGGTGATGGTGGGTATCCTTGTTTGGAAACGCCAATTTGCCTCATCACCCCATTCAAGGAGCCAGTGCATGGAAGAGTACAGCAACGCTTTAACTACTTTCAGTCAAGGGGGCGCAGCATAATCGAAAGGGCGTTTGGCATGATGAAGACCAGGTGGAGGTCAACACTCTTCAGAGCTTTGGAGGTGAAGCCCACGTTTGCACCCCAGGTCATTGCTTCATGTGCCTTTTTGCACAATGTGTGTATGGACAATGGTGACACACTGGTTCCAGATGAAGACATCTTGATGGATATTAATGACCCCCAACCAGCCCGTGAACCCATGGCAACAAACGAAACCTCTGGGAACGACACACGAAACCGACTGGCTGTCCTAGTTTCAGGCAATGTGCAAGCCTGAACATTAGTGTTCATTACCATGTTTTTTTTTTTTGCAAATCCTTTTGTGTCAAAAACTGTGCTTACCAAAACATTATTGTAAAATGATAAAACTTTTACGGTTGAAAAATATTGTTCTTTCTAAATCTGTATCTGTTTGAAGCTGTTTCTTGCTTTTCACTTCCTGCAGTTGTTGCATTTATATATTTTATACTTTTGTTCACTTTGGTGTTGGATATGATGTTCTTATCTGTGTAATTTTGTCTGTTTGCAATAAATATGTTTTATACACACTGCATGGTGTTTTGTATATCTGTTTCAGTTATCACTGTTTTGAATGTCACTGATGTTCAGAAACACTTTCTTTGTTAACAAAAATCTTTATCGCCCAATAAAGTAAACATAACAGGCAAAAAAAATTGATACAAAAATATTTTATTACAGAACCAATAAAGTAAACATAACAGGCAAAAACGTCAAATAAAAATAAATCATATTACAGAACCAATAAAGTAAGCATAAAAAAAAACAAAAAAAACTACAGCTTATCCACCATCTTTTCAAACAGGACCAAGAACCTCTCTGTCTTTGCCTCGCTCTCCTCATGGCACCTCTGCTCTTTTTTGGATTCCTCAGTGAGGAAATCCAGGATGGGGTTTTTTTTTTTTTTTTTTTTTGGGTGAGGGAGTTGAGGGGCTTGCCATGGCAGAGGTAGAGGGTTCTGAACTGCTGGCTGCAGAGGTGCTGGCTGGGGATGAGGGCTCAACAATCTCCTAAATAGTACGTGAGGCAGACCTCCAAATTTAAGACATTTTATGGGCAGAAAACAACCTGCACTCCCTGAGAGCAATGCATGTGCCGGCAAACTGAACTAGGGAGCAGATATGCTTTTCTGGAGGGCAGGTCAAACTCTTCACCTCCAAAGACTCCATGTCATGTGAAATTTGTGTTATAATATATATATATATATATATATATATATATATATATATATATATACATACACATGGGATAATATTTAGCGATAATGTATAACAACCCCGACAGGCTGAACGGGAATCAGTCTGAAGGGGTTGTTATTCGACAACCGCCTCGCTATACATTATCCTGCTTATTACAAAATAAATCAATAATCTGACACAAAATATTGATTTAAAAAGAAGTTTATTGATTTAAAACGATTGTATTGCTTCCGCTAAAGAAAATATCGAAATAACAAGATATTGTTATCAAGAAATAACAGGCCGCATTATACATTGGAATTCAACCAAGCCATGTAATAAATGTATGTATGTATATATGTATGTGTATATATATATATATATTAGGGCTGGGTATTGACATAAATTGCACGATTCGATTTCGATTCAAAAGCTTGCAATTTGGATAGATTTTGATTCGCCATTGATTATTTTGGATATCAGGTAGAATACAAGACAAATTATCTCAATTAAAACATCTCTTAACTAATGCTGTAAACTATGAGAGTCAGTTCTAGCCTAGCCTACTTTAAAAGCACACTTATTTTTATAATAATAAAGTTATATGGAATATATTTAAATGGTGGCTGTCATAAATACTTGCCAGTTATATTCAAACATGTAAATATTGATGAACATTAAAGGGCTGAGATTGTTTCATATCAATAGTAACAAAGCACAAATATTATTGTGATTTGTTGGATGGGATGCACTACAATGAACAATTCATTCATCAACTGAAAACAGGATGACTAATCGATTGTTGGGATTTAAGAATCGATATTGGTTCGTAAAAATGAGAATCAATTTTTACCCAGCCCTAATATATATAAGAGCATTACAATAAGAACATGTTAACATTCCGCAATTCCAGACCACAAAATGTCCTGCATACATACCATGAGGATTGTAGTGGGATCCTCATAAAAGGATGCCACCACCACAGGAGGGTCGAGTGAGGGCCTGGCACCCAACACCTCATGCATATCTTCATAATATTGCCAGGTTGCAGCAGTCACTTCCCCCCTTTCTGTTCCCGACCCTGTTTTGGGAGTTCTTAGTTCCTGGAAAGACATACAACACACACAATTAAATAATGCCTACAACTAGGGCTTTATTTAAATAGAGTATTGAGTGATTTTATCTACGTCTTTTCTTGTTTGATTAACAATAATGACTTCAGCATTAATGTTGGCTGGTGTCACTTTAAGAGCTGCACGTTTCAAAACAAGCTTTCTCAAATGTTTGAGACCATTTAGGCACTATCTGAATAATCGTTTTACCTTGATTGTCTAATTTTCATAATTGTTGGAAGCCGAAAGCGAACTCAAAATACAATAATAACTTATACAGTATGCATTCATTGCCTTGCATTGAGATTGAAGATATGTTTGTTTTTTTCTTTAACAGAACATCACATACCTTGTATCTTTGCTTAAGATTTTCCCACTTCTTTGATGCCTGTTGGCCAGAAACCCTTCCCTCCGACCCCATTTCTTTCATCAGTGTCCTGTATCATAACCAACAACAATGTACAGGTGCATGAACAGGAATTAATTACAAATTATTACAATAATAACCTACAATACCAATACAATAATGTATTACTACAGCATGAACGCATTACTCACTCCCATAGTTGCTTTGCAGCATATTTTGATTTTAAAAACTTAAGTTCGTTTTCATCCCGAAAGTGGATCAGCTGCCGGGTTTCCTCCGGCGTCCCTGTGTGATACAGGACAGTAACGTTAGAAGTCTGCCGTCGCTATTCATCATGTTTATGCACAAGGTATTGTTTCAATTACACTGAATTCATTAAAATCGGTGAATCTGAATGTAGTGTTTAACGTGCATGAACGCTAATAAGTGATCGGTTTATGTGCGTTTTATTATTGCTTAAATTCCTGTGTTTTCGTATCAGTCGGGATCCGTTTGAAGCTGAATACATACGTGTCAGTGTCAAATAATGTACACATAATTTAATGAATGGCGACTGTAGAAAGCAAAAACCGAATCCCGGACATTTTAGGCGATCTCGAAATGCAAAGCAGCAATGTATCGTTAACATAGCCTAGCGTAGCAGACTAGCGATTTTTAAAAACGTTTAAAAACGTTTCAGTTAACAACATGGTTGCAAATACATATGAACATGACTGCGTAGAGCACAAAACAAGACTGTCATAATTTTTCAATCAATCATTCATCATCAAGCCGAAAATACTTACATTTATGGGACTCTCTTGGTGGTGTGCCCGCCATTGTTGCCGGTTGCGCAGTGCATTCTGGGTACCCCTTGGCTTCAAGTAAGCTCGCGAAAATTCTTGGTTTTAAGGGGTATCTACCCCTTCCCCTTAGCCCTACCCCTTGATCAAAATGAGAATTGGGATAGCCCTTACTCTCACGTGAACGAGCAAAACTAAGGGGAAGGGGTAAGGGGAAGGGGTAAGACAGAGAATTGGGATTCAGCCAAAATCTACCACAGTATACATGTTTTGTAAAAATACGCACAAAATTCAGGTCAAAATTCTAGTAACACTGTTCGAAATTGTAAACCATATATAAAATAAATGTAAAATAAAACCTAAAATATTTAAATTTTGTTTGACCTGATGTTGACAATCAAAATGAAACCTCCTTTTACTGACCATTTGTTAAAAAAAGAGAAACTTTTGCAGCCATTTCACAGTTTAACTGTTTATCTAAAAGTGATGAAGTGCTTGAATGTTTCTAACATGAATGTTCTTCAGCATCATGAATGAATGAAGAATAAACACCAACCTCTTTGTTCTTCAGGATCTTCAGTGTGTTTCATTCTGCAGGGTTCTGGATCACTCATGTTCTCACTGTCCTCTTTAATAAACTCAGTCTTTGCAGATTTCAGCTCTTCCTGATGCTCTGATGCTCGTCTTCACTTGTAGCTGATGGGAATTTACAGCATTTATTGGAGAATTACTGTGGGAGGAGCTTAACTGATGATGTGACTGATGTGGGAGGAGCTTCACTGATGATGTGACTGCTGTGGGAGGAGCTTCCCCTGATGATGTGACTGATGTGGGAGGAACTTCAATGATGATGAATTGTAGTGTGAGGAGTTGATCTGCCAAAATAAAAATATATAAGTTACCGATTTTGTTTTATGCTTATGGACTACAGAATATAATAATGTCAATTTGTGTGAATAATGTAAATAATGGTAAGAAAAACAGTTGAATGTAGGGATGCACGTTATTGCATTTTGGCCGATATTCGAAATGCCGATATTTTCAAACTAATTTTGTCCGATGCCGATACAGATATATAAATTTTTCACCTGATATATTTACACTTAAATTTAACTGAAGAGAAATCCAATTCTCTCACTTACAAGTGAGAGAATTGGATTTCTCTTCAGTAAAATTTAGTACTACCTTTACCGTATTACACTCATGTGTTGTAGATAAGGCAATACACAATAGCCTACTAGTTTTTTATTATTATCATAGTCGAAATTCAAAAATGAATTTATATTTAATTATTAAAAAATGCCATTATTTTATATGAAAAATTTAATACTTGTATTTTATTTAGAAAATATTTTAGTTTGTCGTGTATATATTTTTTATTAGATCAGATAACATTTTAAGCTGTCATATGGTCATGTTACAATGTGTTCCCCACATGTTACAATGTACCCCACCTATGGGGCATGTTGTCACATTTCACTTCCATTCTTTCGGGGTATATCAAGAAAAAAGTATATACTGTATTAATAAAACAAAAACACATAATTGTACTAGACATGTGGGAAATGAATGTGGGAAAAAAATAAATACTCTGAACCATAAGTAGATTTACACAAACTGAGAAATAAAGGTAAACATGAAAATGGCAACAGCAAAACTTTGGATCGATTTCTATCAATTCCCCTCACAGATCTCAAACTTTGACTCTTGTCTTAACATTCAGTAACAGTTTTCACTCCAAACATCGAGACAATCACACAAACGAACACAAACTCGCTCAGGTCTGAATGAACACAACATATTCTCCTCATGCTCGCTGCTGCTGCACTAAATGTTTATTTCAGTAGAGTAGGAGGACGCCAGAAAAAACGCACAAGTATCTCTGTGATCGACAAAAACAATACAGAAATGAGCCTGTCGCTTAATCACACTCTATAAAGTGTGTGTAATTGTTGTATATGAGAAATACCGTGAACTGCTCTCTCCTCATCTCAGAAGACTCGACGCTTCTTCTTCTCCGATATGTATGGCGGGTCGCAACCAACTTGTTCAGGTGCATACCGCCACCTACTGCACCGGAGTGTGTAAATAAAGGTTTTAGTACTTCAGGTTACAGATTCAGAAAAAAAAAAATAATAATAATTGAAATTACCTATATGTTATAATCAAATCCTGTAGATTTGAGAAAGTTAAAGAGAGCTTTTCAACACTCCCTTGTTACCTCACTCATCACTAGAATCCCTTCTAAATTCCATCCCCGTCCTAATTCCCATATCTTATTCAGATTCATCATATTTATTACACTTCATGATGACATTTTCAGGAACATTACAAACCTCACATTTATCAGACACACATTTTGCCATTAGATACAGCATTGATTTTAACCCAGTCCAAACCTTAAATCTTGAAAAAATCACTTCATCTCTTCGATATTTCCCTTTGAAACCCTCCACCTTGATTGATTTATGAATGCTGTAATAGTGTCTCCCTTTATGGTCTGTGTCCGATTCTTCTGCCATACGTCACTCACTGCTTTCCTAATTAATGATTTGGCCTCTCCTTTTCCAAAGGGAATAATCATTATTTAATCATCTTTTAATTTTAACGCTGTCTTTACAATCTCATCTGCTTTTTCATTTCCCCCAAACAAATTGTACATCACCTCCAGTTCTTTGTATTCTCAGTATTATTGTATATATTTCAATCAATAAATCATCTCTTACTGTCTTTTTGGAATTCAAACTATACATGGCGGCAGTGGAGTCTGAACAAATGACAACTCTCTCAGGCCTCACCTCTTCTATCCACTGTAAACCTAAAATAATAGCAACCATTTCTTCTGTATATACAGATAATTTATCATTGATTCTTTTACAGTGTTAAAGTGCGTGATCTGGCAAGCCATCCGCATGATCCATGAAGACCTACTTCCTGTTCCTAAGTGCTGCCCTTAAGCCTTTATCTGAATTTAACATTGCCTTCCAGGTGGGTGTCAATGATATTGAATGAGTGAATAATAGGATATAATTAAATGTTTGTGGTTATTGTAGCATTCTTATTTCACTGTTATTTTGTTGTGACCATTGATATTATCTGCAGTCAGAGGGAATACAAATTCACAGACTTGAAGAGGAGATGTGCAGGCTGATGAAGAGGATCCTGGGCTACCTCATTCCAGCCAGGGCAATCGTGGGTGTACCTCTCAGGGAGGTGAAGTATGGAGATGGACACAAGCTGGCTGATGAAGATCTTTTTATCGGAGCAGACACAAAGGCATTCATGAGAAGCGCTGAGCACCCTGTGTCAGCCGAGAAGAAAATCTTTCAGTGAGTATATTACCCAGTAGTTATATTATGATATCATCTTTTGACAGTATGAGAGTATAGGCTGTGGTGTGCCTAAAATATTACCACTAATGCATTTTTTTCACTCTTATGCTGTTGTAGAACTGTGAGAAGCTTCTATGGGGCAGTGCTTAAGATGATGTTCTCCTCCTTTCCCCTCGACCATCCACTCTTGAGGGACCTGAAAGTGCTGGACCCTGCAGCCCGTCTTAACATAACTTCAGGGACAGGTAGATAATAGAAACAGTTTCCAATAGGCTTTATGCCCAGCTCCAATACTTACCCTAGCAACCAACCACCCTAGCAATGGTCAGACACACCTGGATTAATCAGTTTGTCCAATAATGTAAGACAGGAAATAAAGGAGCTGGCTTAAGTTCAGGAAGTAATGCAGCTGTGCATAAAGCCTATTGATAATAGGCAAGGCAAGGCAATTTTATCTGTAAAGCCCATTTTTTTCAAACAATTTGTCTCAAAAGGCTTTACATCGCATGATAACATCATCTTCTGGGGACAGTTCCCCATTGATAACCAAACAATTAATTGGCACAGTATACTTGATACTTGTTTAGATCGGCAATGTTCAGTCAAACACTTGTTTTACTTTACAGTGGACAGGCTATGGGCCCTGTTCCCTCAGTTGAGGCTGAAAGAGGATAAGATGAGAGAGGAATTCACAGACTATCAGGTGACAGATAGTAAGCAACTACCCCAAGAAGACAGAATCGACAGATTCTGGGGCCTGGTAGGAAAGGACATGAGGTTCAGTGAGCTGCCAAAACGTATGAAGGCTTTACTATGCATTCCTTATAGCAATACAAGTTCAGAAAGAGTGTTTAGCATGGTACGAAAGATTGTTACAGAGAATAGGATGATGTTAGACAACAGAACTGTTTGCGCTCTACTCTCATGTAAGATTAACCACTCTGGCCAAGCCCACAAATACACTCCTTCCAAAACAGTCTTAAAGAATGCAAAGTCTGCAACAAATTTGTACAACAACAACTTTGTACTCACTAAAAGAGTAAAGAAAAGTTATGTGAAATGAAAAGGAAAAACTGTAAAAGAAAAGCAAAATGAAATGAAAAGAATGTGTGGAATGAAAATAAAACGTAAATGTAAAGACAAGCAATGTTAAATGAACAGAAAATATGCAACTGAGCCTTCAATAAATGCTCTTCATATATACTCGTTTGTGTTTTCATTTAGGATATAATGAATGTTTACAGCATGTCAATGTCAACAAAGGTAGGCCTATCATAGGCTTTATGCACAGCTGCACTACTTCCTGAACTTCAGCTAGCTCCTTTATTTCCTGTCTGCCATTATTGGACAAACTGATTAATCCAGGTGTGCCTGACCTCAGTAGTCACAACAACAATAATCAGACACACCTGGATTAATCAGTTTGTCCAATAATGGCAGACAGGAAACAAAGGAGCTGGCTAAAGTTCAGGAAGTAGTGCAGCTGTGCATAAAGCCAATTGTAGTTTATAAGTGGTTGACAAGTGGTGATTTTAGCTTTCTTGTACACCTGTCTTAAAATGTAAGGGAAACTGGAGCTTGGTTGGGGTGGTGGGACTGCTTGTGGTGGGCGCCGGAAAATTTCCCTTATTTTCAAATCCAAAACTTGACAGGTATATGTTGTAACTTGATCCAATATGCTAAAGACAGTTTGGAACGTCTTAAATATAATGGCAATTCATCAGCTTCTACCAGCAGTGCATTAGTAGGGGTTGTTTTCACTGCACCTGTACTTAGTCTTATAGCTCTGAACTGTATTCTGTCTAATTTTCTTAAAATACTCTTGGCTGCTGCTCCATATACCATACACCCATAATCAATACACAAGCGTATTAAGGCCCTATACATATCTAGTAGTGATTGTTTATCTGCTCCCCATTGGTAACCAGAAACTGACCTCATGAGATTTAGTACCTTTTTACATTTTGTTTCAACCTGTTTAATATGATTCCTCCATATACATTTCTCATCAAACCACAATCCTAAATACTTGAACTCTTTCACTCTTTCCATATTTTGTCCATACAATTTAAACTGTATATTATTAATCCTTCTCTTTCTGGTAAAGAACATATAACATGACTTTGCGACTGACATCTTAAACCCCCAATCATATGACCATCTTTCAACTTTTAAAGGGGACCTGCCCCTTTTCACAAGATGTAAAATAAGTCTCTGATGTCCCCAGAGTGTGTACACTGTTAAAAATGTATTGTAATTTTACAGGAAATTCCTGGCAACTAATTGCAGTAAATTTACAGCAAGTAATATACACTCACCTAAAGGATAATTAGGAACACCTGTTCAATTTCTCATTAATGCAATTATCTAATCTCACATGGCAGTTGCTTCAATGCATTTAGGGGTGTGGTCCTGGTCAAGACAATCTTCTGAACTCCAAACTGAATGTCAGAATGGGAAAGAAAGGTGATTTAAGCAATTTTGAGCGTGGCATGGTTGTTGGTGCCAGACGGGCTGGTCTGAGTATTTCACAATCTGCTCAGTTACTGGGATTTTCACGCACAACCATTTCTAGGGTTTACAAAGAATGGTGTGAAAAGGGAAAAACATCCAGTATGTGGCAGTCCTGTGGGCGAAAATGCCTTGTTGATGCTAGAGGTCAGAGGAGAATGGGCAGACTGATTCAAGCTGATAAAAGAGCAACTTTGACTGAAATAACCACTCGTTACAACCGAGGTATGCAGCAAAGCATTTGTGAAGCCACAACACGCACAATCTTGAGGCGGATGGGCTACAACAGCAGAAGACCCCACCGGGTACCACTCATCTCCACTACAAATAGGAAAAAGAGGCTACAATTTGCACAAGCTCACCAAAATTGGACAGTTGAAGACTGGAAAAATGTTGCCTGGTCTGATGAGTCTCGATTTCTGTTGAGACATTCAGATGGTAGAGTCAGAATTTGGCGTAAACAGAATGAGAACATGGATCCATCATGCCTTGTTACCACTGTGCAGGCTGGTGGTGGTGGTGTAATGGTGTTGGGGATGTTTTCTTGGCACACTTTAGGCCCCTTAGTGCCAATTGGGCATCGTTTAAATACCACGGCCTACCTGAGCATTGTTTCTGACCATGTCCATCCCTTTATGACCACCATGTACCCATGCCTGCAGGCAGTACTTCATGACGCCATTCCCCGACCCAAACCCCGGACCACAAACCCGTTACAATGCAGCTCTAGCCAGGACAAAGGCACGCATTGAAATGACCTTTGGGCAACTAAAGGGAAGATTTCAGTGTCTGAAGGGTCTGAGGGTTGCACCTGACAGGGCCTGTGACATTATTGTTGCATGTGCCATCCTCCACAACATTGCCACCATCAGAAAGGAGAGGACCCCTGTGGTGGAGGTGCAGCCTGATGATGACCTCCAGCCAGTGCACTTGGACCAACCTAGTGGCAGAGCTGCACGAGACAGAATTGTGGAACACTTTTTTTTTTTTTTTTTTTTTTTTTACACACACATAAACCTTCATTAAAATTAATAATAGAAGACAAGACAGCATGCTTAGTTTATTGAGTTTTATTTCAATTATAGTTTCTCAAGAAAAGCCAGTGATGGTCATCTTTTGCCTGCAATAAGATATATTGTTATCCAAGGTCAGCAATAGTACTCCTTGTGAAAAATAGTGTTTTAGCACTTACTCTGAAGTTCCTTTTGAAGCAACTCAATCTCTAGTGCCAGTTTTTTCTTCTTTAAGGTGTCAAGTTCTATTTCACCCCTTAATTTTTGTATTTTAAGATCAAAATACTCCATTTTCTGTTGAAGATTTCGTTTATATAGGGTACGGATATCACCCTGTGCCATTTAAAAAAATAAAATAAAATCAAGACAAGCCTCATGCAACAGAAATAAAAATGAAAAGTAGACTGCCCACCTCTGTATCACTTTGTGCAGTAGGCCTTTCTGTAGGCCTTTCCGTAGGCCTTTCCTCCTGCAACTCATATTGCAGTCAGAAATAATATGTACACACCTATTAATTAAATAAAGTTATTTATGCACTTACAAGTACTTCCTCCAAAGGACAGTCATCTGAGAGGGTTTCTTCACTGTCCTGTGCAAAAGAAAAATGGGTATTACTAAGTGTTGCACTTTCTTTCCTTTTGATGTAAAGTTAGAAAAAGTCCACTTACTGCACATATTTCAGCCACTTTCTTGGGAACAGGTAAAAGTGTTGGTGTATTATGTAAAACTACACAAAAGAGGAGAACTCAATGGCATTACAATGAACTACACTAGGAAAAAATATGATCAATAACATATTGCAAAATATTTTTACATTGTTATGCAGTTTTCACCTTCACAAGTCAAAGCAATTAACTCAATATTTAGCTGTTGAAATGTGACTGAACCAGCCATTTGGATTATAGAAATAATTTAATGCAGCAACAAATTATTTACAGTGTAGCAAGATGATTTAAAACTCATTTACCTGTAATTAAGGTGTTGCTGTTTCTGGTCCCTGGCTTTAGGTCTAAGGAAGAGCTGCCCCCAGGGATGCCCTCCAAAATGGGTCGGTTCATATTTAACCCCAGGGCCAGCTCTTCTGCTGGGGTATAATGTGGGGGAGCAGGACCACCACCTGTTTTTTTCTGCTCCGCCTTTTTCTTGGTTGCTGTTATAAACAGACAAACACATCATTTAAAATGTTTTTGGTAAAAGAGACTAAACAGTAGAAGTAGAAAAGATTACCAGTTTGAAGAATATTCTTGTACTTCACTTTTACTTGTTCCCATGTTCTAGTGGGTCCTGAGCTGGCTCTGACAAGCAATTATGAAATTATTAAAATACAAGAATATATACTGTATTAACCCATAAAATAAATATATTTGAAATATATTTTTGGAATATATGTAAATATTCGAAATTGGCCCAATAAATATATTTTAGTTAAATATATGTAAATATATTTCACACTTAAAATCATAGTTTTGTTATATTTCAGAATATATTTCAAAATGATAAATATAAGTGAACAACAATGCAAATATATTTCAATGTATTTGGAATATATGCCACATTTATTTTTGACACTTTAAAGTATATTTCAATATATTTTTTTCTGTATGGGAAGTGATATAACCATAACATGGAACACTTACGCATTTAATTTGTCTGCTACCTTTTGCCAGCCCTCTCTCCTGGCTTTTGCACACTTTGAGGTGTTCCCTGGCGTTATAATTATTTTTTCAAACTCAGCATACCCTTCCAGTAATAATTCTTGCTCTGCTGCGGAGAAAAACTGAACACGCTCTTTGGCCATGGTGAGCAGCATTGCTGATCAATGTTTCTACTATCGATACATGTCCCCTTTTAAACCAGCGCATGAACGTGCAATTATCTCACTTACTCAATCCAGCGATACTACTCATAAACAACAGGTGTGTTCAAAGAACCTAATTAGCCAGATCATGATTGGCACGATGATATCATCTTGGATGTCTCGTTTGATCTCGGATGTTTTAAGCAACGTACAAAGAACGGACCCCTTATTGATGAAATCTATCATGAAAATAATCGACAATCAAGCTAATTATAGATTAATTGTGAATGCTCAATCATGTCAATTTACAGCAGTGAAAAACATTTCTTTGGACAAAACGCATCTGAAAAATAACATGGTTGGTGAGCACTGAAACCATGTTATTTCTATTAATTTTATTGTAAGTTTGTGTTTACGTCGCTCAAATTCTTTTTACGCTACTTAGCCAGCTACAGAAACACTGGTAACCAGGCAACAGGCAAGTGACCAATCCTGAGTGACGATGTCACTACTACACACACACTACCATCACAGTTCGGCACGGTCAGCCAACTGTGCTGAGAGTTCAGGGCCGAGAACGGTTTGTAATTTACTCAAGTGGAAACACAACTGGAACCTTTTCTGAAGGTGGAAAATCTGCTTTTGTTTCTCAGCACATAAAGATGAACTACTTACCGTGATCTCAGACTGCGGTGATGTGGTTTCTCCACTGTATGGATCTTCAAGTGTTGCTTCAGGTGACTATCAATAGTGAAACTCTTTCCACACTGATCACACGTGTGCGGCTTCTCTCCAGTGTGGATCCTCTCATGTGTTTTCAGATGTTCTGATCGACTGAATCTCTTGTCACAGTGTGAACACTTGTAAGGTTTTTCTCCAGTGTGAATTCTCTGGTGCCGTTTTAACTTGTCCGCTGTAGTAAAAGTCTTCTCACACTCAAAGCACATGTACTCTCTCACACCAGTATGAATTTTCTCATGTCTATGTAAATATAGCAGCTGTGAAAAACTCTTTCCACACACAGAACATGAATGTGGCTTCTCCTTCGTATGAACTGTCAGGTGTCTCTTCAGGTCTGATGCCTTAGGAAATGGTTTTCCACAATGATCACATGTGTACGGCTTCACTCCGGTGTGGATCCTCATGTGACCATTAAGGTGTGATGAATTACTGAAACTCTTCCCACATTGATGGCATACATGTGGCTTCTCTCCTGTATGAACTCTCATGTGATTCTTAAGAGACTGTTTGCATGTGAAACTCCATCCACACTGAGTGCAGGAGAACGGCTTCTCTCCTGTATGAATTCTCATGTGACGCTCAAAACCTTCTTTGCCTGATAAACTCTTTCCACACTGAGTGCAGGTGAAAGATTTCTTAGCTCTTTTCTTTAAAAATGTCTGTTTAGTCTTTGAGCGACTCAAAGGTTTTTCTCCAGGTTTGACATGATGTTCCTCCTTCACTTCACTCAGTTCTTCACTCTCCTCCTTCACTTCAGTCAGGTCTGAAATGAAAGAAAAACTCTCATTTTCAAATTTTCTAAAGTTTACTGGTGGGATTCTCTCTGAAATTTGTCTGAGATCCTCCGGCTGTGATTAAAGCTTCTTCTTGGGGGAGATTCTCTGAGAACTGGTGGAGTACTCTCCCGGCCATGATTAAAGCATTTAAAAGACATGGTCTGAAGTGTGTCGGTTATTATTGCTGCGAAAGTTAGTTAGGGGAACAAGTTAGAGATAGGGGACGTCGACTGTAGTCGAGATAGGGCTGGGCGATATATATCGTGAGATTGTTATGCATATCTCGTCAGTAAAGCCGGTTCCTTGATTAGTAGTAAAACGCCATCACCTGCTTTCAGATGGAGCGGCATTTACTACAAAGAGCCGTAGTTAACTGACAAGCTGAGCCATATCGCATTGATATCCGGAACATATCGCCAGCGATAATTAATGCGATGTGGCTCAGCTTGTCAGTTAACTACGGCTCTTTGTACACAGCAAAAACTCCAGTGTTAAATTAACACTCCTGGGAGTGTATTTGAGTCCACACTCAAGAGTGTTGAAGTTAATGAGCTAATTAAGTGATTAATTTAGTGAAGATTGATAATTATTGAAAACACCTGATGTTAACAAGCAGAATCACTGAAGGAGAAAATCTCAAATTGTAAGCCACCGTTATGGTGATCGGTGTTTGCTTTAGTTGGGCTCTTGACCCTTATATCATTAACTTTAGATTTGTTTGGCTGCTGTATCTGAGTTATAACTGCCAGATGAACAAAGAAAAAAGTGATTTGATGGTGTTGGTTATATTATGACAATCATCATTTGAACTTTATGTTTTTGATTTATATTGTTGTTTACAGCATAACTGTGATTCTGCATAAATATCCAGAATTTTAGATACTAGTGCAAAAAATGCCCGTGCAAAATCAGTTTTTGTGTGTGTTCTTAGTAATTGTTGGTTTGGTGTGTTTGAGTGCTTATTGTTACAATTACACAGCAAAAGTTCAGTGACATTTTTATTTGTGCATGGTAGAAAGCACACAGTGAACTCCGAGAAACCGCTATGCTTGAGCAAACAGTTTGTGAATAGGCAACTACAAATAATGCCCGTGAAAGAGAATGTGAACGCATTGAATAGGATATGTTTAGTTGGTGAATAGCATAGGCTACTATTACACAGTAGCGATAACGTTAAGCGCACCAGAATGAAATATAATATTCAGAAATAAACAGCATAGCTGACTTACAGATTCAGTTTACATCCACGAATGTATAAGCGCGTTGATTCAGGGAGCAGTGCAAAGTGCCCGTGCAAAATCAGTTTTTGTGAGCTGATCGCCGTCAAAAAAGTTCAGGAGATATTTCTTGCGATGGCAATTTGATCAAAAATAACTTTATATTGATTCAATGGATTAATTGCATTTTGAAAAAAAAAAAAGTCATGAATTTATTGCATTTTTGGGAAAAAATAATCCGTTTTTATAATAAATCTTTGAAAATCAAAACCTGGATTTGAATTTATGTTATTATAACCTAAAGATGCTATGTGAAAGTTTGAAACAGAAAATAGTGGTTTTCACACATTTAGTGGTTATCTCACATTCGAGAGATATGCGAATAACACACAGACAGACAGACGTTTCTGTAATTTATAGATAGATGGATTTATCACGTTCTGGAACCAAACTATAATATTCAGAAGTAAACAGTGTAGCTGTTTATGTCAGAATGTTTATTTTTAAACTACAACCTTCTTGAGGCTTCTTTGCCCGATACAACTCTCTAATGTCAGAATGTTTATTTTTAAACCACAACCTTTTAAAAGTGATATATTTAACGATATATTTTGCATTTCTCATCCAAACAACGTCAAACTTGGCACTGCACTTACTCGTGCCCGTGGCGAGACACCTGCCGAGTTTGAAATCCATCGGACTAACGGTTCGAGAGATATGCGAGGAACAGACACACACACATACGGACACACAGACAGACAGCAGACGTTCCTGTAATTAATAGATAGATAATATAAAGGATTTCTTAAAAGTTGTTTAAAAAAAATATATATATCTTTCTTTTAGGCACACACAGACGTCAAGATTCAGTCAATGCATCTCAACAATGGTGACGAGCAGAATATTCAATTACAAAAAGTAAATTACATAGACAATTCAGATCATAATTTATTCATACCGCAATGCATGATGGGAGCCATTAATGAGTTGTGATTGGTGGCAGCCACTGCAACATGCTTTATTATTGTCACCATTGTTGAGATAATTCACAGGCTGATTATTGATATCTGTGTTTCTAAATAAATACATTTGAAAGTGTTTTGATCAGAACAATGTTTATTAAATATTTTGGATTATAAGAAAAATACTGATAATCATATGCTGTACAATCACAAAGCTGCTGCTAACAAGTTCAACTATCAAACTATCTCAATAAGTTTCATTTTTCAGATCACAGCATGATTATGTCAAAACATAACCAACACTATCAGATCACACTTTTCTTTGTTCATTTGACTGTTATAAATCAATAACAGCAGACAAACAAAACTTAAAGTGAATGTATAAGGGTCAAGAGTCCAACTAAAGCAAACACCCATCACCATAATTGTAAATGCCACTCCATCTGAAAGCAGGTGATGACGATTTACTACTAATCAAGGCACCGGCTTTACCGGTCAATGACGTGACGCCTAAATTTTCTGTCTGATTGCATTTTTTCAGGCAAAAATGGGTTTAAATGCATAAAAATATACTGTATATTTATTAGGGATGTCCCGATACCACTTTTTCACTTCCGATACCGATGCCGCATCTTTGGCTATTTGCCGATACCGATATCAACCCGATATTTTTATTTTATTCTTGAACTAATACTAATAATAATAAAATATAATGGAAGCACTTTGCTCAATTAGCCACATAAAAACATCTCACTCAAATTCTTATACTTCTCCAGTATATAGTCCACAACAGTTGATAATGAAAGACTGCCAGCCTTTATTCAAAAGACCTTGAGATATGTTTGGTAACCTGAATGAATTTAAAATTAATTTGCTATATTTCAGATCAATATATTTGTTTCCTTAAAATTTTAATTAACTTTAACTTTATTCTCAATCTCATCTGAATTATAAATAATTTATTTCCGTATAAAATAATACTACTTTTAAAAACAAGTTTGATTTTCTTTTTTATTCAATGTAGAATGTGTAACTTAAAAATAAAAAGATTAGTGCTCTGTTTTAGGACAAGAAATGAAAACCAATGCAATGATGAATGTCCAAAAGATGAGATCATTTTTGCTTTTAAACAGCGTGTGTGTGTGTGTGTGTGTGTGTGTGTGATTTTGGTTGGGTGACAGTTACAGTTTGACAAAAGCACAATGTTGTGTTTTACACAAATATAAGTAAGCTAAACACTTTTTGCAGTTTTAATGATGTCCATATGAAAATGACGGAGTATGTTTTTATGTTTCCACTGTTCGATCGCGCCCGTGCCTCTCTCTCTCTGACACACACTCACACACACACACACTCCAGCATTGCAATCTTGACATCGCAGCCTGTTCATTTTGCTGCGATGCTTGAATAGAGCGTCAAATTTGCGTCTATCTTGTCTAGTTCGATGCTTGAACAGTTTGAATTCATTCGCGCGTCCAAAGCGAATAGGACGCGCCGCGCGCGTATAATGATAAAGTGAGCGTTTGAAGAGATATAGACGCGCGTTCAGAGATAAGGCGGGCTACAGATTAGGTGTCCCTAAAGAACCCGCATATGCGCGTATCTAACAGTAACGTTAGTTCCGTATTACATTAATTAATGTGCACGCGAGATTTATTTATTTTTATACCGTGTATTCTCTGTGTAAATCCATGCACCGAACGTACGTTCAGTACGAATACATACCGTTCCACCCCTAATGGGTATCGGATCATAGGTATCGGATAATTTTTTTTCTCCCCTCCGATATCCGATCTAGCATTTTGGGCCAGTATCGGCACGATACCGATGCCGTGGATCGGATCGGGACATCCCTAATATTTATAGTACCTCTCCCATGTATGTACTCACTCAAAACCTTTACTTATTTGTTATTTTTTTTGTTATTTAAAGTGTCAAAACATCATGTGGTGCGACCGTCCGGCCATAACTTCTGTTTTGAAAACGTCTTTGAAATTACTCTGAATTTATTCAAATTTATTTTCTGCACTATTTGGCATGATTTCCAAAATGTTTTGTAATCCTTTAAAAAAATTCAAAGCATTTGTATTTATATTTCCATCATAATATACAAACAAACTTTGTCCGATGATGTCCATTTTATGAAATATCATGTGGTGCGACCATCAAGGAACTACCATTTTGGGACTTATATGTTGTAAACTATTCAAACACAGGAAGTTACATCATAAACCAATTTACCAAGGACCCATGGAAGCAGCAAGCAGGTTTGTAATTCTCTCAAATTGGAAAAAAAATAAACCTTTGTAATGGTTGGTATGTAGTTGCCACATTTGGATGTCATGTGGTATGACCTAAAAAAAAAATGTATATTAAAGTTATTTCTACAAATATATATTTTTATTATAAATTTCATAGTGACCTTTTTTGGCAAGCTACCTTGTTTTGTTTAGGTGGCCAATTCTGTGCCTGTAAATTATGACTGAATTTGAAAATATCATGTGGTGCGACCAAATATCATGTGGTGCGACCACTGCAGACCGTTTTCCATGATAGATATATGTCCTAGATTGGCAGTTTTATGCTTTTATATTCAATTGACGGTTTATATAAAAAAGTACTTTACTTTAGTATCATTTGGAATAGATTTTTATGCAATTTGGCATCTTTTTTATAGATTTCAGAAAGTTTGTGTTTACTCTTTGTACAATATGAGAAAAATGCAACAAAAAAAATTAGAGCATGTAATTTCAGTTTAGTAATATTTATTAGTAGTGTATTTATTATTGCCTATTTATTTATTTAAAACTATTTTAATCTATTTTACCAGATGCCACTGCCAAGCGAAAAAATTCGAACCCTGCAGCAAGAGCAGAGTACCTTGATAGGAGAAGAGTGAAATATTATTACAGTTTAAAATATCTGTTTTCTATGTGAATATATAGTAAACTGTAATTTATTCCTATGATCAAAGCTGAATTTTCAGCATTGTTACTCCAGTTTTCAGTGTCACATGATCCTTCAGAAATAATTCTAATAATATTATTATATTATTATTATATTATTATACATATTATGTAACCCTAGACCACAAAACCACTCAATGGGTCAATGTCACATGGGTACATTTTTTGAAATTGAGATTTATACATCATATGAAAGCTGAATAAATAAGCTTTCCATTGATGTATGATTTGTTAAGATAGAACAATATTTGGCCGATACAACTGAAAATCTGGAATCTGAGTGCTACAAAATCGAAACATTGAGAAAATCGCCTTTAAAGTTGTCCATTTATGTTTGCAATATTGCTATATTCACTCACAAAAATAAATGTTTATAAATTTATGGTAGGATATTAACAAAATATAAAACATTATCTTTATTTAATATCCTAATTATTTTTTGGAATAAAAGAAAAATCGATAATTTTGACCCATACAATGTATTGTTGGCTATTGCCACAAATACTGTGCGACTCGTGACTGGTTTTGTGATCCAGGGTCACTAATGATTTGCTGCTCAAGAAACATTTATCAATGTTCATATTTTTTTTGGAAACTGTGATACATTTTATATGTCAGGATTATTTGATGAATATAAAGTTCAAAAGAACTGCATTTATTTGAAATAGAATATTTCGGAACATTATAGCCTGCGCCTGGATGTGACACTGAATGTGTCCTTGATTAATAAAGTATTAATTACTTTAACCCTCTGGGGTCTGAGCTGTTTTCTGGGCCCTGGAGGTGTTCTGACATGCTCTGACATTTCTGGTTATTTCTGTTACTTGTGACATTTTCATGGCTAAAGTCTAATTACACTGTATTCAGCACAAACTCTGCTACAATAATATATCAGCAGCATGTATGTAAAAGTTTGCAGTTTTGAGATAATGACATTTATGCGTGGTTTGTGAAAATACAAAAAAAAATTCTCACTGAAATAAGGCCATGAAACCCCTACTGATTATTTCTTCACAAGACTTTTGAAAATTGTATGACATAGCCTAGAATATTTGCTGCAAAACTATGTGAAAATCACCCTGACTGCTCATTCAGAGAAGACAATATATTGATTTAAAATTTTTACGACGTGTTTTGTGTGAATAAGCCTTATGCGAGAGCTCATTAATATGTATGGCTTTTCTCACCTGAGAAAGACAAAGACACTCCCTAATGGCCCTATTAGGAACTATCAGGGCCCCTATCATTCTGAGCAACCTTGCACAATACTGTAAATGAGGAGATTTAAAAAAGAATGGCTTTTAAATTGTTTAGATTTATTTACACAACATAATGCAAATAGACACAACAAATGGCAAAAAAGCCCTTATTGAAAGACAGACCTTTGTGCCATTCCTATAAACATTGTAATTACCTTTCATTTTCAAGGTGTTTGATTTTCACTTTACCATGTTCATGTTCCAGAGACTCATGTGAATGTTGAAGTCGGCAGGACTCAGTGGCATCTGGACCCTGAAAAAAAAGTGAACATACTGATATCAAGAGAAAGGCCTGCACGATTTTGGAAATAAATATTAGATTTTTCTGGTTAAAATTACTTTTTAAAATTCACAAAATTCACAAAATACACACACACACACACACACACACACACACGTTTATATAATATAATGAAGACCAGGTTTGTGGTGCCTTGTAGGCATAAGCTATGCGCAGTGCTGGGTAAAATAATAATAACAATAGATAGCAGTATAAATCTTCCAAAATATTTCAGTAACAACCAAGCTAGAGAAAAATATATTGATTATCATGTTACTTCAAATGTTTCCATTCGTTATGATGATATGAAATGAGATAATAGTAAAAACATGAAGCCGTTTGGTGTGTTTTGCTTTTCAAATTTTCAAATGATACATTCAAACGCGATCGCGCTGCAAAATCTGATACATTCAAACGCGATCGAGCTCAAATATAAAACATTATGGTTACCATACATATCTACGTTTGACCAGATATCCACAAACACAGTAGGCCTAACAGTAAACACGGGTCTAAATATTATAATATTCCCCATATATCTAGCAACAGTTCAACTGCAATGTGACATTTATGCAACAATAACAAACTAATATGGAAACATTTCTTACCTTAAATCTTTCTGGTCTTCAAATCGCGTTATTCTTCTTCTGAGGTAGCCTAAATCCAATGTAAGCTCTGGCGCGTCTTTCAAACTCGACGAAAAGTGAAGTGAAGTGTTTTGTTGTTGAGGTAACGAGCGCATTCGCGTTCCATGTGGGGATTTGCATGTGAATCTCTTTTGCGCGAGTAGGCGTGGCCAAATTATCTTTAATGAGCAAGCGTTTGAGAAGCTGGACATCTTGTTGGTTTTATACAAATTACTTAAACAGAAAATATTTGTTTTCGTTTTGAACCCGATCATTTAAAAGTAAACACTTAAATGTTTATAAAGGTATATAGCTCATAAATGTGTGACAAGTATTCGCTGAGTTTTGTTTCAGTTTATAGACGTGCTCAAGAAAAAAAAAGTTCACCGCGACGGAGAGGCAGAACGCACACCCTGTCTATTTTCTTTATTTTACAAAAGCACAATGTTTTGATTTGATTGTAAGTGGACACATACAAAAGTAGAAATATCACAGATCATTTTTATATTTTTCTTTTTTCTGTATGACCATAAATGACGGAGTAATTTAAGTTTATAGTGCTACAATGTGGAGAAAATCCAGCAAAACGCGCCGGCGCGTTTGCCGACCTCAGAGGGTTAAAAAACTATTGACCCCAAATGTTACCTGTATACAATACTTTTATGAAATAATTTATATCTATATAGAGTGGAAGACAGGCGGCCAGCAGCGGTAAACAGCACGTAACGGGGAATGAAAGACAGAGCGGCCCAGCCGGTCTGAGTATAGAACACTTCACCCTAAGTACCATACCAGAAATATCACCAGCATGTGAACGTAGACTGCACATGAGAGACTGGGCAGAGCATATATGTCACTTATACTGACAGCAATTTAGCCTGTAAGGCGGGAACTTCCAGGTTATAAAACCTCTTGAATGTCGATGGGGAGGCCCAGCCCGCCGCCATACAAATATCGTGGATAGAAATTCCACTGGACCAGGCCCACAAGAGGCCATGCCTCTAGTAGAGTGGGCTCTGATACCCAGAGGGCACTGCGGGTGTTTGGAGGCATAAGCTGCTGCAATCGCGTCCACTATCCACCTGGACAGGCTCTGTTTCGAGGCAGCGAGACCCTTGGTGCGTCCGCCGAAGGAAACAAAGAGCTGCTCGGAAAGCCTGAAAGCGGCGGAGCGCGTGATGTAAACTCTCAGCGCCCTGACAGGGCATAGGAGGTTATCACTGTCCCCATTATCGGATGCAGGCAGAGCCGAAAGGGAAATGATTTGTGGCCTAAAAGGGGTTCCAATCGCTTTGGGGATGTAACCGTGTCTCGGTCCGAACTCAAGACATGCAGGGCTAACAGATAGCGCGTGCAAATCCCCCACGCATTTTACTGAAGACAGAGCTATCAGAAAAACGGTTTTGAGCGACAGGTACTTTAAATCCACGGATTCAAGCGGTTCAAAGGGAAAAGCCTTCAGGGCCTCCAGGACCAAGGACAGATCCCAAATAGGAACCGAGGGGGGCCGCGGGGGCCCAATATGAGGTGGAAGCGTCCGTCGAGATAACTTTGCGGAGTGAGATGGCTCCCATTGTCACTCCCCGCTGGTACCAGTCGGCCGCTAACCAGGGCTTCAGTGCTGAAATGCAGCTCTGAGTCACTCTGGCATTCAGCCAGCGTTGTAGCGGGTGCATACTTAACAAACCCAGCTGAAGCACTGCTGCAGCTAAAGCCATACAACCCAGCATCCTCTGAAATGTCTTGAGAGGTGCGGTGCTGCCCGGCTGGAAGGACGCGGCCAGGTATCTAATGCAGCGCGCGCGCTGTATCGACAGGCGGGCCGTCATTGCCACAGTGTCCAGATCCAAACCCAGAAAAGAGATTGATTGACTGGGCACCAATGAGCTCTTGGTCCAGTTGACCGTGAGCCCCAGGCTGTCCAGGTGGCTTACCCCCAATTTCCACCGGCTGCGTTACGGCTCCGGCACGGCGGCGGAGTCAATAGGTTTCCATTAAAGTCAATGAGTGTATTTCCACTGAATGCGGTACAGCTGCGTTCCGACTCCGGCAATCCGCAGCCCTCCGGAGCAGATACGCAGAGCTTCTATTTTTGCCGGATGCCGGAGAGCTACGCAGCACTACAGGGCAGAATGCGCAGGACAGGAATTCGAGCAAAAAAAACAGAACAAACCAAAACAAAATAAAAGATCCGGTTAATTTTCTAAATAAAATACACCGTGATCATGGCGGATCATATTTCCCTACACTACACCTTGAAAACGTCATAATATGCCATTCCTCATAACGTTCTGTTTATAAAACTATATATCGCGCGATCATACGTGAATTAGCGAGATCTCGTGGGTCCTCGTGACTTTTTTTTTTGTTTATTTTTGTTTATTTATATTTTGCACCTTAAAATACAAAATGACAAAAATAATAACAAAACATAAAATATATGAACAAAACTAAGACAAATATTATCAATTTAATGATGTGCAGGAAGAGGCAAAAAACCCCAACTGGGCTTATTTAACGCCTCCACCTATAGACATAATTACAATAAAATCAAAACAAAAAAACATAAAAAACAAAAACATTTTACTACATAAAAGTAACAACAAACTAGTGAAATACATCCATAACACACACACAAAACACACATGCACATACATATATACATACACATAACATCAACAAATTTTGAAGACGATTACAGTAATGAAAATAATAAACAAAAATATGATCATAACATAAAAATAAAATAATTTCTATATTAAAAATTTAGAACAGCAGTTAAATGGGCTTTTAAATATTTTTTATAACATTTTAATGAGGAGGAATTTATTGCTAAGTGGGAAAAACTGTTCCATAATTTGGTACCCCTAAATCTGATAGTAAATTGACCTCTGCACGTAAGAAACTTTGGAAGATGAAGATCTAAGGATTGACGAGTTGAATAAGAATGAACCTGTGAGTTAAATATAAAATAAGTCTTAAAGTGCTCTGGGATATTTTCATAATTAAAATATACCTTATAAATAAAAACACATATTTGAGTGATATTAATGTCATACACAGTAAGTATCTGAAGATTCTGAAATAGAGGCACAGATGAAGAATGTGACTCAGATCGGGTTGCAATCCTGACAAAACGTTTCTGAAGAACCAAAATTCTATAAAGTGTAGAAGGAAAAGTGCTTGCCCAAACTATATTACAATATGAAAGATATGGATAAATTAAACTGTAATAGAGTGTAAGAAGACAATTTGTAGTAATGAGATTGCTAATCCTCCTAATTATACCAATAGATTTATTTATTTTCTTGCTAACCCAGTCAATTTGTGTTTTCCAATTCAAGTTCTCATCAACAAAAATTCCGAGGAATCTTGTTGTTAAAACTTGGGATATCTCCACAGTCTCCATTTTGACTTTTGAGAGGTTCTTAGAATATGATTTTTTTTCCACTTATTTAATCTGAACCATGTAGCATATGCAGTTAAACCAGTATTTACATTTTTAATCAGAAAATTTGTATGAGAATAAACTAAAGTTGTGTCATCTGCAAACATTATTGGGAAAATAATATTTGACACATTTGATAAATCATTAATACAAATAAGAAATAATAATGGTCCAAGAATGGATCCCTGTGGGACCCCACAAAGTAGTCTGGCTTTGTTGGAATAGCATCCATTAATACAAACAAACTGTTATCTGTTTGAAATATAATTTTTTAACCATTCAAGCGTAACATCATGAAAACCATATTTTTGCAATTTTTTCAATAGAATATGATGGTTGACTGTATCAAAAGCTTTTGAGAAGTCGACGAACATACTACAGGTAAATTCATTATTTTCTAATGCAGAGGAAACTTTGTCAATCAAATAAAGCAAAGCCATAGATGTGGAATGACTTTTCCTGAAGCTAAAGAATTAAATTAGAATCAAGATGGAATAAGATCCTTTTATATATAACTTTTTCTAATATTTTTGAAAAACAAGGCAATATGGATATGGGTCTATAATTATTGAAGCAACAAGGGTCATCTGCTTTAAACAGAGGAATAACTTTGGCAACCTTTAAATCCTCTGGTACAACTCCTGTTTTCAGAGAAAGTGAAAAAAATGAAAACCAGTGGCTGCAAAATAAACTGCTTGATCTGTTTGACAAGGAATGAAGAAATATTATCATGGCCGGTTGAAGATGTTTTCATTTCATCAATAATATCACTTATTTCTTGAACATCAGGAGGCTGAAAAAAAAAAGAAATAGAAGGATAATTCCTTATAATATAATCTAGTGGATTACCATTACAAGCAGGAACTTTACTGGCTAATTCATGTCCAATGTTAACAAAAAAATTATTAAATTTTTGAGCTATATCAAATGAGTTATTAAAAGAATTGTCACCTTCATAAAAAACTGAAGGTAATTCTGAATGAGACTTATGCAGCAACTGATTTATAACTTTCCATGTGGTTTTAGTATCATTTGAACACCTCTTAAATTTCTCACAGAAATATTTATTTTTTGACAATCAAATGTAATTAGTATATTTATTTCTACAAGATGTATAAGCACCACGGGTAAGGGGTGTAGGATTTGAAATATATTTTTTGTACAATTTATTCTTTTTCCTCAGCAGCTTCAACAATATCAACTGTAAACCAAGGCTTACTAAAGGCCTGAGTATATTTCCTAGTAGAGCTAATAATTGGAAAACATTCATTGAAACTACCACTAATAATTTTCATAAAATTTTGATATGCAAAATGAGCATTTTTTTTCTTTGTAAAGATCATTCCATGAAGTACTGGCAAGTATATCTTTAAATTTAGAAACATTTAGCTTGCTCATAATTCTTTTAAGCATCTTTTTCTTTTTTTGTTTGGTTGTATTAAACTTGATTAACGAAAATTGGAATATAGGGAAATGATCAGACAAATCCAAATACAAGTCTCCAGATTTCATTCCTTCACTCAAATTATTTGTTAAGATGTTATCAATCAAAGTTGCTGAATTCTCCTTTACTCGAGTAGGTTTATGAATAAGAGGGAAAAAATAACTAGAATAAAGTATATTTAGAAAATCTGCAGTAAATGTATCTGGATTATTTTTTAAAAGATTTATATTAAAATCACCTAAGATGTAACAAAGTTTATCCTCCTTGTTAATCAGATCAAGAGAACTGGATAGACATTCATTAAAATCTTTGACAACAGAATCTGGTGAACGATAGATGACGCCAACCATGACGTTTTTTCCACCAAAAACACCAGAGAGCTCCACAAAAACAGATTCTACTGAATTCAGTGATAAGTCATCCCTAACTTTAAATTCATAGTTGTCTAAAAAAAATAAAGATACTCCACCTCCCGATCTATTTTCTCTTACATAATAAACTGAATTGTAATTTGATAATTTAAATATTTCTCTAGAGTCTTCTGTAAGCCATGTTTCAGATAAAGCAATAACAGAAAACTTATGTTTAAATAAAGATAAATAATGAATAAATTTGTCATAGTTACAAGGAAGACTTCTTATATTCAAGTGAAAAGTGGAGAATATATTAGGAGGCATGGAAACATACAAGTAATTAAACTGAGTTTCATCATAAAATCTGCAAAGGTTTGTGGTATCAAATGATGAAAAAAAAAAAGTAAATCTGGGTCAACATCAAAATTATAAGAATCAATTAAAGAGGAATCAAAAATATTGAAATCAAAATCAGATGTATTGTAGTAGTCCATAGAGTGTATATTTACTGTAAAAAAAAGAAAAGAAAAAACACAATATTGTGTAAAGAAAACACGGTAGGCAACTATTGAACCAACCTCTAACTATGGGTCCTCCTTTGTTGAGGAGGATTTTGTGTTGGTGGATGGACAATAAGTTTGTCATATCTCAAATATGCAATGTCACCTCTCTCTCGAGCCGCCTTCATTGCAGGGAGTAGATCTTTCCTTCTTTGACGGACGGTTTCAGAGAAGTCCTCATTGATGAAAATTCCTGAGCCCTTCAAGTTCTTTGCTTTATCCAGAACAGCCAGTTTGTCCTTAAGCCGCAGAAATCTGACCACAATAGGTCTGGGCTTTTCTGAAGGTGTCGCTGGCTTCCCAGTTCTATGAGCCCAGTCAAGCTCTATTTTCAAGTGATCCAACTGTAACTTTTCACTGAATAGTTTTCTCACTTTATCTTCAGAATCAGACACTTTTTCTCTCACAGACTCTTTAATGCCGTCCACAACAATATTATTCCGACTTCAGCTGTCAGTCATGGCCGCAGCCGTTCCGCAACAAATCCGGACCTGGTGGGTATTGACGGACGACGGAACACGAAGCTGTCACGCAGCGGAGCCGTTCCGCAGCCGTTACGCATCTGGTGGAAATTGGGGGTTAGAAGCATTGTTCTGTGGGCGATGAGTTCGGCCTCTGACTGTGCTAGAATTAGCCAATCGTCCAAGTAGTCCAGAATTCGCATTCCCCGACCCCTCAGGGGAGCGACAGCCGTGTCCATGCACTTCGTAAATGTACGGGGTGCCAGCGACAGGCCGAAAGGCAGGACGGTGTACTGATATACCTGACCGTCGAAGGCGAATCTCAAGAATGGCCTGTGACGGGGTATTATCTGGATCTGAAAGTACGCATCTTTTAGATCGAGAGATATAAACCAGTCCCTCAGGCGAATTTGCACGAGAATTTGCCTGGTTGTGAGCATTTTTAACGGTCTTCTCATAAGAGCCTTGTTCAAACGTCCCAGATCCAAAAATGGTCTGACAGCTCCGTCCTTCTTGGGAACGAGGAAATAACGGCTGTAAAAGCCCGACTCGCTCATAGAAGGGGAAACCGGTTCTATAGCCCCTTTTGCACAGAAGTGTAGCTATTTCTGCTCGAAGTAGATGTGCTACTTCCCCATTCACTCTGGTCTCGGTACGCGCTTGAAAGCGCGGAGGGCGGCGAGCGAACTGCAGAGTATAGCCCTGTTTTACTGTGCTTAGCACCCATTCTGACGCGCCTGGAATAGCTTCCCACGCTTTCGTGTGTGCAGCCAGGGGCAGATTTGCCTCCGGGCTCTGATCGCCGCTTATCGCGGACTCGAGAGCTCGAAACGGCAGGTCGCACGCAGCGATAACTGGCCGTTTCACACACAGCGTCCCGGTGGCTTTGGACGGGGAACATACAGTGTGAGGCACGACGGTGCCGGTGGCGGCGTGCTCGCGACCCAGGCAGAGAGCGCAGACGAGGTGGCGGTCTCCGTTGCTGAGCGGGGCGCAGCACGAGCCGCAGGAAAAACGGTTTTGCTCTTTTAGAGTGAGAGAAAACGTGTGTCGCATGGCGAACACAAGCAGCAATAGAAAAAAGGATACGTCGCCGGATAGCGTAGCAGGCACGGATGGCTGAAGGCGGGCGGCTTCTTCAGGCGCTGTCCTAAGCTTGCTTGGTCGCTGGTTTCAACGGCGGAGGCTCTCAAGATCCAGCGATGCGAAGAGCTTCGCTGAAGACAAGAAAATCAGATATTCAGCCTGTAAACCAGGGGTGGGGAACGTTGATCCTGGAGGGCCATTGTCCTGCAGAGTTTAGCTCCAACCCTGAATAAAACATTTGGCTGCCTGCAACTTCAGTAATCCTGAAGACAATTGATTAGCTTCAGGTGTGTTTGATTAGGGTTGGAGCTAAACTCTGCAGGACAATGGCCCTCCAGGATCAACGTTCCCCACCCCTGCTGTAAACCCTCGTTATATACACACTGGCCACACCCATCTTGACGGTTAGAAGGGTGTGGAGGGCGAGGCCACGTTTCACGAGGCTCACTGATAGGCTTAAGCAGTTGCCGCCGAGCAGCCAATGAGCACGCTTATACAGCCTGCCTTGGTCTGCCAGCTGCCGCACTGCGTTGACAATGAATACAAAATTAAGGATAATTTTTGGCTTCAGATCTCAAAGAAAGAAGACTTTCACGTAGCGTAAGCAACTTACGCAATACGAGAGAACCTCTCGTAAGAGAACTAACGTCGACTGTACACGTTCGGGGATGTTGATTGTAGACGAGACCCAGGTAGACTTAGGTCAGGTGCGAAATAGGGAAAAATCTACCACAGTATACAAGTTTTGTAAAAATACACACAAAGTTCAGGTAAAAATTCTAGTAACATTGTTAGAAATTGAAAACCATATATAAAATAAATGTAAAATAAGACCTTAAATATTTAAATTTAGTTTGACCTGATGTTGACAATCAAAATGAAACCTTTTACTGACCATTTGTTAAAAAAAACTGAAACTTTTGCAGCCATTTCACAGTTTGACTGTTTATCTAAAAGTGATGAAGTGCTTGAATGTTTCTAAGATGAATGTTCTTCAGCATCACGAATGAATGAAGAATAAACACCAACCTCTTTGTTCTTCAGGATCTTCAGTGTGTTTCATTCTGCAGGGTTCTGGATCACTAATTTTCTCACTGTCCTCTTTAATAAACTCAGTCTTTGCAGATATCAGCTCTTCCTGATGCTCTGATGCTCGTCTTCACTTGTAGCTGATGGGAATTTACAGCATTTATCGGAAAATTGCTGTGGGCAGAGCTTCACTGATGATGTGACTGATGTGGGAGGAGCTTCACTGATGATGTGACTGCTGTGGGAGGAGCTTCACTGATGATGTGACTGATGTGGGAGGAGCTTCACTGATGATGAATTGTAGTGTGAGCTGATGATCTGCCAAAATCAAAAATATATAAGTTACCGAGTTTTTAATTTTTTTTGCTTATGGACTACAGAATATAATAATGTCAATTTTCCCAAATGTAAATAATGGTAAGAAAAACAGTTGAAAACATAAACAGTGTGGTGGCAAACAATTTTCTATTACTGAATAAGAGACAAACATGTAGGTAAACGTACCTATTAAGCTCACCAAAATCTACACTGAGACATTTTTAGTGCACAAGATGAAGATATTGGTTTTAGTACAAGAAGTTATTTTAAAATAAAATATTAATCTCTCACATTATAATTTTTCATTTTATTTTAAATGACAAAATTATTTCAATTAATGTACATCATTAAATATAAAAAGTCTGGCTGTGCTTAATGGGTACGTTTTGTACCCTTTAAGCACACCCCTGTTCCCAATAAGCTCACAAAAAGTTTTATTAAAAATTCTTGTTTATTTCAAACAACCTTTTTAAGGAATAATTGAAAAAAGTTTTATATGAAGGTACAGAGTCAATCACAAAAAAACTGAACACTAAAATCAAGCAACAAGGCATTCAATTTGATCAGGTAGCCTATCCTATTCATAGTGACATCAACACATATTGAAAAATCAAATAACAAAACAAAACAATAAAACATTTAATTCATGGACAGGGCTACCAAAATGCATAACCGGCCTGCCCGACGGGCTATCTGAAATAGTGTACTCGCTTCAGTCTTGTTATTATAATCAGATCCAGCGCGTTCTTCATCTTCAATCCGCAGCGGCGCCGCGCAGAGCGCACATCAGAAACAGAGAGGACAGGGTGTGTGTCTGTGTGTGTTGGGTTCATCTGAGTCTCATTGGTCTGTCACTCATTGGTCTGTTGTGCTCGTCAATGTCAGAATATTTGAGATGACCTATCAAATCAAAGTAGGGGGGCTTTATGTTCACAAGAAGCTGCTGAGCGCGAATTTTAGCAGAGCGACTCTCGACTTCAGTTTACAGTCAAGTGCAAGATAAGATGTAAGTAGCTAAACTAAACATTTCATATTTGACTGCTTTTTTAGGTCATAAATGTGAAACGAATGACAAAAATAATCAGGCAAATGAATATACTTTTGTCGAATTTCTCCATTTTGAACTGAAAATAGGCCTATGTAATGTGACTAATAATTAGTTTACTGTCAATTAGGGGACATTAGCATTAACAAAGCCATTTTCATCAGAGTCACAAGATTAATAATGAATGTGTACATGTTGAGAACTAATATACAATTTGTAGCCTTCAGTAAATTAAAAAAGTTTTAGGAGAGGAAGAGACAGGGCAAGATGAGGAGACAGAGAAAAAGAAAGAGTGATGGAAAAGAAGTGAGAGCAGGATATCATCTACTGCCTGCTGACATGGATTTAAAGCTATTTCTTATCCTTTTTTGGCCTTCAAACGTCTTGAAATGGACATATCAGAGAAAAAAAAATTTGAACCCCCTAATAACCTTAAATGTAGGACCTCTTTGATTATAAAGCCCTCTCTACGGCCCTGTATTAGGAATAAGATCAATAATGAATGTGTGATTGTGTACATATTGTGGATGAATTTAATAAACTTAGTTAGGCTACCTAGCTTTCCTAGTAGCTTTCAGTAAATTAATGCATCTGAGAAAATGATTCATAAATCAACCTATCAGTTGACGCTTCTTTTACTTTCTTTACTGACAGACAAAAATGAAAAGCTTATATCAGTCAAAGCTCAGCTTTAGGAGGAGAAGAGATAGAGCAAGAGAAAAACAAAGAGAAAAAGAGTGTGATGCTGATGAGGAGAAAAAAATAATCAGCTGCCCACTTACATGATTTAAAGCTATTGTTATCCCATTTTTTTGGCCTTCAAAACATCTTAAAATGCACATAGATCAGAGAAATCAAAATTTGATCGGGGGTGCCCCCGATCCCCCCTAACTAACCTACCTCACACTCAGGATCTCAGTGATGAAAAAACCCTGCCATCTGTACGTTAATTAAACAAGTTAATAGTGAGTATTAGACACTAAACTAAAGAGTTGCTCAGCCCCCAATGAGAGTATGATAATAAAAAATAAAAAAAAAGTAACTTTTTAGTTTTAGATATTTGTGTTTTGAAAAAGTTTTTGATTCATTGTTTTGACTCTTAACCAATATTCTACATTAAAAATTGTAGTCTTTTTATATGGGCTAGTAAAATTCATTTCGAGCTACCAAAATCTGAAGAGTGCCAACCAGCGATTTTGAAATTTTGCGAGCCCTGAATGGGGATACACACAGAAACTAGCCACATTATAAAGCCTCTTATTAAATGGATGTCAACTTATTTATATTCTCTTAGTTGCTTTTTGTAGAGATAGTCTATCTCTTGGTGGTTCTTTAAGTAGAAGTGTCCTGCACCCTCTAGTTGTGCCTCACACAGAATGAATTTTTTCATAGTTACAATGAAAATTTAACTTTTTTTCACGAGACTCATCTCATTACACTCTTGAATCCTTGCCGAGTCCAACGATACCAAACATGCTAGGTTTCGCCTTTTTGTTTGTGAAGCGTTGTCATTTAGCGCTGAAAAAACATTTGCCGATATCTTCGAAACCGCTAGTCTGATCGAGACGATACCACCGTCAGAAGTTTGGAAACATAGGTCGATAGCTATACGCCAATGCCCAAATTTGCGAAGATTAACATAGTGACAACCATCAGTTAATATTTAAATTCTGATTATGAAGTATTTACATAGACGTTCAATGTGGATGAGCTTAAAGGGAGCACAGTGTGCTTAATTGGAGCAAAAACCATTTTTAAATGAAATTTAAAGGAAAATATTTAGCTAAATTAATAATCTAGGTAATATATTAAAGGTGCTCTAAGTGATGCCGCGTGTTTTTTAGGCCAAAATTTTTTTGTCACATACAGCAAACATCACCCAACATCACTTAGAGCACCTTTAAGTTTATACCAATTTTAATATGAACAACTATTATTGATAATATCTATGAATTTATGCTTTTTCTAATTGATGTCACACTGAAGCTGTGTGATTGTCATAGTAGTGCACCCTTTAAGCTCACCTAACAATAATATGAATTCTTTAAAAATTACAACAGTTTAAAACCACAGACTATCAATAAAATGTAAAATTATAATATTATGGATTTAAAAGTACAAGCCATTAATGCCTGTGAAGTAATATATTAGTGTAGCACACAATCTTATACAGCTAGTAAGCTAGCTATGTTCGTAGCATCTGGGCTATGTTGCTAAAACTATCTTTTAGATCTAACTGCAATTATTTCCCACATGCAGGTTCCAGGTTATAATATGCAAAAGTCTAAACATTAATCTCTTAATTTTGCAATAAGAAGATGTACTTACCCAAAATAAAGGCTTAAACATATAACACATGCACATTTGAGGGGCTCCTCTTCTGGTAGGCCTAAATGTTTTCAGACAGCTTTCAAAACGGCCGCCAGACAGTGTGAACACAGGGATACACATATCTCAGTGTGCAATGGTCTGATTTGTTTAAAATTACAGGAGGTATATAGTAACAAACACATCAATTGGTTAATACATCAAATAGGATAATACATTGCTGTTTCTTTTTAGAATCTGAGCTCCAAGATGGTAGTGTGCTTAATGGGTACTTGAGCTTAATGGGTATGTTTACCCCTCAAATGACCGCGAGAGGAGGATATCCTTCCTTCATTATTGTCCTGACTCCCCCAAGATTATTTCTCTAGGCTAAATGAAGGTATGTCTCAGTTATAACTAGGGCTACACGATATTGGAAAAAAATTACATTGCGATATTTTTTTCCCAACGATATTGCGATATTGCGAGCCATCAATCCAGGCTAAAGTCAATAATTACCATTCCATGTTATTAATAATTTCACTAATAAGCAAGCTTCATTACAAGTAACAAAAAGGCCACTTAATATTTTATTCCAGAGACATATTTCTCTCATAATTCGGTGAACGTTTTACACAGGACCTAACGTTCTTCAGGTTCTAGGACCCGAAAAATTATGTTTTCTGTGCTGATTCAGTAACGCGTTCATGTAAACGGCACCTAGAACCAGCAAAAGTAATGATTAATGATATGTAAAATATTGCAATGAGACGTTTTAATTGTTTATCAATAAACAAGTGTTTTCTGTAAAGATGAAGTTGACCTGACTCGCGATCTTCGCAGCAGTGATCGGGAGAAATGCACTTTTCGTACAGATTCATTTTTTTTTTAATGGTTCTGTTTAAAAGTAGAGATTTCTGTAGATAATAGTTATATTTCTATTTATTATTATTATTATTATTATTATTATTTTTAGGTGTGTGAGGCGAGTAGGCTACCTTTTCGCGGCATAGCGAACCAATAACTGTGCAGGCACGCGGAACGCGTATGTCATCCCAGCAAAAAGCCATACAACAAACTCGTGTTTACTGTGTGCTACCGTTCTCTCAATACACTATGAGTGCTACTAACGTTACCCTAGTGTTGTCAAAAATATCGATATTTCGATAAATATCGATACTGAAATATCTGGACGATACCAATACTAATTTCCTGAAGTATCGATACTAGCCGAGCTGTCACTTTCACTTCTCTCCAAAGGCGCGTTGACAAACACCACACGCGCACTCGTCTCATTTGCTCTGGTTAAATAGCAAAAGTGAAGTGAATGGGGCCGATCACAATTGACGCGTTTTTTGCAGTGAGAGGCGCATATTTTCAATTGGTTTCCAGCGAGCGTTCTGCGCGCTGTTTATGCGCCTCGCGGGCCTTCCGTTAGTGATGAAAGCTAGTTGCTTGAACGCCCGGAGAGTGCGATGATGGAGGATAAACTTGTGGTGCTCTCGCGGGTTACCAGACTTCGACTTCACGAACCGTAACTACCACAATGTTAACAGAAAGTAAATAAAGTTAATAAAAGGCTGATTTGACGTTTACTTGACTGACAGGACAGCTGTTTCATTGGTTGCGTAGCAACATAAAAAACGCAGCGCACTGCTCGTTCTGTGTGATCGGGGCAGTGCTATGCACCTCGCGTTTTCGAACCTGAAGAACGCGTTATATATAATATAAATAATCTATATAAATAATTTCGAGAGGTTGGTAACTCTTCTCATTTTAACATTTCTGAAACATTAACCAAGATGGCCTAGTATTGTTGTTGATATGAGTGTGTGTTGTCTCGTTTTTTTCACCGTAACTCTTACAGTTAATATAATCTGACTGATAAATCTCAGATAAGTAACGTTAAATATTTTAACTGTGGTCAAATGTAAATTAACTTGTGCTTATTTAACTTTATTAAAAAAATTGTATTTAATTCTGCAATTTGCCTTCATATCTTATATCAATTTGATTACACAGATAGGCTACTAATTAAACTAAACTGAGCTATTGAATGACATCTTTGAATTCAATAATGAAATGCCTTTAATTGAAAATTGTATGTTTAATCTTATTATTATACATTACTGACACTCTATCCTCCAAATTTGATACTGTTAAGTGCTTTGACACGATCTGTATTTAATTGTTAAAAGCACTAGGCTAATAGCATTGTTTTCGCGTGTGATGCACACACGTTTGCGTTAAAATCTGTTCATCAAATAGGTGTTAATGTATTAACCAGCATTAATGCTTTTGAACAAGTGCACTACTTCAGGACATTTTTGTTCATGTAAAATATACCTCATTGTCATGTTTTAGACTTGTTATATTTAACTTTAAATTAAAAAAAAAATTAATATTGTGACAGTTTTTTTCTCCGTGGTATCGAATATCGATATTTTTCAAGGTATCGTATCGAAGTTAGAAATTCTAGTATCGTGACAACACTACGTTACCCTTCACATCGCATGTTCCGGCGATGTGACTATCGCTCATTCGCACATCGCGATGTCGATGTTAAAACAGAATATCGTTCAGCCCTAGTTATAACTAACACATTGTTACATAATTTATCATACATGCATAAGGGTTAATAACAGTTCACTGTTATATTCATGTAGCAGAGAATCATGGGACTTCACATGCAATCCCCGTGCATTTTATTACCATCATGTTTTCTAAGTTTTTATGTATAGTATAAGAAAATGCAAACACATAGAACATCAGTCTGCTGACACCAATGAAATGAGCTTTAAGTGTCAATTTATAGCAGATCTGAAGACATCAGCATAATAAATGAGGTGAAAACAGGAACTATTGTCATGAAATAAAGAGTGTTTTCAGCAGCCTCAGACTATCAACACTCATTCAACAAGCAATTCAGGATCATCAGCAGATCATCTCACTTCATTCTGAGTGTTTGCTGTTAGAAACACATTATTTAAGTCAGGATGCATACAGATTTGTATGTACAGACACTGACAATGATCATAATACTCTTAAAAAGAAAAGAAAATGTAACGTTTCCGGTGTCAAACTTCATTAATATTTATCTATATTCCCATGGATGTATTATAGATTTGAGATTTCCCTCATTCGTTAACTCATACAGTAATCTGCCAAAGATAGCCTAAATGTCAACAAAGAAATAAAGGTAAACATGAAAATGGCAACAGCAACACTTGGGATCGATTCCTATCAATTCCCCTCACAGATCTCAAACTTTAACTTGACATTCAGTAACAGTTCTCACTCCAAACATCGAGACAATCACACAAACGAACACAAACTCGCTCAGGTCTGAATGAACTCAACATATTCTCCTCATGCTCGCTGCTGCTGCTGCACTAAATGTTTATTTCCGAAGGAAGACGCCAGAAAAGACGCACAAGTATCGCTGTGATCGATGAAAACAATACAGAAATGAGTCTGTCGCTTAATCAAACTCTATAAAGTGTGTGTAATGGTTGTTATAGAAATACCGTGAACTGCTCTCCTCTCCTCAGAAGACTCGACGCTGAAACTCTCAATGAGGGAAGAGACTAGAGACGGCGCGAGCGAGCGGTGACGTCATCGGCCGCCAACGCACGCGCGTACGGGACACCCCCGCAGCCAATCAGGGCCACGCAGATTCAGCTTTACTAGTAGGCTTCCATTATTATTATTTTAGAACTGAAGTGACTCCAGGAAAGGAACTTTTTCAAGTGAAGCACAAAATAGTCAGAATAAGCATAGGAGGATCACCTCCATCCAGTCTGAAAAGGGTTTTGGCCAGAGGTGGGACAAAGTCATTGTTATGCAAGTCACAAGTAAGTCTCAAGTCTTTGCCCTCGAGTCCCGAGTCAAGTCGAGTCAAAGATGAGGCAAGTCCCGAGTCGAGTCAAAAGTCAAAGCCAACAAGTCTCAAGTCGAGTCCAAAGTCCTACCATTTTAGTTTCGAGTCATTTCAAGTCGTCTTACCACAGAAATAAAATTTATACAAATCATGTATGTCTGTAAGATTTGTATTTATTTAAACCTCTTTTTATACAATGACATTAATCAAATACAGTAAAAAACAGAATTTAATTTTCACAAAAAATGCTTGTATTTCAACAGCATAATGCACTAGAACAATGCACAGCATGCAGCTTCAGTCCTGTATTGTATTGACCTCATATTGCAAAAGTTTAACTTTCAAATAGACATGGGTCGTTTTAGCCTAAACCTTTTTAAACATGTCATCAGTTAAATCCTCACTCCTCAAAATTATCACTTCTGAAAAACAGGCGTCTATTGGGGACTCGGCTATTATTTGAAGTTTTACGGTAAATCCGATAAGGTGCTTAGCATTCGTTCAAAACTTTTCTTTGTGCAACTTCAGGCAACTTCAAATTGCAACTCGTTTTTTGTCGACTACCTCGTAATTTTTATAAGCCAAACGAAACTACCTTCGGTATCATTTTGCCAACTGGCGCGTTGTTGCTTGTTGTGCTTCATTGGTTGTCTTGCAATGCCTGCTTACGCCGTTTCACACATACTCCGTGTGCAGTGCGTATGCGGTGCAAGACCAGCACGCGCAATAGTGCTTTCACATATGCTGCGTTTGCAGTGCGTGGTCCGCGGCTGTACCACAAATACATACTCACTATCTGTATTTCAAATCCAGAAGTTATTAGCAACTTTTATTTAAAAAAAGTTTTTTTGTCAGCATTGCGATTCTATTTGTACACACATACACTCTTTAATAGACGTATTCACGTTTAAATACAATTTAAACAACGTATTATTTAATGCATTACTCTTATATAATTATATATTAAGTTGCTCAAGCAAGTGGTAAAATATTTAACCATGTAGGCTACTTATATAAAAAAACAGCCAACTCTCATGCCTTTTCTTTTATATTTAAATTAATACAATAAATCTCGCATGTCACAAGGAACATGTTTTCCCATCTCCACGAATGAGACAAGTGTCGTTCATTATGTCGCCTTGTTGAGGTAAATTGTAGTTTCCTTGCTTTACCCTGGTCTTAAAGTGAAAATAGTATTTAATTAAATACCTTTATGGTGAGATTACTACATTTTATTTAATTAATCGCATTTATGGTGAAATTACTACATTTTTAGATCAATCTGTGTTCATTTTGACCACGAAACATGCGCTGTCACTTTAATTCAGCGCGTGCAGCACAGCAGAAGTAGACTCGGTGCGGAAACGATCTCTGCACTGATCGTAGTAGCAAGTCTTCTCGAGTCAAAAGGCGCAAGTCCAAGTGAAGTCACGAGTCATTGATGTTAAAGTCCAAGTCGAGTTGCAAGTCTTTGTACATTTTGTCGAGTCGAGTCTGAAGTCATCAAATTCATGACTCGAGTCTGACTCGAGTCCAAGTCACATGACTCGAGTCCACACCTCTGGTTTTGGCCTGTAAAGTCTGGCTCAGTTTATTCTGTAGCGTCCTAAAACAAATAGTAAAGGCATGTTGGTAAATTAGCACCTGTAGAATTTCCTTTTGTTGAAATCCCAGATAAAAGTAGAAAGCTACTATTATGTTTAGGTCCATGAGGCAGTTCGACATTTCCTTACTAAAGAAAAAACACTGAAATAAAAACACTTCCACGGAGTATTCTCATAACTTCTACTTTATTCTACTAAAAGCTACTAATTACATCTTCAACAGTGTAATAATATTACTGTACTATTTTTAAAGAGTAATTCCTTATTTTACTTTTAGAATAAAAAGTAATTCAACTACAGTAATTAATTAATTATTTAGTACTGCATTGCACCCAACACTGATTACGCAATTATGCTGATAAAGCACATCCTGTATTGTATTTTAATGACTATTTAATATTACCTCTAAACTTTGACTAGGTTTGGCATGTTGCATATTAATTGTTCTAGGAATCTCAAATAGGCTATATTTTAATTGTTGTGTATGTTGTGCTACTCTATAATGATGTTCTAGTTAAAGCTGCAGTAGGGAGTTTTTAGAAAACGTTGACTTAAGGCCTGTTCACACCGGGACGAATTTCGCGCGCGATATTCGCCGACCTTTAACGCCTCGTGACTAAACAAAGGGCGCCAATGTGAGTGTGCACACCGACGCGAAAAACGCCACGCGTAAAAGCGCCATTTTTTAAAAAACGGGTTCGTTTTTTTTTTTGTTTTTTTTTTATCCGACCAATGAGATTGGCGCTTTTGCTCACGTGTCTGGAGCTTCTGAAGTTACAGTAAAACACAACTTGGGGGCGCTCAAGCACAAAACTGTCTTGCCGAGCACACATACGTAACGGCGAAGAAGATATACGCCAAATAGCGTCTACACTGCCAGGAAGAGAGGAAGATGCAAGGAAAGATGAATGTGGACCTGCGGTTTCCTTAGTTACGGAACATAAAGCACTTTATGTCAAATGCGACAGCGACTACAAAAATATTGACAAAAGAGAACTGCTATGGAGTGTAATAGGCCTTATGCCCAGCTCCACTACTTCCTGAACTTCAGCCAGCTCCTTTGTTTCCTGTCTGTCATTATTGGACAAACTGATTAATCCAGGTGTGTCTGATTATTGTTACTGAGGTATTGTTACTGAGGTCAGGCACACCTGGATTAATCAGTTTGTCCAATAATTGCAGACAGGAAACAAAGGAGCTGGCTGAAGTTCAGGAAGTAGTGGAGCTGGGCATAAAGCCTATTGCAGAGCAAATGGGCCTTGATGGTGAGTTTCATTTCACTTAATTGTCTTTTAATTGTGTACATAGGCTTGCAAATTTTTCCCACAAACGTTTGACAATCGCCATCGTTTGTGTGCTGTAGTAAAACAGAAATGGAAAAGCCTGCGAGATACATATACAAGAAAAAAGCACGAAGATGATTGCCGAAGTAGACAGGCTGCTAAAAACAAGAAGCCGTGGAAATTTATGAAGGTCATGGAGTTCCTCGCAACATCAACTGAATTTCGAAGGTATTATCATTAGAACATTACAATATAGCTGTGTGTGCTTTACTATAATGCATTGACATTAAACATTGATTAACACAATATAATTGCATGTTCCCTGTTCACCATGAGATCACACCTCAAGTTCAATATATTAGTTTGTGTTCTGTGTATAGGTAACCTCTGCTGAAATTTGATGTAAAAAACTCTGATGTAAACTGAATTTGTCTTTACAGTGTTCACAGCAATATTTCTCCTGAAAATATGGATGAAGGGGCTGACCAAGTGGTAGTCCAAAAAGAAGTGAGCGACAGTGAAGAAGCACCAGCAAGTACGTCTCCAGGATCATCCTTCTCTAGCCCAACTGTGACAAGGTCTACTGTAAACAAAAGAAAACGGCCAGACACACCAGACTTCTTGGACCGGTACCTCTTATCCAAAGAAGCCAGGGAAAGTGAGAAAGAGGAACGCAGAAGAAAGAAAGAGGAGCGCAGAGAGCAACAAAATGATGACAATTACTTGTTTGCTCTTGGCTTGATACCAGCACTAAGGAGATTGTCCCCAGCCGTACAGTCTTCAGTCAAAATAAAAATACGTCAGCCAAGCACGGCGCTACACCGGGGCTAGGGGGTGCTAAAGCCCCGTCAAAAATCTGTGTAGCCCCAGTTAAGCCCACGCAACCGGGCAAATGACCCGCGCTCTTAGTTCGAACCGGAGTACATCTGACCTCAACACACAAAAATCCGGTGCAGCATCAAAGTATTTGACGAGCTGCACATGACCACATAGCACGTAGTTGTATGCATCAAGGGATTTGTACGCTCTAATAATTTCTATTGTATACACACTTGGTGTCTGAATTAGATAATTATATATATCAGACCATACAATTGCTGGCCACTTCTTGTCATCCACAATCCAAAGATCGTCAGGTATTATTTAGGGCTGGCTGGTCCGAATACCATTTTTTGAGCTTTGAAGCTTCGGTAGTAATGAACATCGAATATTAGAAGCTTCGGAGAGAGGGGGCTGAAAATATTCTTCTCTCTAATAAAGGCATGTATTCTCTATGTGTCTGTCCGTCTGTTTGCATTTTTTAATTATTTCGAGAACCGTTCATCCAATCGATTTCACAAGGGAGTCGCATTTGGTGCAATATATAGATGGAAACGCCAGACGCCGCACTTTCAGAATTAATCAACTTTTAGTAAACTACAGTCAGAACAGCGCGAGCGGGAAGCGGCTCGCCTCAGGCGGGCAGGGCTATGCTCCGAGAACGGACACTAGTGATATTAAAACGCGCGCACACACAGGTCTGTTAACTTAAGCGATACTTTTAAGGTAGTCTAATATTTTTCTGACTAACAAATTACTGACGCAGTAAAGGGTAGATTTAAATAAAGAAAAACAAAATTTAAAATAAAGAAAAAACGAAATTTAAATAAAAAAAACAATATTTAAAATAAAGAAAAAACGAAATTTAAATAAAGAAAAAACGAAATTTAAATAAAGAAAAACGAAATTTAAATAAAGAAAAAACGAAATTTAAATAAAGAAAAACGAAATTTAAATAAAGAAAAAACGAAATTTAAATAAAGAAAAACGAAATTTAAATAAAGAAAAACGAAATTTAAAATAAAGAAAAAACGAAATTTAAATAAAGTATTATTGTATAGGGATCCGGCAAGATCTCACCATTGCTGATTACGTTAATTACAATGTTCTTTTACAGAACTCGGCATAACAGATAGCTGTTTTTTGCCCCATGGATATGCGCGCGCATCCAGTATTGTTTGTAAACAAGAAACCTGTGTGAGGCTAGGCTAGCTAGTTTAGGCTACAATCTGTTACAAATACAATGGATCGTTTTGTTATTAAAAAAAAAAGAGTGCAGATCGAAAATGAAGACCAAGATCCAGTCTCCCAGATGGACAAAGAAGAAGAGGGAGATTCAAAAGATGAATTTGAGAGAGAAATTCATGAGCCAGGACCCGAAGGAGCACCGGAGCTGTCCATCGCTGCTAGTTGCTCAACAGTCCCAGTTAGATGTGCCGCTGACACCGACACCGCTCCCTCTGATTTAAGCCAGTCACCTGTAGATGAACCGAGGCGGCCTCTTCTCCGGCGTTATCCGGCCACCAAAGTTGGACAGCAGGATCGCTACTTCAGTCGTAGATGGTATGAGGATTACAAATGGCTGGAATATTCTATTTCAAAGGACCGTGTTTTCTGCTTTGCATGCCGGCACTTTCAGCGTCCTGGTAACCATGGAGACAAGGCGGCATTTACCCACAATGGCTATCAGAACTGGAAGAAGGCGACAAGTACATTTAAGACACACAATGCCAGTGTGGAGCATAAATATGCCATGGCAGCATGGAATGAGTGGAATATTCAGAAAGAGTCTGGCTCAACAATATGTAATGCTCTGAGTGATGGACATGCAAAAATAGTCCGTGAGAACAGAGAGTATATGCGAGCAGTTGTGGAGTCATTGCGTTTCACTGCGTACCAGGGACTTTCACAGAGAGGAGACACAGAGAATGACAGGGCTGTCAACCAGGGAAACTTCCTAGAACTTTTACAGATCATAGGCAAATTTGACAAAACAGTAGCACAGAAAATATCAGAAAATCCAAGAAATGCGAAGTACACGCATCATGATATACAGAACGAAATACTGGAAATTATGGCAAATATGATTAGGGATCAGATTAGTGGTGAAATACAAGATGCTGAAATATTTGCTTTAATGGTAGATGAGAGTAAGGATCTGAGTAAAACGGAACAAGTGTCTGTCGTGGTGCGCTACTTGAAAAATGATCACGTTGTGGAAGAATTTCTCCATTTCATGCCAGCTGACGGATTAGATGCAGCGTCACTTTTCACTACGATCAAAAACACTCTCAGCAAATGTAACATTGATCACACTGCCTGTATTGCTCAGTGTTATGATGGTGCTGCTGTAATGTCTGGTGTTCACAACGGGGTCCAAGAGAAATTCAGAGAAGAGGTCCCTCAGGCAGTCTACATTCACTGCCATGCACACCGCCTCAATCTTGTTCTGGTGGACTGTGTCAGAAACGTGAAGCCAGCGGGGGATTTTTTTGTTATTTTGCAAGACATGTACAAGTTTTTCTCAGGCTCATTTGTCCATGCCCATTTCATTAAGAAGCAAAAGGAACTTGAGCCTTCACAGCAGCCCATTGAACTTAAGAAACTGTCTGATACGCGCTGGTCCTGCCAGTACTACTCACTGTGGGCAGTGCAAAAAACCCTCCCCGCCATCATTGCAACCTTAAATGACATTAAGGCGCAACCAAATCCACGCAGATCCACTGATGCACGGTCATTGCTTTCATTCATTGATGCTGAATTCATCCTCCACCTTATTCTGTTTGAGGATCTTTTTCGTACAGCAAAGTTCCTGTCTGACACTCTACAGTCACCCGATCTTTTGCTGGAGACTGCCACCGACCTCGCGCACTCGGTCATCACGGGCCTAAAAGAAAAGCGCACAGAGGACTCTTGGAGAGCCATATGGCGCATGGCGGAGGCTCTGTGCGCCAAAGTCGGTGTAGCAAAACCACCTCAGCTCCCACAAGAGAAGAGACAATCCCAGCAGCCTCACCATCTGCAGGATTATGTAGTTCAAGCTCCAGTTCAAACAGAACACCGATCCATGACCTCTCTGGATGAACTCCGAACATCCTCATTCTACCCTGTCATTGATCGACTAGTGAATGAAATGACACGACGGTTTTCATCAGAAGCAGGTGCTGTTCTCATGGGCACGTCAGCCCTCAACCCCAAAAATGCCACATTCCTTGAAAAGGAGAGCCTTGAGCCCATGGCGCAGTTGTATGGGATCAAAAAGGACGACCTGCTGGCCGAGGTGCACCAAATGCGCCGGCTCTTGGAAAGAAAAAAAGAACAAGGTGAAACAGTCGGCAGCACACTGGAATTTCTGTCCATGCTTAAACCATACAAAGACTCATTTGAGGACATCTATAAACTTTTGCGCATATCTGTTACACTGCCTGCAACATCCGCTTCATGTGAGCGCAGTTTTTCCTGCATGCGGCGCGTAAAAACATACCTGAGAAACCGAATGGCAAATCCTCGACTTAGCAACCTTGCCTGCCTGTCCATCCACGCAGAAAGAACCAAGGCCCTTGATGTCCAAAAGATTATAGACTCATTTGCACTTAACCACAACAACAGACGCATTGTCCTCCTGTAAAACAACTCAGTGAGGTTTTTTCCTGACGTTGCGATCAGAGACCGGTTGTGATACATTTGATGTCATGGCGTGACATTTAATTCGTTACACTGTAACAAATTCACAACAGAATTTGGCGCGTGTTTTTGTTTGCAGTAGAATAAGAATCAAACACCCTGTATTTAATGAGCCAGTTCATTTTATGCTCTTTAAGTGTGTGCCCAGTTAACAGGTACAGGGTGTTTGTTTTTCTTGCTGTGGCGTTGTATATTATTAATTCTATTTTTGACGTTGTGATCCGAATCATTAGACACAAACTGTTTGCACTTCTCGTTGCGGCTGCACTTTGTAGCCTATGTTATTAATTTAACTATCAATTTAATTTCTTAAGTTATTGAGTTAATATTGGTTGTGATCCAAGACAATATTACCAATGCATAGATGTTTGTTTGTTTTCATTAATTATGCATATGGAATAAATATGTTTGTCGCATTTTGTATGTATTGTCTGATTACCGGCAGACGCATGGTCGCTGACGCTGTCCGGTGCTGAATCTCGCACCTTTCCACGTGAAACATTTTTGTCATTGCCTTGTGGTCGCATGTATTAGGCTTAGTTATTTTGTTGACTATACTTTGGCCAAATCCAGTTAAAGTGCTGTGTATCATAGCTGCTTTTATTGAAAAAACGAGAACCTCTATATTATAGAGTAACTTAAGTAATGAAAATCAATTGTTTTCTTAGCACCCCCACGTATCTGTCCAGCTCCCCATTAGCACCAGTAGAGAAAAAATCCTGGCGCCGTGCCTGACGTCAGCTGTTGCATGATGCTGAGTTTGGCCAGGCCTCTTCTGCTTTTTTCCTCAGCAGTCGACGGTGTCCTACCATCAGGTCACTCCGCAGACCCCAACAAACTATGGCTGCTCTACAACTTCTTGGCTACCCTGATAGAATTTTAATTTTTTTTTACATTCAAGAAATATAGTTGAAAATGGTTATTTCATAAATGTTTATGTATATATATATGTATATATATATATATATATATATATATATATATATATATATGTATATATATATGTATGTATATGTATATATATGTATATATATATGTATATATATATATATATATATATATATATATATATATATATATATATATGTGTGTATATATATATATATGTATATATGTATATATATATATATATATGTATATATGTATATATATATATATATATATATATATATATATATGCCATTTTATTTGTATTTTTATTTACATTCAAGTAATAGTTGAATGTGTACGTGCACTACTGTTTACTTGCACTACAGTCATTGTCACTTTTTATTTATAGGCAACAGTTATCAATCTACAGGAACATAACCATTTTGGTCACAGCATTGTGTAGGGAATGAGAACATTTTAAAGAAAATGCTTGTAAAAATGTTTATTAAAAATACACATTTTCAAAATCACAACTTAAATTTAGCTGTAAATAAGTATTGAAGTGAAAAATACTTTACATTTTGCAAACTTTGATAGAACATGTTATATCAAAACATATTTAATTTGCTGTGGTGAGTGCTGGCATATTAATTAATGGAGAATCAGATGCAATAGATTTGATAGTGTATTCAAGTTCACAGAAGTTGTATATATATACACATACACTAGTGGTTTTCACAATGGGAATTGTAATGAACATGGCACAAATTTACAGTTTGATTTTATCTGTTCCCCACACCATGGTTGACATGGTCATGCTGCCAAGCAACTTCTCCTGCTGGTGAGTTGAAGTACTCTTTGTACAGTTCTCGGACATTTTGTGCCTCCACAGATGCCCGCTGCCCCCTGCAATGTTCAAAGCCTTGTAGTGTTTTCTCACAATCATGGTCATCCTCTGTGGCATGATTCTGGTCATTTCCGTTCGGGCGCAAATAATTGCACAATGCACAAGCAGCTTTGACAACTTTGTCAACAACACTTGGTTGAACCTGAAAAGTTCTTTGGAAAACCCGGAAGCGTTGACTGAGGATGCCAAATACATTTTCAGAGATGCTCCGTGCCCGAGACAAACGATAATTGAAAATTCTCTTCTCTGTGGGGAGGCGGCGTCCAGGGTATGGCCGGAGGAGATATGGTTTCAGCGGAAAAGCTTCATCCGCCACAATGACATGGTTAACTTTTCCCAGCTCAGGAGCACCTGGAAGTTCACTTGGTGGAGAAACATTCAGAGTTCCATCTCTGAGTGCCTTTCCCAGCTCAGAATTGGCTAAGATGCCTCCATCACTGTTGCTGCCATAGCTCCCCACATCAACCACCAGGAAGCGGTAATCTGCATCAACTAAGGCCAGCAATACAACGGAGAACGTACCTTTATAATTAAAGTAGAGAGAACCTGAGTTTGCAGGGGCCTGGATGTATATGTTTCCCATCCATGGCTCCCAAGCAGTTAGGGAAATTCCATCTTTCATGGAACCTCCTGGCTGTACTCCTCCACATCTCTTCAGTAGGCACTGGCAAATGTTCATATCTGAGGCAATGCCACAATGCATCACAGGTTTCACTCACTATCGAAGCCACAGTTGACACACCAAGTCGAAAGCTGGACACAATAGTGCGGTACGAGTGAAATAGAAATAGACAAATACTAGTTTTTAACAACGCTTCACTTATGTTTTTACAACATTCATTGAAGTGAATAACAATGTAAAAGAACTCACCTTAAACACACGGCCAAACACTGTTCTTGGGTCGATTGGTTTACGGTAGTGTGTCTGTTCTTTTGTCAGCGAGGGAGCCAGTTGTTGAAGTAAATTTTCGAACTCACTGACGGACATTCTAAAATGCCCCCGAAAACGCTCATGATACATTTTCAGCTCTTGTACCAGTGGATAAAACTCCCCATGTTCTTCTCTTCTCGTAACTATGGAATGTATCCAATATCGGCGTCTTTCCTCATTCAACAGAACAATAATTTCTTCATCGCTGGAGCTGGAGCTACTAGTACTTGAAATATCCATGTTTTCTTTGTATGATTTTGACAAGCGTGTAAATACTTGCTCTCTTCTTCTGAGTGACAAGCGACTGTCAGAAGCGTAAAGTTGTGCAGCGCCACCTTGTGTACCGGGGAATTTTCTTTTTACATTAAAGGAAAACTTGGTAACTTTTTTAACTTAATAAAACTGTCTAGAAATCATTTGGATGGTTAAACAACCTGTTCTGGTGATATTGGTGACTTTCCCCGCTCCCCCCAGCGTTCCCAGGCGGAAAACCAACCTTGCAACTTGGGGACTACCGTCCCGGCAAGATAGAAATTGTAAGTCTCGTGAGAAGCGAGAACGAGCGCGAAACACGAATTGCTTTACGGCAATTCGACAAACACACGCATAAATGTATTAACAGATTACCCACCTTGGTAGACATAGCTCCACACGATACAGTTGGCTTTCTCCGATCAAAACAAACGCACATGAGCAGCGGTAGAGAGGGGGAGGAAGCCGCCGCAAGTGAGTTTTTTACGACCGTGTTGTGAAATATAGCCCCCTCACAGCTGTAGGGGGAGCTCGTGGGGAAAACATGCAACAACAAAAGGGAAAATCAGCGAAGAAGTGACTAGAGTTCGCTAGAGTTCCCGAGTTCTCCTTTAAGCGGCATATAATGTCAGGGATTGAATTTGCATGTCCACTCGGCTCATCGTCAGCGAAAATCGCTTGGGTGTGAACACAAAAAACGCATTAAAAAACGCTGGCGAATAACGCGCGCCGATATTCGTCCCGGTGTGTACGTGCCTTTAGCCTGAAAATTTTAACAAGCACAGCTTACAGGTCACTCCCTCTCGCTCTCTGCTGCGCTACAGCCCTCTCTCCACAGCTCCTCCCCCACAGCGGAGCCAGCCGTGAACGCGCAGGCTAGTAAGCAGGGCCAACGATGACGGCGGATCAACAATATGCTTTACATTGACTATGGCCTGCCCATACTTTGACTACAAACTAAACTTGGTCCTCAAATCATTACGAATTTTGCAATACATGTAATGTAACTATATGACTTTGCACTCTTTCTATAAGTTATAAATAGTTAGTAATATAATATAACGGTAACTAACGTTACAGTATGTAAGTAATTATTCTAGTGCTGGGCAATGATTAAAATTTTTAATCGCGATTAATCACATGATTTTCTTGCGATTAATCGCGATTAATCTCATTATTACGCCAAAATTTAATAATGAATTCTAAAGTAGTGTATTTCACACTTTTGATCTAAATGTACTGCTATATACACAAAAGTGCAATAACATGTGGTTTGCAACAACTTTAAACAAATAGCCTAATGTGCTTTTTACCAGCAGTTTTCCCTTTACACAGTATAGCAATAAAATATTTCTTGTAAATCTCAACTTAAACATTAATGTAATCAAATCAAATATTAAACCAAAGCTATTTGCTTGGGCATTACCTTTTATCTAGCTTGTTAAACAAGTTACCATCAGAGTCCTGTTTTCTTGTTTTTTTTTCTGCAGCAGCAGAAACAGTCTGTGTTCAGTAGCAAGTTTCCCTGTTATTACTGTGCGTTCACACCAAACGCGAAGCATGTCATATTCGCGTCTACCACGTCTCGTTGGATGCTTGAACATTTTGAATCCATTCGCACGTCCAGAGTGAAATTGACGCGCGTGAAAAGAAAAAGTTTGAAGCGAACTGGACGCGCGAATGAGGCGAATTCGCGTCCGCCGCGCTAAACGCCTCATTCGCGCCGCAGGACGCGCATAAACGTGCCTTTGCATTGACTTAACATTGAAATCACTCGCGCTAGACGCTCTATTCTCGTTTGGTGTGAACGCACCATAGAGCGGGTGCATTCCCGTGAAACTGTTGCGGTTGTGCGCACACGCCCTGCCGCTGCCGAAGTTGAATTGTCTTGAACTTTTTGTACACGACGCGCAGCACAAATCATTGGAAGAGAGACTGATCCTCGCAGTTTGAGAGTTTCCAGAATCTAAATAGTTATCAGGACATTAACAGGAGGGAATTCACATGGCAGAGCATCCACGCTAAACTAAACGCAGGCCTATCAGGTAAAGTTATGTATAATTTTAATTCAAGTTAAAAAGGCTGCAGCTGCGCACTGAAACCGTTGCCATGCGGTTACTATCCATAGAGCGTTCACTCGCGGAGCGCTGTCTCCCTTTCTGTTCACCTGAGAGAACCTGCCGAAGCCTCCCTCCACTGCTGGTTTGGGGTTATTTGCTGGCTGACCAACATCCCACCCCTCCTGTGACCCATGGTTTGACTGTAGGCCTATGTGTATTCAGAGCCGGTGAGCAACGGACTTTCAAAATAATAAACTACGTTATAAAAAAAAAACTGCGTTAACGTGCGATAAAAAAAATTGTCGGCGTTAATTAATAAATGCGTTAACGCGATAATAACGTGTTAACTTGCCCAGCCCTAAATTATTCTAACGATATGTAATGCTAAATAAGGTTTGCTAGTACATTATTTCAGCAACATGACAAGCCGGTGAATTAGCATGTTTCAATTGCTAAGCAAGCACAGTGTGTGACATTTTATCTGTATGTTATGCGGCTAGAGTTTTGACACTGAGACAATGGGCTCCGACGAGGAATTCACACCCACAGCGACTTCGACGAGTCAACAGGCGGGGAGAAGAGGAAGCCGTGGTGTGCGCGGAGCATCAGGCAGGGCACGTGGGAGAAGGGGCGGAGGTCGCCGAGTGGGTCCAACTCCTGAGCATCTCAGCAGAGAGGACATGGCGCGTGTGGAGAATCTAAGATTAGAGAGGACTGCTTATTATGAACGTGTAAGTTACCTCAGTTATAAATGTTTTCCCTTTGCACATCAGGTATAATATTGTTCAATTCAATTTTGTTTATATAATATAGGCCTATGTAGTGTAATGTTAGCTGTTTATCTGTGGATAATGAGATTTTTTTTCTGTTATCACTAGGAGCAAATTCAACAATTGAATTTACAACAGACACAACAAGTGTTGAAGCAATGTTTGGCACGGGATCCAAGCCTAATCTTTGAAGTCCTCAGCCATTTGGGACCTGCTGCTCCTCCAACATTACCTCCTGTCCCCGGGCAACTATCATGGTGCATCTGCCAGAGATGCAGAGAAATGCCCACTGTGGTGGAGAGGAAGTGCTGCCTTCAACAGCCACCTCTTTGCATCTCAACTCTACCACACATGGAGGCATACATTCTGCAGGGGGGAGTATTGCGTCTGGCCCGGAGGATCTGGAATGACCTGCGTGCTGGAGTTAACCTTCCAGATGAAGGTGTAAACAACAAGCAATTTAGACATGCTGCATGTAGACAGTTTGTGGCTTGGCAGTGTGGGACTCTGGGTCCTGGTCACAGAGTGGTCATCCCAAGCTGCTGTGTCTGGGCAATCCGGGACCACTCTCCAGATCCTCATGGACAATACAGGGGATTTATTCTGAAGAGGGAGGGTATAGCTGCTGTGCGGTGTGCTTTTAAACATTTGAATGCTTTCTTGTTGTGTTTAAAAATTTAGCTTCTTTAAAATAATATTTGTATTAAAAGTTTTGTTAATATTTTTCAATACACTGTAAAAAATTTCTAACCCTCCCAAATCAAAAATTTCAAGTGACCGATAACATCTAAATTTTTCAATTGGCCGAAGTGAAATTCTGTAAATTATAAAATTAAATTTACAGATTTTCACTTAGGCCAATTGAAATTTACAGAATTTCACTTGGGCCAATTGAAAAATTTAGATGTTATCGGTCAATTGAAATTTTTGATTTGGGAGGGTTCGAAATTTTTTACAGTGTAAAGGGTTTAAAATTGAATTGTGAATTTGCTCATTTGTGATAACAAAAGCACCACTTTGCCATAGTACATTACTGAATTGTCTTTTGGATAAATTTAAAACACTAACTTTCAATAGGAATAATGAGAATCACTGGGTCAATAATACTAGTCATGCAATGTCGAGTAAGCTCACTAAGCCAAGGAATAACAACATCTTAGAAATATTGATAAAAAAAAAATATTGGCCAAATACTGTTCACAACGACAACACATCTATAAACATCAACATAATCACATACAAAAACAACAACAACATGGATTACACACCACTTCTCTTTTTTCTAGCTGCTTTCTTTTTTTGCTGGTTGTGTAAAACTGTGCTGAGACAGCAATCTCAATCAATGTCAGTCATGTGTGCAGTGAAATATATTGCATTAGTGAAGTCCCTGTATGCACTTCCTGTTGTCGAATGCGCATGCGTCGCGTCTGAACGCGTTGTTGTCTTTGGAGCTCCATCGATTTGATTTATAATTCTTGATTTTACTCTTTAAACTTACTTACAACAAAAATGTTCTACTTTTCCTTACTGAGAAGCACTACTGCTCAAACCTCATAGTTACAACGCGGACTGTTGAGCAGACGCGTCTCAAGCCTATTAGTGATCCAACGCTGGATACTCTTATAGGTTACTCCCGGGGATCACGGCTGAACGCGTCTTCTCAACACTCACTTACAAACATTTTTTCGCGTATCGTGCATCTACTCTACACCCGTACCACTAAAAAGACAGATTATATCTAAGACGTTAGTCAGAAATTAGTATTAATATTGATAGCATCACTGGTAACGTTAGTGTCGTTGCTAACTTACTGTCCATCTGTTAAAATGGCGAATATATCAGATGTAAGTAGTCTACCTTTTGGTGCAGGTGAGGACATATTTGAGCTGCACGCGGTGCAGTCTGAGCTGTAAGCTGTTGAGAAACAGATCCACGACCTTTAAGTGAGAAGCCGATCTAATATACCGGTGGTTAGCTCTTGAAACATCACGCGCCGATGCTCACAAATCAGAGATTAATGTTACTAACCCGCTGACTCCGACCTCGTCTACTCCGTGCGTTACTCAACATTGGTCCCGAGCGCCAAGGTCGCGATCAGCCATGGTCTCGTTCACTCCGGCTCCAACACGCCGCCACGAAGCCTGGATATTTCCGCAGCGGAAGACGCGAGTGTCACACCACTGTATGAACGAGGACACAGAGTAAAGGATAACAAAGGTTTATTTAGACACTGTATGAAGCTCCGGATAACTTGGAAGCACCAATGGTCAAACTCAGGGGATATAACGTTGAACTAGAGTCTTTAGAATGCATGAAACATAGGAAGTCACTCGCGGCGTGGAACTGGGTAAACGAAGCTTAGCTGGTTGAGACAAACAGGACTGGTCTTGATCTTGAGGGATTCCAGGAGATCACCGGTTACTGAGGCTGACAGAGAACACACAGAGAGAGAGTAATGAGAGTCTTGAACTTGAGGTATACTTGCGAAATACGGAGTCATAGAGAATAGCGCTGAGGAGTCACGGGTGTCTGAAGACGAGACCGGACAGTGAGCTGTGGTGTGACTGGGGTTTATATCCAGAGTGAAGTGATGAGTTGCAGGTGCAGACAATCAGAATTCGGGTGAGTGAGATTGTGACCAGGTGTGTTGAGTTGACGCTGGCTGAGGTGTGCTGAGTGGATCCGTGACAGCGAGTCAGGTCTAGACCAAGACCCTCTCCGACCCTCCCGGTTTTCGAGTTATCCACACAAAACCGCTTCTCCCCTCTTCGCGAAACAGAACGCGATGCTGTGATCATCGGTGATTCCATCGTTCGACACGTACACGCTACATTAGGTAAAAATAAGGTGTACAGTCACTGTTTTCCTGGTGCTCGTGTTTCTGAAATCGCTGCTCACGTTTCCGAGATTCTGAACGATAACGAGCACGTCGGAACTGTGGTATTGCACGCGGGAGTGAACGACATCAGGCTGCGCCAGACGGAGGTTCTGAAGAAAGACTTCAGGAATCTGATCGATACGGTACGCAGCACATCGCCTGATATAACGATCATTGTGTCAGGACCGCTTCCCACGTACCGTCTAGGACATGACAAGTTTAGTAGATTATTCGCGCTAAATGAATGGTTAACGTCATGGTGCAATGAGCAGAAAATGCTCTTTGTATATAATTGGAATCTGTTTTGGGAGCGTTCTAGGCTTTTCCGTGCTGATGGCTTACACCCAAGCAGATTCGGAGCGGATCTTCTGTCGGATAACATCTCCAAAATGTTAAATACCTTGTGACTAGTAACCAAAAGTCCAAATCATAGTCTCTGCTGCACCAAATTAACTGATATAAATATAGTGTAGAACATTGCATAGAAATTGTGTCTATTCCTCGTTTAGTGCAATCAAATAATAAATCTACTGCAGGATCTAGGAAAAATTTAGTTGTTATTAAAACAGAAAATGTTGCTATTAGTAAACAAAAACAATTTCTAAAGCTAGGTCTTTTAAACATTAGATCACTCACACCTAAGGCAGTTATTGTAATTGAATTGAGTCACAGATAATAGCATCGATGTACTTTGCCTTACTGAAACCTGGCTTAAACCAAATGATTATTTCGGTCTAAATGAGTCTACTCCATCAGGATACTCCTATAAGCACGAGCCCCGTCTGATTGGTCGTGGCGGCGGTATTGCAACAATCTATAGAGATTTTCTTAGTGTTACTCAGAAAATGGGTTATAAGTTTATTTCATTTGAAGTACTTGTACTAAATGTTACGCTCTTAGATGATAGAAAAACATCCCTATTATCTTTAGCCTTGGCTACCGTATATAGACCGCCAGGGCCTTACGCTGATTTCCTAAAAGAATTTGCAGATTTTCTCTCAGGTCTATTGGTCAATGTCGATAAAGTATTAATTGTTGGAAATTTTAACATACACGTAGATAATCAAAATGATACGTTAGGGGCTGCGTTTATAGATTTATTAAACTCCTTTGGGGTTAAGCAAAACGTTACCGGACCAACTTATCGTTTTAATCATACACTCGATTTAATTATATCACATGGAATCGATCCAACCGATATAGATATCATTCCACAAAGTGATAATGTAACTGACCATTACATGGTAACTTGCACTCGGATTTGTCTCAGCTGCTGCCTGAACCTAAACAAACAGATGAACTAGAGGAACTAACCAGCACTATGAGCACCATTCTCTCTGGAAAATTGGATATTCTTGCACCTATGAGACTAAAAAAGGTCAGAGAGAAAATGAAAGCACCATGGTACAACAATACTACGCGTGTTCTAAAGAGAGAAACCCGTAATTTAGAGCGTAAATGGAAACAAACTAATTTAGAGGTTTTTAGAATCGCTTGGAAAGACAGTACGTCACGTTATAAAAAGGCCCTAAAAGTAGCCAGGGCTGAGCATCTCCGCAAACTAATAGAAAATAACCAAAACAATCCAAGATTTTTATTTAACACCGTGGCTAGACTAACAAATAAACAAGCGTCACCTGAACAAAATATTCCGTTACAGTTTAGTGGTAATGATTTCATGAATTTTTTCACTGAGAAAATAGAAAACATCAGATCCACAATTGTAAACGTTCAATCCTCAATCGTGCCTTATAATTCAGCCTCGATTATCACCCCGCAAGAACAATTACAGTGCTTTACAACTATAGAACAAATAGAGTTAAATAAACTTATTACTTCCTCTAAAACAACAACATGTTTATTAGATCCCAATACCAACCAAACTACTGAAAGAAGTGTTACCTATAGTGGAAGAGCCTCTCCTCAATATTATTAACTCATCTTTAACTTTAGGTCATGTTCCAAGAACATTTAAAATGTCAGTTATAAAACCACTCTTTAAGAAACCACAATTAGACCCAAATAACCTAGCAAATTATAGACCCATTTCAAATCTTCCTTTTATGTCCAAAATACTAGAAAAAGTTGTGTCTGCCCAACTAGGCTCTTTCTTACAAGAAAATGACATCTATGAAAAGTTTCAGTCTGGATTCAGGCCGCACCATAGCACTGAAACTGCGTCGTTAAAATCACAAATGATTTACTCTTAGCTTCTGACCAAGGCTGTATCTCAATATTAGTTTTACTTGATCTTAGTGCTGCGTTCGATACTATAGATCACACAATACTCTTAGATCGACTACAAAATTATACCGGTGTTCAAGGACAAGCATTAAGCTGGTTCAGATCATACCTATCTGACCGATACCATTTTGTCTATTTAAATGGAGAAAAATCGATCATAACTCCAGTAAACTATGGAGTGCCGCAAGGATATGTGTTAGGCCCTCTATTATTCTCAATATATATGCTGCCACTTGGAAATATTATAAGGAAACATGGAATTAGTTTCCATTGTTATGCTGATGACACTCAACTATATATTTCATCACGGCCGGATGAAAACGCTAAATTATCCAAATTGACAGAGTGTGTTAAAGATATAAAAGATTGGATGACGCGCAATTTTCTTTTATTAAATCCAGACAAGACAGAGGTAATACTTATCGGTTCAAAAAACCGCCCACAAAACCTCTTACAATACAACTTTAACATAGTAGGGTGTCCTGTTACTTTATCCTCTACAGTAAAAGACCTGGGTGTTATATTAGATTATAACCTGTCTTTTGAAAATCATATTTCATATGTTACAAAAACAGCCTTTTTCCACCTTAGAAATATTGCTAAGCTGCGTAATATGCTAACTGTTTCTGATGCAGAAAAGTTAGTTCATGCGTTCATGACCTCGAGATTAGATTACTGTAATGCTTTATTAGCTGGTTGTCCTGCATCCTCAATAAACAAGCTACAGTCAGTCCAAAATGCCGCCGCTAGAGTTCTTACTAGATCAAGAAAATTTGACCATATAACACCAATTTTATCATCACTACATTGGATACCTATAAAGTCCCGTATTAATTACAAGGTATTGCTACTGACTTATAAAGCCCTAAACGGCTTAGCTCAAGTTTATTTAACGGATCTTCTATCGCCCTATAATCCATCGCGCTCTTTAAGATCACTAAATTCGAGGCTTTAGGTGATACTTAGGATATCCAGATCAACCAAAGGAGGGAGATCATTTTCACATTTAGCTCCAAAACTCTGGAATAGCCTTCCTGATACTGTTCGTTGCTCAGACTCGCTCTCCCAGTTTAAATCTAGATTAAAGACGCATCTCTTCAGCCAGGCATTTATATAATATTTTTAATCTTACAGTTAAATCCGGTCTCTAGTTCATAAACGCCAGAGGAGAACTGGCCCCCGACTGAGCCTGGGTTCTCCCAAGGTTTTTTTTTCTCCATTAGGTCACCTGATGGAGTTTTTCGGTTCCTTGCCACTGTTGCCTTTGGCTTGCTCAGTTGGGGATACTTAATTTAATTAATCAATAAACAATACTATTGATCAGCATTACCAAACGTGGATGTTTTACACTAGAAACAAACACTGGTGTACTATTTTATTGGACGAAGCAATGAATGGGTAATTAGAAGTCTATGGAGGAGTCAGTTGTGGTCTTTCTAGATGCTGGTATGAGAAGCATTTGCTATGAATACAGATAATGTGTCTAATGTATCTATCTGCATATGATGACCCTAGATACACTCTCTACACAAATAGCAATCTCATATAGCAACAACCTAATGCCAAGGCCTTTAGGAAGAGGTTTGGTTAGCTTATATTTACGTTCCACGTGGTCAGGTGATCCAGAGTCCTGCACGGGTCCATTTTTGGAGACCCGCCCCCGCCCGTACCCGCAAAGTTCAGCACCAGATCCGACCCGTCACCCGTGAAAATATCAAAATCAAATCCGCACCCGCCCAGACCCGTTAATAGTTGGCCCGTTACCCGACCCGTGCCCGCGAAAAATCACACACAAGCTAAAATCTATTGAACGGTGGGGACGCGTTCATAGGGTGCGCTGCCAATAACGCACCTGAAAGCTGTCACAAAGAACTGGGAAAAGTAATGATTATTAATATGTCAAATATATCGAGGAGACATTTCAATTGTTTATTAATAAACAAGTGTTTTCTGTGTCAAAGTTTAAGTTGACGATGCTGACTGACTCGCGATCTTCCAGTAGTGAGCGCGCCAGAGAGAAATTCACATTTCATACGGATTGCATAAGCAGAGAGCAGTGTTTTCTTTCTTTTTTTAAAATTGTTTTGTTTAACGCCTCAAGTTCACGCACCCGCGCCTCCGTGTCGTGATTATTGCCTACTATATTTACCTCTTATTAAATCCAGGAAAATGGTTAATGAAACATTGATTAAAATTAAGATACAATTAATACGAAACGAAATTCACTTTAAAGAAAGGCTTTCTACATAAACAAACTTAATGAAATGGTCAAAATCATGTCTGCCCACTGCATTTGTCTCCCGATATTCGGGATCATCTTATTCATGCTTTTCACTTTTCATATAATCAACATGAAATAAAAAATATAAAACAAAAATTTTTATTTAAACATGAATATGAAACTAAATCGTTTTTAATGACAGGGCTACAACACATACAGTATCAGAAATTTAATGCCGGAGCATTGCCGGTGAGGTGAGCATGTGGAGGGGGAGAAGGCTATGATTTTCGATCATTTAGGCTATCGAATATTATTTTGCTTGATACGCCAATTCTTAATATTTGGTGTTTTTAATGTCTGTTTGAGATTTCTGTGAAAGTTTTAATTGTAGGTTCGTTGCCCTGAGTGTCGCGATTTCGGTTTCATTTCGCATAGCCTACTGCCCTTATAATCATAGATGACGCCACCGTTTTTTATTTAAAAGAAAGTCCGTATGTTTGTATGTAGGCCTATATATGGGCAATTTATATACACAATACTTACTAAAATATAATTAATATAATTTTATTGCATTTGTATTATTTGTTTGAAGAGTAAAAAAAAAAATCGGTAGGTCTTAACACTTCACAACCGGCAAGTCGGTCGGACTAAAAAGGGGGAAAAAATAATTGGGTTGGTCCTAAATTGACAGGGTCGGTCGGGTTACGGCAAACAAGAATATTTTTAAGGACGGCCTGACTAAAACACATATTTGCGTATGTGTAATGGTAATTTAGACATACAAATATTGCACATATTTTTCATCCGTTACCCGCCCGCAAGGAGTTCATTATCCGCCCGCATCCCCGCCCGTGAATTTTAGGAATGTCACAATGCCGTTTTAGCCACTTTTATGCGGGTACCCGACCCGTTGCAGGACTCTGAGGTGATCAGTCCCTGTGATGGGCTACGTCTTCCACTGGTATCTTTCCACTCGCAGTGGGAGTAAACTGGATTGCTTTCCAACAGTTGCAGAGCTGCACTGAGTGCTGGAGTTTCGCTACTGGTCCTTGTGTAATCCGGAGAACTGTAGGTCAGGCGGTGGTTGATCCGTAGGATCCTTTGCAGGCTAGAGGTTACAAAGGCAAGAGTCGTGCAGCTCAGGTGTTGATTGCTGGAGCCGAAGGCCTCAACAGAAGCGGTTGATCTGCTTGAAGGTCCATGCGGGTGAAGGTTTACTTGCAAGAGTATAACCTTGGTTGTGCTGTTATTCCTTCCCTCGTCAGGTCAGAAACTGGGAGCAAGGGTGTGTTCACTTGGGAAAGCTTTTATTCCATCCAGTTAGGGAGGCGATTACTAGGGAGGCGATTACGATTCCTCCCATCACTTCCCACCTTTCCACCCTGTGGAGCTTGTGTGAATTGTCTCAAAATACACAGTTAAATTAAACGGTGTCTTTAAAACCTTGGAAATGCTTTATTTCCTTTCCAAACCTTTCTCAAAGTACTTGTGGCAGTGAAAATCCATTTCTGTGTTAGTGGGTGAGATTACATTGGCTGTTATTCCCAGTGCGGTTTCCACTGTGTGTGAACGGTTCCCTGGGTGAATAAGGAGATATGTAGGACATGTTCCTTACAGTTTTCTGAGAGTCAATAGCCACATTTCCACTGTCGGGCCAGGGCCGGGGCAGGGCTTTAAACAGGCCATGCTGGGCTAATAGCCTCGGGCCAATAGCACCGGGCCTGCGTTTCCACTGTCGGGCCAGAAGCTCCACAGAGCTTCACTAAAACACACCTGTAACACGCCTCTCTGGAACAACGTCACACTAACCCACCATTTCACCAACAAATGGAAGTTTCATCAAAAAACTAATCAGAAATCACTGGAAACAGCGTTGAAAACAAACACGATAAAAGCGGCCGTTTGCTAGCATTTTTTGTTTGTTTACTTGAATATTTAAAACCCAAGTATCGATGTTTTACCACAGATTTACAATAAAAAGTGATACATTGATCATAATGAATTAATTTATGTCAAAATGGCACATTAGTCACTCAGAAATAAATTACCGTTAGGCATGGTTCGAATTACGTGGGAACCAGTGGGAGCTGAGCTCCCATAGAGAGAGGATGAGCTCCCGTGAAAGCAGAAAAATCATACACCTGTGGGGGTCTCTAAAAATCATCAGCACCATTATTTTAAATTACAAATAAAGCACTTTTTCCTTCAGACTACTGTAGCATGACTTAAAAGATAGGACAAGATGCCAAACACATGGATCTCACGGGATCTCGTATCGTCATCACACTACATCCTTATGCTTATATCAAGTGATCAAAGTGCTCGTTGCCGCTGTGATTAGTAGCGCGGATACTGTGTTTGTTTGTGGCTCGCGCATTCTTCACTCGGACGCGTGCTTCAATCCGTTGTGGAGACTCTCTATTCGTTCCAGTGAAATTACAAAACAAAATGCACACAAACGTGTCTCTGCCTGATATACAACCACTGATAAACGTAATCGGATTTGATAAAAAAAAAACACCTATACGTGTATGGATTCGAACCCTGAACCTCTGACGCGCTTGGCGAAAGTTCTACCACTGGACCACTTAAGTACATGTTTTAACTTGTCGGAGCTGTTTATTTATTCACATGAAAATGGCTTTTTTTCACGCTTTTTTTTAATCAAATTTGTATTATATTTACAAATTTTTATATTTTTATATTACATTATAAATCTACACCGCCCCTGCTCATAGGCTACTTTTTTTTATTGAATATCAAACAATGCTTCAAACAATGTTTAAAAAACTGGTATGAATTTTTGATGGTCACTTTTTACCACATTTACAATAATATTTGTCAACAGATATTTTAAATCGTTCAATCTAAATATTAAATGTTACACTTAAATGTTAAATGTTAAATCTAAATGCTAAATCTAAATCTAAATGTTAAATCTAAATCTAAATGTTAAATCTAAATGTTAAATCTAAATCTATATGTTAAATCTAAATGTTAAATCTTAATGTAAATGTTAAATCTAAATCTAAATGTAAATGTTAAATCTAAATATTAAATCTAAATGTTAAATCTAAATGTTAAATTTCATTTCATTTTTATTTATTTGACAGGGACAATGGACAGTACGAAACTGTCCCAGAATTAGCTGCAGAGCTAAATTTCATCTTCAGTCCCTGGGCAGAAAGAATCAAATCACATTACATACAATATAATATCCCACAAGAGAAAAATATACGACACATTGTCTATCAATTAACAATAAATACATCAATATTACTACCAAAAAAAAAAAAAAAAAATATCAATATACTGTACATCCTATAAAAACACATACTATTACAAAATCAATCCCCCACGATTATAAAACCTTGACAAAACAAGAATATTTAATGATTACAGACCTGACTCCTTTTTAACCACATTTTCAAATGCAGCTTGAACTGTGTCAAAGTACAACATTGTCTAATAGCAATTGGTAATTTATTCCAGTTTTTAACAGCTCTTACTGAAAAAGCTGATCGACCAAACTCAGTAACTCTAAAATGTGCTTCACAGTCACCTCTTGATGAAGCCCTTGTTTGCCTTATGTTTTCTCTACGTGAAGCAACAAATGCTTTTAAGGGAGGAGGTGCAAGATCATTTACAATTTTATACATTAAACAACAATTGTGAAATATAATAAAATTGTCAAAAGTAAGGAAATTGTGCTTTTGGATTGATGGTATCTATTCGGTTTCTTGTCAAATGCCTTTAAAGCACGTTTGTATATGATATATAAAGGTCTGAGAGTAGATTTTCCTGATTGTGACCATGAAGTAATACAATAAGAAAAATGAGAAAAAATTAAAGAATGCAAATAAATTCTTGCGGCTTCCAGTGAAAGTTGACTCCATAAAATTTAAAATTTCTAAGTTGAGGTGTCACTGCGCGGACTATTTTTTTTATATGCTTTTCAAATGTTAAGTGCGTATCTAAAATAACTCCAAGATACTTAAAATCTGACACAATTTGTAATTTTTCACCACAGACTAATATATCAGGAAGATTCTCCTCCTTCCTTTTAATTTTAAAATACATACAGGCAGTTTTCTGAACATTTAATGTTAAACAACACTGAGTAAGCCAGTCCGAAATTTTGGACATTGCGACATCTAATTTTTGTGCAACTTGATCATTTGTTTTACCATGTACATATACAACAGTGTCATCGGCGTACATTTGAATATTTACATCCGGGCAAACATCCGGTAAATCATTCAAATACAAACTAAAAAGTGATGGCCCTAATACAGACCCCTGCGGTACTCCTGTAAAACACTCTCTCAAAGACGATACCTGCATTTCAATCCGGGTACACTGTTTCCTTGATGTAAGGTAAGATTCGATCCATTTCATTGCTTCTAACGAAAAATTAAAATATAATAATTTAGACATTAAAACGTTATGATTTAATGTATCGAATGCCTTTTTCAAATCAAGGAATACTGCACCCACAACCCCACCTTTATCTAATTTTGACCTCACATGCTCGATAAAATGACATACAGCCGTTTCCGTTGAATGCTGTTTGCGGAACCCAAATTGCATAAGGCACAATAAGTTATTTTGTGCATTTAAGTAATTTACAATTTGCTCAGTTACTACCTTTTCTAATATTTTAGAAACTAATGATAAAATTGAGATCGGCCTATAATTTTCAACTTTACTCGGATCACCTGCCTTGAGAACTGGAGTAACTAATCCAGTTTTCCAACAATTTGGGAAAATAGACTGTCCAATTGATAAATTAACAAAATGAGTAATTGAGGCTAAGAAAGTATCACTATTACTTTTTAAAAATGTACAATCCAAACCATCTATATCTTTGGCATTAGAATGTTTTAAATCCTTTATAATATTCTGAATTTTAATCTCTGAAACCGTGGTTAGATAAAATGCAGGTTTTACTGAATTTACGGGATTTAGTTCTTTATATCTACTTCCATATTTATCAGTCAAACTCTGAACCGAGTCAACAAAATAATTGTTAAATATATCAGTAATTTCATCAGGCTTATCAATTATTCTCCCTTCAAAATTTAATTCTAGACATCTACTACCTAAATTAGAGTCTTTCTTTATTAATTGATTAATAGTTTGCCATATCTTTTTACTATTACCTTTGGCCTCATTTAAAATATTAATAAAGTATTGTGCCTTAGCCTGCCGTATTATCTTAACTACATTGTTTCTCAAACTATTAAAAAGAAGTCGGTCCTGCCGTAATCCAGATTTTATAGCTTTTTTTAAGGCAATGTCACGCTTTTTCATGAGCATCCGTACCTGTTCAGTAATCCATGGTAAGTTATTCTTTTTATGCCTGTTTCCAGCAAATGTAGTATATTTATTCCTTATTTTTTGTATTTCCTCTATAAACATTTTATGCGCAGTTTCCACATCTTCAGTAGATAAAAGGGGTGCCCAATCAATTTGTCCAAGCTCTCCTTCGAACGCACTCATATCCTTTTTTAATATTCTAAAGGAATAGTTCTGTTTATTCTGTGTAGAAGTATGGTAATCAAATCTATTCTTATTTAGTTTCCTAGAAATAAGTGTAAGATTGTGATCTGACAATCCAGTTAAAAAATTAAAAATCTTTATTATTCTATCTGGTTTATTAGTAAAAATAAGATCTAATAAAGTTTGCGAAGTGGCTGTAATTCGTGTAGGGCCCTCAACCATTTGTCTAAAATCATATAATTTTGTTATTTCACTTAATTTTTTTTTGGTGATTTTATCAGACCAATTAAGATTGAAATCCCCCATAACAAGACACTCTTTACGCAAATCAATTTCTATAAGCAGATTTTTAAAATGTTTATAAAATGAGATATCAGATGAAGGAGGTCTATAAACTGCAACTATAGTAAAGGACATTTGCGAAGATAAAGTAATTAAAACGGCAATACATTCAAAATCTTTTGAGCATTCAAGTTGAACTTGTTCACATTTAAAATGATCTTTAACATAAATAAGGAGCCCTCCTCCTCTACCAGTTTTCCTATCGTGTCTGAAACATTTATACCCATGCATTATCAAAGCAGCACTAGGAGAAGTTTTTGTTAACCATGTTTCTGATAAACACAAAAAATCTAAATTTGAATCGTTAAGCAAATGTTCAATTTGTTCATGTTTTGGTAACACACTTCTTATATTTAAATGTCCTCCCAAAATACCCTTCGGTTTAGCCCCGCGGTCCCAAATTACTTTAGAATGGTTCATTGTTTGAAAATATTGCAGCTTACGATGCCTTTCGACAGCCGACAGTCCATTGCGTCTCCCGTCGACCAACACACGGCGACAAGTCGAGCCAGCCCTCCCGACACAGCCGGACAGCACATCCAGACTACAGCCAGTTCCGGCCTGGCCACCAGCATCCACCGCGGGAAATGCAGGTAAGTCTCCAGCAAGTGAGTCTCCAACAGTCAAGCCGCGGCCAATCCCAAACCGACCACAAGTATCCACTGGCGGCATCTGAATAACACCTCCAGGTGATGCGCCAGAATTCAATTCGACACCACCGACAATATCCACCAGCGGCGACTGCAAGTGTTCTAGCCAGAACTGGTTTGGTGGCCCTGGGAAGTCTATGGTCGTTCACAGCTTGGTCTCATGAATGGAGGGTTGAGGTGGACAATGGGCAACCGTTGATTAGATTAGCCTGTGATCAATGGGTCGTTGATGTCGTCACCTCTGGCCATCCTGATTACCATAGTCATTTAGTGTCTTTCACATCCTATCACATCCTCTTCTTAATCACATTGAGACAAAGAGAAGAGGTCAGACCCAAAATGATTCCTAAGAATGAGCATAACATAAAAACGGACGATAACAATGAGTTGCTGATAAAATGAGTAATGAGTTTAATCGATTATTACTTGAAGCAAATACAATGTTTATATGATCATATTTTCTTAATCTAGTAAGAACTCTAGCAGCTGCATTTTGGACTAACTGTAGCTTGTTTATTGAGGATGCAGGACAACCAGCTAATAAAGCATTATAGTAATCTAGTCTCGAGGTCATGAATGCATGAACTAACTTTTCTGCATCAGAAACTGATAGGATATTACGTAGCTTAGCAACGTTTCTAAGGTGGAAAAAGGCTGTTTTTGTAACATATGAAATATGACTTTCAAAAGACAGGTTACAGTCGAGTTTAACACCCAGGTCTTTTACTGTAGAGGATAAAGTAACAGGACACCCTACTATGTTAAAGTTGTATTGTAAGAGGTTTTGGGGTTTTAAACCGATAAGTATTACCTCTGTCTTGTCTGGATTTAATAAAAGAAAATTACGCGTCATCCAATCTTTTATATCTTTAACACACTCACGGCCGCATGAAATATATATTTGAGTGTCATCAGCATTACAATGGAAACTATTTCCATGTTTCCTTATAATATTTCCAAGTGGCATCATATATATTGGGAATAATAGAGGGCCTAACACAGATCCCTGCAGCACTCCATAGTTTACTGAAGTTATGATCGATTTTTCTCCATTTAAATAGACAAAATGGTAGCGGTCAGATAAATACGATCTAAACCAGCTTAATGCTTGTCCTTGAACACCAGTATAATTTTGTAGTCGATCTAAGAGTATTGTGTGATCTATAGTATCGAACGCAGCACTTAGATCAAGTAAAACTAGTATTGAGATACAGCCTTGGTCAGAAGCTAAAAGTAAATCATTTGTGATTTTAACGAGCGCAGTTTCAGTGCTATGATGCGGCCTGAATCCAGACTGAAACTTTTCATAGATGTCATTTTCTTGCAAGAAAGAGCCCAGTTGAGTGGACACAACTTTTTCTAGTATTTTAGACATAAATGGAAGATTTGAAATGGGTCTATAATTTGCTAGGTTATTTGGGTCTAATTGTGTTTTTTTAATGAGAGGTTTTATAACTGCCAGTTTAAATGTTCTTGGAACATGACCTAAAGATAAAGACAAGTTAATAATATTGAGGAGAGGCTCTTCCACTACAGGTAACAATTATTTCAATAGTTTAGTTGGTATAGGATCTAATAAACATGTTGTTGTTTTAGATGAAATGATAAGTTTATTTAACTCTTTTTGTTCTATAGCTGTAAAGCACTGTAATTGTTCTTGCGGGGTGATAATTGAGGCTGAATAATAAAGTGTGATTGAAGATTGAACGTTTACAATTGTGGTTCTGATGTTTTCTATTTTCTCAGTGAAGAAGTTCATGAAATCCTTACTACTAAACTGTAACGGGATATTTTGTTCGGGTGATGTCTGTTTAATTGTTAGTCTAGCCACGGTGTTAAATAAAATCCTTGGATTATTTTGGTTACTTTCTATTAGTTTGCGGAGGTGCTCGGCCGCTTTTAGGGCCTTTCAGACTGATCTCATGAAATGGCGTATGTATGACAAGCCAATTCGATTTCCATTTTGGCGTGCTATCAACACGCATAATCGTTAAAATCACAAATGATTTACTTGTTTTAACAATTGTTCTTTGAACCGTCTCCAACTGGTTCAAAATGCCGCAGCCAGGCTTTTAACAGGAACAAACAGAAGGGCACACATTACTCCGATTTTATTTTCTCTCCACTGGCTTCCGGTAAAATACAGAATTGATTATAAAATTTTAATTTTAACTTTTAAAGCACTACATGGACAGACGCCTCAATATATCACTGACATGTTGACCCCTTACTCTTCGTCTCGTATTCTTCGCTCCTCAGGTCAAAATCTCCTGATGGTACCTAAAACCCGCCTTAAAACTCGGGGAGATCGCTCTTTCCAGGCGACTGCTCCAAAAATGTGGAATGCCTTGCCCTTGTCATTGCGTGTGGCCGATTCTATTGTTTCTTTTAAAAAACAGCTGAAGACATTACTATTTAGACAAGCTTTTAGTTGATTGTGTTTTTTATGTTTTATGTTTTTTGTTTATATGATGCTTTTTAAATTGTATACTGCTACTTGTAAAGCACTCTGTGATTCTTTCTGTGATGGGTGCTATATAAATAAAGTTTACTTACTTACTTTACTATAATCGCTTTTCAGTGTGTTTATCAACGCCGTTGACTTAACATTACATTATAAATATGACCTAACGTTACCCCAACTCCGTCCCTAAACCTACCCGTCACTGGGGTTAATACCATGTATAGATTATAAATGTAAGATCTCAACTCTACTCCCACACCTAAACATACCCATTTTATGGACAATATTAAAAATGATAAAACGTAATGGACAGATATGTAGGAAAATGGCATTTTTATGAACAATAAAAATGCAACTACCCATAAACATTTCTTAAAACTACCTAGGCAACAATTATAAAGAAAAACAACAGACAAACGAGTATAATCACAATACTTAACCTTAAAACACAACATCGATTCACAAAATACACCAATTTTATTAGCTTGATGTAATCCAAACCTTCAGAATCCATATATTATTTGCAAGAAAAAGATCAAAACTCAGCCCTTTATCCAGTAATCGTCATCTTGACCGTAAACGTCAAACCCCGCGCTTGTTATGAATTCAAATTAAAAAATTGCGCCCTCAAGCGCTACGACAGGTTACTAGGTTATGGCAGTAATATCAAACGCTCATTGGCTCTCGCCTCGCCTGCTTCGTCACAGATTGCGTCATGCACATTCACATTTGAAATGAAGCGCGCACTGCCGCTGTCATGAACTGCTCCGAGACTTGAAGGTAGAGATCCAAATGCAGCTTTATTCAAGGGGCAATCCAAAGGCGTAATCCAAAGTACAGGCAATGGGTCAAAACACAGGAAGGCAGTCCAAACAATCAAAACAGGCAGGGGTCAGAGGCAAAAGAGTAATCCAGGGAACAGGCAAGAGATCCAAAAAACCAAGAGACATGAAAACAGGTAAAATGCTCGGAAATGCAGACTAACAGTACAACAAGACTTCGCCGTGAGTGAATGAATGAACATGGTATAAATAGACAGACTAACAGGATGAGACAGGTGAATGCAATCAGTGAATGAGGTACAGGTGAATGTGATCAGTGATAAGTGATGATGAGTCCAGGCAGTGAGTTATGGGAACTGTAGTTTGTGAGTGAATAGGAGAGTCTTATGTGGAGTGCCCTCTGGTGGCTCTCAAGGGCACTCCAGCTGGTGATCGTTACATAGCCCCCCCCCTTTAAGGAGCGGATTCCAGACGCTCCTAAACTGTCCAGGAGGGAGGTGGAGCGGAGGCGGACCCGGGGGCGGGATGGAGGGCCAGGCCCGTGGAGCGGCAGAGGACCTGGATACTGCAGCAGGATGGGAGGCCAGGGCGGATCCGGCTGTGCAGGTGACCAGGGTGGAGCAGGCTGTGCAGGCGACCAGGGCGGAGTGGCCAGGGCGGAGCAGGCTGTGCAGGCGACCAGGGCGGAGCAGGCTGTGCACGTGAACAGTCTCTGGATCGGCAGACGTGACGTGAACAGTCTCTGGATCGGCAGACGTGACGTGAACAGTCTCTGGATCGGCAGACGTGACGTGAAGCGTCTCTGAGCTTGACGGGACCAGCGGCGAAGATGACTCTGAGCTGGACGGGACCAGCAGCGAAGAGGGCTTTGAGCTGGGCGGGACCAGCGGCGAAGAGGGCTTTGAGCTGGGCGGGACCAGCGGCGAAGAGGGCTCTGAGCTGGACGGGACCAGCGGCGAAGAGGGCTCTGTGCTGGGCAGCGATGAGGGCTCTGTGCTGGGCAGCGATTAGGGCTCTGTGCTGGGCAGCGATGAGGGCTCTGTGCTGGGCAGCGATGAGGGCTCTGTGCTGGGCAGCGATGAGGAGGGCTCTGTGCTGGGCAGCGATGAGGAGGGCTCTATGCTGGGCAGCGATGAGGGCTCTGTGCTGGGCAGCGATGAGGGCTCTGTGCTGAACGGGACCAGCGGTGAAGAAGGCTCTGTGCTGGACGGGACCAACGGTAAAAAGGGCTCTGGATCGGTGGGCATGTCGCTTGCTGTCTCAGGAGCGGCGGGCACGACGCATACTGCCTTGGCTTCGGCAGATCTGGCGTAAAGTGTGGGCTCGGCTGGACTGGCGTGAAGTGCAGGCTCGGCTGAACTGGCGTGAAGTGCGGGCTCCACCTCGCCCACTATGATAAGTGATGATGAGTCCAGGCAGTGAGTTATGGGAACTGTAGTTTGTGAGTGAATAGGAGAGTCTTATGTGGAGTGCCCTCTGGTGGCTCTCAAGGGCACTCCAGCTGGTGATCGTTACAGCCGCGCAGCCCGAAGACGGATTCAATTTTCATGGATTTGAATTAATAACTTAAATTCTGCTCTGTTACCTCATACAAAACCACTGCCAGAGAGGACTGCGACACATCGTCACGTGAACAACTTTTGGTACTGATTTTGACATTTTCTCATTAGATAAATTATTGTGATTATATTTGTCTGTCTGTTGTTTTTCTTTATAATTGTAGCCTACGTAGTTTTAAGAAATGGTTATGATTAGATGGTAGGATTAGCAAACGTCCGGTGATAATGGTACGTGTAAGATTCACGTCTGAGGCTGTTAAACTGTGACATCTACACGTTTTCCAAAGGGGACCAACATGATTATTTCACGTACATTTTGCTCCGTTTCGCTCGGACATTTAACGGCGTAGACAAACACGCGGAAGATGACGGTTCGTTTCGGCGTGAACATACACGCGAATAGCTCAAAATGCGTATAAATAACATGCCACTTTTGACTTGAAAGTGGCGTGTATGTTTACGCAAAGTCATGATGTCATGTTGGGCCTTTTTATAACGTGACATACTGTCTTTCCACGCGATTCTAAAGACCTCTAAATTAGTTTTTTTTATATTTACACTCTAAATTACGGGTTTCTCTCTTTAGAACATGCGTAGTATTGTTGTACCATGGTGCTTTACTTTTCTCTCTGACCTTGAATCTAATTGGTGCAACAATATCCAGTGTTCCAGAGAGAATGGAGCTCATAGTGCTAGTTAGTTCTTCTAATTCATCTGTTTGTTTGGGTTCAGGCAGCAGCTGAGACAGATTAGATAAGCAATTTGAGAAATGATCTACGGTGGATGGAAGGATTTTTCTGCCTGGTCGATAACGTGGCGCAGCATGATATATTACAGGAGTACGTAATATGCAAGTTACCATGTAATGGTCAGTGACATCATCACTTTGTGGAATGATATCTATATCGGTTGGATCGGTTCCATATGATATAATTAAATCGAGTGTATGATTAAGGCGATGAGTTGGTCCGGTGACGTTTTGCTTGACCCCAAAGGAATTTAATAAATCTGTAAACGCATCTGTAAACCCCTAACGCATCATTTGGAATATCTACGTGTATGTTAAAATCTCCAACAATTAATGCTTTATCGACATTGACCAATAGATCTGAGAGAAAATCTGCAAACTCTTTTAGGAAATCAGCGTAAGGTCCAGGCGGTCTATATACGGTAGCCAAGGCTAGAGATAATAGGGATGTTTTTCGAACATCTAAGAGCTTAACATTTAGTACAAGTACTTCAAATGAAATAAACTTATAACCCGTTTTCTGAATAACATTGAGAATATCTCTATAGATTGTTGCAACACCGCCGCCATGACCAATCAGACGGGGCTCGTGCTTATAGGAGTATCCAGATGGAGTAGACTCATTTAGACCGAAATAATCGTTTGGTTTAAGCCAGGTTTCAGTAAGGCAAAGTACATCGAAGCTATTATCTGTGACTATTTCATTTACAATAACTGCCTTAGGTTTAAGTGATCTAATGTTTAGAAGACCTAGCTTTAGAAATTGTTTTTGTTTACTAATAGAAACATTTTCTGTTTTAATAACAATTAGATTTTTCCTAGATCCTGCAGTAGATTTATTATTTGATCTCGCTAAATGAGGAATAGACACAGTTTAGTAACTGAGTAACGCACGGAGTAGACGAGGTCGGAGTCAGCGGGTTAATAACGTTAATCACTGATTTGTGTGCATCGGCGCGTGATGTTTCAAGAGCTAACCGCCGGTCTCTTAGCTCGGCTTGTCTCACTAAAAGGTCGTGGATCTGTTTCTCAACAGCTTCCAGCTCGGACTGCAATGCGTGCAGCTCAAATGTGTCCTCACCTGCACCAAAAGGTAGACTACTTACATCTGATTTATTCGCCATTTTAACCGATGGACAGTAAGTTAGCAACGACGCTACCAGTGATGCTATCAGCATTAATACTAATTTATGACTAAACTCTTGGATATAATCCGTCTTTTTAGTGGTACGGGTGTAGAGTAGAAGCACGATAGGCAAAGAAAAAAGTTTGTTTGTAAGTGAGTGTGGAGAAGATGCGTTCAGCCGTGATCCACGGATGTAACCTATAAGAGTATCCAGCGTTGGATCACTAAAAGGCTTCAGACGCGTCTGCTCAACAGTCCGCGTTGTAACTATGAGGTTTGAGCAGTAGTGCTTCTCAGTGAGGAAAAGTGGAAAATGTTCGTTGTAAGTGAGTTTAAAGAGAAAATCAAGAATTATAAATCAAATCGATAGAGCCCCAAAGACAACAACTTGTTCAGATGCGACGCATGCACAATAGAAAGGACTGAGTAATATTAAGTACTGAGTAATATTAAGAAACTACATGTACTTACTACAGGGTTAGGGTAGGATTAGGGTTTGGTTGAGGGTTAGTTGCATGTAATTATGCATAATTTACTGTTATTACTATGGTAAGTACATGTGTTAGGGGTAAACAGTTTAGGACCCAAGGACCAGATGTTTGAAAGAAGACCCGGAGTCAGAATTATAAAAAATTGAAGAAAAGTTTACTGAAGATAGTTTGCAGTTTCATCAACAGAAGTCAGCTTCAAGACTCACACAGGAGTTCTTTGGCCGCCCCGCTTTCAGTTACAAAGATCACAGCAGTTATACCATTTCCAAGGTCTAAGCTACGTCATTGAATGATTCTGATTGGCTAAGAAATTGATAAACATAGTAATTTTCCACACATATACAGATAGACAGAAGCATATCTCCATAGATTATGCCGCTGACACTCGGACCCTGAAGTTAGGCATGTCGTGACCTTCCAGTTTTCAGATTTGGGTTGCTGGGTGCCAGCATGTGCCGAACAACAACTGAGTCAAATCTCCAACAATGCTATAGTGGTTACTTAACCTGTAAGAAAGAAGACTAACACACACAACCGACACACATCTTTTCCAAGGTTGGATTCGGCCAGGCTCTAACTATAAACAGGAGTCTCGTCTCAAAACATCAAGATAACAAGTTATTTCTCTCAGGATAGGACACTTTATTCTAAATGGAAAATATAGGCTTTAACTGACAAATGGTACCTTAAACTATAGACTTCAATGAACCCTATGTGTTTTAACATGTTGAAGACCTTTCTCAAACATAAAACAGTCCCTATGTCATTTCTGGAAGCAATGGACAAGCAATGTAAATAGTAAATAGGCAAGCAATGTTACTACATTTAAATATCAAATACTGACATTAAAGAATACATGAAAATAACATTTCAGTTATCACACTGGTAACTTCAATAACAAAGTGAAATCTCCAGAGAAGTCATTCAAATCATTTGATAGTTAGAAGGAAAAAATATGGATTAATACCTTGATTATAATCACTCATTACATATACATTGAAGCAGCAGTGGATTCCAATCCACCCCCTTCACATGTAACATATGTAACAAAGACACTGTAAAATAAAGTGTTACCGAACGTTTTCACTCAACATTATGAGAACATCAGTCAAGGACAAATAACATCACAAGGACGTTCAATGACCGTTGTTATAAGAACGTTTTTCTCTCAACGTTACGAGAATGTATTTTAACTCTAAAAACATTATTTCAGAAAAGTTTTTTACTAACATTTACATAACTATTACATAACGTTAGTGAAAGTTATGAGAACGTTTCCTGTTAGCTCCAGTGTGGGTCCTCTCATGTGTTTTCAGATGTTCTGACTGACTGAATCTCTTGTCACAGTGTGAACACTTGTAAGGTTTTTCTCCAGTGTGGATCCTCTCATGTGTTTTCAGATATGATGACTGACTGAATCTCTTGTCACAGTGTGAACACATGTAAGGTTTTTCTCCAGTGTGAATCCTCATGTGTTGCTTCAGGTGACTAGTACTAGTGAAACTCTTTTTGCACTGATCACACGTGTGCGGCTTCTCTCCAGTGTGGATCCTCTCATGTGATCTCAGATGTGATGACACCCTGAATCTCTTGTCACAGTGTGAACACTTGTAAGGTTTTTCTCCACTGTGGATCCTCTCATGTTTTTTCAGATCTGTTGACTGACTGAATCTCTTGTCACAGTGTGAACACTTGTAAGGTTTTTCTCCAGTGTGAATCCTCATGTGTAGCTTCCGGTGACTAGTCATAGTGAAACTCATCCCGCACTGATCACACGTGTGTGGCTTCTCTCCAGTGTGGATCCTCTCATGTGTTTTCAGAGATGATAGTTGACTGAATCTCTTGTCACAGTGTGAACACATGTAAGGTTTTTCTCCAGTGTGAATTCTCTGGTGCAGCTTTAAGCAGTTCGCTGTAATAAAAGTCTTCTCACACTCAAAGCACATGTACTCTCTCACACCAGTGTGTCTTTTCTGATGTATTTGTAAATGTTGCAGCTGTGAAAAACTCTTTCCACACTCAGAACATGAATGTGGCTTCTCCTTTGTATGAACTGCCAGGTGTGTCTTCAGGTCTGATGCCTTAGGATATGGTTTTCCACAATGATCACATGTGTACGGCTTCTCTCCAGTGTGGATCCTCATGTGACCATTAAGGTGTGATGATTGACCGAAACTCTTCCCACATTGATGGCATACATGTGGCTTCTCTCCTGTATGAATTCTCATGTGAATCTTAAGAGATTGTTTGGTTGTAAAACTCTTTCCACACTGAGAGCAGGTGAAAGATTTCTTGGCTCTTCTTTTCTTTAAAAATGTCTTTTTAGTCTTTGAACGACTCAAGGGTTTTCCTCCAGGTTTGACATGATGTTCCTCCTTCACTTCACTCAGTTTTTCACTCTCCTCGCTCTCTTCCATCAGGTCTGAAATGAAAGAAAACTCATTTTCAAATTTTCTAAAGTTTACTGGTGGGATTCTCTCTGAAATTTGTCTGAGATCCTCCAGCCGTGATTAAAGCTTCTTCTTGGGGGAGATTCTCTGAGAACTGGTCGAGTACTCTCCCGGCCGAGATTAAAGCATTTAAAAGACATTGGGTCTCATTCATGAAACATTTGTAAATATACGAGTAAATATGTGAGTTATTTGCGCGTAAAGAGACATTGCCGAAAACTCTTCTCCTGATTCACAAATACTTTGTAAACGTCAGATTTGATAGTGAAATGTGTGTGTGGGTTAATGAATTCCAATCAGTCGTAAATGGGACGCGCGTGCACGCTCAATCTCTCAATGAGGGGTGGGAGATATTGACAAAAATGAATATCTCGATATTTTTTTCCAATATCTTGATATCGATATTCAGACGATATTTTTGCCATCCTTCAAAGAAATGTGTGCAAACTGGCAAAGAAGGTCCAGTTGGTCTTTTGACTTGCTGCATTTGACCTATATTATTGTAGGCTATAGAAAAAAACAATAAAGGAGCTAACTAAACAGAATCTGAGGTAGCCCCTATACTTTTCCCACTTACAAAAAAAAAAAAAAAGGACCTAGGCACCTCTTGCAACAGTGATTATTAAATCAAACAACAATATTGTTGATGATTAATTCAAAGTAAAAAATTTTCATTTCAAAACGCTATAAATCCATCAATTTTTTCCCCAAAACGCTATAAATCCTTTTTTTTTCTCAAAAATTGATGGTTTGTCTTTTTAAAAAAGTCTTTTGTCTTTTATTTTTCGTGTTTGCATTTATGAGGAAAAAACAATATTTCTGGACAGTTCTCCATTATGGACGCGAGCACTCTGAAAGCGGCACTAAGACTTTCAAACTTTCACAGAGACCTCAAAACAGACAGCACAAAGCCTTTCTTTAAAACGAATTTCGTTTTGTATTAATTGTATCTTAATTTTAATAAAATTTTCATTAACACATTTCCTGGATTTAATACATAAAAAGTAAATAGCAATCACAACATAAGGTGCTTGACTTGAAACTGGAGATTATATCATCATGAACCGGACCGTAGCCTACTAACCTCACAGGCCTAAAAAATTTGAAATATATTTACAGAAAGCTGGTTCTAAACAAAACCATCCAAAACAAAATAAAACTATGTAGCCTAATAAATGTGCATTTCACGGGTGCGTTCATAGCCTACTGCGAAGATCGCGAGTCTATAGCCTATCGTCAACTTCATCTTTGCAGCCGACACAGAAATTAATAAACAATTAAAATGTCTTATTGCAATATTTTACATATTCATAATCATTACTTTTGCTGGTTCTTTGAGGCAGCTTTTTAGGTTTATAGCGTTTTGGAAAAGAGCTCTCACGTAGCCTACAAACACCGTTTCACCAAGGCACAGCGGCCCTTCAGCACATAAGAAAAAAAGAGAAAAAGCACGGACTTACTAATTACGAAACTTTGATGTGGTTGAACAGGTGAAACAGTCACAAATTCTTCTGCAACTCAAACCTTCTCAGTACGAGTTATGAAGGAAGAGAACAGCATTACAGTTTTCAGCGCGTCCTCCTCTGATTGCTGTGTTCTGACTGAAAAAGTGCGTGCAAGAGCACATGCGCAAAACGTAGGTTTGTAAAATGACATATGATAAAATAAAAATAATTAATTTATCATTTTACAAACCGGTTTTGCACATGTGCTTCTGCGCGCACTATTTCGAATTTACGTATGAATGTGTGTTTTTAACGACACGGGACCATGGGCTGGGCCACTCGGAGGTTGCTTCCGGGAATAGCACTGCACTACAGTGTTAAAAATCGCTACATATAATTGTTTAGAAGGTTATAGTGTGCATTATTTGTTTTCTCTTTAACTTCTTTCAGCTCTTTTCATGTTTGGGGGGTCGGATTGTACAAATTATGAAATATTCGATATCCCAATTTTGCATATCGTCCAGACAACAATTTGGATATTATCGTCTAAACGATATATCGCCCACCTCTACTCTCAATTACCATAAATCTCGCCCATTAAAACTGACTCACAACTATACATGGGCATCATATTATGACACGAAACGAAGGATTTCAACATGTCTTCTCAAAAGCGAATGAAGAAGAGAAATTTCTCAGATGCAGAAATTTAAGTTTTATTTTCAGAAGTTCATTCAAAATGCCACATTTTATTTTCAAGCGTGCATAGTGGCGTATCAGGTCCAAAAAAAAAAGGATTTTTTTGGTAATAATGCTTTAGGTAAAAATGCTTGGCAGCATAGGCCTATTACAGATGCAGTTAATGGAGTTTCATCGGTTAATCGAACAGTCCCAGAAGTGAAAAGAAAATGGTTCGACATGAAGCTTGACTGCAACACTTGTGGACTTGTAAAAAAATCAATTAAAAAAAATAAAAAGCGAATAAACAGCTTGAATATAAAATAAAAAAAATAAATAAAAATAAAAAAAAGACTTGAGTGTTCCGTTTGCAGATGCTATACGCTGATTTCACGCAGCCGTTATTTTGAAATCGAAAGCGAGGCTCCGGTGGGAAGAAAACCGGAAGTGTCGCCTTTAATCATAGGAGAGTCGTGAATGCGATGGCGTATTGTCGTGTTTAATGATGTTTTGTCAATTCTAAAACTGTACATACATTTCTTTCATACTTTAGACTATATACAGTGAAATTCATTTATAAATAAAATATTTTTTTTTATATTATTCAGAAAGTAAAAAAAGAAGCAGGAATGAACTATATAAATATCCTATATTGGATATTAACATCCAAAAGTGTAAATCGCGGCAGCAGCTTTAGGTTGGTAGTCCAAAGCCATTGTTGTTTATCTTTACTTCCGGGGTTTTTCCCACCGGAGCCTCACTTTCGATTTCAAAATGGCGGCTGCGTGAAATCAGCGTATTACTGGCTCTCGTAATAAAAGTAAAAAGAAAAACCATATGTACCGGTAATTACTATATATAATATTTTTTTCAAAATGCTGTGTAAATATGTACCTGATTAAGGTGAATTAAAATGCAGCCTTATTAATGAGCAAAACATTCGGATGTTAAACGCACTATTTACGCGTGGCTGGGAGCAGGTGTAGATTTCTTTCGTACCAACTAACATTTGGAAAATACGAACATTTTAATGAATCCGAAAATTTTAGCCAAAACCACTTTACACACGTGTTTCATGAATGAGACCCATTGTCTGAAGTGTGTCGGTTATTATTGGTGTGCAGAAAGTTAGTTAGGGGAACAAGTTAGAGATAGGAGACGTCGACTGTAGTCGCGACCCATAGAAACTATCGTCGACTGTAGACGTTTGGGGACGTTGATTGTAGACGAGACGCAGGTAGACTTAGGTCAGGTGCGAAATAAGGAAAACATCTACCACAGTATACATGTTTTGTAAAAATACGCACAAAATTCAGGTCAAAATTCTAGTAACACTGTTCGAAATTGTAAACCATATAAAATAAATGTAAAATAAAACTGTTCAAATATTTAAACTTAGTTTGACCTGATGTTCACAATCAAAATGAAACCTTTTACTGACCATTTGATAAAAAAAAAAAAAAAACAGAAACTTTTGCCGCAATTTCACAGTTTAACTGCTTATCTAAATGTGATGAAGTGCTTGAATGTTTCTAACATGAATGTTCTTCAGCATCATGAATGAATGAAGAATAAACACCAACCTCTTTGTTCTTCAGGATCTTCAGTGTGTTTCATTCTGCAGGGTTCTGGATCACTCATGTTCTCACTGTCCTCTTTAATAAACTCAGTCTTTGCAGATTTCAGCTCTTCCTGATGCTCTGATGCTCATCTTCACTTGTAGCTGATGGGAATTTACAGCATTTATTGGAGAATTGCTGTGGGAGGAGCTTGACTTATGATGAATTACAGTGGGAGGAGTTGATCGGCCAAAATCAAAAATATTTAAGTTACTGAGTTTGTTTTATGTTCATGGACTACAGAATATAATAATGTCAATTTTCCCAAATATAAATAATGGTAAGAAAAACATTTGAAAGCATAAACTGTGGTGGCAAGCAATTTTCTATTACTGAATAAGAGACAAACATGTATCAAATGACCGTGAGAGGAGGGCATCCTTCCTCATTATTGTCCTGAATCCCCCAAGGTTATTTTTCTAGGATAAATGAAGATTTCTCTCAGTTATAACTTACACATTGTTACATAATTTATCACATGCTACCTTTGAGTGGAGACCCCCTGTCTCGGTCATACATTACTTACACGTTTATTTGCATGTATACAAAAGTCATACACATACATCATAAGGGTTAATAACAGTTCATGTAACAGAGAATCATGGGACTTCACATGCAATCCCTGTGCATTTTATTACCATCATGTTTTCTAAGTTTATAGGAATATAAGAAAATGTAAACACATAGAACATATACAATTTCTACCACAACAGAAATAAACATAGGCAACATAACGTAATCATCAAATACCCCCAGTCTGTTGACACCAATGAAATGAGCTTTAAGTGTCAATTTACAGGAGATCTGAAGACATCAGCTTAATAAATGAGGTGAAAACAGGAACTATTGTCATGAAATAAAGAGTGTTTTCAGCAGATCTGTTAATATTGATGAGCCTCAGACTATCAACACTCACTCAACAAGCCATTCAGGATCATCAGCAGATCATCTCACTTTATTCTGAGTGTTTGCTGTTAGAAACACATTATTTGAGTCAAGATACGTGAATATGTAACAGATTTGTGTACAGAAACTGACAATGATAATAATACTCTTAAAAATAAAATAAAATGTAACGTTTCCGGTATCAAACTTTATTAATATTTATCTATATTCCTATGGGATTGAGATTTCCCTCGTTCGTTACTCATGCAGTAATCTGCCAAAGATACTTGTCTACAAAGAAATAAAGGTAAATGGCAAAAGCAACACTTGGGATCGAATCCTATCAATTCTTCTCACAGATCTCCAACTTTAACTCTTGACTTGACATTCAGTAACAGTTCTCACACAAACATCGAGACAATCACACAAACGAACACAAAATCGCTCAGGTCTGAATGAACTCAACATATTCTCCTCATGCTCGCTGCTGCTGCACTAAATGTTTATTTCAGAAGGAAGACGCCAGAAAAGACGCACAAGTATCGCTGAGATCGATGAAAACAATACAGAAATGAGTCTGTCGCTTAATCAAACTCTATAAAGTATGTGTAATGGTTGTATATATGAGAAATACCGTGAACTGCTCTCCTCTCCTCAGAAGACTCGACGCTGAAACTCTCAATGACGGAAGAGACGGCGCGAGCGAGCGGTGACGTCATCGGCCGCCAACGCACGCGCGTACGGGACACCCCCGCAGCCAATCAGGGCCACGCAGATTCAGCTTTACTAGTAGCCTTCCATTATTATTTTTTTTAGAACTGAAGTGACTCCAGTTACTAAAGGTGAAAGGAACTTTTGGGTGGTTCTGATTCATTCGGTTCGAGAGTAGAGATAAAATCCCGAGGCACTAACGCACACTAGCACACACACGCAAGGTCTCTCGCTCCCTCTCTCTGCCTCTCTCTCTTGCTTCCGGGAGATTTTAACCGATTTGCGGGCATCAGTGAGCCACTATCAATATGCGGGACACTACCGGAACTTCAGGGAGACTTGGGATGTCTGTAAAAGTTACTAATTACATCTTCAACAGTGTAATAAGATTACTGTACTATTTTTAAAGAGCAATTACTTTTAGAATAAGAAGTAATTCAATTACAGTAATTAATTAATTACTTAGTACTGCAATGCACTGATTACACAATTATGCTGATAGATCACATCCTGGGGCTGTATTCACAAATAATTTTAAGGCTAAAAGTAGCTCCTAACTGGCGAATTTAGGAGCAACTCCTAAAAATAATGGGCGTGTCACTCCTAACTTTAGGACTCCTGATTTTTTTGACTAAGAGTAATTCACGAAGCATTTTAGCCCTAAAAGTAGCACCTAAGCCTGGGACAGCTTAAAAGAAGTCGAGAGGACTCCTAACTCACTAAGACCTATTCACAAACCGCTTTTTGTGGCATTTCACGTTGCGATGTTTTGAAATGCGTATGCAGCGGCTACAGGAGCTTCCCATCGTGAGGGAACAATTTAGCATTTTAGGGCACAACTAGGGATGCAATAACGCCACCAAAAACAACCAAAACTAGGCTACTCATTGCATGTAAACTAATTGTAACGTTTCATTGTGAATGAAATTAAAATGTTCTTCTCTTTGCAAACGTAGGCAGAGGCATATAGTGACAGATTAATTAAATAATGTTGCAAAGATATTGCATCAATCCATATGTTTCATTAGGCTACTAGGCTATTTGTTTTGCCTTACTCTTTATTCATTTAGGCTATTTATTCAGTTATTCATCATCTTCCGTCCTTCGCACTACTTGTGTAGCGCACGCATTCTCAGACTTGTCACCTGTCACTCATCATCGTAGGGGAGGTGTTTGGAATCATTCCCGCGTTACAATCATCAGCCAATCAAGGTGGTCACTTCAGTCAAGCTCGTGCATGAGTAATGATGTCATCCATAGCAACGAAGACTCACTCTTAGTTTAGGAGTTGTCATTTTTCTTTACTAAGAGTAGGTCTGAAAGGCATTGTGAATAACTTTTAAGAGAAAACTCCTAGCTAAAATCTTTTAGTGCGATTTAGGAGTACTCCTAGTGGTAAGATAAAATGCTTTGTGAATACGGCCCCTGTATTGTATTTTAAAGACTATTTAATATTACCTCCAATCTTTGACTAGGCTTTGCATGTTGCATATTAATTGTTCTAGGAACCTCAGATAGGCTATATCTGAGTAAATTACAGAAATGTCATGGTGCATCTGCCAGAGATGCAGAGAAATGCCCACTGTGGTGGAGAGGAAGTGCTGCCTTCAACAGCCACCTCTTTGCATCTCAACTCTGCCACACATGGAGGCATACATTCTGCAGGCAGGAGTATTGCGTCTGGCCCGGAGGATCTGGAATGACCCGCGTGCTGTAGTTGACCTTCCAGATGAAGGTGGAGACAACAGGCAATTTAGACATGCTGCATGTAGACAGTTTGTGGCTTGGCAGTGTGGGACTCTGGGTCCTGGTCACAGAGTGGTCATCCCAAGCTACTGTGTCTGGGTAATCCGGGACCACTCTCCAGATCCTCATGGACAATACAGGGGATTTATTCTGAGGAGGGTATAGCTGCTGTGCGGTGTGCTTTTAAACATTTGAATGCTTTCATGTTGTGTTTAAAATTTTTGCTTCTTTAAAATAATATTTCTATTAAAAGTTTCGTAAATATTTTTCAATAAAGGGTTTAAAATTTAATTATGTAATTGCTCATTTGTGATAACAAAAGCACCATTTTACCATTGTTCATTACTGAATTATCTTTTGGATCAATTTAAAACACATCGAAAGTTAGAGAATCACTGGGTCAATACTAGTCATGCAATGTCAAGGAAGCTCACTAAGCCAAGGAATAACAACATCTTAGAAATATTATCTTTTATTTTGCATATTGGTAAAATAAATTGGCTCTTTTTGCAAAGTACTCCTGCACAAGAAAATGTGTGAACATTTAGATATGTGATATACTGTTTCATTGTCAGATTCAATGGTATATTAAATTGTACACATGGGGTACTTTTTTATCCTTGTGTGCACCAAGCCCATCTAGCGTGTTTGCTGGCAAAAAGCTATTTTTTAGTTTCATCTGACTACAGAACCCTGTGCCGTTTGAAGATCCAGTCACGTCTGACAACTGAATATGCTGGAGTTTGTTCTTGGATAAGCGAGGAGTTTATCAGTTACACTGCAAAAAATTAACTTAACTTAACTTAAACTTAATAAAAACATAATCTTAAAACGATTATTTTCCTTACTGCACTGGCAGATAATTTAGCTTGTTTTAAGCAAAAATCACTTAAGATACTTTCTGTTTATCTGAAAACAAAATAGAATTTCTTATGTAGTTTTACTTCTCTAGTAAATGCTTCTTGATTTAAGAATTTTTAGATTTTTGGACTGGAAACAACACAAAAATACTAAGTAAGAACAGCATTTTTTGCAGTGTAATGAACGCAAGAATAAAAAAATAAAATAAAAAAAAACATTTTAAACAGAAATATGTTGAGGGAGATACTTTTTGTTTATCAAATTTAAACAGTATAGATAGTGTTTAGGATATTTAGTTTACTTTATGTATATTGTATTTTATTATTAGCATGGTATATGCTCGTCTTTAAATTACTTTTTTAATTATATGCCCATGATCAACCACACCTGAGAAAGTTCTTTTGTGACTTGAATTTCTGTTCAATTCTTTATTGAACACAGCTCTGGTCAATAAAAAAATTACATTCATTACATATAGTTAGTGAAGCATTCAACAATTATCTATGGAGATGTGTTAAAAGAATAACGAGTCTCAATCACAATTCATATAAATAAGCCTACCTATCTTTGTTGGATTTGTCATTTTGGCTGTCAATATGGATAAGCAAATGTTTCAAACCTTGTACGAGTTAAAAAAATCTGGAAAGGTTCCCCATGGCATTTCTAAAAATGAAAAATATGTCCTTCTTAGAAGGGCACAGAACTTCACAATCAAGGGTGAGTGAAGTCACACTTAATGATTTCTCTGACAGTCTCTTCATTACCAAAACTTTCAACTACTTTCAGATCGTGTTTTATACTATTGATGGAAAAGAGGAGAGGGTGTACTTATATACTTGTACTTGTATATTTCAAATAATAATAACATGAATGATGTCTTTAATTTTACTTATTTTGGCAATACAAGTTTAATATCCCCATTGACCAAAAAGTAAACATTCATATTGACCGACCACCCCCCTGTATCTGCATGAAATGGTTTGGTCCTGCGTTAGCGTGCGGTGTTTAAACTTGCAGACAGTCGATGTGCCAGAAACACACAGAGACCACAATGTTGCATAGTAAAATAAAATCTGGTTTTCAACAAAGGAAAGAGAGGAAAGACAAAAGAAAGGGTGTCAATCTGTAACCCAGTTTTTCCCCAAGAAAGGTGGGTAGCCTTTAGTCTGTGAGTGGTATTAACCTGTTGTCCATAGTGAAATAAGCTAACGTTAACTAACTTAGTTAGTTAATCTGGGTTCAGCTTGCCCCCCTTTCTCTGCCTGCTTCTGATGTTCTGCCGCAGGACCCTGTCTGTTAACCTACATTTCACCAACATTTAATCAGTGCAGGGAAACGTTTAGCAAGATATTCATATTAAATCATTGTCCATGCTCATTTTAGCAGACTAAACAACAAAGGAGTCAGCAGCACCCCAGACTCCCCATAAATACCCCTCCCAGTCCCAGTGAAGAAGGTGAGCAACACTGTGTTAATGACTTGGCATCATTCCAGGGAGTCTGAGGGGTTCTTTGACTGTCTCTCTTGCTCTTTTTACCATAACAAAAAAGAAAATGAAATATTTATTAATGACAGAAATCAAACACAAATTATTTTCTCACATAATGACCATCATGACAAAAAACAAACAAACAAACAAACAACAACCTCCTGTCTGTACTGGATGCAGTTAGAAACAATGAGTAGCTTAACTCAACCTGCATGTAAGTTACAGACAATAATAAAATAATCCAGTTTGATGTGTTCATTTAGACTGAATTTTGTCTATTAAATGACATCTATACAGGCATTATTATTCCCATCAAACCTCAAAACCTATTGATTTAGTGATCACTGGATCTGTTTTGTAGCACTATAATAACCCTGATGTGGAAATTCCCTTTTACACGTCAACTTTATTTTGTTGTTGGCATATATGTGCAGTTATGTTAAAAATTCTGCTGTTTTCATTGTTTTAAGATGATGATGTTAATTTATTTTAATTAAAAAGTTTATATATATTTATTTTTTTTCTTTTCTTTTTTTTTTTTTTTTTAATCTGTCATTAATTTTACAACAAAAATTAATTGCGACTGTAAAGGATTGTCTTAAGGACATTTTTATGGTGGCTTTTAATCTTGCATCAAATTGTGGACTGCAGACTTGCATTTACAAATCACAGCATTAAATATTCTGCTAGTTCTTGTATTGAACTACAAGAAGCAAGACAGTTGCAAGCCTTTGATTAGAGTTATGTAAAACTTTTGATGGGACAGTTAGGTCCTAGAGATGAGGTGACAACAGCTGCGCAGAGGGGGCCCAATTAGATTTTTTTTTGTCATGGGGCCCAAATTTCCTGGCAGCACCCTTGGCCATTAGTAAAAGGTTTTATTGGCCTGCCATGACCATTGATATTAAAACCTGGGTGAGTGCAATTAACTGACATTCATGTCTTAATACTTTCCTAGCTCTATCAAAATGAAATTAAATAGAAATGTTTTAGGTTATGCACTGTGCAGCATGCCAGAAAAAGCAAGCTGAAATTAAGGACAAAGCTGAATATACCCCTATTGAGGTAAGTTGTGTGTTTGTTTAATGAAGAATATTCTCACTTTAAGAAAGTTTTTTTTTTGTTTGTTTTTTTTGTCAGGTGGCTGAGCCATGGGACATTGTTGGCATGGATTTAGTGGGAAAGCTCACACCAACTAAAGAGGGCAACCAGTACATTAGTGTAATGGTAGACTATTTCACAAAGTGGTGTGAGGCTTTCCCACTAAAGACCAAGAGTGCTGAGGAGGTAACAGCCTGCACTGTCAAGCTATTTTACAGATTTGGTGCCCCAAAAAAGCTTTTGACTGATCAAGGCACAGAATTTGTGAACAAGGTTAGAGAATTACGCCTTTAAATTTTGAATAATTGGAAAAATATGAATAATTAAAGTCTTGTGTTGGTTTGTATAGATCAATATGGGTGTCTGCCAAGTACTTGGCATTAAAAGAACTTTATGTGCCCCATACCACCCGCAGACCAATGGACTGGTTGAAAGAGTAAATGGCACAATTCAGAGGTATGAAAGTGACCATTCAACTGATAAAACAATACATGAATGGCAGATGAATGGCAGATGTATCTGCTCTTGTCTGTTCATTGTATATTTACTCATTTATCAGGTACATTTAATTGAAACACATAAGTCTCACACTCACTATAGGTGATTAACTGTAAGACTTGTTTTTCAGGTCTTTGAGCAAGCTTGTGAGAAAACGTCCAGACACATGGGCATATTATTTGGAGGCTGCAATGTTCGGTCTCCGAACTAAAAAACAAATAACCACCAAATTCTCGCCCTACTTTTTAATGTTTTGCCGTGAGGCAAGATATCCTTGTGAGGTGCCAGACAATTATGAGGTAAGCACAATACATCTAAATTATCTTTTAAAAAACAATTGCAAACCTGCAATTGCCAATCAAATCCAATTTCTTTATATAGATCAACAAAAGTGTGGAGGACATTGTGGCAGAGGAATGTATTACAGAATGCATTAGAAGGCAGGACAGAATTTTTAAAACCGTGCAGGACAACATTACAAATGTGCAAGGTAAGGTTAAAAAAAGGAAATTGGAGAAAGGAATGGCCATTGACATTCAGGTTGGAGACAGGGTCCTGCGGCAGAACATCAGAAGCAGGCAGAGAAAGGGGGGCAAGCTGAACCCAGATTATTTGGGTCCATACACCGTTATAAACATGGAGGGCAAATCCATTAATGTGGTGGATGATGAAGGGAAACAAATTCCCAAAATCAATATTGACCATTTAATTAATTTTTTGGAGGATCCTCCTCCAAAAGTTCAGATGTTTTGCCCTCATGCTACTGTCTTCAGTCCCTCACGTCCTTCCCCAGTCCCCTGTTCTAAAAGCAACTCTCAAATTCATGTCTTTCCTCCACCCTGTTACCCTGCCCTATACACACCTTCCCCTGCAGCATGTACCACTACCTCTCAATGTGCTTTTTCCCATGCCCCTCCCTCATGTTGTGATGCATCCTGGAACACAGTGTTCTGTTCTTTTTAATCCAACACCTGCTGGCCCACCATCTTCAAAATCCATTTCTGCTGCCTGCCTTGACCCGCAGCCTACCTCCAGTCCTGCCAGCCAGTCTCCACCTTTACCTGGCCTTGCACCTCATCCTACCTTCAGTCCTGCCAACCAGTCTCCACCTTTACCTGGCTGGGGCGAAACTTGAAAGTGAGGTTTGTGCTGCAGTTAACATGATTGATTCAATTTCCTGTAGTTCACTGTCATTTTGCTTTTAGAATAGACCATATTCTGTAGTCATACAGTTATACCTTGCAAGTCGGTCATCCTTCTTTTTGACCACAGGTCATTAATGCGTACCTGTCCTGCCTTGTGAGGAATTATTCAGGCAGGGCATTTGTCCTGGATTCCTTTCAAGTAGTAGTAAGTAACAGATCCGCACACCGAATAAGCTCCCATTCAAAAAATGTTTTATTAGTGACGTTTCGGGCCTCACGTGGCCCGAAACGTCACTAATAAAACATTTTTTGAATGGGAGCTTATTCGGTGTGCGGATCTGTTACTTACTACTACATGGATTATACTTGTGATCCAACACCCGTAATGAAAATAAGATGTGCGTGATTTACTCCTGTGGATACTACTGGATTCCTTTCAAGCCACAAATATTTGGAAGAGGAAGGCCAGTTTGATGAAAAGGGTAAAAAACAAAAAATCCTGATCCCATACAAGTAACTTTCATGTTCTCAGATAATTTGGTAAGCTGTTATTGGAATGCCACATTTATACCTGTATGCTGTAGATGGATCTAGAGGCATATGATGTGCTGGTGGGGTCAGTTAACGAGAATGACCACTGGACACTTCTGGTTTGTTTTTGTTTTTTTTCCATCCTTCTCTGTAAACTACAAAGGCTTAAATGTGAGTCATTAATTCATGACCCCATCTTGACAGATGATATATCCCAAAGAAAGGAGAATTTTGTATGTAAACTCCTTTGGTGAAAGCCGAGGCAAACTGCTTCACTGCAGAAAGGTTGTAAGGTAAGGAGACAAATGTATGAAGATACTCAAAATGTTGGTCTGTTATCTTTTATTAATCTTCTTTTCTACCAAACTGAATTTACAGTATGGCCAGCAAAGGCACTCCAACCACAAAGTGGCAATGTCAAACATTACCACACAGCATCCAAAGGGATGAGAATTCATGTGGTGTATTATTGTTTATTTTCTATGATGCTGAAATAAACTTCTCTCAACAGGCAAGTATGATATGTACGTATGTATGCATGTGTGTCCCAAAAGGAAACTTGAGGTAAGTATAAGGTCAGAAAAGGAAGTCAGAAAAACAGAAAATCCTGTTAACAGGAAAAAACCCATTCTGAAAACAAATATGCAACTGTAAGGGTTTCAAATTGATTGTCATGTCAATATTTATTCTTTATTAATATTTAGCATTCCCAAAATGTCAAATACTTGAGTCTTGAAATATAAGAAAGTGTACCCACACACAAAAGAAATATATTTGAATTATATTTTCAGGAAATATTTTGGAATATATGCAAATATTTGAAATTGGCCCAATAAATATATTTCATACTTATATTTCATATATTTTTGTTATATTTCAGAATATATTTCAATGTATTTGGAATATATGCCACATATATTTTTGCCATTTTGGGGGACCCATACAGAAAAAAATACGTTAAAATATATTCTGAAATATAACAAAAATATATGAAATGTAAGTATGAAATATATTTATTGGGCCAATTTCAAATATTTGCATATATTCCAAAATATATCCTGAAAATATATTTCTTTTGTGTATGGGGGAGCGCGCACTGAAATCAATTCTCACCGAATTTATTCACCGGTGACTAATCTAATCGCCTTTGATTGGACGTTGTATTTTTAAACTCAGCAGAAACGCGTGTGATTGGCTATAGTGCTCAACACTGCATTTGATAGACATGAACATTGATGTAATGCACCAGTCGACATTATTTGATCATAATTTATTACCATAAAATATATTCTAACTATAACTTAACTAAAACATAGTGAATTTATTTTTAATTGATAAAAGTTACACTCAAGGTGTTTGGTCGATTTTGAGGCCGACCCACAATTTATAAGGAATATCTGAAGGTTAAACACAAGAAAAACATATTCATTTAGTCTCTCCATCACTCCTCAAAATACTGTGAATCTCGTCAACGTAGTACTTGTGACGCGTTATGCGTCACATCATGCTTTAATATTGACCAAAATTGCTGCAAATAGTGAACCCATTCAAACAGATTGTAAGCGAGGATTTGTGTAACATGAAGCACGTGACCGCAAGGCGCGAAAGTTATCAACTCACTCTTGAGAAATACCAGCAAAACACTCATGGAACTCCCGTTATATAAAAGCTAAATACAGAGCAAAAATAATATCTTACATACATTAATATTTGCACTTTGTGGTTTATGATTAGAGAATTCTGTCAGTGAGCGCGCACTGAAATCGGTTCTCTCACCGGTGACTAATCTAACCGCCTTTGTATTGATTAAGTTAGCTACATGAGGAAACTTCGACGCTGCATCAATCACAATTTTCATATTTCTGCGTCAGCATGAATGTAAAATACAACAAACGGCGAGTACCATAAGTATACTTGTATATTACCACATAATCTACCATTAAGGATGCTTTAGCTTACGCGCCAAAATAACACACTACTCACGCAGTATTTAAGCTATTGTAAGCTACACAAACAAAAAAACCAAAGGAGGTAATATTCATCAGACACACAAAAAATATCATGTTACGTTTTCACACTAAGATTGAAGTGTTAGCTAGCTGTAGACATAACATCATACATTAAGATAACAGTTAAGTTACCCTCTTTACAGAGAAAAAGGTAGCTTCAGTGCAAACAAAAAACAATATTAACTACAACTCATTACAATACGAATAATATTACCTACATTTAATTCAAAGAGCTGCATTTGACAATACAAGGCTTTATAAAACAGCATATTTGAAAACAACCTTCTCCACTTACCTCAAGAGAATACTGCAGGCAGTTGACCAGTTGTGCTCCAGTAAAGTCGATCTCGCAGCCAATCAGCGGCGAGCTTTGATTGTACAACCAATAGAATCGCACCTTCTAGTGATGAATCGATCATGAATGATTCATTCATTGTAAACAAATCTATGACTCGCTCACTCGTTCACTCATTCACTAATCCATATAGTGTATGGCATATCCGCAAGTGAGTTCGGACGCTGATACACGGTGCGTAGGAGAGCTCGAGGTGTCGCAGAAACGCTTCCTCACACGTATTCACGTGATTAAACTACTTTTATCTTACATGTTACTTTATAAAATAATATTAATAACAATCGAAATGACTTTATTTTGTAATTATATATACCTCTGTGCCATCTTGTAGTTTCATCGATTGAATTGGTTAATCATGCTGAATGTGTGTATAATCATTAAATACTATAAACAACAACAAACAAACAAAAATAAACACATTAACAATGGTAAATTATTTAATGTATTTATTTTAAAGTTTTTTTTTAGTTTGTTAGAAACTCTCACACTCACAGATGACATGGTCATTGAGCGCCCTCAGGTGACCCTTATGATTACATTCAAATGAATAGGGTTGCTAAGGTATTCTGGGTGGTTGCTAGGGCATTGTTAGAATATTATGGGTGACTCCTAGGCAGTTGCTAGGGTGTTCTTGGTGGTTGCTAGGCAGTTTCTAGGGTGTTCTGGAGGGTTGCGAGGGCGTTGCTAGTTGGTTGCTATGGTGTTGCTAGGTGGTTGCTAGAGTGTTCTGGGTGGTTGCTAGGCTGTTCTGGGTGGTTGCTATGCTGTTGCTTGGTGGTTGCTAGGGTATTTTAGATGGTTGCTAAGATGTTGCTAGGCAGTTGCTAGGGTGTTCCGGGTGGTTGCTATGGTGTTGCTAGGCGGTTGCTAGGGTATTCTGGGTGGTTGCTATGGTGTTGCTAGGCAGTTGCTAGGGTATTCTGGGTGGTTGCTAGGGTGTTCTGAGAGGTTGCTAGGGTATTGCTAGGCGGTTGCTAGGGTGTTCTGGATGGTTGCTAGGCAGTTGCTAGGGTGTTCTGAGTGGCTGCTAGGGTGTTGCTAGGCAGTTGCTAAAGTGTTCTGGGTGGTTGCTAGGCAGTTGCTAGGGTGTTCTGAGTGGTTGCTAAGATGTTGCTAGGCAGTTGCTAGGGTGTTCTAGGTGGTTGCTAGGTGTTCTGGGTGGTTGCTAGGCAGTTGCTAGGGTGTTCTGGGTGGTTGCTCTGGTATTTTTGGTGGTTACTAGAGCGTTTCTAGATGTTGCTAGGGTGTTCAGGGTGGTTGCTAAGGTATGTTTGGTAGTTGCTATGGTGTTACTAGGTGGTTGGTAGTTGTCAAAGATGGTTACTATGGAGTTTTTATAGAGGTCTTAAAATCTTTAATAACGAGTGCCTTCAGTATGGCACGAGGCCTGCGGCCTCGTGCCTTTGGCCGAATATGCACAAGCATGGAGCAATATCACAAGGCTACGAGTGTGATATTGCTTTAAAAAATGTAAAAAAAATTTTTTTTAATTATTTATTGGTTTAGGGTGGTTGCTAGGGAGCTCTTAGTGGTTGCTAGGGTGCTGAAACTGGTTGCTAGGGTGTGGCTATGAAGATTTTAGGCCATAACTTATTGGCTGCTTGATAATATAAATCCTCTGAGGGAGAGAGAGAGGGAGAGACGCAGGGGTGTCAGGCCCTTTGGAGTCTGTGTGTGTGAAAACGGCAGTTGGGATTCAAATGTTTTTAGAACTCCCCATGTTAAGTCAATGGGACTTTTTTGGCCGCTTTTTCGCTCGCTGTGCGAACATCGTACACCCGATCGCTTAGAAAAGTCATAGCACACCTCTCCTCAATGAGCCGCTCGATTTGACGCCTCACTCAGGGGTCTGTGACAAACGGTGCGGGGCGAGTTTCGCGCCAAACTTTTGTCCGGAATAATAAGAAGTAGAAGAATAATAATAAGTATGCAAGAGAACACTAATGATGCCTTGCCTTTGGCAAGCACCATTAACTAGAATGTACATTTCCTGAAGAAAATGTGAAGTGGTGCTTGCAGTGGCAAAATTCGCCACTGGGCAGATGCTAACACAATTACCATGTTGTGATACCATGAGATACCACGTTTTAGCATTATTTACCACGATTTACCATGATTCTAAGATGATTTACTACGATTTACCACATTCCAGCATGATTTACTATGATTAGCATGTTAGTTGGATGATGCTAGCATGATTAGCATGTTGCTAACATGCTTTTAACAAGATGCTAGCATGATTAGCATGTTGCTAGCATGCTTTTAACAAGATGCTAGCATGATTAGCATGTTGTTAACATGCTTTTAACAAGATGCTAACATGATTAGCATTTTGCTAACATGTTTTTAGCTAGATGCTAACAGGATTAGCATGTTGCTAGCATTATGCTAGCTTGAATAACATGTTGTTAACATGATGCTAGCTTGATTAGCATGTTGCTAGCATGATGCTAGCTTGATTAGCATGTTGATAGCATGATGCTAACATGATTAGCATTTTGCTAGCATGCTTTTAACAAGATGTTAGCATGATTAGCATTTTGCTAGCATGTTTTTAGCTAGATGCTAACATGATTAGCATGTTGCTAGCATTATGCTAGCTTGATTAGCATGTTGCTAGCATGATGCTAGCTTGATTAGCATGTTGGTAGCATAATGCTAGCATGATTAGCATGTTGCTAGCATGATGCTAACATGATTATCATGTTGCTAGCATGTTGCTAGCTTGATTAGCATGTTGCTAACATGATGCTAGCATGATTAGCATTTTGCTAGCATGTTTTTAACAAGATGCTGTTGCCTGGTGGTTGCTAGGGTGTTCTGGGTGGTTGCTATGGTGTTGCTAGGCAGTTGCTAGGGTATTCTTGGTGGTTGCTAGGCAGTTGCTAGGGTATTCTTGGTGGTTGTTAGGGTGTTCTAGGTGGTTGCTATGGTGTTGCTAGGCAGTTGCTATGGTATTCTGGGTGGATGCTAGGGCGTTGCTAGGCAGTTGCTAGGGTGTTCTAGGTGGTTGCTAGGCAGTTGCTAGGGTGTTCTGGGTGGTTACTAGAGCATTTCTAGACATTGCTAGGTGTTCTGGGTGGTTGCTAGGCAGTTGCTAGGGTGTTCTAGGTGGTTGCTAGGTGTTCTGGGTGGTTGCTAGGCAGTTGCTAGGGTGTTCAGGGTGGTTGCTAGAGTTTTTTGGTGGTTACTAAAGCATTTCTAGACGTTGCTAGGGTGTTGTGGGTGGTTGCTAGGCAGTTGCTAGGGTGTATTGGGTGGTTGCGAGTGCCTTCAGTACGGCACTCGGCCTCCGGCCTCGTGCCTATGGCCGAATAGGGTGTTCTGGGTGGTTGCGAGTGCCTTCAGTACGGCACTCGGCCTGCGGCCTCGTGCCTATGGCCGAATAGGCACAAGCATGGAGCTATATCGCAAGGCCACGAGAGTAAAATTGCTTTAAAAAAAAAAAAAAAAAAAATGTTTTTTTTTGGTTTAGGGTGGTTGCTAGGGAGCTCTTAGTGGTTGCTAGGGTGCTGTAACTGGTTGCTAGGGTGTGGCTATGAAGATTTTAGGCCATTACTTATTGGCTGCTTGATAATATAAATCCTCTGAGGGAGAGAGAGAGGGAGAGATGCAGGGCTGTCAGGCCCTTTGGAGTCTGTGTGTGTGAAAACGGCAGTTGGGATTCAAATATTTTTAGAATGCCCAATGTTAAGTCAATGGGACTTTTTTGGCCGCTTTTTCGTCCGCTGTGCGAACATCGTACACCCGATCGCTTAGAAAAGTCATAGCACACCTCTCCTCAATGAGCCGGTCGATTTGACACTTCACTCATAGGTCTGTGACAAACGGTGCGGGGCAAGTTTCGCGCCAAACTTTGTCCAGAATAAAAATAAGAATAATAACTAGAATGTACATTTCCTGAAGAAAATGTGAAGTGGTGCTTGCAGTGGCAAAACTCTCCACTTGGTTGCTAGGGTGTTGTACATGATTGCATTCGAGCCAACAACCATGTCTGTACAATGTTGTGGAGCTGAAATATGGCTTCTATATGTTGCAATATGGTTGCTAGGTGGCTCTAAACGGTTGCTAGGGTGTGAAATCAGTTACCATGGTGATAGTTACAGACAGTTTCCCAACCAAAACAAAAGAGCCAACCCCCATCTCTATGTGATGTTCTGATGCAGAGACATGGGTCATGATAAACGGTTGCTAGGGTCCTCTGTTTGGTTGCCAGGGAGTGACTTGGCAGGTGCCAATGATGAAACTCCAAAGGCTGATTGTCAGTATAAATGATTTAAACCAACTCCCATGCCTCTGTGACATTCAGAATGGAAGATATCCCTCTTTGGAATTTGGTTGCTAGGGTCCTCTGTTTGGTTGCAAGGGAGTGACTTGGCAGGTGCCAATCATAAAACTCCAAAGGCTGCTTGTCATTATGAATGATATAAACCAACTCCCATGCCTGTGTGACTTTCAGAATGGAAGATATCCCTCTTTGGATTTTGGTTACTAGGGTACTCTGTTTGGTTGCTATGGAGTTACTTGGCAGCTGCCAATGATGAAATTCCAAAGGTTTCTTGTCAGTATGAATGATATAAACCAACTCCCATGCCTCTGTGACATTCAGAATGGAAGAGATCCCTGTTTGGATTTTGGTTGCTAGGGTACTCTGTTTGGTTGTTATGGAGTTGCTTGGCAGCTGCCAATCATGAAACACCAAAGGCTTCTTGTCAGTATGAATGACATAAACCAACTCCCATGCCTCTGTGACATTCAGAATGGAAGATATCCCTCTTTGAATTTTGGTTGCTAGGGTAATCTGTTTGGTTGCTATGGAGTTGCTTGACAGCTGCCATTGATGAAACTGCAACGGCTTTTTGTTACTATGAAGGATATAAACCAACTCCCATGCCTCTGAGACATTCAGACTGGAAGATATCCCTCTTTGGATTTTGGTTGCTAGGGTACTATGATTGGTTGCTAGGGAGTGGCTTGGCAGCTGCCAATCATGAAACTCCAAAGGCTTCTTGTCAATATTGAATTATATAAACCTTCCCCCATCTCTATACGATGCTCTGATACAGAGATATAGGTCTTGCTAAATAGTTGCTAGGGTACTCTGTTTGGTTGCTATGGAGTGGCTTGGCAGCTGCTAATGATGAACTCCAAAGGCTGCTTTTCAGTATGAATGACATAAACAAACTCCCATGCCTCTGTGACATTCAGAATGGAAGATATCCCTCTTTGAATTTTGGTTGCTAGGGTAATCTGTTTGGTTGCTATGGAGTTGCTTGACAGCTGCCATTGATGAAACTGCAAAGGCTTTTTGTTACTATGAATGATATAAACCAACTTCCATGCCTCTGTGACATTCAGAATAGAAGATATCCCTCTAGGATTTTGGTTGCTAAGGTGCTCGACAATGGTTGCTAGGGAGGGGCTAGGAAGTGTTGAGGTGATTCATGATTGGCCATTTGATGCCCTGAGTGAAACGAGACCACCTTGGTGTTTCTATGATCTACTAGAGCGTTTCTAGACGTTGCTAGGGTGTTCAGGATGGTTGCTAAGGTATTTTTGGTAGTTGCTATTTTGTTACTAGGTGGTTGGTAGTTGTCAAAGATGGTTACTATGGAGTTTTTATAGAGTTATTAAAATCTTTAATAACGAGTGCCTTCAGTACGGCACTCGGCCTGCGGCCTCGTGCCTATGGCTGAATAGGCACAAGCATGGAGCAATATCGCAAGGCCACGAGTGTAATATTGCGTTAAAAAATACAAAAAAATGTAAAAAAAAATTTTTTGGTTTAGGGTGGTTGCTAGGGAGCTCTTAGTGGTTGCTAGGGTGCTAAAACTGGTTGCTAGGGTGTGGCTATGAAGATTTAAGGAAATTACTTATTGGCTGCTTGATAATATAAATCCTCTGAGGGAGAGAGAGAGGGAGAGACGCAGGGCTGTCAGGCCCTTTGGAGTGGTGTGTGTGTGAAAACGTCGGTTGGGATTCAAATATTTTTAGAACTCCCAATGTAAAGTCAATGGGGACTTTTTTGGCCGCTTTTTCGTCCGCTGTGCGAACATCGTACACCCGATCGCTTAGAAAAGTCATAGCACACCTCTCCTCAATGAGCCGCTCGTTTTGACGCCTCACTCAGGGGTCTGTGACAAACGGTGCGGGGCGCATTACGCGCCAAACTTTTGTCCAGAACAATAAGAAGAAGAAGAAGAAGAATAACTAGAATGTACATTTCCTGAAGAAAATGTGAAATGGTGCTTGCAGTGGCAAAACTCTCCACTCGGTTGCTAGGGTGTTGTACATGATTGCATACGAGCCAACAACCATGTCTGTACGATGTTGTGGAGCTGAAATATAGCTTCTATATGTTGCAATATGGTTTATATGTGGCTCTAAACGGTTGCTAGGGCGTTGCTAGGTGGTTGCTAGGGTATTCTGGGTGGTTGCTATGGTGTTGCTAGGCGGTTGCTAGGGTATTCTGGGTGGTTGCTAGGGCATTGCTAGGGTATTCTGGGTGGTTGCTATGGTGTTGCTAGGCAGTTGCTAGGGTGTTCTGGGTGGTTGCTATGGTGTTGCTAGGCGGTTGCTAGGGTATACTGGGTGGTTGCTAGGCGGTTGCTAGGGTATTCTTGGTGGTTGCTATGGTGTTGCTAGGCGGTTGCTAGGGTATTCTGGGTGGTTGCTAGGCGGTTGCCAGGGGATTCTTGGTGGTTGCTAGGGCGTTGCTAGGTGGTTGCTAGGCTGTTCTGGGTGGTTGCTATGGTGTTGCTAGGCGGTTGCTAGGGTATTCTGGGTGGTTGCTAGGGCGTTGCTAGGCAGTTGCTAGGGTGTTCTGGGTGGTTGCTATGGTGTTGCTAGGCGGTTGCTAGGGTATTCTATGTGGTTGCTAGGCGGTTGCTAGGGTATTCTTGGTGGTTGCTATGGTGTTGCTCGGCGGTTGCTAGGGTTTTTTTATGTGGTTGCTAGGCGGTTGCTAGGGTATTCTTGGTGGTTGCTATGGTGTTGCTAGGCGGTTGCTAGGGTATTCTGGGTGGTTGCTATGGTGTTGTTAGGTGGTTGCTAGGGTATTCTGGGTGGTTGCTAGGGTATTGCTAGGCGGTTGCTAGGGTATTCTGGGTGGTTGCTAGGGCATTGCTAGGTGGTTGCTAGGGTGTTCTGGGTGGTTGCTATGGTGTTGCTAGGCAGTTGCTATGGTATTTTGGGTGGATGCTAGGGCGTTGCTAGGCAGTTGCTAGGGTGTTCTGGGTGGTTGCTAGGCAGTTGCTAGGTGTTCTGGGGGGTTGCTAGACAGTTGCTAGGGTGTTCTGGGTGGTTGCTATGGTGTTGCTAGGCGGTTGCTAGGGTATTCTGGGTGGTTGCTAGGCAGTTGCTAGGGTATTCTGGGTGGTTGCTATGGTGTTGCTAGGCGGTTGCTAGGGTATTCTGGGTGGTTGCTAGGGCGTTGCTAGGCAGTTGCAATGGTATTTTGGGTGGATGCTAGGGCGTTGCTAGGCAGTTGCTAGGGTGTTCTGGGTGGTTGCTAGGCAGTTGCTAGGTGTTCTGGGGGGTTGCTACGGTATTTTTGATGGTTACTAGAGCGTTTCTAGACGTTGCTAGGGTGTTCAGGATGGTTGCTAAGGTATTTGTTTTGTTGCTATGGTGTTACTAGGTGGTTGGTAGTTGTCAAAGATGGTTACTATGGAGTTTTTATAGAGTTATTAAAATCTTTAATAACGAGTGCCTTCAGTACGGCACTCGGCCTACGGCCTCGTGCCTATGGCCGAATAAGCACAAGCATGGAGCAATATCGCAAGGCCACAAGTGTAATATTGCGTTAAAAAATACAAAAAAATTAAAAAACTATTTTTTTTTGGTTTAGGGTGGTTGCTAGGGAGCTCTTAGTGGTTGCTAGGGTGCTGAAACTGGTTGCTAGGGTGTAGCTATAAAGATTTTAGGCCATTACTTATTGGCTGCTTGATAATATAAATCCTCTGAGGGAGAGAGAGAGGGAGAGATGCAGGGGTGTCAGGCCCTTTGGAGTCTGTGTGTGTGAAAACGGCAGTTGGGATTCAAATATTTTTAGAACTCCCAATGTAAAGTCAATGGGGACTTTTTTGGCCGCTTTTTCGTCCGCTGTGCGAACATCGTACACCCGATCGCTTAGAAAAGTCATAGCACACCTCTCCTCAATGAGCCGGTCGATTTGACACCTCACTCAAGAGCCTGTGACAAACGGTGCGGGGCGCATTACGCGCCAAACTTTTGTCCAGAATAATAATAATAAGAAGAACTAGAATGTACATTTCCTGAAGAAAATGTGAAGTGGTGCTTGCAGTGGCAAAACTCACCACTGGGCAGATGCTAACACAATTAACATGTTGTGATACCATGATATACCACGTTTTAGCATTATTTACCACGATTTACCATATTTCTAAGATGATTTACTACGATTTACCACATTCCAGCATGATTTACTATGATTAACATGTTGTTAGAATGATGCTAGCATGATTAGCATGTTGTTAATATGATTAGCATGATGCTAGCATGCTTTTAACAAGATGTTAGCATGATTAGCATTTTGCTAGCATGTTTTTAGCTAGATGCTAACAGGATTAGCATGTTGCTAGCATTATGCTAGCTTGAATAACATGTTGTTAACATGATGCTAGCTTGATTAGCATGTTGCTAGCATGATGCTAGCTTGATTAGCATGTTGGTAACATGATGCTAGCATGATTAGCATGATGCTAGCTTGATTAGCATTTTGGTAGCATGATGCTAACATGATTAGCATGTTGCTATCATGCTTTTAACAAGATGTTAGCATGATTAGCATTTTGCTAGCATGATGCTAGCTTGATTAGCATGTTGGTAGCATAATGCTAGCATGATTAGCATGTTGCTAGCATGATGCTAACATGATTAGCATGTTGCTAGCATGATGCTAGCTTGATTAGCATGTTGCTAGCATGATGTTAGCTTGATTAGCATGTTGCTAGCATGATGCTAACTTGATTAGCATGTTGCTAGCATGATGTTAGCATGATTAGCATTTTGCTAGCATGTTTTTAGCTAGATGCTAACAGGATTAGCATGTTGCTAGCATGATGCTAGCTTGATTAGCATGTTGCTAGCATGATTAGCATGTTGCTAACATGATGCTAGCTTGATTAGCATGTTGCTAGCATGATGCTAGCTTGATTAGCATGTTGCCAGCATGTTTTTAGCAAGATGCTGTTGCCAGGTGGTTGCTAGGGTGTTCTGGGTGGTTGCTATGGTGTTGCTAGGCAGTTGCTAAGGTGTTCTGGGTGGTTGCTAGGCAGTTGCTAGGGTATTCTTGGTGGTTGCTAGGGCGTTGCTAGGTGGTTGCTAGGGTGTTCTGGGTGGTTGCTATGGTGTTGCTAGGCAGTTGCTATGGTATTCTGGGTGGATACTAGGGCATTGCTAGGCAGTTGCTAGGGTGTTCTGGTTGGTTGCTAGGTGTTCTGGGTGGTTGCTAGGCAGTTGCTAGGTGTTCTAGGTGGTTGCTAGGCAGTTGCTAGGGTGTTCTGGGTGCTTGCTAGAGTTTTTTGTGGTTACTAGAGCATTTCTAGACGTTGCTAGGGTGTTCAGGGTGGTTGCTAAGGTGTTTTTGTTAGTTGCTATGGTGTTACTAGGTGGTTGGTAGTTGTCAAATATGGTTACTATGGAGTTTTTATAGAGTTCTTAAAATCTTTAATAACGAGTGCCTTCTGTACGGCACTCGGCCTGCGGCCTCGTGCCTATGGCCGAATAGGCACAAGCATGGAGCAATATCGCAAGGCCACGAGAGTAAAATTGCTTTAAAAAATAAAAAAAATAAAAAAAAATGTTTTTTTTTGGTTTAGGGTGGTTGCTAGGGAGCTCTTAGTGGTTGCTAGGGTGCTGAAACTGGTTGCTAGGGTGTGGCTATGAAGATTTTAGGCCATTACTTATTGGCTGCTTGATAATATAAATCCTCTGAGGGAGAGAGAGAGGGAGAGATGCAGGGGTGTCAGGCCCTTTGGAGTCTGTGTGTGTGAAAACGTCGGTTGGGATTCAAATATTTTTAGAACTCCCAATGTAAAGTCAATGGGACTTTTTTGGCCGCTTTTTCGTCCGCTGTGCGAACATCGTACACCCGATCGCTTAGAAAAGTCATAGCACACCTCTCCTCAATGAGCCGCTCGATTTGACGCCTCACTCAGGGGTCTGTGACAAACGGTGCGGGGCGCATTACGCGCCGAACTTTTGTCCGGAATAATAAGAATAAGAATAATAATAAGTATGAGCAATAACAATAGTGATGCTTTCAAAAAAGCACCACTAATAATAAGTATGCAAGAGAACACTAATGATGCCTTGCTTTCAGCAAGCACCATTAATAAGTATGAGCAATAACAATAGTGATGCTTTCAAAAAAGCACCACTAACTAGAATGTACATTTCCTGAAGAAAATGTGAAGTGGTGCTTGCAGTGGCAAAACTCGCCACTCGGTTGCTAGGGTGTTGTACATGTTTGCATTCGAGCCAACAACCATGTCTGTACGATGTTGTGGAGCTGAAATATGGCTTCTATATGTTGCAATATGGTTGCTAGGTGGCTCTAAATGGTTGCTAGGGTGTGAATACACAGTTACCATGGTGATATTTACAGGCTGTTTTACAACTGAAACTAATGAGCCAACCCCCATCTCTATACAATATTCTGATGCAGAGATGTAGGTCTTGTAAAATGGTTGCTAGGGTACTCTGTTTGGTTGCTATGGAGATGCTTGTCAGCTGCTAATGATGAAACTACAAAGGCTTCTTGTTAGCATGAATGATATAAACCAACTCCCATCTCTATACGATGTTCTGATGCAGAGATATACGTTTTGCTAAACGGTTGCTAGGGTACTCTATTTGGTTGCTAGCGAGTGGCTTGTCAGCTGCCAATCATGAAACTCCAAAGGCTTCTTGTCACTATGAATGATATAAACCAACTCCCATGCCTCTGCGACATTCAGAATGGAAGATATGCCTCTTTGGATTTTGGTTGCTAGGGTACTCTGTTTGGTTGCTAGGGAGTGGCTTGTCAGCTGTCAATGATGAAATTCCAAAGGCTTCTTGTCATTATGAATTATATAATCCAACTCCCATGCCTCTGTGACATTCAGAATGTAAGATATGCCTCTTTGGATTTTGGTTGCTAGGGTACTGTTTTTGGTTGCTATGGAGTTACTTGGCACCTGCCAATGATGCAATTCCAAAGGCTTCTTGTCACTATGAATGATATAAACCAACTCCCATGCCTCTGTGACATTCAGAATGGAAGATATCCCTCTTTGGATTGTTGCTGCTAAGGTGCTCGACAATGGTTGCTAGGGAGGGGCTAGGAAGTGTTGAGGTGATTTATGATTGGCCGTTTGCTGCCCTGAGTCAAACTTGTGTTAACCCCATCTCTTTATGATGTTCTGATGCAGAGATATAGGTCTTGCAAAATGGTTGCTAGGGTACTCTGTTTGGTTGCTAGGGAGTGGCTTGGGAGCTGCCAATCATGAAACTCCAAAGGCTGCTTGTCAGTATGTATGATATAAACCAACTCCCATGCCTCTGTGACATTCAGAATAGAAGATATCCCTCTTTGGATTGTTGTTGCTAAGGTGCTCGACAATGGTTGCTAGGGAGGGGCTAGGAAGTGTTGAGGTGATTTATGATTGGCCGTTTGCTGCCCTGAGTCAATCTTGTGTTAACCCCATCTCTTTATGATGTTCTGATGCAGAGATATAGGTCTTGTAAAATGGTTGCTAGGGTACTCTGTTTGGTTGCTAGGGAGTGGCTTGGCAGCTGCCAATCATGAAACTCCAAAGGCTGCTTGTCAGTATGTATGATATAAACCAACTCCCATGCCTCTGTGACATTCAGAATAGAAGATATCCCTCTTTGGATTGTTGTTGCTAAGGTGCTCGACAATGGTTGCTAGGGAGGGGCTAGGAAGTGTTGAGGTGATTTATGATTGGCCGTTTGCTGCCCTGAGTCAAACTTGTGTTAACCCCATCTCTTTATGATGTTCTGATGCAGAGATATAGGTCTTGCAAAATGGTTGCTAGGGTACTCTGTTTGGTTGCTAGGGAGTGGCTTGGCAGCTGCCAGTCATGAAACTCCAAAGGCTGCTTGTCAGTATGTATGATATAAACCAACTCCCATGCCTCTGTGACATTCAGAATAGAAGATATCTCTCTATGAATTTTGGTTGCTAAGGTGCTCGACAATGGTTGGTAGGGAGGGGCTAGGAAGTGTTGAGGTTATTCATGATTGGCTGTTTGCTGCCCCGAGTCAAATGAGACCACCCCCATGTTTCTATGACAATTCAGTCCTGAGATATCCCTTTGATCTCTTTCAATGGAAGTCTATGGGACTTGTTGCTAAGGTGCTCTAAATGGTTGCTAGGGCGTGGCTTGATAGCTTCACAATGATCCTGAGAGACTGATTGGTCATCTGAGTAAGATGAGCCCTCCCCCTTGTCTCTATGACACTGTGATCCAGAGCTACGTTCATTACAAAATCCCTATGCAATTTACCATAGTAGGAAAAGCATGTGTGTTTCACGGGACATTCCTTCCCCATAGTAAGTCAATGGGACAACTTTGGGACGCTCCTGCCCCCCAGGGGTGCAACTTTTACCCCATTGTGAGGTATGTTCTTACAGAGCCTGTCAGCCTCTTCAAATGTGGCAAATCACACGTTTCTGCAAAATCCTCGCTCAGAGCTATGAGTGCTCAAAGTTCGTCGCAATGTTAAGTCAATGGAACTTTTTGGGGCGCTTTTTCGCCCCTGGGGCGAACACCGCACCCCCGATCGCTTGTAAAAGTCATAGCACACCTCTCCTCAATAAGCCGGTCGATTTGACACCTCATTCATGGGTCTGTGACAAACGGTGCGGGGCGAGTTACGCGCCAAACTTTTGTCCAGAACAATAAGAAGAAGAAGAAGAAGAACTAGAATGTACATTTCCTGAAGAAAATGTGAAGTGGTGCTTGCAGTGGCAAAACTCGCCACTCGGTTGCTAGGGTGTTGTACATGTTTGCATTCGAGCCAACAACCATGTCTGTACGATGTTGTGGAGCTGAAATATGGCTTCTATATGTTGCAATATGGTTGCTAGGTGGCTCTAAATGGTTGCTAGGGTGTGAATACACAGTTACCATGGTGATATTTACAGACTGTTTTCCAACTGAAACTAATGAGCCAACCCCCATCTCTGTACAATATTCTGATGCAGAGATGTAGGTCTTGTAAAATGGTTGCTAGGGTACTCTGTTTGGTTGCTATGGAGATGCTTGTCAGCTGCTAATGATGAAACTGCAAAGGCTTCTTGTCAGTATGAGTGATATAAACCAACTCCCATCTCTATACGATGTTCTGATGCAGAGATATACGTTTTGCTAAACGGTTGCTAGGGTACTCTGTTTGGTTGCTATGGAGTTACTTGGCAGCTGCCAATGATGCAATTCCAAAGGCTCCTTGTCACTATGAATGATATAAACCAACTCCCATGCCTCTGTGACATTCAGAATGGAAGATATCCCTCTTTGGATTTTGGTTGCTAGGGTACTCTGTTTGGTTGCTAGGGAGTGGCTTGTCAGCTGCCAATCATGAAACTCCAAAGGCTGCTTGTCAGTATGAATGATATAAACCAACTCCCATGCCTCTGTGACATTCAGAATGGAAGATATCCCTCTTTGGATTTTGGTTGCTAGGGTACTCTGTTTGGTTGCTAGGGAGTGGCTTGTCAGCTGTCAATGAAGAAATTCCAAAGGCTTCTTGTCAGTATGAATTATATTATCCAACTCCCATGCCTCTGTGACATTCAGAATGGAAGATATGCCTCTTTGGATATTGGTTGCTAGGGTACTCTGTTTGGTTGCTATGGAGTTACTTGGCAGCTGCCAATGATGCAATTCCAAAGGCTCCTTGTCACTATGAATGATATAAACCAACTCCCATGCCTCTGTGACATTCAGAATGGAAGATATCCCTCTTTGGATTTTGGTTGCTAGGGTACTCTGTTTGGTTGCTAGGGAGTGGCTTGTCAGCTGCCAATCATGAAATTTCAAAGGCTGCTTGTCAGTATGAATGATATAAACCAACTCCCATGCCTCTGTGACATTCAGAATGGAAGATATCCCTCTTTGGATTTTGGTTGCTAGGGTACTCTGTTTGGTTGCTAGGGAGTGGCTTGTCAGCTGTCAATGAAGAAATTCCAAAGGCTTCTTGTCAGTATGAATTATATTATCCAACTCCCATGCCTCTGTGACATTCAGAATGGAAGATATGCCTCTTTGGATATTGGTTGCTAGGGTACTCTGTTTGGTTGCTATGGAGTTACTTGGCAGCTGCCAATGATGCAATTCCAAAGGCTCCTTGTCACTATAAATGATATAAACCAACTCCCATGCCTCTGTGACATTCAGAATGGAAGATATCCCTCTTTGGATTTTGGTTGCTAGGGTACTCTGTTTTGTTGCTAGGGAGTGGCTTTCCAGCTGCCAATCATGAAACTCCAAAGGCTGCTTGTCAGTATGAATGATATAAACCAACTCCCATGCCTCTGCGACATTCAGAATGGAAGATATCCCTCTTTGGATTTTGGTTGCTAGGGTACTCTGTTTGGTTGCTATGGAGTGGCTTGTCAGCTGCCAATCATGAAACTCCAAAGGCTTCTTGTCAGTATGAATGATATAAACCAACTCCCATGCCTCTGTGACATTCAGAATGGAAGATATCCCTCTTTGGATTTTGGTTGCTAGGGTACTCTGTTTGGTTACTAGGGAGTGGCTTGTCAGCTGCCAATGATGAAACTCCAAAGGTTTTTTGTCACTATGAATGATATAAACCAACTCCCATGCCTCTGGGACATTCAGAATGGAAGATATCCCTCTTTGGATTTTGGTTGCTAAGGTGCTCGACAATGGTTGCTAGGGAGGGGCTTGGAAGTGTTGAGGTGATTCATGATTGGCTGTTTGCTGCCCCGAGTCAAATGAGACCACCCCCATGTTTCTATGACAATTTAGTCTGGAGATATCTCTTTGAACTCTTTCAATGGAAATCTATGGAACTTGTTGCTAAGGGGCTCTAAATGGTTGCTAGGGCGTGGTTTGATAGCTTCACAATGATCCTGAGAGACTGATTGGTCTTCTGAGTAAAATGAGCCCTCCCCCTTGTCTCTATGACACTGTGATCCAGAGCTACGTTCAATACAAAATCTCTATGCAATTTACCATAGTAGGAAAAGCATGTGTGTTTCACGGGACGTTCCTTCCCCATAGTAAGTCAATGGGGCAACTTTGGGACGCTCCTGCCCCCCAGGGGTGCAACTTTTACCCCATTGTGAGGTATGTTATTACAGAGCCTGTCAGCCTCTTCAAATGTGGCAAATCACACATTTCTGCGAAATCCTCGCTCAGAGCTACGTGTGGTCAAAGTTTGTCTCAATGTTAAGTCAATGGGACTTTTTTGGCCGCTTTTTCGCCCCTGGGGCGAACACCGCACCCCTGATCGCTTATAAAAGTCATAGCACACCTCTCCTCAATGAGCCGGTCGATTTGACACCTCATTCATGGATCTGTGACAAACGGTGCGGGACGAGTTACGCGCCAAACTTTTGTCCGGAATAATAAGAAGAATAATAATAATAACTAGAATGTACATTTCCTGAAGAAAATGTGAAATGGTGCTTGCAGTGGCAAAACTCTCCACTCGGTTGCTAGGGTGTTGTACATGATTGCATACGAGCCAACAACCATGTCTGTACGATGTTGTGGAGCTGAAATATAGCTTCTATATGTTGCAATATGGTTTATATGTGGCTCTAAACGGTTGCTAGGGCGTTGCTAGGCGGTTGCTAGGGTATTCTGGGTGGTTGCTAGGCGGTTGCTAGGGTATTCTTGGTGGTTGCTAGGGCGTTGCTAGGTGGTTGCTAGGGTATTCTGGGTGGTTGCTATGGTGTTGCTAGGCGGTTGCTAGGGTATTCTGGGTGGTTGCTAGGGCATTGCTAGGGTATTCTGGGTGGTTGCTATGGTGTTGCTAGGCAGTTGCTAGGGTGTTCTGAGTGGTTGCTATGGTGTTGCTAGGCGGTTGCTAGGGTATACTGGGTGGTTGCTAGGCGGTTGCTAGGGTATTCTTGGTGGTTGCTATGGTGTTGCTAGGCGGTTGCTAGGGTATTCTGGGTGGTTGCTAGGCGGTTGCTAGGGTATTCTTGGTGGTTGCTAGGGCGTTGCTAGGTGGTTGCTAGGCTGTTCTGGGTGGTTGCTATGGTGTTGCTAGGCGGTTGCTAGGGTATTCTGGGTGGTTGCTAGGGCGTTGCTAGGCAGTTGCTAGGGTGTTCTGGGTGGTTGCTATGGTGTTGCTAGGCGGTTGCTAGGGTATTCTATGTGGTTGCTAGGTGGTTGCTAGGGTATTCTTGGTGGTTGCTATGGTGTTGCTCGGCGGTTGCTAGGGTATTCTGGGTCGTTGCTAGGGTATTCTGGGTGGTTGCTATGGTGTTCCTAGGCAGTTGCTAGGGTGTTTTGGGTGGTTGCTAGGGTGTTGCTAGGCCGCTGCTAGGGTGTTCTGGGTGGTTGCTAGGCAGTTGCTAGGGTATTCTGGGTGGTTGCTAGGGTGTTCTGGGTGGTTGCTAGGGCGTTGCTAGGCGGTTGCTAGGGTGTTCTGGGTTGTTGCTATGGTGTTGCTAGGCGGTTGCTAGGGTATTCTGGGTGGTGAATAGGGCGTTGCTAGGCAGTTGCTAGGGTATTCTGGGTGGTTGCTAGGGAATTCTTGGTGGTTGCTAGGGCGTTGCTAGGCAGTTGCCTGGGTGTACTGGGTGGTTGCTAGGGCGTTGCTAGGGTGTTCTGGGTGGTTGCTATGGTGTTGCTAGGCGGTTGCTAGGGTATTCTGGGTGATTGCTAGGGCGTTGCTAGGGTGTTCTGGGTGGTTGCTAGGCGGTTGCTAGGGTATTCTGTGTGGTTGCTAGGGCATTGCTAGGTGGTTGCTAGGGTGTTCTGGGTGGTTGCTATGGTGTTGCTAGGCAGTTGCTATGGTATTTTGGGTGGATGCTAGGGCGTTGCTAGGCAGTTGCTAGGGTGTTCTGGGTGGTTGCTAGGCAGTTGCTAGGTGTTCTGGGGGGTTGCTAGACAGTTGCTAGGGTGTTCTGGGTGGTTGCTACGGTATTTTTGGTGGTTACTAGAGCGTTTCTAGACGTTGCTAGGGTGTTCAGGGTGGTTGCTAAGGTATTTTTGGTAGTTGCTATGGTGTTACTAGGTGGTTGGTAGTTGTCAAAGATGGTTACTATGGAGTTTTTATAGAGTTATTAAAATCTTTAATAACGAGTGCCTTCAGTACGGCACTCGGCCTGCGGCCTCGTGCCTATGGCCGAATAGGCACAAGCATGGAGCGATATCGCAAGGCCACGAGAGTAAAATTGCGTTAAAAAATACAAAAAAAATTAAAAAACATTTTTTTTTGGTTTAGGGTGGTTGCTAGGGAGCTCTTAGTGGTTGCTAGGGTGCTGAAACTGGTTGCTAGGGTGTGGCTATGAAGATTTTAGGCCATTACTTATTGGCTGCTTGATAATATAAATCCTCTGAGGGAGAGAGAGAGGGAGAGATGCAGGGCTGTCAGGCCCTTTGGAGTCTGTGTGTGTGTGAAAACGTCGGTTGGGATTCAAATATTTTTAGAATGCCCAATGTTAAGTCAATGGGACTTTTTTGGCCGCTTTTTCGTCCGCTGTGCGAACATCGTACACCCGATCGCTTAGAAAAGTCATAGCACACCTCTCCTCAATGAGCCGGTCGATTTGACACCTCACTCAGGGGTCTGAGACAAACGGTGCGGGGCGAGTTTCGCGCCAAACTTTTGTGTGGAAGAATAATAATAACTAGAATGTACATTTCCTGAAGAAAATGTGAAATGGTGCTTGCAGTGGCAAAACTCGCCACTCGGTTGATAGAATGTGGTACATGATTGCATACGAGCCAACAAACATGTCTGTACGATGTTCTGGTGCTGAGATAAGGCTTATTCGTGTTGTTCAGGTGGTTGCTAGGGTGTTGCTAGGGTATTCTGGGGGGTTGCTATGGTGTTGCTAGGCGGTTGCTAGGGTATTATGGGTGGTTGCTAGGGTATTATTGGTGGTTGCTAGGGCGTTGCTAGGCAGTTGCTAGGGTATTCTGGGTGGTTGCTAGGGTATTATTGGTGGTTGCTATGGTGTTGCTAGGCGGTTGCTAGGGTATTCTGGGTGGTTGCTAGGGTATTATTGGTGGTTGCTAGGGCGTTGCTAGGCAGTTGCTAGGGTATTCTGGGGGGTTGCTATGGTGTTGCTAGGCGGTTGCTAGGGTATTCTGGGTGGTTGCTAGGGTATTATTGGTGGTTGCTAGGGCGTTGCTAGGCAGTTGCTAGGGTTTTCTGGGTGGTTGCTATGGCGTTGCTAGGCAGTTTCTAGGGTGTTCTGGGTGGTTGCTAGGGCGTTACTAGGGTATTCTGGTGGGTTGCTATGGCGTTGCTAGGCGGTTGCTAGGGTATTCTGGGTGGTTGCTAGGGCGTTGCTAGGGTATTCTGGGTGGTTGCTAGGGCGTTTCTAGGCAGTTGCTAGGGTATTCTGGGGGGTTGCTATGGTGTTGCTAGGCGGTTGCTAGGGTATTCTGGGTAGTTGCTAGGGTGTTCTGGGTGGTTGCTATGGCGTTGCTAGGCAGTTGCTAGGGTGTTCTGGGTGGTTGCTATGGTGTTGCTAGGCGGTTGCTAGGGTGTTGCTAGGCAGTTGCTAGGGTATTCTGGGTGTTTGCTATGGTGTTGCTAGGCGGTTGCTAGGGTATTCTGGGTGGTTGCTAGGCGGTTGCTAGGGTATTCTTGGTGGTTGCTAGGGCGTTGCTAGGCAGTTGCTAGGGTATTCTGGGTGGTTGCTAGGGCGTTGCTAGGCAGTTGCTAGGGTGTTCTGGGTGGTTGCTATGGTGTTGCTAGATGGTTAGTAGGGTATTTTAGGTGGTTGCTAGGGAGTTGCTATGCAGTTGCTAGGGTGTTCAGGGTGGTTGCTAAGGTATTATGGGTGGTTACTATGGTGTTACTAAGTGGTTGGTAGTTGTCACAGATGATTACTATTGGAGTTCTTAGCATTTTCTTGGCATGATTAGCACTTACCTAATTGCTATTAGCATGTAGCTATTCACAGCTAGCATGTGTAGCATGTTGGAATTCCTCTTTGCTAGCATGAGTCAAAAGAGCCAAGCCCCATCTCTATACGATGTTCTGATGCAGAGAAATAGGTCTTGCAAAATGGTTGCTAAGGTACTTTGTTTGGTTGCTAGGGAGTGGCTTGGCAGCTGCCAATCATGAAACTCTAAAGGCTGCTTGTCAGTATGAATGATATAAACCAACTTCCATTCCTCTGTGACATTCAGAATGAAAGATATCCCTCTATGGATTTTGGTTGCTAAGGTGCTTGACAATGGTTGCTAGGACGGGGCTAGCAAGTGTTGTGGTGTCTCATGAATGGCTGTTTGCTGCCCTGAGTCAAACTTGTCTTAACCCCATCTCTTTATGATGTTCTGATGCAGAGATAAAGGTCTTGTAAAATGGTTGCTAGGGTACTCTGTTTGGTTGCTATGGAGTTGCTTGGCAGCTGCCAATGATGAAACTGCAAAGGCTGCTTGTCACTATGAATGATATAAACCAACTCCCATGCCTCTGTGACATTCAGAATGGAAGATATCCCTCTTTGGATTTTGGTTGCTAAGGTGCTCGACAATGGTTGCTAGGGAGGGGCTAGGAAGTGTTGAGGTGATTCATGATTGGCTGTTTGCTGCCCCGAGTCAACTGAGACCACCCCCATGTTTCTATGACAATTCAGTCCAGAGATATCCCTTTGATCTCTTTCAATGTAAGTCTATGGGACTTGTTGCTAAGGGGCTCTAAATGGTTGCTAGGGCGTGGCTTGATAGCTTCACAATGATCCTTAGAGACTGATTGGCCGTCTGAGTAAAATGAGCCCGCCCCCTTGTCTCTCTGACACTGTGATCCAGAGCTACGTTCAATACAAAATCCCTATGCAATTTACCATAGTAGGAAAAGCATGTGTGTTTCACGGGACATTCCTTCCCCATAGTAAGTCAATGGGGCAACTTTGGGACGCTCCTGCCCCCCAGGGGTGCAACTTTTACCCCATTGTGAGGTATGTTCTTACAGAGCCTGTCAGCCTCTTCAAATGTGGCAAATCACACGTTTCTGCGAAATCCTCGCTCAGAGCTACGTGTGGTCAAAGTTCGTCGCAATGTTAAGTCAATGGGACTTTTTTGGCCGCTTTTTCGCCCCTGGGGCGAACACCGCACCCCCGATCACTTATAAAAGTCATAGCACACCTCTCCTTAATGAGCCGGTCGATTTGACACCTCACTCAGGGGTCTGAGACAAACGGTGCGGGGCGAGTTTCGCGCCAAACTTTGTCCAGAATAATAATAAGAAGAATAATAAGTATGCAAGAGAACACTAATGATGCCTTGCTTTCAGCAAGCACCATTAACTAGAATGTACATTTCCTGAAGAAAATGTGAAATGGTGCTTGCAGTGGCAAAACTCTCCACTCGGTTGCTAGGGTGTTGTACATGATTGCATACGAGCCAACAACCATGTCTGTACGATGTTGTGGAGCTGAAATATAGCTTCTATATGTTGCAATATGGTTTATATGTGGCTCTAAACGGTTGCTAGGGCGTTGCTAGGGTGTTCTGGGTGGTTGCTATGGTGTTGCTAGGTGGTTGCTAGGGTATACTGGGTGGTTGCTAGGCGGTTGCTAGGGTATTCTTGGTGGTTGCTATGGTGTTGCTAGGCGGTTGCTAGGGTATTCTGGGTGGTTGCTAGGCGGTTGCTAGGGTATTCTTGGTGGTTGCTAGGGTGTTGCTAGGTGTTTGCTAGGCTGTTCTGGGTGGTTGCTATGGTGTTGCTAGGGTATTCTGGGTGGTTGCTATGGTGTTGCTAGGCGGTTGCTATGGTGTTCTGAGTGGTTGCTATGGTGTTGTTAGCTGGTTGCTAGGGTATTCTGGGTGGTTGCTAGGGCATTGCTAGGCGGTTGCTAGGGTATTCTGGGTGGTTGCTAGGGCGTTGCTAGGCAGTTGCTAGGGTATTCTGGGTGGTTGCTATGGTGTTGCTAGGTGGTTGCTAGGGTATTCTGGGTGGTTGCTAGGGCGTTGCTAGGGTATTCTTGGTGGTTGCTAGGGTGTTCTGGGTGGTTGCTATGGTGTTGCTAGGCAGTTGCTATGGTATTTTGGGTGGATGCTAGGGCGTTGCTAGGCAGTTGCTAGGGTGTTCTGGGTGGTTGCTAGGCAGTTGCTAGGTGTTCTGGGGGGTTGCTAGACAGTTGCTAGGGTGTTCTGGGTGGTTGCTACGGTATTTTTGGTGGTTACTAGAGCGTTTCTAGACGTTGCTAGGGTGTTCAGGATGGTTGCTAAGGTATTTTTTTTAGTTGCTATGGTGTTACTAGGTGGTTGGTAGTTGTCAAAGATGGTTGCTATGGAGTTTTTATAGAGTTATTAAAATCTTTAATAACGAGTGCCTTCAGTACGGCACTCGGCCTGCGGCCTCGTGCCTATGGCCGAATAGGCACAAGCATGGAGCAATATCGCAAGGCCACGAGTGTAATATTGCGTTAAAAAATACAAAAAAATGTAAAAAACATTTTTTTTTGGTTTAGGGTGGTTGCTAGGGAGGTCTTAGTGGTTGCTAGGGTGCTGAAACTGTTTGCTAGGGTGTGGCTATGAAGATTTTAGGCCATTACTTATTGGCTGCTTGATAATATAAATCCTCTGAGGGAGAGAGAGAGAGACGCAGGGGTGTCAGGCCCTTTGGAGTCTGTGTGTGTGAAAACGTCGGTTGGGATTCAAATATTTTTAGAACTCCCAATGTAAAGTCAATGGGACTTTTTTGGCCGCTTTTTTGCCCGCTGTGCGAACATCGTACACCCGATCGCTTAGAAAAGTCATAGCACACCTCTCCTTAATGAGCCGGTCGATTTGATGCCTCACTCAGTGGTCTGAGACAAACGGTGCGGGGCGAGTTTCGCGCCAAACTTTGTCCAGAATAAAAATAAGAATAATAACTAGAATGTACATTTCCTGAAGAAAATGTGAAGTGGTTCTTGCAGTGGCAAAACTCGCCACTCGGTTGCTAGGGTGTTGTACATGTTTGCATTCGAGCCAACAACCATGTCTGTACGATGTTGTGGAGCTGAAATATGGCTTCTATATGTTGCAATATGGTTGCTAGGTGGCTCTAAATGGTTGCTAGGGTGTGAATACACAGTTACCATGGTGATATTTACAGGCTGTTTTACAACTGAAACTAATGAGCCAACCCCCATCTCTATACAATATTCTGATGCAGAGATGTAGGTCTTGTAAAATGGTTGCTAGGGTACTCTGTTTGGTTGCTATGGAGATGCTTGTCAGCTGCTAATGATGAAACTACAAAGGCTTCTTGTTAGCATGAATGATATAAACCAACTCCCATCTCTATACGATGTTCTGATGCAGAGATATACGTTTTGCTAAACGGTTGCTAGGGTACTCTATTTGGTTGCTAGCGAGTGGCTTGTCAGCTGCCAATCATGAAACTCCAAAGGCTTCTTGTCACTATGAATGATATAAACCAACTCCCATGCCTCTGCGACATTCAGAATGGAAGATATGCCTCTTTGGATTTTGGTTGCTAGGGTACTCTGTTTGGTTGCTAGGGAGTGGCTTGTCAGCTGTCAATGATGAAATTCCAAAGGCTTCTTGTCATTATGAATTATATAATCCAACTCCCATGCCTCTGTGACATTCAGAATGTAAGATATGCCTCTTTGGATTTTGGTTGCTAGGGTACTCTTTTTGGTTGCTATGGAGTTACTTGGCACCTGCCAATGATGCAATTCCAAAGGCTTCTTGTCACTATGAATGATATAAACCAACTCCCATGCCTCTGTGACATTCAGAATGGAAGATATCCCTCTTTGGATTGTTGTTGCTAAGGTGCTCGACAATGGTTGCTAGGGAGGGGCTAGGAAGTGTTGAGGTGATTTATGATTGGCCGTTTGCTGCCCTGAGTCAAACTTGTGTTAACCCCATCTCTTTATGATGTTCTGATGCAGAGATATAGGTCTTGCAAAATGGTTGCTAGGGTACTCTGTTTGGTTGCTAGGGAGTGGCTTGGCAGCTGCCAATCATGAAACTCCAAAGGCTGCTTGTCAGTATGTATGATATAAACCAACTCCCATGCCTCTGTGACATTCAGAATAGAAGATATCCCTCTTTGGATTGTTGTTGCTAAGGTGCTCGACAATGGTTGCTAGGGAGGGGCTAGGAAGTGTTGAGGTGATTTATGATTGGCCGTTTGCTGCCCTGAGTCAAACTTGTGTTAACCCCATCTCTTTATGATGTTCTGATGCAGAGATATAGGTCTTGCAAAATGGTTGCTAGGGTACTCTGTTTGGTTGCTAGGGAGTGGCTTGGCAGCTGCCAATCATGAAACTCCAAAGGCTGCTTGTCAGTATGTATGATATAAACCAACTCCCATGCCTCTGTGACATTCAGAATAGAAGATATCTCTCTATGAATTTTGGTTGCTAAGGTGCTCGACAATGGTTGCTAGGGAGGGGCTAGGAAGTGTTGAGGTGATTCATGATTGGCTGTTTGCTGCCCCGAGTCAAATGAGACCACCCCCATGTTTCTATGACAATTCAGTCCTGAGATATCCCTTTGATCTCTTTCAATGGAAGTCTATGGGACTTGTTGCTAAGGTGCTCTAAATGGTTGCTAGGGCGTGGCTTGATAGCTTCACAATGATCCTGAGAGACTGATTGGTCATCTGAGTAAGATGAGCCCTCCCCCTTGTCTCTATGACACTGTGATCCAGAGCTACGTTCATTACAAAATCCCTATGCAATTTACCATAGTAGGAAAAGCATGTGTGTTTCACGGGACATTCCTTCCCCATAGTAAGTCAATGGGACAACTTTGGGACGCTCCTGCCCCCCAGGGGTGCAACTTTTACCCCATTGTGAGGTATGTTCTTACAGAGCCTGTCAGCCTCTTCAAATGTGGCAAATCACACGTTTCTGCAAAATCCTCGCTCAGAGCTATGAGTGCTCAAAGTTCGTCGCAATGTTAAGTCAATGGAACTTTTTGGGGCGCTTTTTCGCCCCTGGGGCGAACACCGCACCCCCGATCGCTTATAAAAGTCATAGCACACCTCTCCTCAATAAGCCGGTCGATTTGACACCTCATTCATGGGTCTGTGACAAACGGTGCGGGGCGAGTTACGCGCCAAACTTTTGTCCAGAACAATAAGAAGAAGAAGAAGAATAATAAGTATGAGCAATAACAATAGTGATGCCTTGCTTTCAGCAAGCACCACTAATAAGTATGCAAGAGAACACTAATGATGCCTTGCTTTCAGCAAGCACCATTAATAAGTATGAGCAATAACAATAGTGATGCCTTGCTTTCAGCAAGCACCACTAACTAGAATGTACATTTCCTGAAGAAAATGTGAAGTGGTGCTTGCAGTGGCAAAACTCGCCACTCGGTTGCTAGGGTGTTGTACATGTTTGCATTCGAGCCAACAACCATGTCTGTACGATGTTGTGGAGCTGAAATATGGCTTCTATATGTTGCAATATGGTTGCTAGGTGGCTCTAAATGGTTGCTAGGGTGTGAATACACAGTTACCATGGTGATATTTACAGGCTGTTTTACAACTGAAACTAATGAGCCAACCCCCATCTCTATACAATATTCTGATGCAGAGATGTAGGTCTTGTAAAATGGTTGCTAGGGTACTTTGTTTGGTTGCTATGGAGATGCTTGTCAGCTGCTAATGATGAAACTACAAAGGCTTCTTGTTAGCATGAATGATATAAACCAACTCCCATCTCTATACGATGTTCTGATGCAGAGATATACGTTTTGCTAAACGGTTGCTAGGGTACTCTATTTGGTTGCTAGCGAGTGGCTTGTCAGCTGCCAATCATGAAACTCCAAAGGCTTCTTGTCACTATGAATGATATAAACCAACTCCCATGCCTCTGCGACATTCAGAATGGAAGATATGCCTCTTTGGATTTTGGTTGCTAGGGTACTCTGTTTGGTTGCTAGGGAGTGGCTTGTCAGCTGTCTATGATGAAATTCCAAAGGCTTCTTGTCATTATGAATTATATAATCCAACTCCCATGCCTCTGTGACATTCAGAATGTAAGATATGCCTCTTTGGATTTTGGTTGCTAGGGTACTGTTTTTGGTTGCTATGGAGTTACTTGGCACCTGCCAATGATGCAATTCCAAAGGCTTCTTGTCACTATGAATGATATAAACCAACTCCCATGCCTCTGTGACATTCAGAATGGAAGATATCCCTCTTTGGATTGTTGTTGCTAAGGTGCTCGACAATGGTTGCTAGGGAGGGGCTAGGAAGTGTTGAGGTGATTTATGATTGGCCGTTTGCTGCCCTGAGTCAAACTTGTGTTAACCCCATCTCTTTATGATGTTCTGATGCAGAGATATAGGTCTTGCGAAATGGTTGCTAGGGTACTCTGTTTGGTTGCTAGGGAGTGGCTTGGCAGCTGCCAATCATGAAACTCCAAAGGCTGCTTGTCAGTATGTATGATATAAACCAACTCCCATGCCTCTGTGACATTCAGAATAGAAGATATCCCTCTTTGGATTGTTGTTGCTAAGGTGCTCGACAATGGTTGCTAGGGAGGGGCTAGGAAGTGTTGAGGTGATTTATGATTGGCCGTTTGCTGCCCTGAGTCAAACTTGTGTTAACCCCATCTCTTTATGATGTTCTGATGCAGAGATATAGGTCTTGCAAAATGGTTGCTAGGGTACTCTGTTTGGTTGCTAGGGAGTGGCTTGGCAGCTGCCAATCATGAAACTCCAAAGGCTGCTTGTCAGTATGAATGATATAAACCAACTCCCATGCCTCTGTGACATTCAGAATGGAAGATATTCCTCTTTGGATTTTGGTTGCTAAGGTGCTCGACAATGGTTGCTAGGGAGTGGCTTGGCAGCTGCCAATGATGAATTCCAAAGGCTTCTTGTCAGTATGAATGATATAATCCAACTTCCATGTCTCTGTGACATTCAGAATGGAAGATATACTTCTTTGGATTTTGGTTGCTAGGGTACTCTATTTGGTTGCTAGGGAGTGGCTTGGCAGCTGCCAATCATGAAACTCCAAAGGCTGCTTGTCAGTGTGAATGATATAAACCAACTCCCATGTCTCTGTGACATTCAGAATATAAGATATCCCTCTAGGATTTTAGTTGCTAAGGTGCTCGACAATGGTTGCTAGGGAGGGGCTAGGAAGTGTTGAGGTGATTTATGATTGGCCGTTTGCTGCCCTGAGTGAAACGAGACCACCTTCGTGTTTTTATATGATCTACCAGAGCGTTTCTAGACGTTTCTAGGGTGTTCAGTATGGTTGCTAAGGTATTTTTTTTAGTTGCTATGGTGTTACTAGGTGGTTGGTAGTTGTCAAAGATGGTTACTATGGAGTTTTTATAGAGTTATTAAAATCTTTAATAACGAGTGCCTTCAGTACGGCACGAGGCCTGTGGCCTCGTGCCTATGGCTGAATAGGCACAAGCATGGAGCGATATCGCAAGGCCACGAGTGTAATATTGCTTTAAAAAATACAAAAATATGTAAAAAAATTTTTTTTTTGGTTTAGGGTGGTTGCTAGGGAGCTCTTAGTGGTTGCTAGGGTGCTTTAACTGGTTGCTAGGGTGTGGCTATGAAGATTTTAGGCCATTACTTATTGGCTGCTTGATAATATAAATCCTCTGAGGGAGAGAGAGAGGGAGAGACGCAGGGCTGTCAGGCCCTTTGGAGTCTGTGTGTGTGAAAACGGCAGTTGGGATTCAAATGTTTTTAGAACTCCCCATGTTAAGTCAATGGGACTTTTTTGGCCGCTTTTTCGTCCGCTGTGCGAACATCGTACACCCGATCGCTTAGAAAAGTCATAGCACACCTCTCCTCAATGAGCCGGTCGATTTGACACCTCACTCAGGGGTCTGTGACAAACGGTGCGGGGCGCATTACGCGCCAAACTTTTGTGTGGAAGAATAATAATAAAAAGAACTAGAATGTACATTTCCTGAAGAAAATGTGAAATGGTGCTTGCAGTGGCAAAACTCGCCACTCGGTTGATAGAATGTGGTACATGATTGCATACGAGCCAACAAACATGTCTGTACGATGTTCTGGTGCTGAGATAAGGCTTATTCGTGTTGTTCAGGTGGTTGCTAGGGTGTTGCTAGGGTATTCTGGGGGGTTGCTATGGTGTTGCTAGGCGGTTGCTAGGGTATTATGGGTGGTTGCTAGGGTATTATTGGTGGTTGCTAGGGCGTTGCTAGGCAGTTGCTAGGGTATTCTGGGTGGTTGCTAGGGTATTATTGGTGGTTGCTATGGTGTTGCTAGGCGGTTGCTAGGGTATTCTGGGTGGTTGCTAGGGTATTATTGGTGGTTGCTAGGGCGTTGCTAGGCAGTTGCTAGGGTATTCTGGGGGGTTGCTATGGTGTTGCTAGGCGGTTGCTAGGGTATTCTGGGTGGTTGCTAGGGTATTATTGGTGGTTGCTAGGGCGTTGCTAGGCAGTTGCTAGGGTTTTCTGGGTGGTTGCTATGGCGTTGCTAGGCAGTTTCTAGGGTGTTCTGGGTGGTTGCTAGGGCGTTACTAGGGTATTCTGGTGGGTTGCTATGGCGTTGCTAGGCGGTTGCTAGGGTATTCTGGGTGGTTGCTAGGGCGTTGCTAGGGTATTCTGGGTGGTTGCTAGGGCGTTTCTAGGCAGTTGCTAGGGTATTCTGGGGGGTTGCTATGGTGTTGCTAGGCGGTTGCTAGGGTATTCTGGGTAGTTGCTAGGGTGTTCTGGGTGGTTGCTATGGCGTTGCTAGGCAGTTGCTAGGGTGTTCTGGGTGGTTGCTATGGTGTTGCTAGGCGGTTGCTAGGGTGTTGCTAGGCAGTTGCTAGGGTATTCTGGGTGTTTGCTATGGTGTTGCTAGGCGGTTGCTAGGGTATTCTGGGTGGTTGCTAGGCGGTTGCTAGGGTATTCTTGGTGGTTGCTAGGGCGTTGCTAGGCAGTTGCTAGGGTATTCTGGGTGGTTGCTAGGGCGTTGCTAGGCAGTTGCTAGGGTGTTCTGGGTGGTTGCTATGGTGTTGCTAGATGGTTAGTAGGGTATTTTAGGTGGTTGCTAGGGAGTTGCTATGCAGTTGCTAGGGTGTTCAGGGTGGTTGCTAAGGTATTATGGGTGGTTACTATGGTGTTACTAAGTGGTTGGTAGTTGTCACAGATGATTACTATTGGAGTTCTTAGCATTTTCTTGGCATGATTAGCACTTACCTAATTGCTATTAGCATGTAGCTATTCACAGCTAGCATGTGTAGCATGTTGGAATTCCTCTTTGCTAGCATGAGTCAAAAGAGCCAAGCCCCATCTCTATACGATGTTCTGATGCAGAGAAATAGGTCTTGCAAAATGGTTGCTAAGGTACTTTGTTTGGTTGCTAGGGAGTGGCTTGGCAGCTGCCAATCATGAAACTCTAAAGGCTGCTTGTCAGTATGAATGATATAAACCAACTTCCATTCCTCTGTGACATTCAGAATGAAAGATATCCCTCTATGGATTTTGGTTGCTAAGGTGCTTGACAATGGTTGCTAGGACGGGGCTAGCAAGTGTTGTGGTGTCTCATGAATGGCTGTTTGCTGCCCTGAGTCAAACTTGTCTTAACCCCATCTCTTTATGATGTTCTGATGCAGAGATAAAGGTCTTGTAAAATGGTTGCTAGGGTACTCTGTTTGGTTGCTATGGAGTTGCTTGGCAGCTGCCAATGATGAAACTGCAAAGGCTGCTTGTCACTATGAATGATATAAACCAACTCCCATGCCTCTGTGACATTCAGAATGGAAGATATCCCTCTTTGGATTTTGGTTGCTAAGGTGCTCGACAATGGTTGCTAGGGAGGGGCTAGGAAGTGTTGAGGTGATTCATGATTGGCTGTTTGCTGCCCCGAGTCAACTGAGACCACCCCCATGTTTCTATGACAATTCAGTCCAGAGATATCCCTTTGATCTCTTTCAATGTAAGTCTATGGGACTTGTTGCTAAGGGGCTCTAAATGGTTGCTAGGGCGTGGCTTGATAGCTTCACAATGATCCTTAGAGACTGATTGGCCGTCTGAGTAAAATGAGCCCGCCCCCTTGTCTCTCTGACACTGTGATCCAGAGCTACGTTCAATACAAAATCCCTATGCAATTTACCATAGTAGGAAAAGCATGTGTGTTTCACGGGACATTCCTTCCCCATAGTAAGTCAATGGGGCAACTTTGGGACGCTCCTGCCCCCCAGGGGTGCAACTTTTACCCCATTGTGAGGTATGTTCTTACAGAGCCTGTCAGCCTCTTCAAATGTGGCAAATCACACGTTTCTGCGAAATCCTCGCTCAGAGCTACGTGTGGTCAAAGTTCGTCGCAATGTTAAGTCAATGGGACTTTTTTGGCCGCTTTTTCGCCCCTGGGGCGAACACCGCACCCCCGATCACTTATAAAAGTCATAGCACACCTCTCCTTAATGAGCCGGTCGATTTGACACCTCACTCAGGGGTCTGAGACAAACGGTGCGGGGCGAGTTTCGCGCCAAACTTTGTCCAGAATAATAATAAGAAGAATAATAAGTATGCAAGAGAACACTAATGATGCCTTGCTTTCAGCAAGCACCATTAACTAGAATGTACATTTCCTGAAGAAAATGTGAAGTGGTGCTTGCAGTGGCAAAACTCGCCACTCGGTTGCTAGGGTGTTGTACATGATTGCATACGAGCCAACAACCATGTCTGTACGATGTTGTGGAGCTAAAATATGGCTTCTATATGTTGCAATATGGTTGCTAGGTGGCTCTAAATGGTTGCTAGGGTGTGAATACACAGTTACCATGGTGATATTTACAGACTGTTTTACAACTGAAACTAATGAGCCAACCCCCATCTCTATACAATATTCTGATGCAGAGATGTAGGTCTTGTAAAATGGTTGCTAGGGTACTCTGTTTGGTTGCTATGGAGTTGCTTGGCAGCTGCTAATGATGAAACTGCAAAGGCTTCTTGTCAGTATGAATGATATAAACCAACTCTCATCTCTATACGATGTTCTGATGCAGAGATATACGTTTTGCTAAACGGTTGCTAGGGTACTCTGTTTGGTTGCTAGGGAGTTGCTTGGCAGCTGCCAATCATGAAACTCCAAAAGCTGTTTGTCAGTATGAATGATATAAACCAACTCCCATGCCTCTGTGACATACAGAATGGAAGATATGCCTCTTTGGATTTTGGTTGCTAGGGTACTCTGTTTGGTTGCTATGGAGTTACTTGGCAGCTGCCAATCATGAAACTCCAAAGGCATATTGTCACTATGAATGATATAAACCAACTCCCATTCCTCTGTGACATTCAGAATGGAAGATATCCCTCTTTGGATTTTGGTTGCTAGGGTACTCTGTTTGGTTGCTAGGGAGTGTCTTGGCAGCTGCCAATCATGAAACTCAAAGGCTGCTTGTCAATATGAATGATATAAACCAACTCCCATGCCTCTGTGACATTCAGAATGGAAGATATGCCTCTTTGGATTTTGGTTGCTAGGGTACTCTGTTTGGTTGCTATGGAGTTACTTGGCAGCTGCCAATCATCAAACTCCAAAGGCATCTTGTCACTATGAATGATATAAACCAACTCCCATGCCTCTGTGACATTCAGAATGGAAGATATCCCTCTTTGGATTTTGGTTGCTAGGGTACTCTGTTTGGTTGCTATGGAGTTACTTGGCAGCTGCCAATCATGAAACTCCAAAGGCATCTTGTCACTATGGATGATATAAACCAACTCCCATGCCTCTGTGACATTCAGAATGGAAGATATCCCTCTTTGGATTTTGGTTGCTAAGGTACTCTGTTTGGTTGCTATGGAGTAGTTTGGCAGCTGCCAATGATGAATTTCCAAAGGCTTCTTGTCAGTATGAATGATATAAACCAACTCCCATGCCTCTGTGACATTCAGAATGGAAGATATGCCTCTTTGGATTTTGGTTGCTAGGGTACTCTGTTTGGTTGCTAGGGAGTGGCTTGTCAGCTGCCAATCATGGAACTCCAAAGGCTTCTTGTCACTATGAATGATATAAACCAACTTCCATGCCTCTGCGACATTCAGAATGGAAGATATACCTCTTTGGATTTTGGTTGCTAGGGTACTCTGTTTGGTTGCTAGGGAGTGGCTTGTCAGCTGCCAATGATGAAACTCCAAAGGTTTCTTGTCACTATGAATGATATAAACCAACTCCCATGCCTCTGGGACATTCAGAATGGAAGATATCCCTCTTTGGATTTTGGTTGCTAAGGTGTTCGACAATGGTTGCTATGGAGTGGTTTGGCAGCTGCCAATGATGAATTTCCAAAGGCTTCTTGTCAGTATGAACGATATAAACCAACTACCATGCCTCTGTGACATTCAGAATGGAAGATATCCCTCTTTGGATTTTGGTTGCTATGGTACTCTGTTTGGTTGCTATGGAGTAGTTTGGCAGCTGCCAATGATGAATTTCCAAAGGCTTCTTGTCAGTATGAATGATATAAACCAACTCCCATGCCTCTGTGACATTCAGAATGGAAGATATGCCTCTTTGGATTTTGGTTGCTAGGGTACTCTGTTTGGTTGCTAGGGAGTGGCTTGTCAGCTGCCAATGATGAAACTCCAAAGGTTTCTTGTCACTATGAATGATATAAACCAACTCCCATGCCTCTGTGACATTCAGAATGGAAGATATCCCTCTTTGGATTTTGGTTGCTAAGGTGCTCGACAATGGTTGCTATGGAGTGGCTTGGCAGCTGCCAATGATGAATTTCCAAAGGCTTCTTGTCAGTATGAATGATATAAGCCAACTCCCATGTCTCTGTGACATTCAGAATGGAAGATATGCCTCTTTAGATTTTGGTTGCTAGGGTACTCTGTTTGGTTGCTAGGGAGTGGCTTGTCAGCTGCCAATCATGAAACTCCAAAGGCTTCTTGTCACTATGAATGATATAAACCAACTTCCATGCCTCTGCGACATTCAGAATAGAAGATATCCCTCTTTGGATTTTGGTTGCTAGGGTACTCTGTTTGGTTGCTAGGGAGTGGCTTGTCAGCTGCCAATGATGAAACTCCAAAGGTTTCTTGTCACTATGAATGATATAAACCAACTCCCATGCCTCTGGGACATTCAGAATGGAAGATATCCCTCTTTGGATTTTGGTTGCTAAGGTGCTCGACAATGGTTGCTAGGGAGTGGCTTGGAAGTGTTGAGGTGATTCATGATTGGCTGTTTGCTGCCCCGAGTCAAATGAGACCACCCCCATGTTTCTATGACAATTTAGTCTGGAGATATCTCTTTGAACTCTTTCAATGGAAGTCTATGGAACTTGTTGCTAAGGGGCTCTAAATGGTTGCTAGGGCGTGGTTTGATAGCTTCACAATGATCCTGAGAGACTGATTGGTCATCTGAGTAAAATGAGCCCCCCCCCTTGTCTCTATGACACTGTGATCCAGAGCTATGTTCAATACAAAATCTCTATGCAATTTACCATAGTAGGAAAAGCATGTGTGTTTCACGGGACGTTCCTTCCCCATAGTAAGTCAGTGGGGCAACTTTGGGACGCTCCTGCCCCCCTGGGGTGCAACTTTTACCCCATTGTGAGGTATGTTCTTACAGAGCCTGTCAGCCTCTTCAAATGTGGCAAATCACACATTTCTGCGAAATCCTCGCTTAGAGCTACGTGTGGTCAAAATTTGTCTCAATGTTAAGTCAATGGGACTTTTTTGGCCGCTTTTTCGCCCCTGGGGCGAACACCGCACCCCTGATCGCTTATAAAAGTCATAGCACACCTCTCCTCAATGAGCCGGTCGATTTGACACCTCATTCATGGGTCTGAGACAAACGGTGCGGGGCGAGTTACGCGCCAAACTTTTGTGTGGAAGAATAATAATAACTAGAATGTACATTTCCTGAAGAAAATGTGAAATGGTGCTTGCAGTGGCAAAACTCGCCACTCGGTTGATAGAATGTGGTACATGATTGCATACGAGCCAACAAACATGTCTGTACGATGTTCTGGTGCTGAGATAAGGCTTATTCGTGTTGTTCAGGTGGTTGCTAGGGTGTTGCTAGGGTATTCTGGGGGGTTGCTATGGTGTTGCTAGGCGGTTGCTAGGGTATTATGGGTGGTTGCTAGGGTATTATTGGTGGTTGCTAGGGCGTTGCTAGGCAGTTGCTAGGGTATTCTGGGTGGTTGCTAGGGTATTATTGGTGGTTGCTATGGTGTTGCTAGGCGGTTGCTAGGGTATTCTGGGTGGTTGCTAGGGTATTATTGGTGGTTGCTAGGGCGTTGCTAGGCAGTTGCTAGGGTATTCTGGGGGGTTGCTATGGTGTTGCTAGGCGGTTGCTAGGGTATTCTGGGTGGTTGCTAGGGTATTATTGGTGGTTGCTAGGGCGTTGCTAGGCAGTTGCTAGGGTTTTCTGGGTGGTTGCTATGGCGTTGCTAGGCAGTTTCTAGGGTGTTCTGGGTGGTTGCTAGGGCGTTACTAGGGTATTCTGGTGGGTTGCTATGGCGTTGCTAGGCGGTTGCTAGGGTATTCTGGGTGGTTGCTAGGGCGTTGCTAGGGTATTCTGGGTGGTTGCTAGGGCGTTTCTAGGCAGTTGCTAGGGTATTCTGGGGGGTTGCTATGGTGTTGCTAGGCGGTTGCTAGGGTATTCTGGGTAGTTGCTAGGGTGTTCTGGGTGGTTGCTATGGCGTTGCTAGGCAGTTGCTAGGGTGTTCTGGGTGGTTGCTATGGTGTTGCTAGGCGGTTGCTAGGGTGTTGCTAGGCAGTTGCTAGGGTATTCTGGGTGTTTGCTATGGTGTTGCTAGGCGGTTGCTAGGGTATTCTGGGTGGTTGCTAGGCGGTTGCTAGGGTATTCTTGGTGGTTGCTAGGGCGTTGCTAGGCAGTTGCTAGGGTATTCTGGGTGGTTGCTAGGGCGTTGCTAGGCAGTTGCTAGGGTGTTCTGGGTGGTTGCTATGGTGTTGCTAGATGGTTAGTAGGGTATTTTAGGTGGTTGCTAGGGAGTTGCTATGCAGTTGCTAGGGTGTTCAGGGTGGTTGCTAAGGTATTATGGGTGGTTACTATGGTGTTACTAAGTGGTTGGTAGTTGTCACAGATGATTACTATTGGAGTTCTTAGCATTTTCTTGGCATGATTAGCACTTACCTAATTGCTATTAGCATGTAGCTATTCACAGCTAGCATGTGTAGCATGTTGGAATTCCTCTTTGCTAGCATGAGTCAAAAGAGCCAAGCCCCATCTCTATACGATGTTCTGATGCAGAGAAATAGGTCTTGCAAAATGGTTGCTAAGGTACTTTGTTTGGTTGCTAGGGAGTGGCTTGGCAGCTGCCAATCATGAAACTCTAAAGGCTGCTTGTCAGTATGAATGATATAAACCAACTTCCATTCCTCTGTGACATTCAGAATGAAAGATATCCCTCTATGGATTTTGGTTGCTAAGGTGCTTGACAATGGTTGCTAGGACGGGGCTAGCAAGTGTTGTGGTGTCTCATGAATGGCTGTTTGCTGCCCTGAGTCAAACTTGTCTTAACCCCATCTCTTTATGATGTTCTGATGCAGAGATAAAGGTCTTGTAAAATGGTTGCTAGGGTACTCTGTTTGGTTGCTATGGAGTTGCTTGGCAGCTGCCAATGATGAAACTGCAAAGGCTGCTTGTCACTATGAATGATATAAACCAACTCCCATGCCTCTGTGACATTCAGAATGGAAGATATCCCTCTTTGGATTTTGGTTGCTAAGGTGCTCGACAATGGTTGCTAGGGAGGGGCTAGGAAGTGTTGAGGTGATTCATGATTGGCTGTTTGCTGCCCCGAGTCAACTGAGACCACCCCCATGTTTCTATGACAATTCAGTCCAGAGATATCCCTTTGATCTCTTTCAATGTAAGTCTATGGGACTTGTTGCTAAGGGGCTCTAAATGGTTGCTAGGGCGTGGCTTGATAGCTTCACAATGATCCTTAGAGACTGATTGGCCGTCTGAGTAAAATGAGCCCGCCCCCTTGTCTCTCTGACACTGTGATCCAGAGCTACGTTCAATACAAAATCCCTATGCAATTTACCATAGTAGGAAAAGCATGTGTGTTTCACGGGACATTCCTTCCCCATAGTAAGTCAATGGGGCAACTTTGGGACGCTCCTGCCCCCCAGGGGTGCAACTTTTACCCCATTGTGAGGTATGTTCTTACAGAGCCTGTCAGCCTCTTCAAATGTGGCAAATCACACGTTTCTGCGAAATCCTCGCTCAGAGCTACGTGTGGTCAAAGTTCGTCGCAATGTTAAGTCAATGGGACTTTTTTGGCCGCTTTTTCGCCCCTGGGGCGAACACCGCACCCCCGATCACTTATAAAAGTCATAGCACACCTCTCCTTAATGAGCCGGTCGATTTGACACCTCACTCAGGGGTCTGAGACAAACGGTGCGGGGCGAGTTTCGCGCCAAACTTTGTCCAGAATAATAATAAGAAGAATAATAAGTATGCAAGAGAACACTAATGATGCCTTGCTTTCAGCAAGCACCATTAACTAGAATGTACATTTCCTGAAGAAAATGTGAAGTGGTGCTTGCAGTGGCAAAACTCGCCACTCGGTTGCTAGGGTGTTGTACATGATTGCATACGAGCCAACAACCATGTCTGTACGATGTTGTGGAGCTAAAATATGGCTTCTATATGTTGCAATATGGTTGCTAGGTGGCTCTAAATGGTTGCTAGGGTGTGAATACACAGTTACCATGGTGATATTTACAGACTGTTTTACAACTGAAACTAATGAGCCAACCCCCATCTCTATACAATATTCTGATGCAGAGATGTAGGTCTTGTAAAATGGTTGCTAGGGTACTCTGTTTGGTTGCTATGGAGTTGCTTGGCAGCTGCTAATGATGAAACTGCAAAGGCTTCTTGTCAGTATGAATGATATAAACCAACTCTCATCTCTATACGATGTTCTGATGCAGAGATATACGTTTTGCTAAACGGTTGCTAGGGTACTCTGTTTGGTTGCTAGGGAGTTGCTTGGCAGCTGCCAATCATGAAACTCCAAAAGCTGTTTGTCAGTATGAATGATATAAACCAACTCCCATGCCTCTGTGACATACAGAATGGAAGATATGCCTCTTTGGATTTTGGTTGCTAGGGTACTCTGTTTGGTTGCTATGGAGTTACTTGGCAGCTGCCAATCATGAAACTCCAAAGGCATATTGTCACTATGAATGATATAAACCAACTCCCATTCCTCTGTGACATTCAGAATGGAAGATATCCCTCTTTGGATTTTGGTTGCTAGGGTACTCTGTTTGGTTGCTAGGGAGTGTCTTGGCAGCTGCCAATCATGAAACTCAAAGGCTGCTTGTCAATATGAATGATATAAACCAACTCCCATGCCTCTGTGACATTCAGAATGGAAGATATGCCTCTTTGGATTTTGGTTGCTAGGGTACTCTGTTTGGTTGCTATGGAGTTACTTGGCAGCTGCCAATCATCAAACTCCAAAGGCATCTTGTCACTATGAATGATATAAACCAACTCCCATGCCTCTGTGACATTCAGAATGGAAGATATCCCTCTTTGGATTTTGGTTGCTAGGGTACTCTGTTTGGTTGCTATGGAGTTACTTGGCAGCTGCCAATCATGAAACTCCAAAGGCATCTTGTCACTATGGATGATATAAACCAACTCCCATGCCTCTGTGACATTCAGAATGGAAGATATCCCTCTTTGGATTTTGGTTGCTAAGGTACTCTGTTTGGTTGCTATGGAGTAGTTTGGCAGCTGCCAATGATGAATTTCCAAAGGCTTCTTGTCAGTATGAATGATATAAACCAACTCCCATGCCTCTGTGACATTCAGAATGGAAGATATGCCTCTTTGGATTTTGGTTGCTAGGGTACTCTGTTTGGTTGCTAGGGAGTGGCTTGTCAGCTGCCAATCATGGAACTCCAAAGGCTTCTTGTCACTATGAATGATATAAACCAACTTCCATGCCTCTGCGACATTCAGAATGGAAGATATACCTCTTTGGATTTTGGTTGCTAGGGTACTCTGTTTGGTTGCTAGGGAGTGGCTTGTCAGCTGCCAATGATGAAACTCCAAAGGTTTCTTGTCACTATGAATGATATAAACCAACTCCCATGCCTCTGGGACATTCAGAATGGAAGATATCCCTCTTTGGATTTTGGTTGCTAAGGTGTTCGACAATGGTTGCTATGGAGTGGTTTGGCAGCTGCCAATGATGAATTTCCAAAGGCTTCTTGTCAGTATGAACGATATAAACCAACTACCATGCCTCTGTGACATTCAGAATGGAAGATATCCCTCTTTGGATTTTGGTTGCTATGGTACTCTGTTTGGTTGCTATGGAGTAGTTTGGCAGCTGCCAATGATGAATTTCCAAAGGCTTCTTGTCAGTATGAATGATATAAACCAACTCCCATGCCTCTGTGACATTCAGAATGGAAGATATGCCTCTTTGGATTTTGGTTGCTAGGGTACTCTGTTTGGTTGCTAGGGAGTGGCTTGTCAGCTGCCAATGATGAAACTCCAAAGGTTTCTTGTCACTATGAATGATATAAACCAACTCCCATGCCTCTGTGACATTCAGAATGGAAGATATCCCTCTTTGGATTTTGGTTGCTAAGGTGCTCGACAATGGTTGCTATGGAGTGGCTTGGCAGCTGCCAATGATGAATTTCCAAAGGCTTCTTGTCAGTATGAATGATATAAGCCAACTCCCATGTCTCTGTGACATTCAGAATGGAAGATATGCCTCTTTAGATTTTGGTTGCTAGGGTACTCTGTTTGGTTGCTAGGGAGTGGCTTGTCAGCTGCCAATCATGAAACTCCAAAGGCTTCTTGTCACTATGAATGATATAAACCAACTTCCATGCCTCTGCGACATTCAGAATAGAAGATATCCCTCTTTGGATTTTGGTTGCTAGGGTACTCTGTTTGGTTGCTAGGGAGTGGCTTGTCAGCTGCCAATGATGAAACTCCAAAGGTTTCTTGTCACTATGAATGATATAAACCAACTCCCATGCCTCTGGGACATTCAGAATGGAAGATATCCCTCTTTGGATTTTGGTTGCTAAGGTGCTCGACAATGGTTGCTAGGGAGTGGCTTGGAAGTGTTGAGGTGATTCATGATTGGCTGTTTGCTGCCCCGAGTCAAATGAGACCACCCCCATGTTTCTATGACAATTTAGTCTGGAGATATCTCTTTGAACTCTTTCAATGGAAGTCTATGGAACTTGTTGCTAAGGGGCTCTAAATGGTTGCTAGGGCGTGGTTTGATAGCTTCACAATGATCCTGAGAGACTGATTGGTCATCTGAGTAAAATGAGCCCCCCCCCTTGTCTCTATGACACTGTGATCCAGAGCTATGTTCAATACAAAATCTCTATGCAATTTACCATAGTAGGAAAAGCATGTGTGTTTCACGGGACGTTCCTTCCCCATAGTAAGTCAGTGGGGCAACTTTGGGACGCTCCTGCCCCCCTGGGGTGCAACTTTTACCCCATTGTGAGGTATGTTCTTACAGAGCCTGTCAGCCTCTTCAAATGTGGCAAATCACACATTTCTGCGAAATCCTCGCTTAGAGCTACGTGTGGTCAAAATTTGTCTCAATGTTAAGTCAATGGGACTTTTTTGGCCGCTTTTTCGCCCCTGGGGCGAACACCGCACCCCTGATCGCTTATAAAAGTCATAGCACACCTCTCCTCAATGAGCCGGTCGATTTGACACCTCATTCATGGGTCTGAGACAAACGGTGCGGGGCGAGTTACGCGCCAAACTTTTGTGTGGAAGAATAATAATAACTAGAATGTACATTTCCTGAAGAAAATGTGAAATGGTGCTTGCAGTGGCAAAACTCGCCACTCGGTTGATAGAATGTGGTACATGATTGCATACGAGCCAACAAACATGTCTGTACGATGTTCTGGTGCTGAGATAAGGCTTATTCGTGTTGTTCAGGTGGTTGCTAGGGTGTTGCTAGGGTATTCTGGGGGGTTGCTATGGTGTTGCTAGGCGGTTGCTAGGGTATTATGGGTGGTTGCTAGGGTATTATTGGTGGTTGCTAGGGCGTTGCTAGGCAGTTGCTAGGGTATTCTGGGTGGTTGCTAGGGTATTATTGGTGGTTGCTATGGTGTTGCTAGGCGGTTGCTAGGGTATTCTGGGTGGTTGCTAGGGTATTATTGGTGGTTGCTAGGGCGTTGCTAGGCAGTTGCTAGGGTATTCTGGGGGGTTGCTATGGTGTTGCTAGGCGGTTGCTAGGGTATTCTGGGTGGTTGCTAGGGTATTATTGGTGGTTGCTAGGGCGTTGCTAGGCAGTTGCTAGGGTTTTCTGGGTGGTTGCTATGGCGTTGCTAGGCAGTTTCTAGGGTGTTCTGGGTGGTTGCTAGGGCGTTACTAGGGTATTCTGGTGGGTTGCTATGGCGTTGCTAGGCGGTTGCTAGGGTATTCTGGGTGGTTGCTAGGGCGTTGCTAGGGTATTCTGGGTGGTTGCTAGGGCGTTTCTAGGCAGTTGCTAGGGTATTCTGGGGGGTTGCTATGGTGTTGCTAGGCGGTTGCTAGGGTATTCTGGGTAGTTGCTAGGGTGTTCTGGGTGGTTGCTATGGCGTTGCTAGGCAGTTGCTAGGGTGTTCTGGGTGGTTGCTATGGTGTTGCTAGGCGGTTGCTAGGGTGTTGCTAGGCAGTTGCTAGGGTATTCTGGGTGTTTGCTATGGTGTTGCTAGGCGGTTGCTAGGGTATTCTGGGTGGTTGCTAGGCGGTTGCTAGGGTATTCTTGGTGGTTGCTAGGGCGTTGCTAGGCAGTTGCTAGGGTATTCTGGGTGGTTGCTAGGGCGTTGCTAGGCAGTTGCTAGGGTGTTCTGGGTGGTTGCTATGGTGTTGCTAGATGGTTAGTAGGGTATTTTAGGTGGTTGCTAGGGAGTTGCTATGCAGTTGCTAGGGTGTTCAGGGTGGTTGCTAAGGTATTATGGGTGGTTACTATGGTGTTACTAAGTGGTTGGTAGTTGTCACAGATGATTACTATTGGAGTTCTTAGCATTTTCTTGGCATGATTAGCACTTACCTAATTGCTATTAGCATGTAGCTATTCACAGCTAGCATGTGTAGCATGTTGGAATTCCTCTTTGCTAGCATGAGTCAAAAGAGCCAAGCCCCATCTCTATACGATGTTCTGATGCAGAGAAATAGGTCTTGCAAAATGGTTGCTAAGGTACTTTGTTTGGTTGCTAGGGAGTGGCTTGGCAGCTGCCAATCATGAAACTCTAAAGGCTGCTTGTCAGTATGAATGATATAAACCAACTTCCATTCCTCTGTGACATTCAGAATGAAAGATATCCCTCTATGGATTTTGGTTGCTAAGGTGCTTGACAATGGTTGCTAGGACGGGGCTAGCAAGTGTTGTGGTGTCTCATGAATGGCTGTTTGCTGCCCTGAGTCAAACTTGTCTTAACCCCATCTCTTTATGATGTTCTGATGCAGAGATAAAGGTCTTGTAAAATGGTTGCTAGGGTACTCTGTTTGGTTGCTATGGAGTTGCTTGGCAGCTGCCAATGATGAAACTGCAAAGGCTGCTTGTCACTATGAATGATATAAACCAACTCCCATGCCTCTGTGACATTCAGAATGGAAGATATCCCTCTTTGGATTTTGGTTGCTAAGGTGCTCGACAATGGTTGCTAGGGAGGGGCTAGGAAGTGTTGAGGTGATTCATGATTGGCTGTTTGCTGCCCCGAGTCAACTGAGACCACCCCCATGTTTCTATGACAATTCAGTCCAGAGATATCCCTTTGATCTCTTTCAATGTAAGTCTATGGGACTTGTTGCTAAGGGGCTCTAAATGGTTGCTAGGGCGTGGCTTGATAGCTTCACAATGATCCTTAGAGACTGATTGGCCGTCTGAGTAAAATGAGCCCGCCCCCTTGTCTCTCTGACACTGTGATCCAGAGCTACGTTCAATACAAAATCCCTATGCAATTTACCATAGTAGGAAAAGCATGTGTGTTTCACGGGACATTCCTTCCCCATAGTAAGTCAATGGGGCAACTTTGGGACGCTCCTGCCCCCCAGGGGTGCAACTTTTACCCCATTGTGAGGTATGTTCTTACAGAGCCTGTCAGCCTCTTCAAATGTGGCAAATCACACGTTTCTGCGAAATCCTCGCTCAGAGCTACGTGTGGTCAAAGTTCGTCGCAATGTTAAGTCAATGGGACTTTTTTGGCCGCTTTTTCGCCCCTGGGGCGAACACCGCACCCCCGATCACTTATAAAAGTCATAGCACACCTCTCCTTAATGAGCCGGTCGATTTGACACCTCACTCAGGGGTCTGAGACAAACGGTGCGGGGCGAGTTTCGCGCCAAACTTTGTCCAGAATAATAATAAGAAGAATAATAAGTATGCAAGAGAACACTAATGATGCCTTGCTTTCAGCAAGCACCATTAATAAAAATAAATAGAATGTACATTTCCTGAAGAAAATGTGAAATGGTGCTTGCAGTGGCAAAACTCTCCACTCGGTTGCTAGGGTGTTGTACATGATTGCATACGAGCCAACAACCATGTCTGTACGATGTTGTAGAGCTGAAATATAGCTTCTATATGTTGCAATATGGTTTATATGTGACTCTAAACGGTTGCCAGGGTGTTCGATCATTGATATCCTCTACATGTAGTGGTCTTGATTTTATAAATGTTGAGTATATAAAGCTCATTTAAATGACCCGGCCTCTTACCATCTTAAAGAATCATCTGTGAATATACCTGGATGTTCTCTGAAGTTCACAAGAAAATATTCATAATGTGACAATGAGTAACTTTCAATAAGACAAAAGGACAAAAACACAGTATGTGCCAATTAACCAAATGTTTATTTAAAAGATTTTTTTTAAACGCCTGTTGTCAAATTCCACCCAGCAAATGGATTAGATCCTAGTGTTGTACTAGTTATTAGATATACTTTGTATTAAAATTATCTTGGGGTGTCATGGGGATTCGTAAACTACAACGGGCGTCGGGACGCAAGATTCGATCGTTTCATCTCATATAGTGTGTCATAGTGGGCGACAACCTACGCATATGCGATGCTTCAGGACATCACGACAGAAAGACTGGCATGTTTCATTTTTTAACGGTCCTCCACGACGGGTGGAGTATGTGAGCAAGAGTGCGAGCAACAGTGAGTGTGTGTGTGCGCCAGTGAGCGAGTGTGTGTGCGCGAGTGAGTGAGTGAGTGAGGGACAGTGAGTGTGTGTGTGTGTGTGTGTGTGTGCGTGCGCGCGAGTGTGTGTGCGTGCGAGAGAGCGAGTGTGTGTGTGTGTGAGAGCGAGTGAGTGAGCGCAAGTGAGTGAGCGAGGGACAGTGAGTGTGTGCGCGCGAGTGAGCGAGTGTGTGTGCGTGCGAGTGAATGTGTGCGTGTGACGGCATGCGATGACTGGTCGGAAAGCAACGTGTAGTCTGACATGTTTTTTGTCCACGACACGACAAGATTTTAGGAGTCAAAATCGTGTAATCTGACACCGTGACTATCGTAACAGACACAAAAATCTTGTAATCTGAACCAGGCATTATTCATCGTGTCAGGCTGTCTGTTGTGCTGTGTTCATCGTGCGAGTTCATATCGTGATGACGATGAAAATTCGATGTATCGTTCAGCCCTAGTTGTGAATACATTTGTAAAAATGCTCTTTAGTTGAATGAGTGGGTAGCTCTGAAAAGAGCCGTTGTTGCCTTTAAAAGGACATTTGGCTTCAACTTTGGAGTTCCACCCGCAGACCTTCTCTGAGGTTGCTCAGGAGAAGCTGGTTTCCCTCTGTGCTCAGGTGAACTCCGTCTCTGCACAGATGGGAGAGGCCGATGTTTCTATGCTGAATGGCGCGCATCTGTCTCCCTGGATATCCTGAGGGCAGAGGAGGTAAAACATATATGATAATGTTAGTCAATTTATTTGAATTGTTCTGATTCTCCAAGACTTATTGAGCAGCATAGTTGATGGGTTAAATGTAAGCCTGGCAAAACACCATTTTTGCTCTGTCACTTCTGAGAACCATCATGCACGTTAAAATCAAAGCTTTTCACATCAAATCATATCACCTTTGAACAAAACCCATGGTTTTTCCTGCATTTAACTTTTTTAGCATTTATTAATCTTTGTTAGTGATTTTTAACATTTACTAATACCGGTACATTGTTAAAATCAAAAGTTGTAAGTGCTAACATTAGTAAATACAGTGAACTAACATGAATAAACATTGAACAGCAGTTTTTAAAATAAATAACATTGTCAAAAATAAATAAATAAAATTAAGTTCATACTGGAGTGATTAAAATCATAAAGCGCAAAGTAAGTTGTTGTTAGCTACCTGTTAATTTTATTCAATTGTTAGCTATATGGTAGAAAATTAAGACTATTAGTTTAAATAAACCTTTTGATGCTACTTTTTTTAGTTTAACTTTTTAATATCAATATAACAAAATTATAATTTTATCTTACAAAACTATGAAATCCAGTGGTAAAATCTGCTCTTTTTTTAAATAAGAGGGCAAGATAGGACAGCAGTGTCTGTTGGCCACCAACGAAGACAATTTTTGACCCGGGAAAAACAATGAAACCATTGTATAATAAAATGCACTGAAACACTAGACCTTATCAGTAGTATTGACAAACTTGACCTCAGTCTGCTTCTTCCTCTGCTTCTTCATTCTTCAGCGTTGTCCTCAATGCCATAGATATTTGGACCTGTTCTCCAGGCATGAAACTAATAAATGAACAATGGGATCACTAATACACCCATACTAATAAACAAAAAGAAAGAAATTCAAAAATAAAACTTACGGAAAGAAATTGGCACATAATCTGGTATCCAGCTCGTCATCGTCATTGATGTAGCACACGTGATCTTCTCGGACAATCTGACTTCATTTGGCTGGTTCCTGAAAAACATAATCTAAATTAGATTCAAATATAACATTTCCACTCAAACGCGGTTATGAAAAGCAGTAGTACACCGACTGAAGCAAAATCTTTTAACACTTAGCTTTAGAAGGTATATTGCACACTCATATCCCGACAGGACTGCTATGGTCTCCCAATTCTTCCTGCAACTTTACAGAAGGGCACATATCAATCATAGAATAGCAGGAGACTGCATATCCCGCACAGATTGTCACAAATTGCGTAGATTGAACATCAATTCAAGTTCAAATGTATAAGGTCAAAATCAAACATTACAATGGTGTCTTGCTACTTCTCTCTTTCCCTTGTCTTTTATAACTTACTGCCACTGTTGCTCAATGACTGTCTGTGTCCCTGGAGCTGTCACACTACTCCTCCGTCCTTCCTGCTGCTGCTGAAGTTGCTCCTTCCTCGTAGCTCAGTGGCATAAACCCTAAACATGACCTAACCACAATCTCCTAACCACAATCTAACCGCAACACGACCATACGCGCCAACCCGTTTGATTAAGGCTGTCGAAGCCTCGCTGATGTCATGTATGCAGGTCCATTGGCAACGGTTCCGTATGGCATACTACCTAACAACCCGACCATACACGCCCAACCGTTTGAATAAGGCTGTTGAAGCCCCACTGTCTCATTTAAAGCAAGGTTCAGTGGCAAACGGTTCCGTATGGCATACTAACCTACCACAAAACACAACAATATCTGTCCACCAAAAAAAGCCTAATTAACGCAAAATACAGTACACGGGATTGTGATAACTATGATAACTATGCAAGACACCTGACTGAAGGCACAAATCCGGATGAGAGATGTAAATATGATCCAATAGAGTGTTCTTTTTGGTTGTTGCTGTGGTGATCAGTTGTGTGTATCCTTTAGATTGAAACAATTCCAGAACAGTTTTTTTCCCTGCGCAGAGATCCTCATTAAAATCTCCACAGATTATTACAGGATGTTCGTCCACGATGTCCAAATAATCCAGCAGACTCTTCAAGTTTTCCAGGAATCCTTCGAATCCGTAGTGTGGTGGCCTGTACACAGCAGCGATTGTCGCTTTGATCGGGCTATCTACTTTGATGACGACATACTCCAGATCGGTCACATTTTGAATAAACTGCCTAGGCTGAGCTGATATATGCTCTTTGCAATATATTGCGACTCCACCACCAGCTTTCTGTGCAATTTCTTGGTGTGTCGAGTAGGAGACATGTCTGTTACGCAGAAACATGTTGTATCCTTCCAATTGGTCGTGAGGTGCAGTGAATGATCCGGTCAGGTGAGTTTCCGTCATGCAAAGAATATCCGATAGAAGCAGTTCATGATGGCATCTGATGTCTTCAATGTGGGATGACAGTCCTTCTGTGTTGTGATGGATGATTTTAAGTGTTTGATCCATGTTGGTTTCCCTGATATGCTGCAAAAGTGGCATGATTCCTTTAAATGTCGCTCTTGTCATGTTTCCCAATGAGGCTGTGACTGTAGGATCTGCATAAATCTTCTTTTCACTGAAGTCCGTAATGTGCAGTCCACGAAGCGAGGTCGTTCTGCTGAGGGCAACGTAGGCCATTCCCGGCTCGAAAATCTTCTTCAGTGACACAACGGCATTCTCCATTGTCATGCCTTGGACTTTGTGAGCTGTGCAGGCGTAGGCTAACTTGATGGGAAATTGTCGACGAACTGCTCCTTTCCTAAGTGTTTCTTCGGATCTCTCGATGTAAACCAAGTCGTCTTCTTCACCTTGCACCCTTTTGCGGTGTTTCTTGCCTGCGTTTGGATTGTCGAGCTGAAGTCCTAACATTTGCACGGTGTCGATTCCATCTTTTGTCTTATTGACAATGTTTGCAATCTTTCCAAAACACCCGTTTACTAGTCCATCTTCAACATCCAAATTCCTAGTCACCATTATGCGTACTCCCAATGCAATTTGTACGGTGTCAGGTAAGTCGTCCTTTTTTCCGGTGATGGGCTTCATTTGTCTCTTCATCCCTCCTGTTCTTGGGTCTTTCCTGTAGTCTTCTGCATCGATGGTAATGATGTCAGTGTGAAGAGCATGGATCGTTTTGGTATTGTGTTCGTGAACTTCCTTGTTGGTGGCAAATATGTGCAGTGCATCACACGGGCAGTTGTTGGGGTCCTTCACAGCCTGGAGTAGCAAAGCTTTATCTTCTTCGGCAAGATTGTCGGTCTTCTGTTTCACCCGTAGTCGGTTTAAAAGTTGGGCAAAAGCCAGGTCTTCTTTCTGACGCATGATCTCGGAGAGGGTAATCATTTGGAAATGTTCTTTCCAGAAGTCCAAAACATCCTCTTCATACACGCAGAGTGGTTTGGCTTTACCCAGAGGTGGCAGTTGGTAAAAGTCGCCGACGGCGAGGACAGATATTCCCCCGAAAGGTTTCTTGCTGCCTTTGATTTGCTGACATCTCCAGTTTATGTAGGCAAAAAGATCCTTCGAAATCATGGACACTTCATCGATGATAAGAATCTCCACGTCGCGTAGTCTTGCTCGTAGTTCATCTAGGGCATTTCCAAGTCCTTGATACGGTGGCTTCAGATTCCTTGGAAGTTTTAAGATGGAATGCAGTGTTTTACCGGATATGTTGAACGCTGCCGTTCCAGTAAATGCACTCAAGAGCACCGTAGGCACGGATAGATCTCCTTCCTCCCGTAGTCGAGGCAGTTGTCGCAGAATTTTGGTCGCTTCCGTGTATATGCACTTGATGACGTGTGATTTGCCACAACCAGCACCACCTGACACGAAGTAGAAAAACTGTTCTGGATTATGACCCCACACACGCTTCTGACACCACTGGCAGACCGTGTAGAATATGGCTGCCTGCGTCTCGTTTAGACTTCTGAACATCTTCCTAACAAATTCGATGCTCATCTGCGGGGCCTCTATTTGTGGCACGACTCCATCTCCATGTTCAAGAATCTGAAATTCTGGGACATCATCTTGTACATCCTCATCATCTGGATTGATGTCTTGTCGTTCTGCAACGCACTCTAAACGATCCACTTCAATCTCTGGTGCAAAGGCGGCCCATGCGTTCTCGGGTGGCCCTTGCTGTTGCAGCTGATCAAACGCCTTATCCACCTCTTCGCTGTGTTTTTCAAACTTTTCCTTGCGTGCTTGCACTACGGCGCAGACAGGGAAAAGCAAACCAGGCTTTGTCCAGGGTAGTTCCACCTTTGCACTCTTGTAAAACGTCTCATATGTCGGAAATCTAGGCGGTTTTAGTTGTTCGTTGCTTCGATGTGGCATATAAAGCTTAAGTAATCTACTGTAAAACTTTTCGGGTTGTTTTTCCGCCGAAAAACGTGCATATCTAATAACTGCAGCCTTCCCAGTTCTTTTCTGAAAAAAACCCATGCCGTTGAGCAGCTGGTGAACGTTTTTGCCCTTAATTTGTTGACCGTACACGATGCGGCACTCCGAAGCAAATTCTGCCAGACACATCTTCTCAAAGTCATGCGTTTGAGGCCTTGCTCTGTATTTATCTATCATCCCTGACATCCACACATCCTCCGAATCGGGATTTTTATTTTGTAGGACGCTTAGGGGAAGACTCATCTTTAGTGCGTCATCGTCCGTCGGTAGAAACACAACACTTCGTGAACACTTCTTCAACGGTAAGCTGCATGTTCGTGCCACAGACTCCTGAGCGCTAACTTGCCTGTGTTTGGAGTAGGCTTGCATTATCTGCTTCATTTCATCTTCCTCGCTAACGTTCGTCTCACGCACACTCTTGATTACGTTCTTAAGTAAATCGCCCATTTCATGCTCCGGTTTGGAAATATACGAAAGCATATACATAATGCAGCTAAAAGCGTCAAGAACGAACTGAATGTCCATATTAGCGTTCCATGCCCTCAACAAATCGGGATTGTATCCATTCACCCAAGACTCCTTTGGATCACGCTTCAGCAGAATCACGTTGGCATTGGACAATGCTTTGACGTTCTCATTGTAGTCATCGATGGACAACTTACTCTTTGTCAGTAGGTCTGACAAGCTGTCAAAGGAGGCTTGGGGGTCATTCAACTGATCCCACACCGGCTTGAGTTTTGCCCTGGCTTCGCTCATTGCCTTTTGAGCAGCCTCCCGTCTCAACTTCCTTCTGTCTGCTTGCTTTTGCTCTTTCTCATGCTCTTCTTCAGGTCGCTGTGGTTGTTTAGATGCAAACATGCAGCTTCCAGATGGAGAAGTGTCTGTGTCATCCTCTTCTTCAGGACGCTGTGGTCGCGGACGAGTGATCGTGGTGCTAGACACCGGTAGTTTGGGGAACCCAAATCGACAATAGATTTCCCTTCTTACAGGACTTTGAGTGGTTCCTGCTGTGAAGCTGGACCTCTGTGACGATCTTGTGAAGCTCAGGATCAGCCGAGGGATCGGGCAACTGGCAGGTTATGTTGCGGTCAATAAAGTCACAAACATCCTTATCAGAGTCCTTTTCAAACTCGGGTGCGTCCTTTATCCAAACAAGAAGATGGATATGTGGGCTCCCTCTAGCTTGAAACTCCACTCGGTAAAAGTAGTCCTCAACTTTACCAATGGGTTGGGCAGGCGACAAAAGCAGAAGAGTCATTAGCGCATCCACCCGCTTCTCAAACATACGCATGACAGTGATTGGATTGCTTCGGAGGATTTCACACTTTGCCGTCCAGTCAAGCTCGGAAAAGTCGACGTGTTCACCTTGCTGGGCCTTGATTGCTGTAATTACTTCAGGCCATCTCATTTCGGCTGCACTGAATGTGCAAAAAAACGTAGGGGTTCCTAACTGTCTTATCATAGCCTGTAGATCCCTCAATGTTTTCTCCCAATACGATGGAGAGCCTCTCAGTGGTTGCATGAACCGTGTGGCGTCTCTGTTGTGTACCAATCTTTCAATCTCCCGGTTGTCTTGAAGCAGTCTGTTAGAAATTCTTCGGCCGTCTCTTGTGAGAGGTTTGCCTTTTCGCAACTGAATAGACATGCTGTTTCTAGCCAGTTGCGTTTCTGTAACAAACTGTGCAAAGAAAAGATAACTCTGATCTTTTGCAAAACGCGTGTCCACGCCGAACAATCTCGCGTTGAAATACATACTGGGAGATATTGAAATTTGTCTTTCCTCGTCAATGGAATTCTGTCCAGTGGGGAATTGAACAGGGAACGCCATGGCTTCCAGCTTTGGGATTTTGAAAAATCCAACAGGCTTTTGTCCTTGTGCAGGTGCGATACTAAATATTCCCTCACCGTACGACAAGATCTCCTGTCCGATGTCGGGCGGCTGCATGCATGTATCTAATGTGAGCCCGGGTCGAAGCTCATCCTTTTCCTCAACGCTAACGTGTTGCTCATCCTGCTCAGCAACATCGACTTCTTGTTGCATCTCAGAGACTTCAGCTTCCTCGTCTAGGTGACTTTCAGAGACATCAGCTTCCTCATCTAGGGGACTTTCAAATATAGCAGTTTCTCTTATGGAGATATCCCTGTATTCCGAATGCATTGCTTTCAGCTTCGATAAAGCTGCAAGCACGTTATGCATATTCACCGTGTGGAACTGCTGGTATCCTTTGAACTTAACGTGTCTCTTCAGCTTCACCTGCAGCAGCTGGGCCTCACTTCTTGGTCTTGGCAGAGAGTTGACAGTCTTCTCCATCTCGGAGGGCACACACACAACGGCACCACGTACTGCTCTCTGCTGTCCTTTGGGTAATGCAATTATTTTTGCAAATGGTAAAATTTTTGCAATGAGTTGACGTTCAAGGACATTTAATTCATCCAATTCCGCAGGGATTGGTGGCAACTCCAGTTTGTTGGCTGCTGCAATTGAAGACATCTGTCCTCTCTTGAGGTGGCTGTCACAAGTGTGGCAAATCCATTCCTGTCTTCTCTCTTCCGGAACTACGCAGGAACCTGAGCAGGCATTATCACAAGCGTGAACATACTTCCCGGTTAGGCAAGACGCTGCAACATGAACGTTTTTGTCATATCTCGTTCTATTACAGACCCTGACTTGATCAGGAAACAGGGCTCTGTGACAGACTGTGCAGACATGTGTAGGACCATGCTGAATCTTACACCGGAATGCATGTATGGCACTTTCCATCGTTTTGTTAACCAAAGGCTGGGGTGTTTCCTGGCTGGAACGGATGTACGGTTTATATTTCCTTTTTATCCTGAGTGCGCATTGCAATCGATGAAGAACGTGATATGTAACATCACCGGCACATTTCTGGGTCTTGCGCAGGGTACATCGCAGGATGTGATGTGCTCTGAACTCTGGGTCACCTGCATATCTTCTCACCATGTACTGTTTCATTCTCCTCTGGAATAGAGTATCGGTGCTGTACCTCTTCCTAACATATTCTCTCATCTTCTTCTGGAAGAGAGCATCTGTGCTGTACCTCTTCCTAATATATTGTTTCTTCTTCTTCTGGAAGAGAGCATCTGTGCTGTACCTCTTATTAATCGACTCTTTCTTCTTCTTCTGGAAGAGAGCATCTGTGCTGTACCTCTTATTAATGTAATCTTTCTTCTTCTTCCGGAAGAGAGCATCTGTGCTATACCTCTTATTAATGTACTCTTTCTTCTTCTTCTGAAAGAGAGCATCTGTGCTGTACCTCTTCTTCATATATTCTTTCATCTTCTTCTGGAATACAGAAGAAGTGCTGTACCTTGTCACTATGTTCCCTTTCATTTTGTTTCGGAAGAGAGCATCCTGATTATACTTTACCTTAATTGCTTCTTTTTTCTTTGATTGGAATTGCAAAGAAGTAACATACCTCTGTCTCTCATAATCCCTTTTTTTATGTTTTCTGGTGGCATAAGATGCAGCCGTGTCCTTAGGTTCTCCGCTTTTTTTTGAAATTTTAAATGTTTTACGCATTTCTTTTCTTCTCCTGTGCTTATTTGTTTTATCTACCACTTGGTTTTCAGCTCCTGAGCCGACAAGACTTACTTTGGCTCCAACATTTGTTACTGGTTCTGGTAAAGCTGAAGTCATTTGTGATACCTGTTCAAAAACAGATGGTGAAGGCAGTTGGGCAGACTGTTGCTGTGTTTCAAATGATACAGGCATGAATTCATAGCTGGTCTCATCACCACGATCCCGGAAGATCTTGAGAACTCTGTCTGCCATGTCACTCAGGTGGGTGAAAGTCAACATGACAGCAGTTCCATGACCAGTAGGATGGGGCAAGCCTGCAGCAGTCCTCGAGTGAGAATCAAAGTATCCGTACCTTCCAGATCTGTCTCTGAACACAGCAATACACTCTGGAGCGACAAGGAGCAGAGCATGACTGACATCTGTTGAGAGACACTGTAGCCTTTCAGAGAGAGGAATCCACCACTCTTCAGTGCCAGGGGTCCCTGTGGCTCTGAGGTATCCAAACATCACTCCTGACTTCAGCACATTGTGTGTCCGGTGAAATGATTCAACGCTCGGCGGTACTTCCTCCATTGTGAGATGGTTGCGATTAAACCTCCCTTCAGCAATAAGCTGCATTTTAATATTGACATAACACGCATCTCCCTCCTCTAAAACTCTATCAAGGTCAGGCATCTTGAACGTAATCCCTTCACTCTGATTAGCTAAAAATGTCAACGCTACACACGTACACTGATGATTTCTTGAGAAACTGTCATACCTATCATCACCCTGACAATGAGATGCCTGCACAGACAAAACCCTGGGTGCAATATCACCACCTTCTGCATACGCTCTACCCGAAAACTGAGCTACAGCTGCACTGGTGCTAGCCTGTTCAACCTGTAAATAATCTGGCTGTTGTTCCTGTAAATGGAATTAGGCTGTTGGTCAAAATTAGTGTTATAGAATGTGTGTTTAATTTTAAATTGCACTTCATAGTGTTTGGGACAAAGACATTTTTGCTAAACAGTATTAAAGATAAACTAAAAAAGTAAAGTTTATTTAAAATTAAAGATTAATTAATTAATTTGATTAATTAGTGATTCAATTTAACAATTTACATTGTAATAAATGTGCTATACGGATTTGCATGTGTGTGAGACAGAACCGCTTGTATGGAAGTAAAATAATGACAAATGTTTTTTTTTTTTTAAACCTTGTTGAATTGCACTACTTGAAAAAAATTACATAATAACATTATAATCTTGTTCATGGTAGAGAAAGCTGCTTACATGTACAAAACTAACTGTGAAGACTTAAATGTAAACACGGCTTATGTGTCTTTATCAGCTTTTCCATATATATATATATATATATATATTATATACTGTTTATTCTATTCATTCTATTGCTCTATCATATTTTATCTTTCATTTAATAGTAAAGCACATATTAAGTCAACAGCAGTGAGTAATTTATTTGTCCTTTGTTTAACTAACATTCAACAGAAGCATGTTCTCTCTCTTTCTGGTCAGTTAACGTTAATAATAAGCTACATGCCTCGTTTTACTTTCTTTGCCATTGACATCCGACTGAACTACAAAGTTTCCACTGACGTCTGTGAAAAGGGATGCGCTCGACCAGCTTGCACGCGTCTGTGCCGCTGTGCTCTCAATCCACTGCATGTTTTTCTCTGATCAGCTCGCGTACCACAGCTATGTGTTATTATATTTTGTTTTATATTCCACTAATAAGATACATTTACTTCAAAAATAGCCTTCTTTTTTTATCCCCTCTGTTTATCCCCTCTGTTGTCAGTGTTTCTTTGTCTGGACACAAACACTGTACTGTAGCCTACACACGCTGCCTGGTATTGGTTATTGGTTTCGGGGCATTTTTACGAGTACGAGTACATGAGCTCAGTATCGGGCCCGATACTGATACTGGTATCGGTGCATCCCTAATGGAGATTATCAATCAGCAATCTAGTGATATTCATATACTTATAGCAAGTGAGCATTGTTGTTTTATTGTTTATATCTAGAGCTGCACGATTAACAGAAATTAAATCGAAATCACAATTTGACTTGGTGTGATTATTTAAAAAATTGCACTATTTTAATTAAATAAGTATATGCGCAGCACTGAGATCAAAGCGGATCGACCGGTTCACAGTAAATGCTACTCCATCTCTGCAAGCACTGTAAATTTGAGTCACTTATAAAAGGTGTATTTGAAAATCATTGAATAAGGCAGAAATTATATTATTTTAAAATGTTGTATAGAGTGATAAAGTCATTATGATTAGCATTGCAGGGCTCTAGGCTGCGACCAAAAAAGTCGTCATATACGACCATTTTTTGAGATTTTGCGAATTAAAATTTGATGTGGTCGCATTTGTGAAATCGTGACAGCCCTAGCCCCAAACATTAAGGTGCCCTGAAATGAGCATGTTGCAAGACACAGATATCAATAGTACCTGGTTAATCCTGGAGGGTCTGGTCTGGTCATCCTCCAGGTCTAACTTTCTCCAACGAATTTTTTGAGCCTGAGATCTCTTTCCTTTCCGTGGCATCCTTTAATATATGAATAGATAAAAAGAAATGACAAAACATTATTCTTCACAAATGTATCTGTTTAACTAACTAATTTGAGTGAATTAAATAACTTCTAAAAGTAGAGATTTTACTTTCAAGTCTCAAATCATAAAAAGTAGCCATGGATTTCTTTTTAATACTCAAAAGTAATACATATTTAAATGCACTTATTTGTTAAGCAAATTCATTTTAATTGAACATTCTCACTTAGGTAGGCACATACTTTGAACGTTCTCCAGATGTAACAGCTGTTGAGCCTAAAAAGATAAAACCTGTAGTACTCTCAGGAAGAAAACAAACAGTTAAACAAGAACAACGAAAGAGACACTGTGTGAACTTGTAAATTGCAATAAAGTTTTTTTTGTGGGGGTGGGGGGTGGAGGTGGTAGGTCGTGTGGTGTGGAGGGGGTAGGTCGGGGTGGGTGTTGAAGGTAGAGGACGTGGGGTAAGAAATGAAATAAACTGCTCTCTGTAGAAAACGGCAAAAAACCCAAGGAACCTGAAAAATATATAAAAACAGACATATTAAGGCACAGGGACTACAATTATGGCGATGGGATGAAAATACCATAATACAGCTTAAGAACAATATTAATACTAACCAGAGAGAAAAGTGCAGCAGAAAATGCAGGTTGTGCTCTGATCAGTCAGTCTGAAAAAAATGACGACAACATAATGAAATATGACTTTATGATAATGATTATGATACTTTATGATATTTTATACCGCACTGAACTCCGGCCTTTATGAAGAATACAGATAATTTTAGGAATTTATCTCAAGAAAGTCATTTTTTTAAAATACTCTTATATTTTCTAGAAGCCAAGTTATGTCAAATATGCGGCCCAAAAATCTGTGATGGACCGACCATCCAGCAGGTTTACTATATAGGACAAGTGGTTTGGAGAATGGATGAGTAAATGTAGTCTTAATTATTTGTGGCATAAACAAAACAGTTTTTTTCTAATAGCTTTTATATTCCTGATAATTTTTAAACTGTAACGATTTTCTTATCAACAAGCCAAATCTGAAGCATTTTGTATTTGTGGCCATGTCCCTAATTAACCCTTTACCTTTGAAATGCAGTAAGGAATGCTTGTGAATCAGTATTCTGAAACAGAGAAAAAGAGTGTCATAAAACTCAACACCACACTCACAAACCATGTAACTTGAACTTTCATTGCAAATAATAACACTGGAAAAAAAGTTGAAAATGTTCACCTCACTCCAGTCTAAACTAAATGATTTCTACAAAAATGTTTGTCATTTTCTACAAAAATCTACACATTGTTATATAATCTGAAAAAAAAACGCAGCAGAGCAGTTATCACTCACCGATCAAATGTAGGAAAAACCCAGAAACAAAGCTGTCTATCTACAGTGCAAAATGAATTTCTTACATACATTATATGTGCACTTTGTGGTTTATGATTAGAGAATTCTTTGACGGCCCATACACAAAATAAATATATTTTCAGGATATATTTTGGAATATATGCAAATATTTGAAATTGGCCCAATAAATATATTTCAGACTTATATTTCATATATTTTTGTTATATTACAGAATATATTTCAATGTATTTTTTTCTGTATGGGTCCCCAAAAGTGTCAAAAATATATGTGGCATATATTCCAAATACATTGAAATATATTCTGAAATATAACAAAAATATATGAAATATAAGTATGAAATATATTTATTGGGCCAATTTCAAATATTTGCATATATTCCAAAATATATCCTGAAAATATATTTCAAATATATTTCTTTTGTGTATGGGATACGTTTTTACTATTACAGCTATCGGGATTAAAGAATCATGAGAAGTTTTAAGTATTTAGATCTAGTCCCTTCACATAAAAGGTTGCAGTGATGAGCATTGAGCAGATGACAGCCTGTTGATCGCGTGAATGAAGATCTTATCATTATAACACAGTTTCTGCACTCTCACTAATGATTTCACCAATGCAAACAAGAGGTAAGTATAGTAAGAGCTTCGTTGTGCAGTATAAAAGCATCATTGATTTTATAATGAGTTTTGGCAAGTGTCCAGATAAACTCGCGCTGTGTGATTGACAGCTTGGGTGATTGGAAAGGGATTGTTCTTTGGTCGCTTTCTGTATATTTATTAAATCACAGTTTAAGTAAGATGTGAAGTTCATCATTTAGTCACTGGCTTGAACAACTTTGAGAGAAAGATTATCTGTCTGAACTTGAACAATTACATATCAGAAATTAACCCACTGGATCTTCAGAGGCTCGGATGAAGGAACTAAAAAAATACCCTTGTGTTCATTTGTACGTCCAAACACTGAGCAACTGTCATGCTTCGCTCGTTTGCAAGCCATGATGTCTCTCAAGGAAAAACCATATCGCGTTGGCGCAGCTCATTTTCTCAAGGGCAGGCCAAATTATTTTTGCAGGCAAAGAAGAGAAAGAAGAGGTAACCTTTCCCCTTATGACGACATAAGGGGAAGATTTCTAGATTCGCCCGTCTGAGCTTTCATTTTCTTAAAAATACCCAGGGCTTGGTTTACACCCATCAAAATGTCTAGTGCTACGTGCTAGCCCTCTTTTTTAATCTAGGGGTACTTGGCATAGCAGTAACAAAGTTTTGGAGAGAGAGAGAGCACAGGAACTTCTTGTCTCCAGTCTCAGTAGCACACATCCAAAACGAATAAGCTTAGGAAAAGTATTTAATGTGTCACGACCCGGCTCTAAAGCCATGACAAAATAGAAGGACGCAGTTTTAAACCACAAAAAATGACATTTATTAACTAAACAAAAACACTGATACAACAACTAACATAACATAACTTAACCATGAGGTGTGAAAATCAGTATGTCAGTAAAATGAAGTGCATGTTTGGATGAATTGAGCGTATACTGTTGCGTGTTGCATGAACAAAACAACAAATGCACGGGAGAGAAGGGCTCCCCTGGAACAAGGGGAGTGGTAGATTTATGAAGGCGTGAAACACCTGGGCCCAGGTGTCCCCAATCTCACTGACAAGCAGAAACCACACCCCCTGCAACACAGAACAAACCAGACACAAGGGAACAGGCCAGACCAACAGACCATCACACCCCCCCCCCCCATAAGAACGGGGTCCCCAAGGGAATCCCGTCATCAACATATGGCTAGCAACTCAATTCATAATTCAAAAGAAATAATTATTAAACAAAACTACATAAATCAACAAACCCCTTTTACTTGACAATGACCAGTCCTCTTCCGGTTCCACAGACCAACACCCCCTTTTACTACTTCCCCCGCTCAGCAACCCGTGCACCTAGGAAGCAAATTAAGAGTTGGGAAAAAAAAAACAGGAGGAAAGCCTTAAAACCGTAGATTATGCCTGTGGAGCTCGAGACAACGCGTCTGCCACCACGTTGTCAGTCCCCTTAATGTAACGAACATCCAGGCAATACGATTGCAGGAACAGGGACCACCTAATTAATCTCCGGTTCGGACACTGTAACGAATTAAGAAAAATTAAAGGATTGTGGTCGGTGAAGACCACAACAGGAGCACTACCACCAACATAAACATCAAAATGTCTTAATGCCATTATCAAAGCCAGGGTTTCCTTCTCAACCACTGAGTAATTAAGCTGACAAGAGTTGAACTTTCTTGAGAAGAAACTCACAGGCTTGTCAATACCACGGTCATCCTCCTGCATCAAAACATTTAAGTTTTTCAGCATTCACACGATAGAACCTTTGTCTAATTGGCTTTGCATCTCCAATGTCAATATCGTGTTCAACCAGAGGTGTACGACCAGGAGTGTCAGAAAAGAGACATGGAAAACTATGTATAAGATCTGCTAACTCTGTTGAACGTTGCACAGGCAAATGAGCCAACAACTTTTCCATATTAGCTAGGGCCTCAGAGTTCTTAAAACGCCCAATCCACAGTTGTTGCTCTGGCATACCGCAGTCATAATCCTGTTCCCCAGGAATAGAATCCCCCAACGTAACCTCCTCAGACACACAAGCTGACCTAGACCCTTCCACACCTGATGGGGCACAACACAGCGACGGCTGGGGCGTGCGGGAATAATAGGGTTTTAACAAATTTACATGACAAAGTTGTGTGGTTTTCCTGCGATCCGGTGTAGCAATCACATAATTTTGCTCTGTCACTTGTTTCACCACCATATAAGGTCCTGCAAACTTAGCTTGAAATGGCGACTGGATAATAGGGAACAACGCGAGCACCTGGTCACCTGGACTAAAAACCCTCCGCTCTGTATTCCTATCATACCAGGACTTCATTTTCACCTGTGTTGAAGTCAACTTCTCTTTAGCCAGGTTACCTGCAGTATACAGACGATGGCGAAAACCATTCACAAAGTCAATTAAGTTCTTAGGAGGCTCTGCCTCCCTCCAACAGTCAGCCAGTGCAGCCAACGAACCACGAACAGTATGGGCAAATACAAGTTCATTTGGACTAAACCCAAGACTTTCTTGCGTTACCTCTCTGGCCGACAGCATTAACCATGGTAACCCCTCTTCCCAATCCCTACCCAGCTCAGTGCAGTATGAACGGAGAAGTGATTTCAATGACTGATGAAAGCGTTCCAACGCCCCCCGACTCTGTGCACGACAAGCCGAGGCTTGATTGTGTCGAACCCGAAGTTGTTTTAAAACTTGCGCAAACACATGAGAACAGAAGTTTGACCCTCGGTCAGATTGAATTATTTTTGGAATGACAAAAATTGAAATGAACTGAGAAAGAGCACGGACTACTGACTTAGCTGAAATCGTACGCAACGGATATGCAGCCGGATAGCGGGTGCTCTGACACATCACCGTTAATAAATAGACAGCACCAGACTTTGCTCGTGGTAAAGGGCCAACACAGTCGATAATCAAATGCTCGAACGGCTGACTAACAGCAGGAATGGGATACAGTGGGGCAGGTTTCAAAACTTGGTTAGGCTTGTCCGTCAGCTGACACGTATGACACGTTTTAATATAGAAAGAAACATCTCTTTTAAAAAAAAAAAAAAAAAAAATGTCTCAACAAACGATCATATGTCTTCTTTACACCCGAGTGTCCCGACTCATTGTGTGCAACTTTTAACACAGACTGCCTAAGCTTAGCTGGTAGAACAAGCTGGAAGATAGGGTCCCCAACCACGCTACCCCTGTGCGAAGTCCATTTTCTCACCAACAGAGAATTCTGCAGAAAATATCCACAGGCGCTATCTTCGATCTCCCCGTCAGGCCTGACCTGGTCATACAACCCTGTCAGTGAAGGATCTAATTGCTGTTCCACCACCAACTCACTATGGGACATAGATACAGCAGGGTAATCAGCCAAAGGCAATGACAACTTCTTTAAACACTTACCAGTGTGAAAAACAGGTTCATGCTCAGTGTTGATACGCGCCATAGCACGGGTTACAGCACAGGCTGCAAATGCCTCAGGAAAATCCCGTTGGCATTCATCAGGATCTTGCCTCAACCGCGGCACCGACTCAACAACAATGGGCGGAACAACGTCAGGCCAAACCCGAGCACCTGCCAGATTGTTACCGAGAATCAGAGAGACTCCCTCAATTGGCAACGCTGGGCGCACAGCAAGCGCGGCTTCGCCCTGAAACAAATCACAATCAATAACCACTCTATGTAATGGCACAGACAAAACATTCAAGCCCATTCCCCGAACTGGAATAAAACTGCCAACTTCAGACTCTTTGGATAAAGGTAGCACGCCTGCCTGAATAAAAGAATCAAATGCTCCTGTGTCCCTCAAAATATTCACCGGCACTTTTACCTCACTGCCAACCATATTCACATAACCCCTTCTAACAAACGGCGAATATGATTTCATAGCAGCTGAACATGAGCTCTTTACAGTGTAACCCGAATCTCCGGTGGTCAGATTCCCAGGCGCCGCCAAGCCCGTCCCTTTCACATGAGAACCTGGAACAAATTTTGTCTTATGAGACTTAAGCATATAGCAGTCAGCCTCCCAATGACCGCGTTTATGACAATAGTTGCAACGTTTATCCACTTCACGTGAACCACCACCACCGTCGGACTGAAAAACTCTATTTGTACGAGACGAAACATCAAGCATTGTACTCATCCCAGCACCTATATAATTCGTTGGAACCCTGTGTTCAACAAATGCATGTTTATGTATCAACACAAAATCATCAGCCAGCGCAGCTGCTTCAGGCGCAGTTTTGGCCTTTTGCTCACTGATATATGTGGCAACACGCTCAGGAACTGAGTCTTTAAACTGTTCCAATATAACGAGTTCACATAAACCCACAAAATCAGTAACCTCAGCCGACGCACACCAACGTGAAAAGTAAGTCGTTAAATCCCGCACAAATTCTAGATGGCTCTGCTTTGGACCTTTTTTCCAAGATCTAAATCTTTGTCTGTAATATTCTGGAACGCGTTCATAAACCTTCAACACAGCAGCTTTCACCTTTACATAATCTTGACTATCTGCCGTGGTTATTGCTGAATAGGCCTCTTGAGCTTTACCAGTTAGCACGCACTGAAGCATCAAAGCACGAGCTGCGGCCGGCCAGTTACGCACATCTGCTACCCTCTCAAATAGCAGAAAAAAAGAATCTGGATCACTCTCCGAAGACTTCGGCACCAATCGCAAATTTCCCAACACATCAAAATCAAGACTATGCTGCTGGGGATCTACCACCAACTCAGGATGCACTCCAGGTCGAGATGTAATTTTACCCTCACGGATCATCTCGAGTTGATGTTCAAAATCCAAGCGCGTTTGCTCAGTTTGCTGACGCAACTTTTCCACAGCCAAATCTTTCTCAATTGCAGCATTAACTTTATATTTATCATACTCTATTTGCAACATAAAAAGTTCTTTCCTCTCTGCAAAACTCAATCCCTCCATTGATACATGCGCAAAAGACGAAGCAGCCAGTTTTTCTTCCACCAAAATTTTCTGTTCAACCAATTTACTCTTTATACTGCCTTTTATTTTTTATTTTTTAAAACTACTACTAACCTCAACTTGATAGTATTCTGCTAATTGCAGTAACTGCTCCTTTGTACATTGCTCAAACGCCTCATTCGACGGAAAAGCAATAAATTCCTCCACAATCGACATTATTTATCAAAATGCGCAAAACAGCTCAGCAAGTGTATGACTCAAAGCACACAACGGCCAAGATCTAAAAGCAAAGCATGTCCCTCTAGCTAACTCGGCCCCAAAACTACCTACCTAAACTAAAACCTAGCTCTTCATGCAGTTACCGGCGGCGGGCAATTAAGCACCAAAGCCCGATGGACAGGAAAAGCAACCAGAAACTGGCGACTCACCCCAGACCACGGATGTGCGCCCGAGACAACTGCTCTAGCCGCCTTCACCACAACACTACAAAACCCAGCCCAGCGAAACCCAAAAGAGCAACGCCGCTACACCTAACAGGGACACCAATTGCAAACAATGAATACTCAGTAACACAGTCATACACTTACTTACCTGAATTCTAGCGCACCAAAGTCGAAAAAAAAAAGCCTAAATCACCGCACAAAAATCTTCAAAACTGCGTCCGCTTCAAACAAAGCCACCCTGCCGCCTCCGGATTTAAACACCTGATCGAAGCAAGGAATCTCCACATCCGCTGACGTCACCTATGACGACACGCCATTCACAAAATACTGACCCAACATCGCAAAACAAAAGCAGAATTAGTACATCCACTCCAAAACTTAATAAAATAACAATTAAGCGATATAATAGATCAAAACCAAAAGACGAGCCCCCATTTTGTCACGACCCGGCTCTAAAGCCATGACAAAAATAGAAGGACGCAGTTTTAAACCACAAAAAATGACATTTATTAACTAAACAAAAACACTGATACAACAACTAACATAACATAACTTAACCATGAGGTGTGAAAATCAGTATGTCAGTAAAATGAAGTGCATGTTTGGATGAATTGAGCGTATACTGTTGCGTGTTGCATGAACAAAACAACAAATGCACGGGAGAGAAGGGCTCCCCTGGAACAAGGGGAGTGGTAGATTTATGAAGGCGTGAAACACCTGGGCCCAGGTGTCCCCAATCTCACTGACAAGCAGAAACCACACCCCCTGCAACACAGAACAAACCAGACACAAGGGAACAGGCCAGACCAACAGACCATCACAAATGAAAAAGAAAAAAAAGACAAAAGGAAACAAACTTCAGGAGGGGGCAAAGGCCAACAAAACAAACAAAAAGGTTTCTAACTCAGTTTAAACCAGACCTTACCTAAACATTCAAAAAAAATAATAATAAAAATTAAATAATATAGTTCCAAATAAAGTTCCCTTTCTCCCTGACAACACATAACCAGGAGAAAACCAAATTCAAACAAAAATGGCACCCACCTCCCTACAGGTTTCCTTACTTTCTTGATTTTGTATAAAATTTTTGCTTAGTTTAGTTGTGTGTGTAGCCTACCCTAGGTTAATTTATTAAACCCTTATATTATAGCCAGCATATAAAGCCAGCACCATCTCACAACAAGGAGAGAGAGAGGGTTGCAGATGCTAACTTGCCACATGGAATTATTTTCCATTGATCCAGATAGCTTCATCCTGTTATGTTGAAACCTGCTAACCATTGGTGCAATTGTAGGTGTAGTTGAATACTTATAGTTTTGTTTAGAATTTAAGATTTTCTTTTAAGGAAAAGTGAAGAAAGAAAGAGAGAAGAAAAGAAAAGAGTTTTCAAGATTACAATCAGTTAACCACAACCTACGAGAAACATCAGAGAATCAGTGTCACCTTAAAGGGGCACAATAACTTATAACGCATCTAAAGGCTGTGGATGGGTACTTGCATTGACTTTGGTTGCTGAACAAGTCCAGATGCAGGAAATTCTTGAGATTCTTGATGCTTTTTGTCAGGAGTGTGCTGAAGCGTTTGTTTGGGTTCTTGGGGTGGTCTGTGTTGAATCCAAAGTTAACTTGATGAAGTTGCCGGAACAAGACAGGAGAATGTGGTCTCAAAGAGATTGAGCTCAGATCTTCTTCTTCTTCTTCTTCTTTCTTTTAATGGCGGTTGGCAAACAACTTTTCAGTGTGCATTACCGCCACCTTCTGATATGGAGTGTGGATCACAATAGCCTTCTCTCACTATCCTTTAAATAAATAAATAAATAAATACATATATAAAACCAATAAATAGCTTCATAAATATCTAATAACATTATTAATATTCATACATTATCATTATTATTACATACAACTTTCTAAAACAACTAAACTCATATCCTTCTACTAAGCCCTGTTTTATTCAAAAACACAAATATCGCTCTATACCCTACATGCCCTGAATTCATTTGTAGTATTTCCCTCATTTCAAATCTAATTTTTTCTTTCCTAAACCAGTCTTTCAGCCTCATCCTTTCCTCCTTATACCTATGACAATTCATAATTACATGTTCTACTGTTTCGTTAATATTACAGACCTCACACATCCCAGTTTCATGTTTCCCTATTATTTTAAGCGTACTATTTAATCCAGTATGCCCAAATCTCATTCTCGAAATAATGTCCTCTTCCTTTTTGTTCCTATTATTTTCTCTCATACCTCCTACCCTCTTCTGGATACTGTAGTACATTCTCGCTTTTGTTTCTATATTCCACTCCTCTTGCCACTTCTTTCTCATTTCTGCTTTAATTATGCTTTTAACTTCTGCCTTACTATACCTTATTACCATATCTATCTCTGTTTTTTCGGTAGCATTTTTGGCATATTTATCAGCCAATTCATTTCCTTCTACTCCTATATGGGCTGGAATCCAGATGAATTTTACCACTACACCTACTCTATTAATTCTATAAACAGCTTGGGCTATCTCCAACAAAATATCCTGTCTTGCTTCTGATTGCATGTTCTTAATACTGATTAACGCACTGCATGAATCTGACCCTATTAACACTTCCCTTGACCTACTATTTTCAACCCACTCAAGGGCTAAGAGCATGGCCAGCATTTCTCCTGTGAACACTGACAATTTGTCATTAATTCTCTTATTTAACATAACATTCATTTCTGGTATAATGAACGCAGCTCCTACTCTATTGAGCTCAGATCTGAACTAATCGGATACTCTTAAAGGTCCTATCAGTTCACACCCCTTTTGTTGAGGTGACCAATCAAAGATGACTGGGAGAAAGTCTTTGTTCCATCTTATTACCATTTGCATGTTCATGCTGGCATGGAGAATTTGTGCAGACTTTACACAAAAGTATAGTACAAATATTTATGATGCAATTTATCAAAACATGTTGTACACCATTGATTATAAAATCAAAAGGGTATTATTTTGATACTAATAAAGAGGGGATTTGAAGACATTAAAGCAGTGATACATCATCTTTGGATATCAACACTGGAAGTTACTCTAACATAACTAAAGAATCATAAGTAGGATAATAAAACATAGGGACATGCATAAAACACAGGAGAAATACTATACTAAACATTATACACATTCAACCATCACGGTTCGGCATGGTTAGCCAAGTGTGCTGAGAGTTCAGGGCCGAGAACGGTTTATAATTGTGCCGTGCCGTACCAGGCTCAAGTGGAAACACAACTGGAAACTTTTCTGAAGTTGGAAAAGCAGCTTTTGTTTCTCAGCACATAAAGATGAACTACTTACCGTGATCTCAGACTGCGGTGATGTGGTTTCTCCACTGCATGGATCTTCATGTGTCGCTTCAGGTTAGTTTTAACAGAGAAACTCTTTCCACACTGATCACACGTGTGCGGCTTCTTTCCAGTGTGGATCCTCTCATGTGTTCTCAGAGATGATGAGTCACTGAATCTCTTGTCACAGCGCGAACACTTGTAAGGTTTTTCTCCAGTGTGGATCCTCTCATGTGTTTTCAGATGTGTTGATCGACTGAATCTCTTTTCGCAGTGTGAACACTTGTAAGGTTTTTCTCCAGTGTGGATCCTCTCATGTTTTTTCAGAGATGATGACAGACTGAATCTCGTGTCACAGTGTGAACACTTGTAAGGTTTTTCTCCAGTGTGAATTCTCTGGTGCTGTTTTAAATCTCTCCCTGTAGTAAAAGTCTTCTCACACTCAAAGCACACGTACTCTCTTACATCAGCATGACTTTTCTGATGTCTTTGTAAATATAGCAGCTGTGAAAAACTCTTTCCACACACAGAACATGAATGCGGCTTCTCCTTCGTATGAACTGTCAGGTGTCTCTTCAGGTCTGATGCCCTACGAAAGGTTTTTCCGCATTGATCACATGAGAACGGCTTCTCTCCAGTGTGGATCCTCATGTGAACAATAAGGTTTGCTGATTGACTGAAACTATTCCCACATTGATGGCATACATGTGGCTTCTCTCCTGTATGAACTCTCATATGAATCTTAAGAGATTTTTTGCTTGACAAACTCTTTCCACACTGAGAGCAGGTGAAAGATGTCTTGACTCTTCTTCTCTTTAAAAATGTCTTTTTAGTCTTTGAGCGACTCAAAGGTTTTCCTTCAGGTTTGACATGATGTTCCTCCTTCACTTCACTCAGTTCTTCACTCTCCTCCTTCACTTCACTCAGTTCTTCACTCTCCTCCTTCACTTCACTCAGTTCATCACTCTCCTCCTTCACTTCACTCAGTTCTTCGCACTCCTCCTTCACTTCACTCAGTTCTTCGCACTCCTCCTTCACTTCACTCAGTTCTTCACTCTCCTCCTTCACTTCACTCAGTTCTTCACTCTCCTTCTTCACTTCCATCAGGTCTGAAATGAAAGAAAAACTCTCATTTTCAAATTTTCTAAAGTTTACTGGTGGGATTCTCTCTGAAATTTGTCTGAGATCCTCCGGCCGTGATTAAAGCTTCTTCTTGTGGGAGATTCTATGAGAACTGGTCAACTGGTCAACAAATTGTAAACCATATATAAAATAAATGTAAAATAGAACTGTTAAACTATTTAAATTTAGTTTGACCTGATGTTGACATGTTGACAACCTCCTTTTACTGACCATTTGTTAAAAAAAATAACTTTTGCAGCCATTTAACAGTTTAACTATTTATCACTAAAAGTGATGAAGTGCTTGAATGTTTCTAACATGAATGTTCTTCAGCATCATGAATGAATGAAGAATAAACACCAACCTCTTTGTTCTTCAGGATCTTCAGTGTGTTTCATTCTGCAGGGTTCTGGATCACTCATGTTCTCACTGTCCTCTTTAATAAACTCAGTCTTTGCAGATTTCAGCTCTTCCTGATGCTCTGATGCTCGTCTTCACTTGTAGCTGATGGGAATTTACAGCATTTATTGGAGAATTGCTGTGGGAGGAGCTTCACTGATGATGTACTTGTTGTGGGAGGAGCTTAACTGATGATGTGACTGGTGTGGGAGGAGCTTCGTTGATGATGTGACTGATGTGGGAGGAGCTTCACTGATGATGAAAAAATAAGTTACCAAGTTTGTTTTATGCTTATGGACTACATAATATAATAATGCCAATTTTCCCAAATATAAATAATGGTAAGAAAAACAGTTGAAAGCATAAACAGTGTGGTGGCAAACAATTTTCTATCACTGAATAAGAGACAAACATGTATCAAATGAACGCGAGAGGAGGGCATCCTTCCTTCATTATTGTCCTGACTCCCCCAAGGTTATTTGTCTAGGCTAAATGAAGATATGTCTCAGTTATAACTTATAAGTAACACATTGTTACATAATTTATCATACATGCATAAGGGTTAATAACAGTTCACTGTTATATTCATGTAGCAGAGAATCATGGGACTTCACATGCAATCCCGTGAAGTTTAATACCATCATGTTTTCTAAGTTTCTATGAATATAAGAAAATGCAAACACAGAACATATACAACTTCTACCACAACAGAAATAAACATTGGCTACATATCGCAACCATCAAATACCCTCAGTCTGTTGACACCAATGAAATGAGCTTTAAGTGTCAATTTACAGGAGATCTGAAGACATCAGCATAATAAATGAGGTGAAAACAGGAACTATTGTCATGAAATAAAGAGTGTTTTCAGCAGATCTGTTAGTATTGATGAGCCTCAGACTATCAACACTCATTCAACAAGCCATTCAGGATCATCAGCAGATCATCTCACTTTATTCTGAGTGTTTGCTGTTAGAAACACATTATTTGAGTCAGGATATATGAATAATGTAACAGTTTTGTATGTATAGAAACTGACAATGATCATAATACTCTTAAAAATAAAAGAAAATGTAACGTGCTATAACAAAAGCCTGTTAAACTGCCCTAGTGAAAGACATTACTGTTATTCCTCACAATATAGCCTAACATGGATAAATCATCAATAATGGAACAAAATAATTAAATAAATAACCTATCTTTGTGAACCTCTACAGGCAAATAACTACAACACTATAATATGTAAATTTAAAACTAGTTCGACTATATAATAACTATTAATTGCAAGAAGTAATTCAATCATTAACATGTAAAGTTTCCATTGTCAAACTTCATTAATATTTCTCTATATTCTCATGGATGTAAAGATTTGAAATTTTTCTCGTTCATTACTCATACAGTAATCTGCCAAAGATAAATGTCGAAAAAGAAATAAAGGTAAACATGAAAATGGCCACAGCAACACTTGGGATCGATTCCCATCAATTCCCCTCACAGATCTCAAACTTTGAGGTGCCAGCTTAGGGGAAACCAAAACCATGAAAGACAGAGGGTGGGATGGGAGGAATGGGAACTTGATTGGAGGCACTCTAAGGCTGCGTCTCATTTACATTTACATTTAGTCATTTAGCAGACGCTTTTATCCAAAGCGACTTACAAATTAGGACTAAATTAAGCGAGTCATCATGAAGAGGCAAAAACAACAACAACGCAAGGAGTGCTCAAAATGCGAAGTTCAGGCATTATTCAGAGTAGCATAAGCTGAGCCTGTGACAGATCTGTAAGCAAGCGTCAATGCCTTGAAATTGATGCGAGCAGCGAGAGGTAGCCAGTGCAGAGAGATGAACAGTGGAGTGACGTGTGCCCTCTTGGGCTCGTTGAAGACAAGGCGAGCTGCAGCATTCTGGATCAACTGTAGGGGTTTGGTTGCACATGCTGGAAGTCCGGCCAGAAGAGCATTGCAGTAGTCAAGCCTAGAAATGACCAGGGCCTGGACGAGAAGTTGTGTGCATGCTCAGTTAGGAAAGACCTGATCTTCCTGATGTTGTGCAGTGCAAACCTGCATGATCGAGCTGTCTTTGAAATGTGATCTGTGAAGGTCAGCTGGTCATCAAACGTTACTCCAAGGTTTCTGACCGACCTTGATGGGGTGATTGATGATGAATCTAGCTGGATGGTGAAGTCGTGCTGTAGTGACAGATTGGCAGGGAGGACGAGAAGCTCAGTCTTTGCCAGGTTGAGCTGTAGGTGATGTTCCTTCATCCATGTGGAGATGTCCGCCAGACAGCTTGAGATCCGTGCAGCTACTGTGGGATCATCTGGTAGAAACGAGAGGAAGAGCTGTGTGTCATCAGCATAGCAGTGGTAGGAGAAGCCGTGTGCCTGTATGATGTGTCCCAGTGATGTGGTGTAGATGGAGAAGAGGAGGGGACCAAGAACTGAACCCTGGGGAACCCCTGTGGTCAGTTGATGTGCTCTGGATACCTCGCCTCTCCATGCGACCTTGAAGGACCTACCTGTGAGATAGGACTCAAACCAGTGGAGAGGAGTTCTGTGATGCCCAATGCTGAGAGGCTGGACATAAGGATCTGAGGATTCACAGTGTCGAAGGCAGCAGACAGATCCAGGAGAATGAGGACTGAAGATTTGGAAGCAGCTTTTGCGATCCGTAGGGCTTCTGTGACCGACAGTAATGCAGTCTCAGTTGAATGCCCTTTCTTGAAGCCAGGTTGGTTGACATCTAGCTGGTTGTTTAGAGACAAGAAGGATGTTACTTGTTTGAAAACAGCTCTTTCAAGTGTCTTCGCAATGAATGGTAGGAGAGAGATAGGTCTGTAATTCTCTCCAAATGATGTGTTTAGCGTTGGTTTTTTAAGCAGTGGAGTAACCCGAGCCTGCTTGAATGCTGTGGGGAAAGTGCCAGTATGGAGGGATGAGTTGATGATGTGTGTGAGTGATGGTAGAAGTGTGGGAGAGATGGCTTGTAGAAGGTGTGAGGGGATGGGGTCAAGAGGGCAGGTGGTAGGGTGACTGGAGAGGAGAAGTGTAGATACTTCTTCCTCGGTTAGCGAAGAAAAGGAGGACAGAGGGATATTGGCTGTGGAAAGGGTCGGTCTGGGTTCCTGTGTGTGTGGTGCTGAGAACTGACTGCTGATAGCTGTTGTTTTGTTGGTGAAGAAGTTCGCAAAATCGTCAGCAGTTAAGGAGGAGGCAGGTGGTGGTGGAGGTGGACAGAGGAGGGAGTTGAATGTCTTGAAGAGTGATCGTGTGTTGGAGGAGCTGTTGATCTTGTTGTGGAAGTATGAAGATTTTGCAGCATGAACATCCACAGAAAAGGAAGAGAGGAGAGATTTATACATACTCAGGTCAGATGCGTCTTTTGATTTGTTCCATTTCCTCTCCGCTGCCCTGAGTTCGGTCTGGTGTTCACGAAGAACCTCAGACAACCAGGGGTTGGAGGGAGTAGCGCGTGCTGGCCTGGAGGAGAGAGGGCAGATAATGTCTAGAGAAGAGGTTAGAGTGGAGCATAAGGTGTCCGTTGCGGTATTCACATCCAGAGATGAGAATTGTGAGGGTGGGGGAAGAGAAGATGACACGGCAGAGGAGAGAGGGGAGGGGGAAAGTGAGCGCAGGTTTCGTCTGAAAGTGACTGGTGGTGGTGCAGGGGTAGAGAGTTGTAGACTGAAAGTAATGAGGAAATGATCTGAAACATGGAGGAGTCTCACCAAAATGTTCTCTGTGGTGCAGTTGCGTGTGTAAACTAGGTCCAGTTGGTTGCCTGATTTGTGAGTACCTGAGGTGATGAGTCGTTTGAGATCAAAAGAGGCTAGGAGAGAGATGAAGTCTGTTGGGTAAGGAAATCACTAAAGCTGTTACTAAACAAAAAGAGGCAGGCATTTAGGGAAGGAAATTTTTTAGAATTGAATAAATTGAAAAAGGAAATAAGAAGTGAAATAAGGAGGGCAAAGCAGGGTTACAAAGAAAAAATAGAGAAAGACTTTGGTGGTAGGAATTTACGTTCAGCCTGGGATGGTATGAGAACTGTTATCGGCACCAGGAGAGAAAAGAATGTCAAGGTTGCATTAGAAGGTTTTAGTTGTGACAGTTTGCTTGCAACAGAGCTAAACAAATTTTATTTGAGGTTTGATACCACTAATTTTAGTAATGTTATTTTAGAACAGAAATCACATTTATCTGGAAATGGTGTTGTCCCCTTTTTTGACGAACAAGCTGTGGTCAATATGTTTAAGCACTCCAGATCAGGAAAAAGCCCTGGGCCTGACAATATAAGCAGTCGCCTGCTCATCTCTTGTGCAGAGCAGTTAGGTCCCATTTTTCATTATATTTTCCAGATGTCCCTAGAGCAACAGAGAGTGCCGAACATATGGAAACAGTCAACAGTTATTCCAGTGGCCAAACTAAATCATCCAAAATTATTAAATGACTTTAGGCCAGTAGCTCTGACCTCCTTAGTCATGAAGTGTTTTGAAAAACTGGTTAAAAAAGTCATACTTACAAAAACAGAGAATCTCCTAGATCCACTACAGTTCGCTTATAGGGCTAAGCGAGGGGTAGATGATGCCACTACTACCTTGTTAAATTTACTATTCAAACATCTTGAAGGTAGTAAAACACACGCAAGGATTTTATTTGTTGATTTTTCATCGGCTTTTAATACAATCCAACCACATATTTTAGTTGATAAGCTCTTAAAGAACTTTGACCTTGATTTTAATATTGTGGGATGGATTCTTGATTTTTTAACCGACAGAACTCAGAGAGTGAGGGTGAATGGTTGCTTGTCTGAGGAAATGTCATCATCCACTGGGTCTCCTCAGGGGTGTGTCCTCTCACCTCTCCTTTATATTCTTTATTCTGACGATTGCCGTAGCCAGCATGAAAATAGACATATTTTAAAATTTGCCGATGACTCTGCTATTGTCAGTCTCCTCTCCAATGAGGAAAGTGACCATGGTCCTGTTGTGGATGATTTTGCACTTTGGTGTGATAGGGCATTCCTTCAACTAAATGTTGAAAAGACAAAAGATATGCAGATTGATTTTAGGCGTAAGTCATCAACTCCACAGACCACTATTATAAATGGGAAGAGGGTGGAATTCGTAGAAACATACAAGTATCTAGGCAGTTTGATCGACAATAAGTTAACTTTTACCTCTAACACTGAAATGCTTTGCAAAAGAGGCCAACAAAGACTGTTTTGTCTTCGCAAACTGTCAAAATTTCGTGTTGATAAGACTCTCATGACCCTTTTTTATAAATCATACATTGAGTCTGTTTTAACATTTTCATTAATTTGCTGGTATGGTAGTCTCACTGTCAAGGCCAAAACTGCCCTCTCTAATATAGTGAAGGTTAGTAGTAAAATTATAGGTGTTCAGCAGAGTAGCCTTTCTGTCCTGTATGATAGACGGGTAGTTAGGAAGGCCAACGCAGTTATCTCTGATAGCTCCCATCCCCTTCATTCTGAGTTCCAGATATTGCCTTCCGGGTCTCGGTACAGATTACCTCCAGTGAAGAATAACAGATATAAGCATTCATTCGTCCCGAGAGCCATCTTGTCTATGAATTCAGCCCAGAGGAGTAGACAGACTATAACTATTAAATAGTGATGGGGTTATTATTATTATAATATGTATAGTATTGCTTGTTTTTGATGATGTTGTCGCGGAAATGGGGATGGTTATGGAAATGTTGCTATACTATGAATTGTCAGATGTTACTTTAACAAGGGCCTGTTACATTAAGTACTTCTTATGTGTTTTTTGTCTTGTATTTGTGCATCTGTGACTGTCCTGTGTTTATCTTGCTGCAAAACCAATTGCCCTATGGGGACAAATAAAAGTCTAAAGTAAGTAAAGTAAGTAAAGTAAGAGTCGATGGTCTTTACCCGAGTCGGTCTTCACACGAGAGCAGAACGCTTCCGCTGACGCTTCCGCGACAGCGCGCAAATTACACCGATATACAGATAATGCTTTCACCGCTTGAGTGAGTACAGCTGTTTCGGTCGGGCAATTAAGTGAATGACGCGAAAATGAGCCAAATCGAAAGTGCTAGGAGCAAAGGCTTACGTGCAAATTAGACTGCAACAATAATAATAATAATAAGTTTCACTCGCGGCTGTTTGTTTAATGTGGCAACGCGTCTAACTAAAATACAGAATTATGTGAGGTTAAAAATACAAAATAAGCAGAGAATCGAAGATGGGCTTACCTTGACTAAAATGCAGCACTGAAATAACAGGAGAACAGAGTATTCTAGAAAAACACACTTGCGCGCTCTTGCTGTGCCTCTTGTATGCTGTTCGCTTGTCCATTTCTCTGTCTTACCCCTTACTCTTACCCCTTCCCCTCGGTTTTGTGCGTTCATGTGAGGGGAAGTGGTGTCCCAATTCTCATTTTGCTTAAGGGCTAGGGCCAAGGCGTAGGGTTACATAGCCCTTGAAACGAAGTTTGCGGAGGACCACACTTGAAAGAGAGGGTTAGGAATTTCTCAGAAGTGAGTCGCACAAATGTAAGTATTTTCAGCAGTTTAATGACACTTGTGTTTTATGATACTTTTAATAAAATGTTCAAGCGGTTTTAATTGTAATGTTTTTTGTAATGTTAACCGCTAGCTAGCAGCTATGCGCTATTTGCCGGTTGCTAATGCTTTGCTTAGCTATGGTGTCGCCGCGCCGTCGTTAAATACAATTCGCGAACATACCATGACTTGATTCGTAAGCAGTCGTATGCGTCTGAGAAACAGTCTTCTTCTTCTACAATGTCTTTGACTGATGACACACAAGCGTGCAAAGATAAAGAGAGACCAGGCAATTGATATCACAACCTGAGATGACGGCATCTTCGTTTGTTTATGTCAACGCTTATCGCCTCTGTGGACGTAGCAGACAGCTAGCGGAAAGATAAAATGCCGCAAACGGTAAATCGAGTGGTGTCTCATTTCTTAGACACCTAAGAAATTGTTAGACACCTGATGTTAGACCATTATTGAAGACACCTGGGGTGTATTCCAGAAAGCTGGGTTAATTTACCATCAGATTAACCCTGAACTCTGGGTTGATTAACCCAAAACCTGCTTACTTGGGGTATGTCGGTTCCAAAACACCTGTGTTGAGTTAGTTTAATCAACCTACTGCTAATAACCTCGAGTTAATGCGCGCGCACGGCAAACATATAAAGGCATTTTCAATGGAACGCCGAATTCAGGAGTCACCATGGAAACTAAGGGTGAACAGTTACGTGCCGCGTACTTCTCCGAAGCGGAGTTAGAAGTTTTAATGTTGGCTTATGAGGAGTTCAAGCCCATTATAATGAAAAAAAGCAATACAGCTGCATATGCGAGGGAAAGACAATTGGCTTGGCAAAAAATAAATGAGTAAATGCGTAAGTTTTTTTATTATTATTACATTTTAAATATGCTTGCCTTTCTTTTGTTAATTTGCAAAGTTGAACAATTGGCTTTTTGAGCATGTGGCATGACTTGACAAGCATTTACTTTTCTCTACATCAGTTTTTTAAGAATACAGTGCAATGTATATTGACAAGAAATATTTAGGCCTCTTGTTTTATAAGGTGTAATCCTTCTGGAGCCAAAATATCTCTTTCCCAAGTCAAAATGAAACACAAAAAGGTAATTTTATTTTAACTGTTGTAAGATCAATGTCTTAAGTTACTTTTACAGTATTCTTCCTATATAGCTAATAGAAAGAAGGCTGAGGCCCGTCTAACTGGCGGGGGTCCACCTCCACCTCCTCTCACCCCATCTGAGGAGTTGGCTCTTACACTTAATAAAGGTCGCCCTGTGGTCGATGGTATTCCAGAGGGCACTTCGTCAGACTTTGCTACCTCCCACAACAACTCAAGTGACTTGGTACAATGTAGGTATACCATATTAGTACTTATGATTATTTAGTCATACGTTTGGACAAAATGATCATTAACTCTTGTCATTAGGAAGAAGGCTAAATGCTTCCCAAATGCAGTCATTTTCACTTGTGCATTATGCATACATATTCTATTTTACAGCATATATGCTGTATACAGTAATCTGTTTTTTTTAATGCCTTTATTCAGTGTCTGTCATACTTTAGTAATTTACACATTGAGTATCTTTTTTTTCTTGCAGTTGCTGATGGACGCATTGTATTATCGGATCCTCCTGAAACCACACAGTCTGTCACAATTGTTAGTGATGCATTTTAAGAACCAGTTGCTTTTAGATCTTTCACTTTGTCTGCCAGACAATGTAACCTTGCATATTTCCACTCTAGGATGATGATGAAGAGACCACATCTGCTGTGACTGAATTAGAAAGTGCTGGGAGACCCACAGAGGTATGATGCATATACTGGACAATGCATAGCTTTTTAGATGGAGTGAAAAATGTGTCATTTGTCCTGTGACAGAATCTAGCTGGGGATGTACCAGCAGATGAGGGTCCATCTACCTCTACACATAATCTTAGCAGTGTAAGAACTTGTCCCTGGTTGTCCTTATTTACACAATGTTACTATGTGGCAGATTTTATTCTTTAACCATCTTATTTACTTTGCCTTAGTTGTCTGCAAAGGAGCTGTATAAGGTCCATCTATTAAGGCAAATTAAAAAAACTGACATGGACATGGACCTTATACAGCTTCAGCTAGAGGAGAAAAGGCTGGCCATTAAAAAGGCCAAACTTGAAATAGAACTACTGGAGCATCGCCTTAAGGTGAGAATCATATGTGAACATGAATCTGTTATTTTTTTGTTTTTTTTGTGTGTGTGTATAAAGCAATAAATGCAAATCTGTCATGTCTCTTTTATTTCAGGATATGAAGAAATAACACATTAAATAAAGTGATTTTGACAAATCATGTCTCTAAGCATTCTGCCATCTCTGTGGTCTGCTAGATTCAATGGGTGTTCTAGGTCATCTTCATCAGGACAGGGGGGATGCCTCTCTCCTCTTATTGTGGCAATGTTGTGAAGTACCACACAAGTAACTGTGATGTCACATGCCCTATCTGGAGTGACCCTGAGCCCACGCAGACACTGAAACCTCGCTTTCAGAATGCCTATTGTCATCTCCACCTTGGCCCGTGTTCTGCTGTGAGACAGGTTGAAGCGTGTCTGTGGTCCGGGCTCAGGATCAGGGTAGGGTGTCATCATATAGGGGAGGCAAGGGTATCCTCTGTCCCCCAGCAAGTAACCATAGAAGTGTCCTGTAATGTTTGAGGTGTTTTGTAAATGTAATAAAGACTACAAGCATTTGTCTAACAAAACGTACCCTGTTGAAATTTGTTGCACAGAGATGACTCTCTAAATATTCTGGCGTCATGTACAGACCCAGGCCATTTTGCCTCAACATTGGTGATGAGGTGGGCTGCATCACATATTACCTGTGGAGAACAATAAGTTTATTATTTGTAACACCAATATTAAGGAGCCAAAATATAGCCATTACCTGCACATTGATGCTATGCACAGACTTCCTATTAACATAGTCTCCCTCATTGATAGATGGAGCTTTAATAGGAATGTGGGTGCCATCAATGCACCCAATCACGTTTGGGAACCCTGAAATTAAGATTAATTACAAGTTTAAGAAGTCTGTGTAGCCTTTACGTGTGTGTGTGCAGTCAAAATAAACCTATTAAGAAATGTCATTTAATTTAAGTAGATGACAGAATTTGTGAGCGCAAACCTGCCACCCTGTAGAATTCTTCTTTAATAAAGCGCAGAGGTTTATGGCCAGGGAATTGTACAAAAGTGTGTAGAAACCGTTTCAGTGCCATGCATACTGTACGAACGGCTCTACACACTGTTGCCTTTCCCACATGCTCTGCATCGCCCACATTGTAGAGAAAACTCCCCGTAGCAAAAAATCGCAGAGCAATACAAAGAATTTGTTCGGCGCTAAGCGCTGACCCGGAGTTTGTCACGTTTGAGATGTGTGGTTTTAGTAGGTTTGTTAAATAAATTAACGACTCCCTAGAAAAACGATAGCGCTCCTGCAAATATTCGTTAGGATAAGAAAAGACATCGATACGTGGTCTTATCACCCTCTCACGGCGAAAAAAACCCCGTATAATCTGTGCCTCTACGTCCACAGGATCCTCATCAAAAGGGCACGCCATGCTCGGAAACCTCTCTGAAACAAACTAACCCTGCAACATAACCTGCTCCGGAGCAGGTTATCCTCAGAGAGTCAGTTGCTATGGTTACTTACATAACCCGAAAGTTACCTCCATTTTTGGAACCGAAAGCAGAGGTTATCCGCTTACTTACTCCTAAACTTACCCGGGTAAGTCACATAACCTGCTTTCTGGAATACACCCCTGATGTTAGACACCTGATGTTAACAAGCAGAATCACTGAAGGAGAAAAACACTATTTTTATGTCACCATTATGGAAATAGTTTTTTTTTGCTTTATTTGGGCTCTTGACCCTTACATTTTTTACTTTAGATTTTGTTTGGCTGTTGTAACTAATTTATAACAGCCAGATAAACAAAGAGAAAAGGTGATCTGATGGTGTTGGTTATGTTTTGACATAATCATCATTTGACCTGAATCCCTGAACCTCATAATAATAATATCAGCTGAAAGAATCACCTTTCCTGTAGTTTAAACACTGGAGCATTGGCGCTTGCAACGCCAGGTCATGGATTCGATTTCCAGGGAAAGCAAGAACTGATAAGAATGATAATGTCAGTCAAATGCATAAATGCTAATGTTAAAATGGGACAAATAATTACATAATAAATGTAAATACATTACTGGCTAAGCATTTCATTTCTTTTCAGTTTAGCAATGATTATGTAGGTCAATGACAAACTAAGATGTTGAGTTGATTATTCTGGCCATTACATTCACTTTATTGCCATTAGTGACAGTAAGTTACTGTTTAAATTAAATGTAGACCTGGGTATAACAGATGCTTCTGGTTTATTTGTTGAAGGAACCTCCTGCTATTGCTATTAAATCGGAGCCACAGCATGTTTGTCCGCACGCTTATGATATTTATTCCTACAGGTTTTTTTTTTTTCAACTAAAAATAACTAGTTTAGGCTACGTAGCCTTAAACACTACACATAGTCTATGGTAGTATTAATAATAACATCAAAAGCATAAATACAATGATAATTAACTGCATTAAAAATCTGATATTTTTTACTGTTAAATCAATTATTGTATGTAAATGGAATAATCTGTATTAGTTTGCTGCAGCAGGTGCACAACATATTTTCATGCGACATGAAAATGCGGCTCATAGATGTGCGTCAATACTGTTCACAACGACAAAACATCTATAAACATCAACATAATCTCACAAAAAAAAATCACTTTCTGCTGGTTGTGTAAAACTGTGCTGAGATAGAGACAGAAACCATTTCAGTTTGTTTTGTAATCTCATTCAATGTCAGTCATGTGTGCAGTGAAATATAATGCATTAGTGTAGTGGTTTATGGTCTTAAATATTAATATTGAGAGTTTTTGGTCATGTATCACCTAATGCCTAGTTCACACTACACAACTTTAAACGTCGGCAGATCGCTGTGCTGTTCAGACTACATGACTTGCTCTGGAGTCTTGAAGTCGTTGTGGTGTTCAGACTATGTGACACTACGTAAATCTTCTGCAACAGGGGCTTACACACTACAGGAGCTGACAACAAGTCTTGGCGCATTCCAATGGCAAATGGACGGCTGGACAAAATTGTTGATATATATATATATATATATATATATATATATATATATATATATATATATATATATATATATATATATATAGTTGAGCACCGTCATTAGAACTCTATAACCGCAAAAAAACGTGTTATTAAAATATTTTTAAATTTCTATATTTTCTATTATAGAGAATGTTTAAATACTAATTAAAAACAATTGTTGACAGTCTGTGTCATTATTGGTCTATAAGTTTCCAACTGTAATTGATTCTTTCAATCATTTGAGATAGAAATAAAAGCTATGACTATGATATAGTGATGTGCCATCATTATGAGATTTATTAAACAAATGAAAAACATTTCCAATAATAAACATTAGCAATAAACATTTGCAATAATAAACAATATCATTACCGATAACTGATCGTGCAGTTTAATTACCCCTTGACTGGCCCCAAACATGTTTGATAAAAGAAACATATACAGTGTGTATATATGATGTGTATTACATTTTAGCTCAAAAACAATTGTAATAAAAGATAGGATCATAAGATGCTATATTGGGTTTTTACCACTTAATGAAGTTTTGTTTTGTAAATCGTGAGACATGATTTTTACCACTTTGCTTTGTAGAAATAATTTATTTAAAACGAATTTCGTTTAGTACAAATTGTATCTTAATTTTAATAAATGTTTCATCAACCAATTGCATGTAGGCCTATTTATAAAATAAAAAGGAAATAGGCAATATAATAACCGATGAGTTATGTCATTTGACTCACGTCATAACCGTCACACCAATTCTGAAACCGGCACACGCACACCCCATATATATATATATTAGGGATGTCAACGATTAATCGACGATCGATTAATTGTCGATAATACATTTAATCGATAGAACTTATCGATCATCGATTAAACTCCTCTCTATTTCTATTATTCAATAAGTTTATTTTAAAAGATTCCTCTTCTGAATTCTCTATTTTTACTCTTATTATTCCATTAATCACAGCTGTTACTGAATGTTCAAACTGTCCAGTTCCCATTAAGGTTAAATTCATTATTATAACCTTTCTATTCATTTCATTCTGAATTGAGGACGACATTATTAAAGGACAATTCCGGTGAAAAATGAACCTATAACTAATAGTATGTAGTGGGAAAAAGCATGTTTGTCCTGTGAAGCAAATGGCAGAGATGTATTAGAGGTGTAAGAGACACATCAGTCCTCAATCTGCATAAGGACGATTCCCTCGCATCAGATTCACAGCATTAGCATACTGTGATGATGAGGCCATTGACCCTCATTTAATTCACATGAATACTTTTAAAGTGACAACGGCTGTACTAGGGCAGTAAATGGGCTAGTTATACCCATATTTCACGTCAAAAGTTCCTGTTTTCACCTCATTTATTATGCTGATGTATTCAGATCTCCTGTAAATTGCCACTTAAAGCTCATTTCATTGGTGTCAACAGGCTTAGGTATTTTTTTTTCCAACCCCTTTGGAAAAATGACTTTCGTTCATCTTTGGAACACAAATTAAGACATTTTTGATTAAATCTGAGAGTTGTCTCACTCCTCCATAGGCTTCTATTGTAATTTAAACTTGCCAGCCCAGAAAGTTAGTAAAGACATTGTTAAAATAGTCCAGGTGACTACAGTGGCTCAACCAAAGTTTATTGAGTGACGAGAATACTTTTTGTGCACAAAAAAACCCAAACATTAGCATCATTAGCATCTGTATTAGCATCAGTTACTTCACAGACAAACCGAAATAAATGTTTATATGTGATATTAAGTATAAAAACAAACTCAGTTACTGATATATTTTATTTTTATTTTGGGCAGATCAGCTCCTCCCACTAAAATGTACTATAATTGAAGCCCCTCCCACATCAATTACATCATCAGTGAAGCTCCTCCCACTGCAATTCACCCATAAATACTAGGATATTCCCATCGGCTACAAGTGAAGATGAGCATCAGAGCATCAGGAAGAGCTGAAATCTGCAAAGACTGAGTTTATTAAAGAGGACAGTAAGAACATGAGTGATCCAGAACCCTGCAGAATGAAACACACTGAAGATCCTGAAGAACAAAGAGGTTGGTGTTTATTCTTCATTCATTCATTCATGATGCTGAAGAACATTCATGTTAGAAACATTCAAGCACTTCATCACTTTTAGATAAACAGTTAAACTATGAAATGGGTCAAATGTTCTTGTTTGTTAGTCTTCAACAAATGGTCAGTAATGGGAGGTTTATACACTTTTATATTGTTTGTCAACATCAGGTCAGACTATCAGGTATATTCTAGCTATGTAACATTTATTTGCAAAAATGTTGCCAATATTTTTGACATTTTTCAATATAGTTATCATTATAATTATGACCGCCGCTAGCGTAGCTAGCGAAAGCGGTCATATAGGGATTGTCAAAGTTTTTTTTTTTTTTTTTTTTTTCGTCACCTTACTGAATTTTTCGTCAACGATACCAGGGACACCGAAACACCGGGGAACATGAAATTTGGTGGGCATGTAACCCCACTAGACTTGTACAGAAAAATTTCGTTTGGTCCCCGGGGGTCACTCCCCCCCCGCGCTGGGCCCCCCCAAACCCAAAAAAATGCAGTTTTTCCTAAATAACTACCTGAACCGTGGCACCGAGGATGAAGAAATTTTTATGGTATGTTGGTCTACTAGACTTTTACGGAAAAATTTCGTTTGGTCCCCGGGGGCCACTTCCCCCCCCCCCGCGCTGGGGCCCCCGTAAATTTTTCGTCAACGATACCAGGGACACCGAAGCACCGGGGAACATGAAATTTGGTGGGCATGTAGCCCCACTAGACTTCTACGGAAAATTTTCGTTTGGTCCCCGGGGGCCACTCCCCCCCCCGCGCTGGGCCCCCCCAAACCCAAAAAAATGCAGTTTTTCCTAAATAACTACCTGAACCGTGGCACAGAGGATGAAGGAATTTTTATGGTATGTTGGTCTACTAGACTTTTACGGAAAAAATTCGTTTGGTCCCCGGGGGCCACTCCCCCCCCCCCCCCCGCGCTGGGGCCCCCGTAAATTTTTCATCAACGATACCAGGGACACCGAAGCACCGGGGAACATGAAATTTGGTGGCCATGTAGCCCCACTAGACTTCTACGGAAAAATTTCGTTTGGTCCCCAGGGGCCACTCCCCCCCCGCGCTGGGCCCCCCCAAAACCAAAAAAATGCAGTTTTTCCTAAATAACTACCTGAACCGTGGCACCGAGGATGAAGACATTTTTATGGTACGTTGGTCTACTAGTCTTTTACAGAAAAATTTCGTTTGGTCCCCGGGGGCCACTTCCCCCCCCCGCGCTGGGGCCCCCGTAAATTTTTCGTCAACGATACCAGGGACACCGAAGCACCGGGGAACATGAAATTTGGTGGGTATGTAGCCCCACTACACTTCTACGTAAAAATTTCGTTTGGTCCCCGGGGGCCACTCCCCCACCCCGCGCTGGGCCCCCCCAAACCCAAAAAAATGCAGTTTTTCCTAAATAACTACCTGAACCGTGGCACCGAGGATGAAGACATTTTTATGGTACGTTGGTCTACTAGTCTTTTACAGAAAAATTTCGTTTGGTCCCCGGGGGCCACTTCCCCCCCTGCGCTGGGGCCCCCGTAAATTTTTCGTCAACGATACCAGGGACACCGAAACACCGGGGAACATGAAATTTGGTGGGCATGTAGCCCCACAAGACTTCTACGGAAAAATTTCGTTTGGTCCCCGGGGGCCACTCCCCCCCCCCCGCGCTGGGCCCCCCCAAAACCAAAAAAATGCAGTTTTTCCTAAATAACTACCTGAACCGTGGCAGAACCGTGAAGAAATTTTTATGGTATGTTGCTCTTAAGGGCCCACATCAACCTAGCCCATAATCACTCATTTGTGATTTGCGCCCCTCCCATAAAAAATGAAAATGCAATATTAGTCTGCTTTAATCGCCCCTATCTTCAGTGGAGATGTTCAGAACTGCACCATATTTCATGTGTATGATTAACTTGACATCCTCTGGGGGTATCCTCTGCTAAGTTTCGTAGAATTTCATCCATGGGGGGGTATAAAATAAATTCATTTATGTGCACATTTAGTGACTGTACACTCATCGGCCTGTAGATGGTGCTGTTGAGCGAAGTGTTGCTGGTTTAGGATGATACTGTCACACACACACATGCAGGAATACAAACAAACGCAAGCATGCACACACACTGACATCCACACGCACAGACACACACCCATACACACACATACAAATCCACATGCACAGACACACACACACAAACACACACACGCACACATGTACGCACACATACATACACACACGCACAGACACACACATACACAAACACACACACATACACACACACACACACACACATGCACATACTACTACTTTTTTTAGGTATATACATAAACACGCAATACAGCCAAATTACTCCACGTCATTTATTTTTGTGGAAAGCCAGTGCAGGCCTGAGCGGCGGTCATATTTTGTACCGCAATGCGGTACATCTAGTTACATTAGCAATTAACAGAGTAAACGACAAACTATATCAAGTAAATTAACTTTCCAGAATGGCTGACAGGGTTATAAGCATAACTTAAGCAAAACTTGATTTATAGTAACTGTAAGGGGGGTACAGTTGTCAGAGCCAGGACCAGATATGATGAAAGAAGACCAGGAGTCGTGAAGTTCAATCAAATAAGTAAAAATTTACTGCAGAATAGTTTGCAGTTAAATTGGTAGAGCCAGCGTCAAAGTCTCACAAGGAGGTCGCAAGCCAACTCTACCTCACACAAAAGTCTTACACCAATTATACCATTTCCAAGGGCATTCATTACAACATTGTTACTTCTGATTGGCTAAGAGAACATAAAATCTAAACAACTGTAAAGATATAAATAGACAGTAGGGCACATTGACATTAATCAGGATTGGTCATCCGAGTCCCTGTTGGTCCCATGATGACCTCGGAGGTCGTGGAAAGGGTCCCGAGATCTGCTCCTACATACCACGAGACCGGCACAGAACATTCAATGCGTACAAAGAAGTACAAAGAGAACAACAGTTCTACCAAGGTTGTATAGAGCCTGAGCTCATTATTATCAGGAAAGACTACCCAAAACATACTGATAACACCTTCCCTCCTCAGAGAGAAGTACAGATAATATTCACTTTATTCTCTAGAGAAATACACATGAAAGAAATACAATTCTGTGAACTAGATCATGTAGATCATGTAACTAGGCACGTAGAGGTTGACCCCTGTAACCTTAACTTGGTCAACAAAGGAAAGACACAGAGCCATCTAATGAGTCTTCAGGCTTGCTGTCGTATATTAGTAATTAGCTGTTTTTCCCAATACAAAGAACCTGTTCTCAAGGTCCTCATCTAGGGCCATAAAAATTGGTCACACACATTTGCATCCTAAAAATATAGCAAAATATAGGCAGAACTGCTGACAGCAAAATAGGATTAAAACTATATGGATCACTCGTCAGTTAATGATTATAATGATTATGATTTGATTACATGTTATGACGTAAAACTCAAAAGGATATATAGATATAGCGAAGAGACAAGGGATTCTGACCCCAACCCTTCGGTACTGATAAGGTTGTATTTCTTAGAAATAATATAAGTGGCATATTTATTGAGATAATTCTTCTTAAAATAACTTTGGTAACAGAGTTGATGAATGTGATCAACACTGTACAGTTTGTGTAAAAACAGAGACAGGATTGAGATTATTTTCTTGTCCTCCCATCATGCAGTAGAAAGAGCCCAGATGATGTCACTTCCTGTGTCACAATTTTAAGAAATGCTCTGCTTTTAAAATGAGGAAAATCATGTCAGGAGTAACAGGGTTGAGTGACATATGTAGGGCACAGTTAATGCTAATAAAAATTGCTAATTTAAAACTAGTTAAAGCTGCGGCCACTCTTGACTTTCAATATGTTAAATTTCTATGGACACTGTAAACTTAAAAGGATAGTTCACCGATTAGCATTGAATTTTGTATCAGTAGAAAACCTGTAGTTTTTTCGTATTACCATGCTCCCCCCCCCCTCCTCATGTCCCCCTGAGACAAGAGATTTATGTATTTTTTGTCTAGAAACAATCTTCCTATGACGCAAAAATCATCATTTTGTGTCATTTGAATATTTCCTGGCCAGAGGCTAAAGACTACAGCCAGTAGAAGGAGTTAGATCCGCATGTTTTCAACCCGGCCATAGAGGGTGGGATCTCACTCACAGAATCTACAGACACTGTCAGCCATCTTTTTTTAAGCTAAGCTAACATGCTCTTGCTCTGTGGAGAAAGCTGAGTAGTAGGGGTGACCATAAATATCATATAATAAAGGCTATATGTTCCATCGTTCGACACGTACACGCTACATTAGGTAAAAATAAGGTGCACAGTCACTGCTTTCCTGGTGCTCGTGTTTCTGAAATCGCTGCTCGCGTCCCCGAGATTCTGAACGAGTGCGTCGGAACCGTGGTCCTGCACGCGGGAGGGGCCGACATCAGACTGCGCCAGACGGAGGTTCTGAAGAAAGACTTCAGGAATCTGATCGATACGGTACGCAGCACATCGCCTGATATAACGATCATTGTGTCAGGACCGCTTCCCACGTACTGACTAGGTCATGAAAAGTTTAGCAGATTATTCGCGCTAAATGAATGGTTAATATCATGGTGCAATGAGCAGAAATTGCTCTTTGTAAATAATTGGAATCTGTTTTGGGAGCGTCCTAGGCTTTACCGTGCTGATGGCTTACACCCAAACAGATTCGGATCGGATCTTCTGTCAGATAACATATCCAAAATGTTAAATACCTTTTGACTAGTAACCAAAAGTCCAAATCATAGTCTCTGCTGCACCAAATTAACTGATATAAATACTAGTGTAGAACATTGCATAGAAATTGTGTCTATTCCTCGTTTAGTGAGATCAAATAATAAATCTACTGCAGGATCTAGGAAAAATCTAATTGTTATTAAAACAGAAAATGTTGCTATTAGTAAACAAAAACAATTTCTAAAGCTAGGTCTTTTAAACATTAGATCACTCACACCTAAGGCAGTTATTGTAAATGAAATAGTCACAGATAATAGCTTCGATGTACTTTGCCTTACTGAAACCTGGCTTAAACCAAATGATTATTTTGGTCTAAATGAGTCTACTCCATCAGGATACTCCTACAAACATGAGCCCCGTCTGATTGGTCGTGGCGGCGGTATTGCAACAATCTATAGAGATTTCCTTAGTGTTACTCAGAAAACGGGTTATAAGTTTATTTCATTTGAAGTACTTGTACTAAATGTTACGCTCTTAGACGCTAGAAAAACATCCCTATTATCTTTAGCCTTGGCTACCGTATATAGACCGCCAGGGCCTTACGCTGATTTCCTAAAAGAATTTGCAGATTTTCTCTCAGACCTATTGGTCAATGTCGATAATGCATTAATTGTTGGAGATTTTAACATACACGTAGATAATCAAAATGATGCGTTAGGGGCTACGTTTATCGATTTATTAAACTCCTTTGGGGCTAAGCAAAACGTTACCGGACCAACTCATCGTTTTAATCATACACTCGATTTAATTATATCACATGGAACCGATCCAACCGATATAGATATCATTCCACAAAGTGATGATGTCACTGACCATTACATGGTAACTTGCATATTACGTACCCCTGTAATATATCATGCTGCGCCGCGTTATCGATTAGGCAGAACAATCCTTCCATCCACCATAGATAATTTTTCAAATTGCTTATCGGATCTGTCTCAGCTGCTGTCTGAACCTAAACAAACAGATGAACTAGAGGAACTAACCAGCACTATGAACACCATTCTCTCTGGAAAATTGAATATTGTTGCACCTATGAGACTAAAAAAGGTCAGAGAGAAAATTAAAGTACCATGGTACAACAATACTACGCGTGTTCTAAAGAGAGAAACTCGTAATTTAGAGCGTAAATGGAAACAAACTAATTTAGAGGTTTTTAGAATCGCTTGGAAAGACAGTACGTCACGTTATAAAAAGGCCCTAAAAGCGGCCAGGGCTGAGCACCTCCGCAAACTAATAGAAAATAACCAAAACAATCCTAGGTTTTTATTTAACACCGTGGCTAGACTAACAAATAAACAAGCGTCACCTGAACAAAATATTCCGTTACAGTTTAGTAATGATTTCATGAAATTTTTCACTGAGAAAATATAAAACATCAGAACCACAATTGTAAACGTTCAATCCTCAATCGCGCCTTATAATTCAGCCTCGATCATCACCCCGCAAGAACAATTACAGTGCTTTACAACTATAGAACAAATAGAGTTAAATAAAATTATCACTTCCTCTAAAACAACAACATGTTTATTAGATCCCATACCAACTAAACTACTGAAAGAAGTGTTACCTGTAGTGGAAGAGCCTCTCCTCAATATTATTAACTCATCTTTAACTTTAGGTCATGTTCCAAAAACATTTAAACTGGCAGTTATAAAACCTCTCATTAAGAAACCACAATTAGACCCAAATAATCTAGCAAATTATTGACCCATTTCAAATCTTCCTTTTATGTCCAAAATACTAGAAAAAGTTGTGTCCGCCCAACTAGGCTCTTTCTTACAAGAAAATGACGTCTATGAAAAGTTTCAGTCTGGGTTCAGGCCGCATCATAGCACTGAAACTGCGCTCGTTAAAATCACAAATGATTTACTCTTAGCTTCTGACCAAGGCTGTATCTCAATATTAGTTTTACTTGATCTTAGTGCTGCGTTCGATACTATAGATCATACAATACTCTTAGATCGACTACAAAATTATACCAGTGTTCAAGGACAAGCACTAAGCTGGTTCAGATCATCCCTATCTGACCGATACCATTTTGTCTATTTAAATGGAGAAAAATCGATCATAACTCCAGTAAACTATGGAGTGCCGCAAGGATCTGTGCTAGGCCCTCTATTATTCTCAATATATATGCTGCCACTTGGAAATATTATAAGGAAACATGGAATTAGTTTCCATTGTTATGCTGATGACACTCAAATATATATTTCATCACGGCCGGATGAAAACGCTAAATTATCCAAATTGACAGAGTGTGTTAAAGATATAAAAGATTGGATGACGCGCAATTTTCTTTTATTAAATCCAGACAAGACAGAGGTACTACTTATCGGTTCAAAAAACCGCCCACAAAACCTCTTACAATACAACTTTAACATAGTAGGATGTCCCGTTACTTTATCCTCTACTGTAAAAGACCTGGGTGTTATATTAGATTGTAACCTGTCTTTTGAAAATCATATTTCATATGTTACAAAAACAGCCCTTTTCCACCTCAGAAACATTGCTAAGCTATGTAATATGCTCTCTGTTTCTGATGCAGAAAAGTTAGTTCATGCGTTCATGACCTCGAGACTAGATTACTGTAATGCTTTATTGGCTGGTTGTCCTGCATCCTCAATAAACAAGCTACAGTTAGTCCAAAATGCCGCCGCTAGAGTTCCTACTAGATCAAGAAAATTTGACCATATAACACCAATTTTATCATCACTGCATTGGTTACCTATAAAGTTTCGTATTAATTACATGGTATTGCTACTGACTTATAAAGCCCTAAACGGCTTAGCTCCAGTCTATTTAACGGATCTTCTATCGCCCTATAATCCATCACGCTCTTTAAGATCACTAAATTCAAAGCTTTTGGTCATACCTAGGATATCTAGATCAACTAAAGGATGGAGAGCATTTTCACATTTAGCACCAAAACTCTGGAATAGTCTTCCGGATACTGTTCGTTGCTCAGACTCGCTCTCCCAGTTTAAAACTAGATTAAAGACGCATCTCTTCAGCCAGGCATTTATATAATATTTTTAATCTTACAGTAAAATCCGGTCTTTACTTCATAAACGCCAGAGGAGAACTGGCCCCCGACTGAGCCTGGGTTCTCCCAAGGTTTTTTTTTTTCTCCATTAGGTCACCTGATGGAGTTTTTCGGTTCCTTGCCACTGTTGCCTTTGGCTTGCTCAGTTGGGGATACTTAATTTAATTAATCAATCAACAATACTATTGATCAGCATTATCAAACATGGATGTTTTAAACTAGAAACAAACACTGATGTACTATTTTATTTAATCCTGTGAAGCTGCTTTGATACAATCTGTATTGTGAAAAGCGCTATATAAATAAAGTTGACTTGACTTGACTTGATAACTCCAGTGAACTATGGAGTGCCGCAAGGATCTGTGTTAGGCCCTCTATTATTTTCAATATTTATGCTGCCACTTGGAAATATTATAAGGAAACATGGAATTAGTTTCCATTGTTATGCTGATGACACTCAAATATATATTTCATCACGGCCGGATGAAAACGCTAAATTATCCAAATTGACAGAGTGTGTTAAAGATATAAAAGATTGGATGACGCGCAATTTTCTTTTATTAAATCCAGACAAGACAGAGGTACTACTTATCGGTTCAAAAAACCGCCCACAAAACCTCTTACAATACAACTTTAACATAGTAGGATGTCCCGTTACTTTATCATCTACAGTAAAAGACCTGGGTGTTCTATTAGATTGTAACCTGTCTTTTGAAAATCATATTTCATATGTTACAAAAACAGCCTTTTTCCACCTCAGAAACATTGCTAGGCTACGTAATATGCTCTCTGTTTCTGATGCAGAAAAGTTAGTTCATGCGTTCATGACCTCGAGACTAGATTACTGTAATGCGTTATTAGCTGGTTGTCCTGCATCCTCAATAAACAAGCTACAGTTAGTCCAAAATGCCGCCGCTAGAGTTCTTACTAGATCAAGAAAATTTGACCATATAACACCAATTTTATCATCACTGCATTGGTTACCTATAAAGTTCCGTATTAATTACAAGGTATTGCTACTGACTTATAAAGCCCTAAACGGCTTAGCTCCAGTCTATTTAACGGATCTTCTATCGCCCTATAATCCATCACGCTCTTTAAGATCACTAAATTCGAGGCTTTTGGTCATACCTAGGATATCCAGATCAACTAAAGGAGGGAGAGCATTTTCACATTTAGCACCAAAACTCTGGAATAGTCTTCCGGATACTGTTCGTTGCTCAGACTCGCTCTCCCAGTTTAAAACTAGATTAAAGACGCATCTCTTCAGCCAGGCATTTATATAATATTTTTAATCTTACAGTAAAATCGTCTCGGGTTACGTATGTAACCCTCGTTTCCTGAGTAGGGAACGAGACGCTGCATCGATACTCGATACTTTGGGGAATGCCTTCGGCATGAAGCGTCTGAAGTCTACTATACAACTATTCCAATCTGGATTGGTACAACGTCATTACGTCATCCGTGACGTCGCATGTGACGGTGATCCGGAAGCTATAAAACGGTCACAGGAACCAGGAAATGTTAGCTTCTAATTGGTCAAAGCAAGTCGTTCTCAGGGGCGCGAAAAGTGTGGCCGAGGGATGCAGCGTCTCGTTCCCTACTCAGGGAACGAGGGTTACATACGTAACCCGAGACGTTCCCTTTCGTAAAGGGAACTCCCGCTGCATCGATACTCGATACTTTGGGGAACGAATACCCACGCCGCCACACTGAGAGAAAAAACGCCCTGGTACAAAGCATCTGGTACACTCAAGGACGATAGGATGAGTAGAGGGCAGATCCAAACTAGTTTGTTATAAGATTTGGTGTAAGAAGGGGAGGTGAGGAGCCAGAGGCTCAACTGACCTCATGGAAAGGGAAACCCCAGACAGTAGAAATTATTAAATAAGAGGTGAAGGCAAGAGCGCACCTTGTACTTTAAATATGAGTGGTTTCTTCAGATAACCAACTGTCTAATTGATAAAGGGGAATAGCTCCTAACCCTTGATACATTACTAGATGGATTGACTCCTCCCAGCCCGAGGCCTAGCATAGGAACCTCCAAGGCTAAACTTTGACCATCCGACACATGCGATGGAGGATGGAATACCTGAAGAATCATGATATTGCCTACCGGCACCTCGGTACCGGGGCAACAATAATGTAGAGTGGCTCCCACGCTAGTAAGTGAGAGGGGGCAGCACCACCTCTCTTACAGGGAGTAAGACGAGCATGAAGCAGACTCAATAGATTCTTCTATATATTCATATATACTAGTATATAGTCATATACGTCATCCACAGGACATGATGGGCGCCAGGGATCACCCATCAGCCTGATGCCAATAGGCTGGATGACCAGGATTCATCCTCCAATCTACAGGAACATGGAGTTTCAGTGGGAACGTCCTTTCGAGAACACCCTTAGAGGCTTGTGGAGGGCACTGAGGCCGCCACAGAGGCCCTAAGCATGAACAGGAGATCCCGTTAGAGAGCGGGATGGAACACCAGTACTGAAGCCAGTGGGCAGTAATACACTGGGTTCAATGCCCTCCCTAACTTAATTGTTTAGTTCCTAGTAGAGTGGGGTTCTAGTATGGATGTCCTGACCACCTCGGTGGAAAGGGCAACCTAATTATGGGTGGGACCCCCTCAGGGGCCTGACCCATAGTCTCCATAACTCTGGTCGGGGATGAAATAATGTACCATCAGCCTGAGACAGAAGATCTCTCCTAATAGGAATTTTCCATGGAGGACTCTCCAAGAGACTGATAAGGTCCGAAAACCAAATTCGGGCCGCCCAGTACGGAGCTACAAGGAGTAGTCTCACTCTGTACCTCCTGACCCTTTCTAGAACCCCAGGGAGCAGAGCGATCGGGGGAAAAGCGTACAGACGTGACCTCGGCCACATCTGTACCATGGCATCCAAGCCCAAAGGAGCTGGATGTGAGAGAGAGAACCAAAGCGGGCAATGAGAGTTCTCATGAGAAGCGAACAGGTCAACCTCCGCCCGGCCAAACTCTCTCCATATAAGCTCAACCACATCAGGGTGGAGCCGCCATTCCCCGGGCCTCAGCCCCTGCCTCGACAGGATGTCTGCTCCCGTATTTTCAACCCCAGGAATATAAATAGATCTGACAGAGAGAATTTTGTCCTGGGACCAAAGAAGGATTTGATGAGCCAATCTACAAAGAGGGCGAGATCTCAAACCTCCTTGGCGGTTGATATAAGAGACCACCGACATATTGTCTGTCCTAACAAGAACATGATGGCCTCTGAGGTCCACAAGGAAGTGCCTCAGGGCAAAAAATACGGCCAACATCTCCAAGCGATTGATATGCCATGAGAGATGATGGTCCTTCCAAGTACCTCGGGTGTAACGGCCCTCCATAACCGCACCCCAGCCCGTGAGGGACGCATCCGTAGTCAAAGTCTTTCTCTGACATGGTGCTCCCAACACCGGGCCCTGAGACAGGAGCCATGGTTTCTTCCACATGACCAGAGAACGAAAGCATCTGCTCGTAACTCTGATCGTGCGAAAAGGGTTTCCCAGAGGAGAAAATCCCTTGTTCCTGAGCCACCACTGCAAGGCCCTCATATGGAGCAGACCAAAAGGTATTACCGTGGAAGCTGCAGCCATAAGACCCAACACTCTTTGAAAATGTTTGACAGTGATAGCCTGGCCTAGCCTAATACTCTTCATTGTGTGTAAAATAGTATTAATACGAGCAGGAGACAATTGTGCCCGCATCGTGGTTGAGTCCCACTCTACTCCCAGGAAAGTCGTTCTCTGAAGAGGAGTCAATGAACTCTTCTTCACATTGAGTCTCAACCCCAAGCACCTCAAATGACGCAAAACAACATCTCGATGTTGAATCGCCAGTTATTTTGACTGAGCTAAAATGAGCCAGTCATCTATATAATTCAAGACATGGATCCCCTGAAGTCTCAAAGGAGCAAGGGAAGCATCCATACATTTAGTGAAGGTGCGAGGTGATAAGGCTAGGCCGAAAGGAAGAACTCTGTATTGATAAGCTTTTCCCCCAAAAGCAAATCTAAGAAACTTCCTATGATGTGGGATGATGGAAATATGAAAATATGCATCCTTAAGATCTATCGTTACAAACCAGTCCTCGGATCTGATTTGTTGAACGATCATAGGTATAGTCAACATTTTGAACTTAAATCTCCTCAAAGATTTATTCAATACCCTGAGATCTATAATGGGACGCAGCCCACCATCCTTTTTTGGAACTATGAAGTACCGGCTGTAGAACCCGGAATTCCTCTGCTCTAAGGGCACATATTCTATGGCCTCCTTAGCTAGGAGAGTCTGAACTTCATCTTCCATTACCTGAGCCTGATCAGGAGATACCAGCGTATGAATAACACCACTAAATCTGGGTGGTCTAAACTGGAACTGGATTCTATATCCCTTCTCAACTGTACTCAGGACCCATTGAGATATATTTTGAAGACCCTTCCAGGTGTCTAAATAATCTACCAAGGGAATTAGTCTCTCAGGACTAACCTCAGGTGTTCTATTCACATCTCTAGTTTCATCTTTGTTTACATTTTCGGTGACCTGAAGCACTCTTCTGGCAGGAACTAACCGAATCATTTTTTATACAGGCCTCGTGAGAGGTAGCGAACGTTTCAGAGCAATAGATTTCATAGGAACACTCTGTGAAATACATTCGCTAGAATTTGATGCGTCCCGAAGCGCACTTGACGGCGGGAAGCAACATCGATTTCCTGAGGGCTCCGCGGGGCAAAGTTTTAAAAAGCCCACGCGGAGGGGGATGCCCTCAGAGGCCTGGGTGTCCCGTCATGGCCTCTTAGTCGAAGCCTTCCTTGCCTGAATAACAGTCCTCAGATCTGTTTTTGGTTTGGAAGGCTTCGACTGAGGGTGTTGCCTCTGCCTCCAGGCCCCTTGGGGGGGAGAGGCCACACTCTCCTTCTGCCTCAGCAGGTGTGAGAAGCTGGCGGTGGCCTCGTGGGACTGCCCCCTGGCAGCAGACCCACGAGACCTGGAACGACGGCAGGGGATGAGTTCTTTAAATGCGGCTGACTGTCGTTTCGCCTCCTGAAACCTATCGACGACATTGTTGACACCGTCGCCGAACAGGCCAGAAGGCGAAACCGGGGCATCGAGGAGACAAGCCCTGTCCTTGTCCCCGATGCCCGACAGGTTCAGCCACAAATGTCTCTCCGTGGCTACCAATGCTGCCATGGAGCGGCCGATGGCACGGGCCGTCTCCTTGGTAGCACGGAGAGACAAGTCGACCACACGACGCATCTCGCGGATGTCGTCGTAGGCGACCTCCCCGCCATCGTCCACCTCTTTGAGGAGGTCGGCTTGGTATGCCTGCAACAGCCCCATCGTATGCAGACAACTACCAGCCCGACCTGCCGCCATATATGCCTTCCCAACCAAGGCCGATGTTGTACGGCAGGGCTTAGTGGGAAGCGCCGGAGCCCGCAGGGATGATGCAACGTCAGGGGAGAGGTGCGACGCAAACGACTCTTCAACCCTGGGCATCATCCCATAGCCCTCCTCCCTAGCACCCATTATATTCGAATATAGATGGACATTGGGGCTAGATATTCTTGAGGAGAAGGGCTTATTCCACGATCTCGAAACCTCGGTGTGGAGATCGGGAAAAAATGGCAGGCTCCGGCGTAGAGGTTGTGACCGGGACTGCAGGAAGCGCTCATCGAGTTTGCTTTTTACAGTCGCTTCCTGCGTCTCAGATGGCCAGTCGATATTTAACTTTTGAACTGCCCTGGTCACAACCTCTAGCAGCTCATCAAAGGCAGGGGAATGGGGTGGTGATCTTTCACATTCCCCTGCCTCGATGCCCAAAATATCTAGCTCCTCGGAACCAGATAATTCGAGCATCGGTTCCTCTGCAGGGGCGGAAGAAGCTGCAGCGCGGGCTTCCGCACCCTGAGCGGAACTATGGGAACTAGCTTCAGAATGCTGAGAAAGGGCCAAAGCCGTCTCAGCATCATCCACTAGATCCCGCTGCGATCCCCATGAATGCAGACGCCGCGCTGCCTCGACAGACGCGGGACCTGATCCACGGGGATCGCGGGGCTGGCCACTTTCAGTAAACATAGCTCGCCGGGAGCGGAGCGTTCTTAGGGGCATGATTTCACAGTTAGCACAGACAGCGCCCTTGAGCGCTGCCTGTGCATGCTCCACTCCCAAACAAACTACACACAGCGAGTGTGTGTCACCCTCAGCGAGAAAACGCGGGCAAGGGGACGCACACTGCCTGAACTGTTTCTCAGCCATCACAATAATATATATATATATAACTCTTTTCACGGACAAACAACACCAAATAAGACAGACAAGTTGTACATAGAGCGCTTGCTGAAGACCAGAAGCTAACATTTCCTGGTTCCTGTGACCATTTTATAGCTTCCGGATCACCGTCACATGCGATGTCACGGATGACGTAATGACGTTGCACCAATCCAGATTGGAATAGTTGTATAGTAGACTTCAGACGCTTCATGCCGAAGGCATTCCCCAAAGTATCGAGTATCGATGCAGCGGGAGTTCCCTTTACGAAAGGGAACCGGTCTTTACTTCATAAACGCCAGAGGAGAACTGGCCCCCGACTGAGCCTGGGTTCTCCCAAGGTTTTTTTTTCTCCATTAGGTCACCTGATGGAGTTTTTCGGTTCCTTGCCACTGTTGCCTTTGGCTTGCTCAGTTGGGGATACTTAATTTAATTAATCAATCAACAATACTATTCATCAGCATTATCAAACATGGATGTTTTACACTAAAAACAAACACTGATGTACTATTTTATTTAATACTGTGAAGCTGCTTTGATACAATCTGTATTGTGAAAAGCGCTATATAAATAAAGTTGACTTGACTTGACTAGATGTCTCGTTCACGCTGCTGACCAATGGAGGTCGACGTCCGCACACGGCGGCCATCTTGCCACAGGCAGCTCGCTCACTCGTAACATTGTGTTTTAATGGTGCATGTACTTTTAAATAACCATAACTTGCTCAATTTTCTACTGATTTTCAAATGGTTTGGTTTGTTATAAACGTCAGAGATGTAGTTATGATACTGCATACATATGAATAGTTAAGAAAATCTGAAATTTCAACATGTTCCAGCGTTCAGAATTATAGCCACGTTAATAACGTTTGTAAGGAACCAAACCGTTTGTAAATCCGTCAAGATTTCAGCGAGATAAGAGGATTTGTGTTCGTGCTGATCACTCACCTTACTTCAGATACCACAGAGCTCGCCAGAAAGCTTCCCTGTAGCAAGATGGCCGCCGGTGATGCCGGAAGAGACTCTGCCTTAAGACATCTAGCCTTATATGGATATCTATGGGGGAGACCATACGTCCTATTTTTCCCGGACATGTCCGGCCGGGACTGCCCGAGCTCTTCCTCCTGACCGAATTTAAAATTATATTTATATTCGTAAATATAATGAATTGTGTTTAACTCCTGAATTATATTTAAAAAATAAAAATGTCAAGATCGGTGTACCTCATATATGATAATATTATGTAGCAGTTGTCTTACATCATTTTTATGTCCTTTCACTTCATATTTCACTTTTTGAATTAATTGAATTGAATAAAATGTATTTCTTTCATGTCAGACCTGATGGAAGAGGGCGAGGAGAGTGAAGAACTGAGTGAAGTGGAGGAGGAACATCATGTCCAACCTGGAGAAAAACCTTTGAGTCGCTCAAAGACTAAAAAGACATTTTTAAAGAAAAGAAGAGCCAGGAAATCTTTCACCTGCACTCAGTGTGGAAAGAGTTTCACACGCAAACTTAAACTTGAGTGTCACATGAGAGTTCATACTGGAGAGAAGCCGTTCACATGTGATCAGTGTGGGAAGAGTTTCACACAATCAGCACACCTTAATGTTCACATGAAGATCCACACTGGAGCGAAGCCGTTCACATGTGATCAGTGTGGGAAGGGTTTCACACAATCAGCAACCCTGGAAAGTCACATGAGGATCCACACCGGAGAAAAGCCCTTCATGTGTGATCAGTGTGAAAAGAGATTCTCAAACAAACAAAGTCTTGAGCGTCACATAAGGATGATCCACACTGGAGAGAAGCCGTTCACATGTGATCAATGCGGCAAAACATTTTTCTGTGCATCGCACCTGAAGAGACACCTGACAGTTCATACGAAGGAGAAGCCGCATTCATGTTCTGTGTGTGGAAAGAGTTTTTCACTGCTGCAAAGTTTACATGGACATCAGAAAACTCACACTGGTGTGAGAGAGTACATGTGCTTTGAGTGTGAGAAGACTTTTACTACAGCAAACCATTTAAAAGTGCACCAGAGAATTCACACTGGAGAAAAACCTTACAAGTGTTCACACTGTGACAAGAGATTCAGTGCATCATCACATCTGAAAAGACATGAGAGGATCCATACTGGAGAAAAACCTTACAAGTGTTCACACTGTGACAAGAGATTCAGTGTGTCATCAAATCTGAAAACACATGAGAAGATCCACTCTGGAGAGAAGCCGCACACGTGTGATCAGTGCGGAAAGAGTTTCTCTATTAAATGTCACCTGAAGCAACACATGAAGATCCATGTGTAACGTGTAACCATCAAACACAGTCTGAGATCACGGTAAGTAGTTCATCTTTATGTGCTGATAAATAATTCTGTGTAAGTTAGTTTCCCAACAGCCACGATGAGCGAGAGCACATTTTGCTGGTTGATTGGTATCTACTAACTCATGTTCACACCAACACGAAAGTTCAGTCCAATTTTCACATGCAATTTGTCTGTTCAGACCAATGCAAAAAATAGCAGTAGATGCAAATTCACTCTCTCACTGTAGGTGGCGCTCCTGGAAAAGCAGGAATAAAGCACAGTACGAAGCAGCGCAACGTTCTGTTTTTGACATTGACTTGTTATGGAGAAGAATGTCAAACAGTGTTTTCATTTTTTCAAAACATCTGTTCAGAATTTTGTATTTGCTATGGGGATTATTAAGATACACAGATGAGAGAGACGCTTCAAGATTATTTCTGTTAATCAAGTATATTTTGGTTTTATGTGTACACAAGAGGCTGCATACAGTGCATGTGATACAAAATCAATCAGTAAAGAACGTGCGCCACCTGATTTAACGTTGCCATGCAGGTCGCACATTGAATTGCATTGTTTTGCAGTAATCAGTTGTTCCACAAGGTGGCAGCACTGGCCTGGGCTGTTTATTCCCAGTATAAAACCAAGGCGGTAATCCAGCATCCAGAAAGCGTACCTTCTATACTATAACTTTACATCTGAGGCGTTTAAAGACTCTGTCCATTATTTATTTCTTTAAACCACTTTGTCCATTATTTATTTCTAAAGAAAACGACAATGTATAAAAGGCTCCATTACCTTGTATCTTACGCTATGGCCCCGTAAAAGCCATTTTTGTAAAAGTAGGCTAATGATTGCGTCATAACCATGCGACTCTCTGTCGCACACTAGAGAAATTGATGTATAGACAGGAGGAGAAGCTCGCAGGCAATTGGGGGACGTGAAGGCAAAATAATTAATCAGAATACTTACCAAAAGTAGCTCATGGACCGCTCCTACTCACACTCGCCATCTCTGCAAGATTCGGAGGCAATGATTCAGATTTCTCTCGGCACAGCTACTAGAAGACTTAAAACTGTCAGACGGGTTGCTCACGTCACATCTATGACTACGTTTACATGCAGCCAATATCCGGGTTATGGTCGGGTTAGGGGTTTCTAAAAACATTCGGAATTACCCGTTTACATGCGTGAGCAGAGAGAGTTACTCCTGTATACATGGAATTTGTAATCAATAGGCAATATCCCGAAGTAAACGGCGACGCACGGTTAGCGTCTGGACGTACGGACAACCTTAAGACGCAATATGCGTCATTTCCGATTCTTCTTCCTGTATCCAAAGACAACAACAACAGCTGCAGCATGCGGTTAATGAATAGTTCGGGGCAGATAGCAATCGCCTTTGTTTGCGCTTTCCTCTTCGCTCCAAAAGTGTGGTGCTGTGCTGCGTCTCGCCATGTTTACCTCTATTTCTTGTTTACTTCCGGTATACTGCACGCAGGGTTTTGTATGCGCCGTCTCTACTAAAAAGACCAAGATTCCTTGCGAATAGAACATGCGCAGAACACAAATCAATGTTCCTTTTGATGGGGATATGCCGATACGCGTTTACATTGCTAATATCCCGGTTTTGAACGGGTTATTGGCTGCATGTAAACGTAGTCTATGTCATCAAGCTCAGTTTGAGTCTGCGCAGTACGCTCGGCCATCAGGAAGTGAGTGCTTCTAGTGGACTTCACTTTTCTCCATTGAAGTCTATGGGGTCGCTGTGTCCATTTCTTTTACTGTCTATGTATAAAACCAAACTAAAGGGACGGAACAACAACAACAGACGCCTGCATTGACAAGCGAGAGGGTCAAGAGATAGGTGTAACTTTATTTTAAAAGATTACAAAACATGGCTTCACTTTATTTTGGTGGTCCCTTTAACACATTCTGTTGACTATAACATTGCACCTTCATGTCTTACTAACTCTCATTAGAGTGTTAGTAGAGTATTGGTAGAGTCAGGAGAATGTCTAGAACGTCACTTTAAACTGCACGAGTAAGCCATGATTAGCTGGTTGTTTGCATAAAATAGTCCATAGAAACTCACTTGATTTAATTTGTCTTTTAGACCTGATGGATGTGATCAAGAAAGAAAAATCTGTCTCCTGCCCTAAATCAAGGCTGAAGATTCACATGAGGATCCACAGCAGAGCAAAACTTTAAACATGTGATCAGTGCAGGAGCTGAAGAAGAGGCTGGAACACCTTTAAGAGAGACATTAATCTAATATTAATTTTTAACTCCATGCAAGGCATTTAAGCTGGTCACTTCTCTGAGATTCTTTAATCGTCAGCAAAGAATCATGCAAAATGGGAGAGGGACGATTTAATGTTAATAAAATTCCCAGTTATTCATTTAATGTGTCAGAATGTGTGTTTCTTGTCTTTAATTTCACCCCTGTAAGTTTAACCACCGTGCGCCTCTTCCCTTGATGTGCTGGATCTGTGAAACGCGAGTCTGAGGGGATAGAGAAGGGGAGGTGGAAGCAAATGCATAGACAGAGACTTGTGCTTCCATTGGTAAAAGAATTAGCCAATCACCATTGAGTATTTCACTTTCAGCAATTAGGTGTATTGAGAAAAGTAACATGACAGAGGAGGCTAGTCTCCCTTGGTATATCAACCAATCATTGACGAGACGTACATTACATGATATTAGTTTGAAATTCTACCCTTGATGTAACTATGGAGAGTAGAGATATTTAATATTTGATTGCAAACTAATTTTGCAAGCATTGAGTTAGTTCAGGCAGGCCACGTCAGCCAGGTTCGCATTGCTGATAGCCAGCTGTTCATGAGGTTTTCCAATCCAGTGTCAACATCTATCACAGCGGCACATATAAACTCCCATTCTTTCAGCAATTTCTCCATAGCATTGCTGCTCGCATTAAACTATTGTATGGCTGCAAGTTAATTCAACATCGGCAATGAGGAAACTGCTATTCTTAGCGCAAGTCATTATTACTTTACTCACCATGTCTGATCTGGATTCAGATGAAGAACAAGTTCAGCTTTTCTTAGAAAACGCCGGCGAGAATTTTGATCCGGACAATGCTCCAAGTGTGCGCAGAAGTTCGCGACTGACCAATAAAACAACTCCTCTGCTCATTATAGCTGACTGGCCTGCTGAAAAAATTCTTGCGACGCTGTACAGCCACAACATCCAGTCTCCTCTCGGAATCAGCCTCGAAGAACTCCTTTCTTTTCAATTCTTCCTGGAAAACATCCCAGAAACGCCTGCAACTCCATCGACTCCAACACCATCCGGATCCAGGAAAGCCACTGCCAAACGAAAGCATTTCTCCATTTCGTCCCACGTAACGATCTGGTAACATCGCACCGCTCCAGTCTACAGAGGATCCTGTGCTGTCAGCCCTTCAGAACATTAAATTTTCCTTAACCAGCTTAGACGCTAGGATCAAAGTCTTGGAAAATCAACTTCGTCGATGCCTGCTCCCATGGCTCCCATTGCTGCTGCAGATGCTGCTCCCTCCACATCATTCATCATGGGACCTGCTGACCTTCTACCGCGCAGATCCTTAGCCACGGCTCTCCCAGCGTCCACCGCCGGAGCCCCTTTTTTTGAACCTCTGGCAGGCCGTTTACCTAAAGATGAAGCAGCAGAAAAGGTTACCCCCCGTGATTCATACTCCAATGTGTTTTAACTTTAACCAAAATGTGTGTAGGTTTTCTAATTGTAAATTTATTCACGCTTGCAGTTATTACGGAGACAGACATCCCAAGTCCGTGTGTCCTCGGAGTACGCAAAAAAATAAAATAAGGCCTTCTACACCTGTCAATGTTCCTGAACTTGACAAAGCTTTGAGAAAGCATCCCAACTGCTGTTTTGTGCATTATTTGATGACAACTCATGACAACATTAATGTACCTAGCATTAACAGTTTGATTCCTCTTCCCAGTTTTTCTTTGTTTTATGCTTCAGTAGATCATGCCATTCAGTTCATTAAATGAGCTGGTATAGGAGCTTGGCTGGGCAAAGCTGACATCATTGATGCTTTTAAAATCATGCCACTTCACCCATCTCAGTGGCACCTTTTTGGAGTTCAATGGCGTAAAACTTTTTTTTATTCTGTTAGACTTACTTTCGGCTGCCGCAGCAGTCCTCATATTTTCGATACTTTATCGGAAGTGCTCTGTTGGATCCTTTTAAATGAATATAAGCTGCCTTTCGTGCTTCATTTGTTAGACGATTTCTTGGTCGTGGACTAGGGATGGGACGGTATGAAAACTTAATATCACGATTATAGTGACCAAAATTATCGCGATTATCAATATTATCACGGTTTTGTTAAAACGAGATGAAAGTGTTCAAAACGAGTTGATGCTCACACTGAAGACATTTGAACAAGTTTTATATTTGAAAATCAACAAACAACAAATAAAACAAGCAGTTCTATGCACTTTTTAAAACATTTCCTTCCTTATAATGACGGTCGTCAATAGCAACGCATTATAACACCGCGCACATCCATTGTAACGCCCGCCTAGTGTTAAGTAGTGTTCATGACATGAATGTGGATGTGCCTTTAAGATAACTTCTTCTATGGTGTACGTTATTGTATGCATGCTGTTTTTATGTGAGCGCGCACGCACAGTGAGTGTGAGATTACTCGCGCAAAGAGAAAGATGACTGCTCTGACCGTTGTTTTATAATAATGTGTTTACTTCCACTTTGTATGGCAAGCCGTTTTAGCTTAAATTGTACCAAGCGTTACTCGTCGTAATTGCATTTTTACTAGTAAGAATTCAATTAGAGAGCTCTACAATTCAATTCTTACTAGTAGCAATTACAATTAGAGAGCTCTCTAATTCAATTACTACTAGTAAGAATTACAATTACAGAGCTCTCTAATTCAATTATTACTAGTAAGAATAACAATTACAGAGCTCTCTAATTCAGTTCTTACTAGTAACAATTCCAATTAGAGAGCTCTACAAATGAATTTTTACAAGTCATATGTCTCCATTGACTTCCATTCATTTTTAATTACGGAGCTGTACAATTGAATTGTTACTAGTAAGAATTACAATTAGAGAGCTCTCCAATTGAATAATTACTAGTAAGAATGCAATTGCAGAGCTCTTAAATTAATTTATTACTAGTAACAATTTAAATAGAGAGCTCTCTAATCCAATTATTACTAGTAACAATTCCAATTGGAGAGCTCTCTAATTCAGTTGTTACTAGTAAGAATGCAATTGCAGAGCTCTTTAATTCAATTACAGAGCTCTGCAATTATACATATCTTTAATTCGTATTTTTACTAGTAAAAATTCAATTAGAGAGCTCTCTAATTGCATTCTTACTAGTAAGAATTTAATTAGAGAGCTCTCTAATTGTAATTGTTACTAGTAATAATTGAATTAGAGAGCTCTCTAATTGTAATTCTTACTAGTAACAATTCAATTGTAGAGCTCTGTAATTAAAAATAAATGGAAGTCAATGGAGACATATGACTTGTAAAAATTCATTTGTAGAGCTCTCTAATTGGAATTGTTACTAGTAAGAACTGAATTAGAGAGCTCTGTAATTGTTATTCTTACTAGTAATAATTGAATTAGAGAGCTCTGTAATTGTAATTCTTACAAGTAACAACTGAATTAGAGAGCCCTCCAATTGTAATTGCTACTAGTAAGAATTGAATTGTAGAGCTCTCTAATTGAATTCTTACTAGTAAAAATGCAATTACGACGAGTAACGCTTGGTACAATTTAAGCTAAAACGGCTTGCCATAACTTTGATTTGTAGCGTGTTTTAGAGTGTTTTCTTTTCCCTTTTAACATTCGCTCTTCGACATGTATGTGAAGAGTGTGCTTAAAGGGGGGGTGAATTGCTGTTTCATGCATACTGAGTTTTTTACACTGTTAAAGAGTTGGATTCCATTGCTAAACATGGACAAAGTTTCAAAAGTTAAGTTGTACGTTTGAAGGAGTATTTTTGTTCCAAAAATACTCCTTCCGGTTTGTCACAAGTTTCGGAGGGTTTTTTTCGAGTATGGCTCTCTCTTACGTAAGAGAGGGCGGAATTTCCTTATATGGGTCCTCAGGGCACTTCTCCGCGGGCGCGCGCGCACTCGTAGACCAGAGAGAGAAGAGAGCGAAAGCAGTACGTTACCTCAAAGCGCTATGCTCGGCTTTTAGGGAAGTCAATGTCACCAAAGAAGTGTGTTTTTGGTTGCCAGGGCAAGACAACCCTGCACAGATTCCCAAAGAACCCAGCGTTAAGGGAACAGTGGATGGAGTTTGTTTTTCCTGAGCATAAACGGAGTTGTGTAGACTGTTTGTTCCCTGCATTTCGACGATGATTGTTTTATAAACAAAGCCCATATCGACGGATGTGCAGATCGTCTAATGCTTAAGGATCGAGCAGTCACAATGATAAAGGTTCGCTGTCGCATGCAGTGAGTAAACTGCTTCAAATGTCTCTCTGTGTTGTTGTTAGCTCGGTTAGCACTATAGCACACCGCCCACACGGCCCGCCCCCAGCCGCTCGGTTTTTTCCGGAAAGACTCGGTACAGCCTATCTTTACATTATAAATATAATAAAACTAAAGACGTTTTGGAGATATGAAGGATGCAATACTACTCTATAGGTACTCAAGATTAACAGGAGATTGAGTGAAAATGAGCAATTCACCCCCCCCTTTAACTGAGAGGAAACATCTATAAAAGTCTCGTGGAACTACCAGTTAATTTGCACTGTCTTGTATTCTTCATCTGGGCAAACTTCAAACTCTCTGACAGACGTTACACTGTGTATCACAATGGACGCGCTCTCTCGTTTCATTCAAATACAACTTGCCGTCTTGCGTCTCCGTTTTTAATTGTATTGAAAATTAAATCAGAGTTGATTTATTGTTTACAGAGTTTGATAATATTGTTGTGAATGCTTGTTTTGTACGCTGTACATAATGGATTTATAAACAGGTAAGATTTAAAACATTAATCTCAATTCAATGTCACTCTTAATAGTCTTGTTTGAACTTGTTCGTTCGTCTTTGGCTAAGCCACTTGCTGCGAACTTTTCTTCGCGGAAGCTTCACGTTTATTTCAAGTGATTTAGTTAAACTTAAAACAACATTTTATGCCCAATTATTGAGGTCAAAGTTAACTTGCCTTGCGTTCGCTATACAACAGTCGGTGATGGTCACACAAGACGACTCGGCAGATCTTTCCCCCCTGTTGCAGCTACTTTTTCTTGTGCATGTTCTGCAGACAGGGTGACCATCCTCGATAGAGTTTCCCTCAGGACTTTTGTTAAAGCCAAAATATGACCACACCTCAGAATTGGTTCTTTTAAAAGGCTGAAAAATCTCCCGAGCACGGTCACTGCCTTCGGCAATTCCTTCTTGAATAAAAAAAATAACATTGCGCGCTGCGCCTGCGTCAGACTGTTGCTGGCTGAACAGGATTTAAAATTGCGATAATCAAAAACGGTTTGAATGATAATTAAATTTTAAACGATATTACTAACCGTCAGTACATTTTATCGTGGTTTATCGTGAAACCGGTAATCGTCCCATCCCTATCGTGGACTATCCAAAATCTAAACCTGAACGATGTCTTAATATTCTGAAAGAAACCTTAATACACTAGGTATACCTCTCTCAGAAGAAAAAAACAGTGGGGCCTTTAAATTCAATCAAATTTCTTGGCATCATCCTAGACAGCAATCTCATGCAAGCGTCCTTACTTTTTAATAAGCTTGATCTTATTAGGGAGGTTATTAAAACATTTTTAAACAACGATTCCATAACTAAAAAGAATTACTCTCTCTGTTAGCGCATTTTAATTTAGCTTCCTAATGATATCAATACCTGGCTCTAGGAAAGCTAACATTAAGGGCGAGGCCACACGCAAATTAGAATGACCCATAGAAAAGTATATATTTATTAAAGCATGGGCGTCAGAAGCAAAAAAAAAAGTGGGTGGGTCCTCCCTCAGAAAAATGTTACTAATGCCATTTCATATATTCTGATGCCTTTTAATTAAACAAGTAAACTAAACTCGCCTCCAAGTCGTGCATTAAATGCACAGCTATCCGTGGATTAACCTGCTGATACCACGGTCATTTGCCAGCATTGACAACTTAAAGCGATGTTTGCAATATTTGACTGGAAGGGTACAACGGGTGTTTTTTTCGTCAGTTGTAGCTTGTTGAGAAATATAATGTAGCTATTTCAGCGTAAATGGAGTTTAATTCATTAGGGCATTCCTCAAGTGGAATGGATTTGACTGACGCAGCTCTGAAAAGCGAACAGACATATGCGCTGAACGTAAAAGTGAGTGGGTCCAATATCATTGGTCTTAAAAAGTGGGTGGGTCTTGTCCCACCCATATACAATGGTTCCGACGCCCATGTATTACAGTAACAAGTTAAAGAGTACCACAACATTAATTACACAAAATAGTGGTCTGGCCTGGCAGCATAATACAGCGGTTTTAGTTGTTTTCGCGGATCCATGTAAATGGGGATTATTTTGACAATGGTGTCGTCTGAATTCAGAAATCAAAGTTTCTGTTGCAATATCAAGTTCTTCTAAGCTATCTGGGATGCTGAGATGATGAAACTGATCAGGAAGATTATCGAAAAGCAATCTTTAGTGGCAGAAGTGATAAGTCTAACATTTGTAACACAGAGTCGGCTTTGGAGCCTTGGCTAAATGTAATTTACATGAGACTATAATGATCTTAGATGTCATCGCTCTGCTGCAGAATTTCAACGGCTTCAACACTTATTCTGTGTGATAATATTAGATCTAGAGTATGATTATGACAATGAGTAGGTCCTGACACGTGTTGTCTAACTCCAATCAGAGCATGTGAGCGGAGTGGAGCGGTGAGAATCTCCGCTCATCGCTTACGGAACTGTTCACCCCTCCGCTCCCCCGCGCAAAGCTACATCAGGCCGCTCCGCTCATTATCGCTCAGCGCATAACAAGGTTTGCTTCGTGCTCCACTCAAACCCCCCCCCCCCCCGCTCACTCCATAAAAGGAAGAAAATCTACATGTATATCACTTTTAGCTTAGACCACAGCCTTACCTCCTAAATAACTAATGAGTAACATTTTTCAAATAGAAATGTTTTATTTCAAATTACAGGCCTATGTAAGAAGGAATATAGCCTACACAAAAAGTAAAATTAAACGAATAAATGGGCCTAATAATCTAAGTAAAAATTATATAAACAAAAATATGATACATTTTTTCAAAGTAAATTAACTATAAGGCCAGAATTTTGATAAGTGAACTTCTGCGCAACGCGCACGATTAAAATTTAAATGGGCTTCCATACACAAACTGCTGTAAAATTAAACGAATAAATGGGCCTAATAATATAAATATGATTACGGACTACACAAATTCGGCTAAATAAAACGAACCATTAGGTCTACTTGAATGAAAAAACGAATTTGTTTGAATATTACGCTATATTTAATTTACACTTTGTTACAAGTTACCGTATTCAATTTGCTAACCTTTTGTTTTCTTCCCAGCGTTTTCTTCCCCCATGTGTCTTTTGAGATTCCAAAATGAATCTTTGCTGACTGAAACGATGTCTCCACATTCGTTTTCTTGTACCACATTATCATTGTTAGTTAGTTATATTAATAGTACAGGGTGGGCCATTTATATGGATACACCGTAATAACATGGGAATGGTTGGTGATATTAAAGTCCTGTTTGTGGCACATTAGTATGTGTGAGGGGGCAAACTCCTCAAGATGGGTGGTGACCATGGTGGCCATTTAGAAGTCGGCCATCTTGGATACAACTTTTGTTTTTTCAATAGGAAGAGGGCCATGTGACACATCAAACTTATTGGTAATGTCACAAGAAAAACAATGGTGTGCTTGGTTTCAACGTAACTTTATTCGTTCATCAAGTTTCTGACCACTTATAAAATGTGTTCAATGTGCTGCCCATTGTGTTGGATTGTCAATGCAACCCTGTTCTCCCACTCTTCACACACTGATAGCAACACCGCAGGAGAAATGCCAGCACAGGCATCCAGTATCCGTAGTTTCAGGTGCTGCACATTTCGTATCTTCACACCATAGACAATTGCCTTCAGATGACCCCAAAGGAAACCTCAAGGCCATTGGATATTTAAAATTGCTACATGATGATGTGTTTCCCTCTTTATGCACTGAAGCTGGCACGTTCCTTGAGTTTTTCCAGCAAGATGGTGCACCACCACATTATGGGTGCCAGGTCCGAGCATTCCTAGATGAACAGTTTCCTGGAAAGTGGATTGGTCGTCGTGGGCCAGTTGAATGGCCACCAAGGTCTCCCGATCTGACCCCCTTAGACTTTTATCTTTGGGGTCATCTGACTTCAAAACACTTCAAAAAGAATTATATTTGAAACTAGACTTCTTAGTAATTCTGAAAATATTACTATAAATTACAGCAACACCTCCACCTTTGCCTTTCAGACGAGGTTCATGTTTATAACCATAATCTTGGAGGGTGAACTCCTTTAGAGTAATTGTTTGGTTTTAGCCAGGTTTCTGTCAAACACAGCACATCTAGGTTATGGTCTGTAATCATATCATTAACAATATGTGCTTTTGAAGTAAGGGATCGAATACTCAGCAACCCAAGCTTTATCATTTGTTCATTTGTATTATATCTGTTTTTTATTTGATGAACATCAATTGAATTTTTTCCATTAGATGGGTTTGAAATTTTTTGGTATTTCATAATTCAGGGAACTGACACAGTCTCTATATGATGATATCTAGGTGAAATATTCTCTATGTGATGGGATTTATCTGACCTTGGTGACATGAGACTGCTAGCAGACGGTCGGTTTAACCAGTCTGTCTGCTTCCTGACCTGAGGGAGGGATGAATACCATCTCTTTTCAACAGGTCAGGTCTGCCCCAAAAACTTTTCCAATTGTCTATGAATTCTATATTATTTTGCAGACACCACTTAGACAGCCAGCCATTGAGTGATGACAATCTGCTAACTATCTCATCACTCCTGCGAACAGGAATAATAACACAGCCACTGAGAATCCTGTTGAATGTGACATTTGTTATTAGCGATTATATTACACGGAACGTGAAAATAGAGCCACCAGCCACCATAGTCACATGTTTGCCGGGAGCCAGAGCGCCTGACATCAAAGCAAATTTAAAAGTGCTGGCTCTATTAAGTTAAACACAATTCTGTTCAGTTTATAAGCTGTCAGATGAGACCAAACATGTTAGGACACTTTTATAGTATGTAGTGGGAAGAAGCATGTTTGTCCTGTGAAGCAAATGGCACAGATGTATTAGAGGTGTAAGAGACACAACAGTCTTCAATCTGCATAAGGACGATTCCCTCGCATCAGATTCACAGCATTAGCATACTGTGATGATGAGGCCATTGACCCTAATTTAATTCACATGAATACTTTTAAAGTGACAACTGCTGTACTAGGGCAGTAAATGGGCTAGTTATACCCATATTTCACGTCAAAAGTTCCTGTTTTCACCTCATTTATTATGCTGATGTCTTCAGATCTCCTGTAAATTGCCACTTAAAGCTCATTTCATTGGCGTCAACAGGCTGAGGTATTTATTTATTAAAGGGTTAGTTCACCCAAAAATCTAAATACTGTCATTAATTACTCTCGCTAATGTTGTTCCAACCCCTTAAGACTTTCGTTCATCTTCGGAACACAAATTAAGACATTTTTGATTAAATCTGAGAGCTGTCTCACTCCTCCAGAAAGTTAGTAAAGACATTGTTAAAATAGTCCAAGTGACTACAGTGGCTCAACCAAAAGTTTATTGAGTGACGAGAATACTTTTTGTGCGCAAATAAAAACAGTTGTGTATTAGCATCGGTTACTTTACAGAAAAACAGAAATAAATGCTTATATGTGATATTAAGTATAAAAACAAACTCAGTAACTGATACATTTTATTTTTATTTTGGGCAGATCAGCTCCTCCCACTAAAATGTACTATAATTGAAGCTCCTCCCACATCAATTACATCCCACTGCAATTCACCCATAAATGCTGGAATATTCCCACCAGCTTCAAGTGAAGACGGGCATCAGAGCATCAGGAAGAGCTGAAATCGGCAAAGACTGAGTTTATTAAAGAGGACAGTGAGAACATGAGTGATCCAGAACCCTGCAGAATGAAACACACTGAAGATCCTGAAGAACAAAGAGGTTGGTGTTTATTCTTCATTCATTCATGATGCTGAAGAACATTCATGTTAGAAACATTCAAGCATTTCATCACATTTTAGATAAACAGTTAAACTATGAAATGGGTAAAAATTTTATTGTTTGTTAGTTTTCAACAAATGGTCAGTAATGGGAGGTTTATACACTTTTATACGGTTTGTCAACATCAGGTCAGACTAAATATTCTAGCTATGTAACATTTATTTGCAACAACGTTGCCAGTATTTTTCAATATAGTTATCATAATTACATTAGCAATTAACAGAGTAAACGACATATCAAGTAAATTAACTTTCCAGAATGGCTGACAGGGTTGTAAGCATAACTTAAAGTGTAAATTGCAGGTTTACCACCACAGCCAATTAATGTGTAAATTAAAGTGCTCTATATGTACATATTTAATTATTTCTGTCTTAAAATGCGTTAAAATAACATTTATTGGGGTTTCTTCAAAGGTAGCGTGTTTTTGCAGTAACTGGGTGATGACGTCATAAGAGGCACTCTTATCCCATACTCTGCTAGATTCTTACTGTATTATGGCTATTTGGAGAACGACTGAGGATGTGGGAAACCATCAAATTCCTTATGGACCACAGCCCTACAATTTTTAACCGGTCAGGTGTGAGAGAGGGGAGGAAATTTCCAGGAGCCATGGCACTCAAAGAGTTATTAATGCTTGGTGTGAGGAGAATGAGTGGAGGGTTGGCCAGGTGTCCTGGTGAGTAACGTTAGCTACGTTAGAGCTAGTCTGGGCTAGCCTGGTGCAAACTTAACCCGGATAATATAAGGGAACAAGCCAGTCTTTTCAAAATCTTGCCGTCATGTAGAATAGCACGGAGGGACAACGACTGAAGACATTATTTACTTGGTGTCAGTCCAAATTAGAGCTGTAGAGATGCACACACTGCACAGGCATCAATCGCTTGTCTCATCGACGCCTCAAACGTCATGTAATGCCCTTCCTCAATCCACGCGTTATAAATTTCTAACGATTTAATTAGCGATGTTTATTGTCAGAAAAGAAAAAGAGATCGATGTCCCCATCACTGTGTTTGTGTGGGCTATGCTACCCAACTGAATCAGCAGTGGAGAGTACGTGCTGCCGTGAGGTGAACGCGTTCTGGAGTTTAGTGGAACAGCTCGACCTGCGACCGGCTGATCTGACGTGCCTGAACCCGTTTGTTTTGCGAATAGCTTATTCTCATTCCAGGCAGGATCACGGTCCCCTTGAAGTCAACACACACGAGTATTCAACTGGGCTCTTTCAACTGCATGATGGGAGGACAAGAAAATAATCTCAATCCATTGTCTCAGTCTTTACACAAACTGTACAGTGTTGATCACATTTATCAACTATGGCGTGACGCCATAAGAGGAACTCACTAGTAGAGTTACCGGCATAGTCATAGCTATAGATGCCTTACATAACTACAGAAAAGTTAGTTGTATGTTTTATTTGATAAAAAAATTATGGATAAAATAACTCAATTGTAAACGATGTCACTTCATGTGTCACAATTTTAAGAAATGCTCTGTTTTTAAAATGAGGAAAATCATGTCAGGAGTAACAGGGTTGAGTGAAACATGTAGGACACAGATAATGCTAATAAAAATTGCTAATTTAAAACTAGTTATATAGCTATGGACACTGTAAACTTAAAAGGATAGTTCACCGATTAGCATTAAGCTTTGTATTAGTGGAAAACCTGTAGTATTTTCGAATTACCATGCTCTCAGTAATTTAAAAGTCTTAAGTAAAATAAATTAAATATCTAAAAGTTGGTGTGAAAATATGGAAGTATTGTATATTTTAATTGTTTCATTGATCAAATGTAATTAATAGATCAAGATCGATGTACCTCATACATGATAATATTATGTAGCAGTTGTCTTGCATCATTTTTATGCCCTTTCACTTCATATTTCACTTTTTGAATTAATTGAATTGAATAAAATGAATTTCTTTCATGTCAGACCTGATGGAAGAGAGCGAGGAGAGTGAAGAACTGAGTGAAGTGGAGGAGGAACATCATGTCAAACCTGGAGAAAAACCTTTGAGTCGCTCAAAGGCTAAAAATACATTTTTAAAGAAAACAAAAGCCAAGAAATCTACAACCTGCACTCAGTGTGGAAAGAGTTTTACAACCAAACAAAGTCTTGCGTGTCACATGAGAGTTCATACTGGAGAGAAGCCGTTCTCATGTGATCAGTGTGGGAAGAGTTTCACATACAAACAAAGTCTCGATCATCACTTGAGAGTTCACACTGGAGAGAAGCCATACGCTTGCCATCAATGTGGGAAGAGTTTCACACAACTATCACACCTTAAAGAACACATGAAGACCCACACTGGAGAGAAGCCGTTCACATGCATTCAGTGCGGAAAGAGTTTCATAAACAAACAAAAGCTTAAGCTTCACATGAGAGTTCACACCGGAGAGAAGCCATTCTCATGTGATCAGTGTGGGAAGAGTTTCACAAAAAAAGAAAATCTTGAGCTTCACATTAGGATCCACACTGGAGAGAAGCCGTTCTCATGTGATCAGTGTGGGAAGAGTTTCACAAACAAAAAAAATCTTAAGCGTCACATTAGGATCCACACCGGAGAGAAGCCGTTCACATGTGATCAATGCGGCAAAACATTTATTAGTGCATCAGCCCTGAAGACACACATGACAGTTCATACGAAGGAGAAGCCGCATTCATGTTCTGTGTGTGGAAAGAGTTTTTCACTGCTGCCATATTTACATGCACATCAGAAAAGTCATGCTGATGTGAGAGAGTACCTGTGCTTTGAGTGTGAGAAGACTTTTACTACAGCACGAAATTTAAAAGTGCACCAGATGATCCACACTGGAGAAAAACCTTACAAGTGTTCACACTGTGACAAGAGATTCAGTCACTCCTCAAATCTGAAAACACATGAGAAGATCCACAGCAGAGAGAAGTTGCACACGTGTGATCAGTGTGGGAAGAGTTTCTCTATTAAATGTTACCTGAAGAAACACATGAAGATCCATGTGTAACGTGTGTAACCATCCAACACAGTCTGAGATCATGGTAAGTAGTTCATCTTTATGTGCTGAGAAACAATCCTGTGTAAATTCACTCTCTCACTGTAGGTGGCGCTCCTGGAAAAGCAGAAATAAAGCACTATACAAAGCAGCGCAGCTTTCTGTTCCTGACATTAACTTGTTATGGAGAAGAATGTCAAACAGTGTTTTCATGTTTTCAAACAGCCGTTCAGAATTTTGTATTTGCTATGGAGATTATTAAGATACACAGATGAGAGAGACGCTTCAAGATTATTTCTGTTAATCAAGTATATTTTGGTTTTTATGTGTATGCAAGGATCTGCATACAGTGCATGTCATACAAAATCAAACAGTATAGAACGCGCGCCACCTTATTTAACGCTGCCACGCAGGTCGCACATTGAATTGCATTGTTTTGCAGTAATCAGTTGTTCCACAAGGTGGCAGCACTGGCCTGGGCTGTTTATTCCCAGTATAAAACCAAGGCGGTAATCCAGAATCCATAAAGCATACCTTCTATACTGTAACTTTACATCTGAGGAGTTTAAAGACTCAATTTGTCCATTGTTTATTTCTAAAAAAAAACACGACAATGTATTAAAGGGTTAGGGTTATGGTTAGGGTTAGCCCTAACCCTAACGCATTACCTTGTATCTTATGCTATGGCCCCGTAGAAGCCGTTTTTGTAAAAATAGGCTAACGATTGCGTCATAACCACGCGACTCTCTGTCGCAAAGTAGAGAGGAGGAGAAGCTCGCAGGGAATCGGGGGGACGTGGAGGCAAAATAATTAATCAGAATACTTACCAAAAGTAGCTCATGGACAGCTCCTACTCACACTCTCCGTCTCTGTGAGATTCGGAGGGAATGATTCCGATTTCTCTCGGCACAGCTACTAGAAGACTTGCAACTGTCAGACGGGTTACTCACGTCACATCTATGTCGTCAAACTCAGTTTGAGTCTGTGCAGTAAGTGCTTCTAATGGACTTCACTTTTCTCCGTTGAAGTCTATGGGGTCGCTGTGTCCATTTCTTTTAATGTCTATGTATAAAACCAAACTAAAGGGAAGGAACAACAACAGATGCCTGCATTGACAAGCGAGAGGGTCAAGAGATATGTGTAACTTTAGTTTAAAAGATTACAAAACATGGTTTCACTTTATTTTGATGATCCCTTTAACACATTCTGTTGACTATAAGTAACGTTGCACCTTCATGTCTTACTAACTCTCATTAGAGTGTTAGTAGAGTATTGGTAGAATGTCTAGAACGTCACTTTAAACTCCATGAGTAAGCCATGATTAGCTGGTTGTTTGCATAAAATAGTCCATAGAAATTCACTTGATTTCATTTGTCTTTTAGACCTGATGGATGTGATCAAGAAAGAAAAAATCTGTCTCCTGCCCTAAATCAAGGCTGAAGATTCACATGAGGATCCACAGCGGACAGAAAGCTTACACATGTGATCAATGCAGGAGCTGAAGAAGAGGCTGTAAAGAGAGACATGAATCTAATATTAATTTTTAACTCGTTCTTCATTGTTTTTCTTTAGAACATCTAGTTTCTCTTCCACTTCTACTCTTCCATGCAAACGCAGTATATACTTTCATGTATCATTTAAACTGGACACTTCTCTGAGATGCTTTGCTTGTCAGCAAAGAATCATGCAAAATGGGAGAGGGACGATTTAATGTTAATAAAATTCCCAGTTATTCATTTTATGTCTCAGAATGTGTGTTTCTTGTCTTTAATTTCACCACTGTAAGTTTAACCACCGTGCGCCTCTTCCCTTGATGTGCTGGATCTGTGAAACGCGAGTCTGAGGGGATAGAGAAGGGGAGGTGGAAGCAAATTCATAGACAGAGACTTGTGCCTCGATTTGTAAAAGAATTAGCCAATCACCATTGAGTATTTCACTTTCAGCAATTAGGAGTATTGAGAAAAGTAACATGGCAGAGGAGGCTAGTCTCCCTTGGTAAATCAAACAGTCATTGACGAGACGTACATTACATGATATTAGTTTGAACTTCTACCCCTGATGTAACTATGGAGAGTAGAGATATTTAATATTTGATCGCAAACAAATTTACTAAACAACCATTGAAACAACAATTAAGAATGAAGAAAGACCCCATGCCTAAGTTGGATAAAGGCTAGAGCAATCAGCTTCACTAAACGACTGAACGTTGTCTTTCAACACAGACATTTAAAAGGACAGAAGGATTTTTGCTTCAAGTTATAGGCTAGGACTAGGTGAGTGAACTTATATTCATATTGTCTTGATGCATGTTTCATTTTCTATAAATATTCTGTCAATAAGTGACCAAAAAAGCATTTTAAAGTTGTTAAAAAATCAGACCGCTAAAATGTTGTGTGCCTCCTTGATTTTAAAACCTACCAGCCACCACTGCTTAATGTTTGTATTTGCTTCAACTAATCATTGATTAAAATCAAGCATCGCGTTAGTTCAGGCAGGCCACGTCAGCCAGGTTCGCATCAGCTGATAGCCAGCTGTTCATGACGTGTTCCAATCCAGTGTCGACATCTATCACAGCGGCACATATTAACTCCCATTCTTTCAGCATTTTCTCCATAGCATCACTGCTCGCATTAAACTATTGTATGGCTGCAAGTTAATTCAACATCGGCAATGAGAAAACTGCTATTCTTAGCGCAAGTCATTATTACATTACTCACCATGTCTGATCTGGATTCAGACAAAGAACAAGTTCAGCTTTTCTTAGAAAACGCTGGTGAGAATTTTGATCCGGACAATGCTCCAAGTGTGCGCAGAAGTTTGCGACTGGTCAACAAAACAACTCCTCTGCTCGTTATAGCTGACTGGCCTGCTGAACTCGCGACGCTGTACAGCCACAACATCCAGTCTCCTCTCGGAATCAGCCACTAAGAACTCTTTCAATTCTTCCTGGAAAACATCCCAGAAACGCCCGCAACTCCATCGACTCCAACACCATCCGGATCCAGGAAAGCCACTGCCAAATGAAAGCACTCCTCCATTTCCACCAATGAGCAGAGAGCAGATCAGAATTAGACGCCTATTTAGCCATTATCTCAGACCTCGCCATGACTTACGGTGGGAATCTTTTCTACCACTACCATAAATCTTTCTCGGCTAAAGCAGCTATGTACATTCAACGGTTTAACCAGAGACTGGACTGGTCTGTAGTAGATTTGGCTTTAATAAGCAGACATTTTACCAGTCATCGCGCTTTGTCTTGCTCTTTGTGTGTTTTTTTTTGCGCATACTCCTTCTCTGTGCCTGAGAAGTGCTAAAACTCCGGCAGGCGTTAACCTAAAGATGAAGCAGCAGAAAAGTTTTCCCCGTGATTCATACTCCAATGTGTTTTAACTTTAATGAAAATGTGTGTAGGTTTTCTAATTGTAAATTTATTCACGCTTGCAGTTATTGCGGAGACGGACATCCCAAGTCCGTGTGTCCTCGGAGAACGCAAAAAAACAGCGGTTCCTCTTCGGACAGCCAGAGGTGAGTGATGGAGCAGACACTGGTATGGGGTTCACACAGCGATTCCTCTTCGGACAGCCAGAGGTAAGTAATGGAGCAGACACTGGAAAGGGATTCACAAAGCGGTTCCTCTTCGGACAGCCGAGGGTAGATAGTCGAGCGAAAGGCCCTTTCCAACAGGAACAGCTCAGTAGCCTGGTAGCAAATCTTGCCAGGGAATCAAACAACAGTGCATGAATATTCAACAAATCATCTTCAAATCAGACAGTAATCAGGTACTCACGCCAGGGATCCTCTTCAGTGTGAACAGTTCAATAGACAGATAATGCTGCCTCTTTTAGTCAAGGAGTCAAACAGCAATGCATGAATATTCAACAAATCCTCTTCAAATCAGACAGTAATCAGGTACTCACTCCAGGGATCTTCTTCAGTGTGGACAGCTCAATTGACAGATAATGCTTCCTCTTCGAGTCAGGGAGTCAAACAGCAGTGTATGAATATTCAACAAATCCCCTTTAAATCAGACAGGATGGAGCTGCAATCCTATACAGCATACATTCAACACACAGCAGTTAGTTAGTTTCAATTCGGCACCCGAGACCAACGAGTATGCCAACTGGGGACACAGGCAGACACAAAATTATAATGTCCACACCTGTGCATGCATCAATCTCTTCAAATGGTCACAAGTGTTCACTTCACACTAAGCACTGCAACTCACGACAACTCACAGTTAATAAGGTCTCTACTCGCGGTCCCAGCCGACTCCTTCCTCTCAATTGACGAAACTGCACATCCAAAACTGTGTGGGAAGTGTACTATGAACACACTACTGTCATTAGAGGCTTTGTCACGGGTGACAAAATGCTTGGAAAAGCGGAACCCTTTTTCCATGTTCCCCGAGGGGATTATTTTGGTGTAACACCTCACTCCGGTTCCGGGTGTAGCAGAGGCATTGTCCAACCTAATTACCACTGATGCACGGCAGGTGTGAGAGAGAGAGGAGCGGCGTTTGCGCAGGCTTTTCACTTCACAAGAGGAGGATAAAAGAGCCGTTCAAGAGAGAAGAAGTGGTTGTGTCAGTCGGTCAAGACAGTTGCTTGTGGTGCAGTTGCTGGTCGGTGTTCAGTTGATCAGTTGTTCGGCTGGGTCTCTGTCGTCGTGTCTTGGGGTAGAAGATCTCTTGTTTGGGCGCTTACTTTGGACGCTGTAATCCTGGAAATCCGTGTAAGTGAAGAACTGCCATTGGAGTCGGTCGTTTAGAGCTGCTTGTGGAATACTACTGGATTGAACTGCTGCTTGGATCTGTGCTGGAAGAGGAAGAGAGAAAGACTAGAGAAGAACTGAGAGTTGAATATTCCTAATGAAATGCATGGATGAAGCGAGGCTTCTGATCAGCCCTACTATGTGAGTGATTTGCAGTTGTTTGCCTTACCTGAAGCACGCCGAATTAATGCTGTGGATTTGTGGTGAACACGAGTGCTGTGTGATATGCTGAGAAAAGTCTCCCAACGCCTGCTTTCATTGTTGTGAAATGATCTACCGTAAATACTCTAATATTGGCCTGTATTCCATTACCGGCCGGGTCTCTAACAGTGGCCGGTCTCGCTGTCGGCGGAGGTAAATAAAGGCCGGTCTCTAATAGTGGCCGGGGCTATTATTAGAACCAACGTTTTTCTGGGCAGGCCACAGCATTACGCTTGTGATAGTAACATGCAAATACCTCAGGGGGGCAATGTTTGCTAACGAATCCAAGCCATAGCTACGGTAGCCTGGTCATGTCAATATGTCAATCACTTCGCTCTTGACTCGCACGTGAGACTTCAGTCATCGGTAGGCTAACGTTGTTTACCATGGCAGCCGCAGAGCCAAAGAGGATTTTTGGCGAAAATCTATTTTTTTAACCCCCTGGGGTCGACAATCGCGCCGGCGATAGGCTTTTTTTCTTATAAGTGCACAAGAGATTCAAAATATTCTGTTGACTTTGATCTTAATTACGGAGAGCGCGCGCTATTCAAACTCTGAGGCGATCCACGCAAACCTGTGAACACCCACAATCAGCTGGATAACACACACCTCGGGTTCACTTTAAGATTCACCTCGTTTTCATTTCGAGGAGCAACGGATCCGGTTGAGGAATAGGTCAGTTCTGTATTTGCTTTGTTCTAATCGCAATAGTGTCTGTACACGCAAAAAGACTGTTTAAATATGAATCGTGTGTGTGTGTGTGTGTGTGTGTGTGTGTGTGTGTGTGTGTGTGTGTGTGTGTGTGTGTGTGTGTGTGTGTGTGTGTGTGTGTGTGTGTGTGTGTGTGTGTGTGTGTGTGTGTGTGTGTGTGTGTGTGTGTGTGTGTGTGAATGCACAGATGCGTGCTGTTGTGGAGCTACTACAGCGCGCACAAATACTGTTTCAAAATGAATCATTGTTTTTGTGTGTGAATGAATGAACAGCTTTTACCAAACTCTATTGCTATACTGAGACGAGTAAAATAATGTTATATGGTAACTGTACGTTTTCAATAAATTAACTTAGTATTTTATAGGTTCAAATAGACAAAATCTCGTTTTTATTCATTCTACTGGTAGTCCGTTTTGCTCAAATAGAAATAAAGGCCTGTCTCTAATTCTGGCCTCCTTCCAATAAAGGCCGGGGCCGCGATGCGCTTGAGTAAAATAAAGGCCCGGGCCTATATTAGAGGATTTACGGTACTTGTCCCCATCCAAATTCCAGAACGATACAACTGAACTGGTGAAGTAATGCTTTGTATTTTCCTCTCTTCCACTGAGTATTGTCGTGAAGTGAGTTTTAAAGTCACAATTTCCCTTTCATGTCCTGATCAGAGAATCTGCTGTTGAGAGAAGAAACATTACCTGTTACTTACCATCTGAGTCCTGCAGATGTGCAGCAATGCTGTGAAGTGAGCTTTAAAATCACAATTTCCCTTTCATGTCCTGATCAGAGAATCTGCTGTTGAGAGAAGAAACATTACCTGTTACTTACCGTTTGAGTCCTGCAGATGTGCAGCAACGCTGTGGAGTAAGCCCCTCCCCCCAGCCACTATCGCACCATTGTGTTCCGAAGACAGTGAAGAGTCGATCCAGCGGCTACTCCGGTCAAATAGCCCTAGAAGAAAAGAGTTGTTTATTCTTTCCTCAAGTTGATTGTTATCCAATAAAGATTGTTACTCTTGAACTCAATTACTTGCCTCCTCCTTTGTCCATCTGTTACGTGCCTGTGGTGTCGGCTCCTCATGGTAGTGTCTGGAGTCAGGGGCGGCTGGTCATCCGAGTCCGCCCCGGCCTGCACCGGTGACAGCTTCAAACCAGATTTCAATAAACTCTGGGGCAGTTTCACCAAACTGTTATATACAGCGGGTACTGAAGGCATTAGGTTTCCTAATAAGAATTGCAGATGACATTTAACTGCTTGACGAAGTAACATAGATCCACTGCCTCTCTTCCTCTGTTAGTATTATCTCCCTTTATGGATCCAGATCCATCAAACCGCTGATTTAAGGCTCCTTCCTCCTAATGTGCAGTCTCTCTCTGCTCTGTGTGACATCCTCTCTCCACACAAACATGTCCTTTTATAATCCCCCTCGCGAAAACATGTCTCTCTCGCGGCTCAATCTCCGCTCATTACACAGCTGACGCTCATTTCCCCATTTACTAATGCCGGCCAGACTGTTTACACAGAAGGACCCGGAACCGGCCTGGTGTTACCTCGAAATCACTCCCACGGGGAAACATTGGGTAAAAATAGTTCCGCTTCACGTCACCCCGTGACACTTACTTTCGGCTGCCACAGCAGCCCTCGTATTTTCGATACTTTATCAGAAGTGCTCTGTTGGATCCTTTTAAATGAATATAAGCTGCCTTTCGTGCATCATTTGTTATATAATTTCTTGGTTGTGGACTATCCAAAATCTAAACCCAAACGATGTATTAATATTCTGAAAGAAACCTTAATACACTAGGTATACCTCTCTCAGAAGAAAAAACAGTGGGGCCTTTAAATTCAATCGAATTTCTTGGCATCATCCTAGACAGCAATCTCATGCAAGCTTCCTTACTTTTTAATAAACTTGATCGTATTAGGGAGGTTATTAAATAATTTTTAAACCGTGATTCCATCACTAAAAAAGAATTACTCTCTCAGAGTAATTCTTGCTCTGTAGACCAGAGCAAGAGAGAAGAGCGAAAGCAGTACGCCCATCAAAACGCTGTGCTCGGCTTTAGGAAAGTCAATGTCACCAAAAAAGTGGGTTTTTGGTTGCCAGGGCAAGACAACCCTGCACAGATTCCCAAAGAACCCAGCGTTAAGGGACCAGTGGATGTAGTTTGTTTTTCCAGAGTTGTGCAAGACTGTTTGTTCCCTGCATTTCGACGATGATTGTTTTATAAACAAAGCCCAGATCGACGGATTTGCAGATTGTCTAATGCTAAAGGATCGAGCAGTCAAAATGATAAAGGTTCGCGGTCGTGCGTTGGAACCGGGCGGTGAGTAAAACTGCTTCAAATGTCTCTGTGTGTTGTTAGCTCGCCGCGTTAGCACAGCTTTAGCTCTGCCCACACGGCCCGCCTTCAGCCGCTCGTTTTTTTTTCAGGAAAGACTCGGTACAGCCTATCTTTCTTTTATAAATATAATAAAACTAAAGACTTTTTGGAGATATGAAGGATTCAATACTACTCTATAGGTACTCAAGATTAACAGGAGATTGAGTGAAAATGAGCATTTCACCCCCCCTTTAAAGTAACAAGTTAAAGAGTACCTCAACATTAATTACACAAAATAGTGGTCTGGCCTGGCAGCATAATACAGCGGTTTTAGTTGTTTTCGCAGATCCGTGTAAATGGGGATTATTTTGACAATAGTGTCGTCTGAATTCAGAAATCAATCAAGATGTTCTGCTGATGATCCTGAATGGCTTGTTGAATGAGTGTTGATAGTCTGAGGCTCATCAATATTAACAGATTTGCTGAAAACACTCTTTTATTTTGGAGGTCTTGGAGGTTTCGGTGCTATTGCGGTGCAAAAAGAACAAAAAGCAGTTGAAGGAGAATGAGCAGAATTTAGTTATTTATCTGAATCCATTAAAATTATTGCTAATCTTTAACCTCTTACTTAATACTACTAAACTAAAGTTACTAAATAACTAAAACATAGGATTTAACCAGAATAATGTAAGTTATAATTGCTTGAGCTTTTAACATTATCATTAATAAAAGGGAAGATTCTTAAAGCCTTTAAAGGAGAACTCGGGTCAATTTTAACATTGAGCTAATTTTTTTGTAAATTTGGAGTGCTGTCAATACAGAGAACAACGACAAAAATCGGTGTTGCCTACACCGTGTTATCCTCTTTTTAAAGTTTGCAAAATTTGCATAAAAAATGGCACAGATGTGTGTTAGAGGTGTAAGAGACACAACAGTCCTCAATCTGCATAATGACGATTCCCTCACATCAGATTGACAGCATTAGCATACTGTGATGATGAGGCCATTGTCCCTCATTTAATTCACATGAATACTTTTAAAGTGACAACGGCTGTACTAGGGCAGTAAATGGGCTAGTTTTACCCATATTTCACGTCAAAAGTTCCTGTTTTCACCTCATTTATTATGCTGATGTATTCAGATCTCCTGTAAATTGCCACTTAAAGCTCATTTCATTGGCGTCAACAGGCTGAGGTATTTATTTATTAAAGGGATAGTTCACCCAAAAATCAAAATACTGTCATTAATTACTCCAAACCCTTAAGACTTTCGTTCATCTTCGGAACACAAATTAAGATATGTTTGATTAAAGGGGTGGTTGAATATGATTTCACTTTCTTAACTTTAGTTAGTGTGTAATGTTGCTGTTTGAGCATAAACAACATCTGCAAAGTTACAACGCTCAAAGTTCAAAGCAAAGGGAGATGTTTGCTTTTAAAGAAATTGTTTTTTAAGGACTACAACAAACGGCTGGTAGGGACTACACAACATTCCACACGGGCATGTGCGCATCTCACAACAGTTCCTATTTGAGCAATTTATAGATTATCATGACAGAATATCTTAATTGAAGATAGTTAACTCCACATCAGCAACATAAATTCATCAACTGACCATTCAGAGACGTCCTGTTGCATTCTACATGTTGTCACTTCTTTGTCTGACTCCGTTTAAACATAAAAGGCAGAACTGTTTCTGTCATTTTAGTGTGTACTCCACCATAGGCTTCTATTGTAATTGAAACTTGCCGGCCCAGAAAGTTAGTAAAGACATTGTTAAAATAGTCAAAGTGACTACAGTGGCTCAACCATAAGTTTATTGAGAGACGAGAATATTTTTGTGCGCAAAATAAAATAAAAACAGTTGTGTATTAGCATCAGTTACTTTAGAGACAAACTGAAATAAATGCTTATATGTGATATTAAGTATAAAAACAAACTCAGTAACTGATATATTTTATTTTTATTTTGGGCAGATCGGCTCCTCCCACTAAAATTTGCTATAATTGAAGCCCCTCCCACAGCGATTACATCATCAGTGAAGCTCCTCCCACTGCAATTCACCCATAAATGCTGGAATATTCCCATCAGCTACAAGTGAAGACCGGCATCAGAGCTAGAGGTCTTCACGGGTCCAAAAATTCGTGCCCGAACCCGAAAGAGACCCGTAATGTGCTAAACCGAACCGACCCGGACCCGTCTATTATTTCAAAAGCTGGACCCGGACCCGTGCAGATCCGAGAAATGCCTAACTGGACCCGACCCGGACCCGTCTATTATTTGAAAGCTGGACCCGAAACCAACGGGAAGACACAGACCCGACTGGACCCGATTGTCACATATTCCACCTTAAACTGCTATTACAAGTCAATAAACCTGTTGCGAAAAATACAACTTTTTGTCTTACCTAATTTAAGCCGTGGTAGCTTAGTAGTCTCCTCTCCCTTCCTTGTAACGTTACCTGACTGGCTGTGATCATGCATTACAATCCTCCGACAAGAAAGTTATTCATGTTATTCCTCTCGTTATTCCAAGTCCAAGCTTAATCCACTCATTATTTCAGCTTCAAAAGTCCACTTGATGTCACGGTGACGGATGACAAATGCAACTTTGCACATGTAACGTTAACTTACATTCTGACTCGAGTTAACTCGCATAATAACTTTGACTGTTTGCCCTTTTGAACTAACGTTATAATAACGATTGCTCGTTCAGTGCCATGGCCGCTGACGTTATTTATTTGCTATCATCTCTGTGCTCTCTGCTCTGCATCGAGTCCTAATCTGACCACTAAAACTTTAAAATTAAACAAGACGGTTAATTTATATTGTAAAATCTAAAGCGCGGTTTGGCGGTCCCTCACTGAAGCTCTGGTAACTGGTTGCCATAGAAACATGACACGCGCTTGAGACTGCACATGCACGCTAGCTGGATCAACCTAAAATATGCTTTTTAACGCAATTTATTTTGAGTGTCCTAATTTTACAAGTTGCAAGTTACAAAAAAAACACAAGCAGTGTCTAATCACGACCGGGTTTTCTCCAAGTCTGATCTAATGACTCCGATCGCACGGGTATTACACACAATGTTAAACAGACCCGGGACCCGAAGTAATAAATTCGGACCCGACCCGGACCCGGCTGATCATTTAAAATATAGACCCGAACCCGTACGGGTCCCGGGTCGGGTCCCGGGTCAACGGGTCTCGGGTTCACTGTGTAGACCTCTAATCAGAGCATCAGGAAGAGCTGAAATCTGCAAAGACTGAGTTTATTAAAGAGGACAGTGAGAACATGAGTGATCCAGAACCCTGCAGAATGAAACACACTGAAGATCCTGAAGAACAAAGAGGTTGGTGTTTATTCTTCATTCATTCATTCATGATGCTGAAGAACATTCATGTTAGAAACATTCAAGCACTTCATCACTTTTAGATAAACAGTTAAACTATGAAATGGGTAAAAATGTTATTGTTTGTTAGTCTTCAACAAATGGTCAGTAATGGGAGGTTTATACACTTTTATACTGTTTGTCAACATCAGGTCAGACTAAATATTCTAGCTATGTAACATTTATTTGCAACAATGTTGTCAATATTTTTGGCATTTTTCAATATAGTTATTATAATTACATTAGCAATTAACAGAGTAAACAACAAACTTTAACAAGTAAATTAACTTTCCAGAATGGCTGACAGGGTTGTAAGCATAAAAGCAAAACTTGACTCATTTTAAAAACAGAGCATTTCTTAAAACTGTGACTCTCAGGAAGTGCCATCATCTGGGCTCTTTCTGCTGCATGATGGGAGGACAAGAAAATAATCTCAATCTATTGTCTCTGTTTTTACACAAACTGTTGATCACATTCATCAACTCTGTTACCAAAGATATTATAAGAAGAATTACCTCAATAAATATGACACTTATATTATTTATAAGAAATACAACCTTATCAGTAACTATATGGGAAATCATGTTAGGAGTAACATGGTTGAATGAAACATGTAGGACACAGATAATGCTAATACAAATTGCTAATTTAAAACTAGTTAAAGCTGCGGTCACTCTTGACTTTCAGTATGTGAAATTTCTATGGACACTGTAAACTTAAAAGGATAGTTCACCGATTAGCATTAAGCTTTGTATCAGTAGAAAACCTGTAGTATTTTCGAATTACCGTGCTTCCCCCACTCATGTCCCCCCGAGACGAGAGATTTATGTATTTTTTGTCTAGAAACAATCTTCCTATGACGCAAAAATCATAATTTTGCGTCATCTGAATATTTCCTGGCCAGAGGCTAAAGACTACAGCCAGTAGAAGGAGTTAGATCCGCATGTTTTCAACCCGCCCATAGAGGGTGGGATCCCACTCACAGAATCTACAGACAGTGTCAGCCATCTTTTTTAAGCTAAGCTAACAGGCTCTTGCTCTGTGGAGAAAGCTGAGTAGTAGGGGTGACCATAGGTCCTCTTATTCCCGGACATGTCCGGCCGGGACTGCCAGTGCTCTTCCTCTGACCGCCAAGCAGGTCTTGCTCCTCCGGCCGCCTCCCGCTTCCCCACCATCCATGCATCCGACCCGCGCACCATACCATACCTCGAGATCGCCCAAAATGTCAGGGTCTCGTCTAATATTTTCCACAGTCGCCATTCACTACGCCTACATTTTTACATTATTTGACACTGACACGTACGTGCCAGCTTTGCAGGTCATGCATTCTGCTTCACAATGCTAAAACGCACATCAACCGATCACTTATTTAGCGATCATGTAAACACTACGTTCAGATTCACCAATCGGAATTAATTCAGTCCGATTGAAATAAAAGGCGTGCATGTAAACATAATGAACGGCGACCGCAGAAACTAAAAGCCGAATCCCGGATATCATGAAATCCGACGCCCGGAGCAGCCGCTGCAGCAGAGGAGCGAGACCCGTCCGGCGGTCAGGAGGAAGAGCCCGGGCAGACTCATGGAGATAAAACAGCGTCTTTTCAGTTTTGAGTCAACTAGTAACTTATTTGAATAATTTCTTCTGATACTGCCCTCTGTAACCGGTAGGCGTGGCTTGAGAGTGTCCTTGTAGGGCAGCGAAGCAAGTGCATTCTGGGAGTTGTTGTCTTTCATCCACATTTTCTGGCTTTTCTCATTCTAGAAGGCACCAACTTCTAAAATAATTTCACATTTCTACTACATACATGACCCAATTTAAATACACATTCATGATGTGTGTGCGCGAGTGAGTGAGCGAGTGTGTGTGTGTGAGTGAGTGAGTGAGTGAGTGAGTGAGTGAGCGCAAGTGAAGTGAGTGAGTGAGCGAGGGACAGTGAGTGTGTGTGTGTGCCAGCGAGTGTGTGCGTGCGTGCGAGTGAATGTTTGCGAGTGATGGAACGCGATGACTGGTCGGAAAGCAACGTGTAGTCTGACATGTTTCTTGTCCACGACACAAGATTTTAGGAGTCAAAATCGTGTAATCTAACACCTTGACTATCGTAACAGACACAAAAATCTTGCAATCTGAACCAGGCATTATTCATCGTGTCAGGCTGTCTGTTGCAATGTGTTCATCACGCGAGTTCATATCGCAATGAAGATGAAAATTCGATGTATCGCAGGGTTTCCGTTGTCCGGTAATTGCCGGACATTGGCCGGAAAAAAATTAAATGTCCAACAAAATTAAATCTCTCCGGTCAAATTGTCTGATTAAAATTGTCCTAACTAACTATACGAGACGTGACACGCGCTAAAAGATATCTTTTCCATGTTAATCCGAGTTTTTGTCCTATAACCAGACGCGACGGCGAACGCGACATTTCTAATTTAGAAACGGTTTCTATTTTTCTGCGACGTCGCGCTGGAACATCAAACACAAAGTGTGGCAATGATAATCTCTGGTAGGCTACTGTTTATGTGCTTTATTTAATGTTAAAAGCGTGAAATGTGACTTTGAATATCATTTAGTGCTCCAGCTTTGTGTAGCTGTAAAAGCAACAATGGATATAATTCCCCTCAGATCTTGAAATTAAACAAATGGAAACATGAACGTTAAAACTGTGAACAAACAAGTGTATTCTTTGACAAAGAATGTTTTAGTAACTCAGTCAGTACATACTCAAAATGTATTTTTTTAAATGGTGTAATATTTGTGAATGTTATTATGTAGCTACTTATCCATTTTCTTGCGAGTGCCTCAAGTTTACTCTAGCCATCTCATTCCAAGATCTTTTTGTGTGAAGTGATCAAATCCCTCACACTCAGTTTTTCTTAACTGTCACAACGAACCAGCAAAAGTAATGATTATGAATATGTAAAATATTGCAATGAGACATTTTAATTGTCTATTAATAAAGTGTTTTCTGTGTCGGCTGCAAAGATGAAGTCTGACTCGCGATCTTCGCAGTAGTGAACGCGCCGGAGAGAGATACACATTTCATACGGATCACATCGTTTTATTTTGTTTTGAATGGTTCTGTTTAAAAGTAGAGATTTCTGTAGATAATAGATATATTTCTATTTTATTTTATTTTTTTAGGTGTGTGAGGCGAGTAGGCTACCTTATACATTAAATTTCGGTTCATGGATGATAGCTTAAAGGTGGTATCAGTGATTTCAGGCCCAAAAATATTTTTGAAAAAGAAAAAGCTGGCTCAAAACGTCACAACACCCTCCCCCTGTCGGTGATTGGTTGGAACACTATTTGTTTTGGTTTTGATTGTTTGGCTAAACCATTTGTTTTTGTGTGCAGATCTCGGAGCCTAGGCTGCCTACAGAGACGCGTTTTTTTGACGGCATGCTTATGGGGCGGGCAGCTAGCCCGTGAATATATCTCTGAATATATCTCTGAATGTGATAAAAATATTTTTGGGCCTGAAATCACTGATACCACCTTTAACGTTAGCTCCAGTTCAGGCGCTGGCGCCTCCATGTCGTGATTATTTATTGTCTGCTATATTTACTTTTTATTTATTAAATCGAGAAAACTGGATAATGAAACACTGATTAAAATTAAGATACAATTAATACAAAACGAAATTCGTTTTAAAGAAAGGCTTTGTGCTTTCTGTTTGAGGTCTCTGTGGAAGTTTTAAAGCAGTCTTTTAGTGCCGCTTTGAACAGTCGCGATGCGTCAGTAATGGAGAACTGTCACGTAAGATGGTAATATTATTATTATAAATAATAAAATGTGTAATAATCCCGCCCCTCTAATTAAGAGCCGATATCTGACCGGCATATCATCAAAAATGTCCAGAAAACGAAACCTCTGCTGGTCACTTTGACCGATACCATTTTTTTCTAGCGGAAACTCTGATTGTATCATTCAGCCCTATATCACACATTCACATGTGTATGAATGGAAGTTGGTGGAACAAAAGTCTAGTGTGACCGGCCCTCAGTAATTTAATTAAAAGACTTAAGTAAAGTAAATTCAATATCTAAAAGTTGGTGTGGAAATATGGAAGTATTGTGTGTTTTAATTGTTTCAGTGATCAAATGTAATTAATAGTTCTCACTACAGAAACATGGGATTTGTCTATAATGTTTTAAAAAATTAAAATTTCAAGATCGGTGTACATGATACACCTCATTCATGATAATATTATGTAGCAGTTGTCTTACATCATTTTTATGTCCTTTTGATGTACTGAAAATAAAAATTAAATTTTCTCTTTCATGTCAGACCTGATGGAAGAGAGCGAGGAGAGTGAAGAACTGAGTGAAGTGAAGGAGGAGAGTGAAGAACTCAGTGAAGTGAAGGAGGAGAGTGAAGAACTGAGTGAAGTGAAGGAGGAGAGTGAAGAATGTCGTGGCCAATTCTCAGTCTCTGGTTCAGGTCTCAGAAGAAATCTTTCAGAGTCGAAGTTTCAGGTCTCAGGAGAAATAACTTTATTGAGCAGTTCAATAAAGTGAGATGGTAGCTAAGCATCTGATTTTACAATGGTCTGCATTTGGGTCTTATACCTCATTTTACGTCATTTATTTTTTACTTTGGTATCCAATTAACATTCGTATAATTATCTTTTTCTCTTTGCTCCTCCTCATCACTTCACCACGATTAGAAACACCTGCATTAATGCTCAATTTCTATTGGTGGCCATACTGGCGCATGCGCTTTTCTGATGATGACTTTGCATATGGTTTTTTGGGTACTTTTCCACTCTTTAGCCTTATTTTACCTTTTACCCAGTTTTCTGTCTTGTCCTCACACGACTCCTATCCTCACATGCACTTTTGACATGTCCTGTGTTTCCCATCATGCTTTGTTTTCTCTTTCTCCCTTAATTGCAGGCCTTGTTTTCTATTTCTCCCTTGGTTGTAGGCCTCCCTTATTCTAGGCCTAGTTTCTTCAATGTTTGTATCATGCATTTGGACTCATATGAGACAGATATAATTCTCCAACATATACTTATGTATAAAATTCTCCAACACATCCCCCCTTTGGGACTAATTCAGTCCCACCTTCATCTCCTTCTTCCCAGAATGTACTTTCATGAATAAGTCACTTTTCTTTTCTTTACCTATCCAATATGGTCAATATAGACCATCCATCTTTTACCAAAAGACCCCCTCACAAAAGTACACCCTGGAGGAAAATGAGACCAAACATCTCCACCCCCACTTGGCTAGAGTGGAGTAAAAGATCTCACCTTCCTGTAATATCATCTTTTTAAGGGGTGTGTTACATCAATCTTTCAATACCTATCTTGTTGTACAAACTTGGAGTTTAATATCTATCCATCGGTGCCAGAGGTACTGCGCAGGCGCTTCCGGTGGCCTGGAGTGCTATCTGGGTTGCTCCATCGTTGCCAGAGGTGCCCTGGTCCTGCCTAGGGCGCTATCTGGTGTTGGAGCAGACAGCGGGTTTTTAAACCACCAGTTGAGTCAGCTCTTGTTTCTTCAACAATCGATGACCGCGCTTGCAAATAATTCCTCTTTTGCACTATAACTATATATATGCTCCAATGACCCAATGTATATAATTTTTGTCCTCTAACTTGCTACAAGAATATACTTATACATTTCAAAAATGTAAAAAATAAAAAATGAATAAAGTAATAAAGTGACTATTAGTGATAAAAACATTCTTAACTTTTTCCTTTATGTCTGGTTGCATTACCTCGTACCACGGGCAATGACCTGCTTTAAACCCTCTATCGTCCCCTCTCATTCACATATTATATAAATGAACAGTAGGTATGATTATATGTAGCAGCAATTTTAATAGGATTATATGTGTATAATGCTTTCAAAACAATTATATGAGTAAAATTCTTTCAATTGATTATATGAATAAAATACTTTCAGGAAAAGGGGCCTTATAAAAAGAAATACAAAAATACAAAAATCCCTCTAACTAACTCCCTATTCTACCCACATTCTAATTATTCTGTCTATTTTTACCCCAAAATAAAATACACAGTGGGGCTATCTCCCTCTCTCACCAAAAACAAAGTAAAATTGTTAAACCCAATATAGTAGAGTAAAAGAGAAAGAAGAAAAACAATAATAACAAGGCACCCCCTTCCTTACTCCTCCACCAGGACTCTTTACAGGAAGTCGTCTAGCTCATCCATGCCTGGTCCAATTGAATGCACTCTGGAGTTGTTGCATCCAGTATCAACTCCCGTTTGCCTCACTATTATATTGACCATCTGCTTGGCAGCTGCGTTGGCTAGCAGTGATCTGAGGAAAGGCACAACACAACAGAATAACAAAAGAAAAACAATAACACCCACAGCTATTATTGTTCCCACCTTAATGAACCATTCTTTCCAGGATCCAAACAAAGAATCAAACCAGTTTCCCAATTGTCTGTCCCTCCCCGCATTTTCTGCGACCTCTTGTCTTAATTCCTTCAGCTTTTTCATGGCTTTTGTAAATGATCCGTCCGGGGCTGTATTATTTGGGATAAATGTACAACAGTCAGTACCAAACATTACACACACTCCTCCTTTTTCTGCCAGCAGCCAATTCAGGGCTACTCTGTTTTGCCACGTCATTTTGCTAGTATACTTTAATTGCTGACCTAAGGCATCAAGTGCTTGGTCTGAGTAGTTAATGAATCTCTGCTGATTGTAGTAAATATAATTAATCCATTCCATATTCTTATTTGGCGTTATCCAGACAAATATTGATTCAAGTCCAGATGCTACCTCGTCTCTAGCTTTGAACTCATGTGGTATCCCTCTTGGCTGTCCAATTGCATCAATAGTAACTTTAGGGTCTGGAACATATGCTCTTTTAACTCTTTGACTTTTCTTACTGAGCTTCTCCACTGTTCCTGCATCATCAGGATCCCAGTTTACGATCCCTATTTCCTGGATTAACCTTACTCTGGCACAAAGTCCTTTCCAGTCTACTAGGGTGGCTCTCAGTCGTCTTCCTCCACATAACCAGAAATAATCTGCTATTGCTTCAGTTTGATTTTCTAATGGTCCTATCAATGGAAAACTCAGGGTAGCATTTTCACAGTCATCTTGAATTTGCGTCACTGTCATGTTATTATTTACTGTGGCTGTGGCATATATTAGGCTAGTGGACCTGTACACGTCTGGATCATCGTACATTTCATAGTCTAAATGCCATATTATGGCACATTTACCTATGAATGTCCCCATATCTCTGTAACCTTTAGTCTTGTTGAAACATTCGTATTCTAGTGACATGTCTAGTATGTAGTTATCCGGGATCTCTCGCTTAGATTTATCTATCCTTATGTCTAATTTTTTACACTCTCTCCCCCATCCAGTCTGATTGTAGAATCTCTTATAGTATTTATGACCCAGCATTGCCAGACAGTCTGCTGGACAATATGGTATTATTCGCCCCTTTCTATCACAGTATTTCGAATTAAATTTAGCACAATGCATATTGTCATATTGATTAGGGACTACTCTTAACTTTTTCAAGGGAGAGGGTGAGCATAACACACAAGTACTTGTTGTTGTCTGTTTTACTGTATATTGTGCCCATTTATACCATTCATTATGATAAGCAGTGTCTAATAATTTCTCTTTTCTTAGTTCTGATTCAAATTGATTCTTAGCTCGGACATTCCTTTCTCGAATCGCATTAGCCCTCTTCAAAGCATTTCTTTCTTGAACAGTTTTAACCCTCTTCAGGGTAATTTTCTCTTTAATCTTTTTAGGTCTCTTCGTGGGCTCTTTCTTTATGTGTCTGCTTGTTCTGTTCAAATTAGGCTGGTTCATTTCATTCAACGCCTTGGAGGTCTGGTAGTTCAATTTCTGGAAAGTCCCGTATGAAAAATGTTCAACACTGGAATGGTTCTCTGGTAGAAGGACCTCTCTCTGGAGGCTGGTGTTCTGGAGGCCTTGTGTTTGAGGCAACTGCTGCACAACATGTATCACTAAGAAGACCAGTGCCAGGAGCTCTCTCATTTTCGGGCTCCATGTCTTCTGGATGGTGCATATCGTTCCGCATCTGCATTTCATCTCCTGGTTCAGCGTGTTCAGTCTCCCTAGAATAAGGTTCAGCAACATTATTATCTTCGCCCTCAGCTCTCTGCCCTTCTTGGGCATTCTGTGTTACTTCCGTGTGGTTTTCTTCTGAGCTATCTATTTCCTCTCCTTGCCTCCTATTCCGCAACCTTGGGACCCTGGTGCAATGATTCAAATGATACCACGTTGTGCTGCCCTCTACCTGAACTGCTGTAGGGGTTGCTCTTACTACAGTATAGGGTCCTTCTCGTCTTGGTTGATTCCACTTTCTTCTGAAGACTCTTAAGTATACTTGATCTCCAGGAACTACCGGACAGGGAGCTTCCTCCTCTTCCCTGGGCCCCCTATTCTGCTCCTGTGAATAAATAGCTTCATGTATAGCAGTCAATTGCCTCATATATGTTCTTAATTCCATTTGCAACTGTTCTAGGGGCGGTCCTTCGTACGGACCTCTCAAATGAGGCGCAGGCATTGGTCTCCCTGTCAACATCTCATGTGGAGACAAGTTAGTAATTCTGTGGGTCTGCATACGGTAGCTCATTAGCGCAAGGGGTAACGCATCTACCCAGTTAAGTTTAGTGTCTGCACATATTTTGTTGATTTTTGCCTTAATAGTCCCATTCAAACGTTCTACTGCCCCCTGTGACGCTGGATGGTAAATGCAACCTAGTCTCTGTTTCATCCTTAATTGTTGTATTACTGTCTTTACTGTTCTTTGAATAAAGGCTGATCCATTGTCTGAACTAATCTGTGATGGTATGCCAAATCGTGGTATGACTTCTCTGGTCAAGAATTTGATCACTGTTTGTGCTCCTTGATCTGCTGATGGTTCTGCTTCAATCCACCTACTAAACCTGTCTATTATAACTAACATGTATCTTTTCCCTCTTACTGATTTGATCATGTCCACATAATCCATCACCAGATGTTTAAATGGTCCCTCTGGGACTGGAATAGAGCCTATCGGGGTTGCTATTCCTTTTCTGACATTATTCTGTACACAAATTTCACATTCACTTAAGAATTCGTCTACTCTTGTTTGTAAGTATGGGGACCAGAATCCTTGTCTTTTTATCTTCCTTAATATCTCCCCCCTTGCGCAATGGTCAAAACCATGCGCATCAGGAATTAAAATGTTTAGCAATGGGGTGGGGGCTATCATATGGCCTTCATGTGATCTCCATATGTTGTTGGCATCTCTCGTTGCCCCCCTTTGCTGCCATAAGTATATTTCAGGTGGTGATGCTCTAGACTGCATTTGGGCAATACTCTCTATGGTTGGGAGAGGCTGAATCAAAACTGAAGGTGCCATGACAGCCAATTGGCACCCAGAGGCTTGTTTTGCATGCATATCGGCCGCATTGTTTCCTTTAATGACAAAGTCATTTCCCTTCTTGTGAGCTTGACATTTAATGATGGCCAATTTTGTTGGAAACATCATAGCTGTAATCAATTCAGTAATTTGGTCTCCATGTTGGATTGGTGTTCCATCGCTCTTTTTAAATCCTCTTTGTTTCCATACCGCCCCAAAAAGGTGACAGACACCATGAGCGTATGCAGAGTCGGTATAAATGTTAGCAGCTTTGTTTTTAGCCAATATGCAAGCTTCAGTGAGTGCTTTAAGTTCAGCCAATTGGGCAGAGCAAGGTTGCTCACAATGTTGTCTTTTCACTGCAGTAAAATTGTCTCCATCTCTTTGTACGACGGCAAAACCAGCATGATTACCTAAGTGGTCTCTAAAGCATGAGCCGTCAACAAAATAATCCACGTCTGCATCAACAATTGGTGTTGATTCCAAATCTGGTCTCAGACGGGTAAAAGCTAGAGAGACAGAAACACAGTCATGAGGTGTTCCTTCACCCTCCAGCGGAATAAAGTTTGCTGGATTTACTGTGGCACATCTTTTTATTGTGACGTCAGGATAAGTCATTAATGTGGAGTATGCTACACATCTAGCTTGTGTCAAAACAAAACGTCCTTGTTCTAGTAATTCTGCAGTCTTATGGTGAGTGTAAATAGTGACTGGATAGCCCATGGTGATAGCAGAAGCTTTATCATATGCAAAATAAACAGCAGCTAAGCCTTGTTGATAACATGGGGGGTAGCCTTGAGCTACATTGTCCAGTTTGGTGCTATAATAGGCGATAGGTTGTTTTTTCCTACCACTGCACGTTTCTTGCATTAATACAGCAGAAGCAAATCCATCTTTTCTGTCGGCCACGTATAAGTGAAAATCTTCGTCATAGTTTGGAATGGCTAAAGCTGGAGCTGTTTGTAATTCCTTCTTTAATGAGTTAAATGCTACCAGTGCCTCAGGATCCCATCTCAACTGTGCTTTAAGAGTTTGTTGACCTGCCTGTCTTATTAGGGCTCGCAGTGGAGCTGTTTTAATAGCATAATCCTCTATCCAATCAGCACTAAATCCAGTCATCCCTAAAAATGTCATCATCTGTCCCACTGTTTGTGGCTGTGGTGCTTTACTGATTCCTTCTAAGTGGCTAGGTGATATTGCCTTTGTCTGGTGTGCAATCAATCGACCTAAGTATTCTACCTGAGGCAGGCAGTACTGCAATTTTTCTCTCGAGGCTTTATGGCCTCCTTCTGCTAATTTAGTCAGCACTTTGATGGAATCATGATGGCACTGTTCCAGCGTTCCTGAGCATATTAGCAAATCATCAACATATTGTATTAATGTACTATCTAACCTCAAATCTTCCAGATCTAATTTCAAAATTTGGTTGAAAATATGCGGAGAATGTCTGAATCCTTGGGGAATTCTTGTGTATGTAAGCTGTTTACCTCGGTAGGTGAAAGAAAAAAGGTGTCTGCTTTCTTCCGCTAGTGGAATGCTGAAAAATGCAGAACAAAGGTCAATTACAGTAAAATAATTAGCAGCAGGTGGAACATTCGTCAATAGCGTATGTGGATTTGGAACCTCGGCTGGCCAATCCTGAACTACTTCATTTACTGCTCTCAAATCATGGACTAGCCTCCATTTCGACTTATCAGCCTTTTTAACAGGTAAAATTGGGGTGTTACAATGACTGGTAGTTTCAACCAATACTCCTGCATCTACTAGTCCATCAATTGTTTTCCTTATCCCTTCTACAGCTTCAGGTTTCAGTGGGTATTGTTGCTTTCTTGGTAACTGAACTCCTGGTTTAACTGCTATCTTAACAGGGTTTGCTGATTTGACTAGGCCCACGTCTGTGTCATGTTTTGACCACAATTGCATGGGCACCTGTTGTTCCATTTCTAATATTAGTTCTTCCATTTTGGACTTCGAGTCATGTTTTCCTTCTGTCTCAACCATTAACTTTGGAGTCCCTACCATGCTAGTTGTGCATAAGATTTTGAGGTATGTCCTGTCTGGTGTTTGAAAAATAAAAGGGTTCTCAGTGGCTTCCCACAATTTTCCAGTGGTTTTTAGCATCATTGGGCCTAAATCTTTTGCCTGACTTCCTTCATTCAGGTATAGAGTAACATGTGGGGCTGAGCCATCTACTTTAAACCACTTTTTAGTGAATTCACACTCTTCGATTTGTAATGCTGCCCCTGCTGGTCCTATAACTATATAATTTGAAATCAGACTTATATCCTGTCCCTTGGTTTTTTCCAGCCACTCTTTTTCTATTTCTGGATCGCTAAGGGGATCATATCTCATAGTACAATGGAATTCAATTTCTGGGAAGGTTGGCTTCTGGAGCTGCACTTCTATATATTTTCCCCATTTTCCTAGTGTCTTCTCTATGTCCTCATCCAAACTTCCTATCAGGAAAATATTTACTTGCGAGTTTTGTTGGTCAGTTCTATCTACTACTGTCATTTGTTTTATGCCTTCATTTTCTACATATATACCTTCAGGAGAGCACCATATTTGTAATTTTAGTCTGCATAATGCATCCCTTCCCAATAAATTAACTGGTGTTTGATCTGACACTAGAACAGGAATTTTTATTTCAGAGTCTTTGACTTTTATGCTGACGGGGGTTGTCATTGGGATTAGCTGCGTCAATCCCGAGAATCCTACTGTCTTGGCATATTTTCCAGACCTAGGGAGGTGAGAGGCATATTTTGGGCTCAAACACGTAAATGTTGCCCCGGTATCAAGCATTATGGGTATTGTCTTGTCCTCTATCTCAACCCGCAGCATAGGCTCTTGGTCAGCATTTGATGTTAATATTGGCAGCTGACCCCTCCCTGTAGGATTCTCTGGGCACCCCTAGTATCCTTGGTCTGGACCACGCCATGGGTTAACTGGTCCCCTCACTTGTTGTTGGTAGTTCTGCTGTCTCTGTTGCCAAGGCTGCTGCATTTGATCTTGTGTGCCATCTCGGGGCCATGGGTAAACTGGGCATGATCTCTTGGTGTGTCCAGGTTGGTTGCATCCCCAGCATACGAGTTGTTGTTCAAAGTTCCTCTGCTGGTTGTTGTATTGTCTTCCTCTTCCTCTTCCCCTTCCTGCCATCATTCTATTTCTGTTCTCATGGTTTTCAGGAAGGTATATTACGATGGGAGCGTTTGGCTGCTGTGTGTTTTCCGCGTTGTTGGGTACATTCTGACTCATATTGGTTGGTGCTTGCTGTACCACTTGCGGTGCTTGGCTTGGCACATTTACAGCAGCAATCATGGCAGGCTGATCTCCAGCTTCTTTTAGAGGAGCTTGAACTTTCTTCCTCTTGTTGATCAGTTCATCTAGTTGTAGCTGTGTTAGTTTTCTCTGGAGGTCTCTTTCTTGATTCTTCAGTTTTTGTTCATTTTTCCTGTATTGTTCCACTGCATGAGCCACATGGTCATTGAACTCTTTTGATGTCTTTGAGCCCAGTCCTACCACGTCTTCCAGCTTGGCTTTCACAGTAGGAGGCATGGCATCAACTATGGCGGACCTGAACAGTGCTGTTATCACTGGATCTCGTTCAGGATCTCTCTCCAGCTCTTGCTTCCATCTTCTTAACTGTCTCTGAACGTAGGTAATTGGGTTCTCTTCTTCTCCCAGTGGTTCCCCTTTTAACAGCTTTGGGTCCATCTGGGTTTGGTAATGTCCTCTTAGGGTCTGCCACAGTGAAGCTCTGTACCTATCCAGTGGCATGGCGTCCATTTTTGTGGAATCAATTGCATGTTTAAGTCCTGAACCGTCAAGGAGTTCATTTGTCTTTGCACCCCCAACGCATTTTGCCAGCAGGGCCTTGATATCTCCAATGGCTAGTATCTTCCCCATTGTTTCCTCTTCCAGCAATCTGATCCATTTGCCAGCCCCCTCGTGTAGATCAGGGAGGCGGGCTATCAGTCCTTCCAGATCTTGTCCAGCCCACGGTATGTATTGCCCTTGTTGTCCTTTAATCAGGATGGGTAACTGTGTGTGGTCTTTTTCCAGTTGGTCCTCTTCATCTCTGTGCTCAATGAGTCTGCTTGCTGGTCGCTTTCTCAGATTGTCTCCTCTCCTCCAGTGTGGTTCATTCTGGATCATGTCTTCTAGGAGGAGGGTTCCAGACACATTCTTGTATTCTTTGTGAGGACTGACGAGATGAAATCTGCTTCTTTTACTCTTTTGAAGTCTTTGTTGGTCCTCCTCCATGGAATCTTGCAGGGACTTTAGCATAGATTCAGAGATCTTTAGCATAGTTTCAGCTTCTTGATTGATCTTTTCTTTGGTCTTCCGTATCTCTTCCTCCATCTCCTCTTGTTCCTGTTCAACTTGTCGCCTGTCAGTCTCCATCTTCCTTTCCATTTCTTTTCCAAGTTCCTGTAAGGCCTGGCTTGCGTGATGATATGGGTTAGACAAAGTGGGGCTTCTGTGTGAGCTAATCAGTTCTTTCATGTCCATTTCACTGTTCTGGCTTCCCCCATGACTTAAGATGTCCCATCCCAACAAGTCTCTGGTTTCACGCACACCTTCTTCCTTTTCTTCTTGTTTTTGTCTTTCTTCATTCTCATCCTTGAAATTCACCTTGCCTTCTATATTCACTGTTCCTGTCACTAGTGGCAGCTGTTTACCAGTCAGATCATAAAATGGTGCATAAGGGGGTGGGGTTTCTATCACATTATCTTTTTTCCCTACTCTCTCCCTAAGTTCCCTAAGCAGTTGTGCTCCCTTTTCTTTGAATAAATTCAGCACTTCCTGCTCTTTTCCTCGTTTCTCATCTCTTTTCTTGCTTTTATCATGAGCTTTGTGATTTTTTATTAGGGCTCCCATCTCCCTACACATAGCTAAATCAAATGTTCCCTCTGCTGGCCACTTAGTGTTTAACTTTTTGGTCCTTTTTTCCCACTTTTGCGACAAGTTCTTAATAGTGTCACTGCATATTGGATATTGTGATGCAAGCTGTTCTACAGGGGACTCCCCTTGGGGTGACACCGAAGCCATCGTTTCAGCACCTGATTATTTTGTACTCCACTTAGTCAGTTACGGCACAATCTCTGTTTATGTTTAATTCAGGTGTTTGCTTTGTTTTCTTAAGATATTTCAAAATTATTTTTATTGGTACCTCAGACAGTGGCTTCGGCGTCACCTCTTCTACCCCGCCGTATGTACTGCGTTGCCAAATGATGCCTTCTCCCAGATATATTAGTTCAAAATTCCAGGTTATGTTTTTCTTAAACCACCGGCCTTGTGCAGATATTTTTCCTTTCCTATATGAATAAACAAGAGATGGAGTCAACTTCACTTCATTGCCCCCCCCACGTAGTTATTGATAAATTAAGTCCCTCTTTAGTGCATGTTTCTAATGTCAATGGTTCGAGTAAGTCAATTAAAATCATTCTATCTTTTTTATTTAAAAACCTCCTTCCTCTATTCCCTCTCTTGCCTTTCCTGTTTGTCCAGAACTTCGGCATTTTCAGTAGTCACATGACTCCTCTATCTCTTCCTTGTTGCGACGTAACTCAACCAACAGATGACGAATTCTACTTGGATTGTTTTTTAACACTACCATTACCACCAGTTTTTCCAATGTCCAATTGTTTACTAACGCTGGTCTGACCTCCACTGTTCCTTTAACTTCAAAAACTGCACCACTTTCCCACCTCACTGGCCTTATGCAAGAACCCACTGTCATATAGAGGTTTTGCAATATTGTTGCTCCTCCCAATCCCTGAGGCCAATTCATCCATGCATTTGTTTTCAGGTATGGGACGTACACTGGGTTTATTTTTATTTCTGTTGTGGACAACAGTGCCTCCAAAATGATAGCCTTAGGGAGGCTGAATCTGTTCAGATGTGGCCTTAGGGCTTCAAAAGTTATTTGGCTTTTAACTATTCTAGTCCAATCAACCAAAGGCCACTCTGTCTCAAGTTGAGCAAGATTTGTGATTTTTGTCAGGCCCTGTAAGAGTTCATCTCTCTTTTGTTCAGTCAGTTCCTGTCTTTGCCCTTCCTCACTTATGAATTCCTTTTCCAACCAAAAATGATTTCTTATGCCTTTTGTTAACTCTTGTGTCTGTCTAAATTTTTCCTCTTCTCTTTGCCTTCTGTTCCACCGCCTAAATCTTTCTTTTTCATATTCGGTCACTCCGTCCCACATTTACCCTCTCTTTGTTTTTAGATTTCTTAAAAAAATGTTTTATCAGTTATCTGTATTTCCTTGTTCCCTTCTACCGTCTTTGGTTCTTCACTTCACATACAATTATGCTTATTTTATTTCACTCCTCATTCATACACCCGGGATTTCAATCACACACTGTCATTCATTTATTAAAATGTTAATATAAATGCAAAAGCAATGCTTGTTTTGCTTAGTTCTTACCTAGCAAAGGCTGTGTTTCTCTGTGTGGATCACAATACCTACAGTCTGGCAAATGGCCAAACAATCGACAAAACCAACTTCTTGGAATATTTTTTGTTCTTTGATAACTATATCTCTGTACTTTTCTTTCACCAATGTGTTTCTCACTGTCCATCCAATTTTAATAATTTCTTCTTTTTTTTTTTTTTTTTTTTTTTATAATATTTTCTAAATCAAATCCTCTGCTAGTCTTTGCTAACTCTGGCTTTCACTTGAAGCTCAACATAATATAACCTTATGATTAACTAAACACCTGTCTTGGCAGTGCTCCCGGAGTAAGTTTGGTAATAATTTGGTAGAGTGCCCAGACTGAACGGACAGCTGGCAAAATAAACAGACAGCTGGCAATACGCCCGGACCGGACAGCTGTTACCCCCTCCTTCTCTACTCCACTAAGATTCTTCTATGACTTAATATAATAATAATGATAATTTTATATCTTCCAATCAGTTTTAGTTCAGACCACTTATTTCAGCTTATTCTTTTTTTTTTTTTTCAATAAAAACTTATTAGGAGTCCTTTCTTGAAACAGTGCTCTTTCTGTATATATATATATATATATTTAATACTCATTCAGTTTTAATTCAGATTATTTATTTCAGCTTGTTCTTTTTATTTATCCACTTATTTTATTTTATTTATTTTTATATAAAAACGTATTATCAATTTTCCCTTGAAAAAAAATGCTCTCTTAACACATGTATTGAAAACTCTTTCTTTGTTCTCTTTCTGCACTTCTCCCTGCTCTACTGATAGCGCTCTAAAACTGATCTGGCACCGCGCCCGGACCGGACGGACAGCACCCTCCTTCTCTGCTCTTCTCCTTAAGATTTTCCCAGCGCATAATATAATGATGACTTTATATCTCCTAGTCACTTTTAGTTTTAATCACTTGTTCTATAAAAAATTCACTAATAATTTTTTACTCAAATCAGTGCACTCCTTACATATATATATATATATATATATATTTAATATCCTCTCTCTACTCTCTCTCTGCACTTTTTGCAGATCTCTCCTCCTAAAGACAAACAAACAAATAGTGTGCTTTTGCACCTTCTGACGCCCCCAATTCGCACTTTTTGCGTTTAAGACAAACAAACAAACATGTGAGTACCTCTCACTCACTGTGGCGCACTTTGTTACACGCACTTCCCGCGTTTTAACACAAATAAACAAACATGTGAGCTCTTCTCACTCACTGTGGTGCACTTTCTCACATCACGTAGCGCACTTTCTCACGCTACACGCACTTCCCGCGTTTTAACACAAATAAACGAACACGTGAGCTCTTCTCACTCACTGTGGTGCACTTTCTCACACCACGTAGCGCACTTTCTCACGCTACACGCACTTCTCGCGTTTTAACACAAATAAACAAACACGTGAGCTCTTCTCACTCACTGTGGTGCACTTTCTCACACCACGTAGCGCACTTTCTCACGCTACACGCACTTCTCGCGTTTTAACACAAATAAACGAACACGTGAGCTCTTCTCACTCACTGTGGTGCACTTTCTCACACCACGTAGCGCACTTTCTCACGCTACACGCACTTCTCGCGTTTTAACACAAATAAACAAACATGTTTAACACAAACAAACACTTACACTATGCGTGGGTTTTCTCCCTAGGACCCGAAAATCAGACTTTCCCCTTTCTTTAATTTTAATTTTATCCTTTCTTTAATTTATTTTATCCTTTACAGGTTCTTTAATTTATTTTATCCTTTCTAGGTTCTTTTGGAGGAGGAGTATTTAAAATAATTACCAACCATGGTGATAGCTTACCAGCAGTGACCACACAAAACAAAATATAAGCAAAAACTGCTTACCTTTTTATTTTGGCGCCTTTGTTTTGTATGCTCTCCGCCAGAGGTCCACCACAGCTGGTCTCCTTCCCTCCTCCTGGCTGGCGGTCGCCAATTATGTCGTGGCCAATTCTCAGTCTCTGGTTCAGGTCTCAGAAGAAATCTTTCAGAGTCGAAGTTTCAGGTCTCAGGAGAAATAACTTTATTGAGCAGTTCAATAAAGTGAGATGGTAGCTAAGCATCTGATTTTACAATGGTCTGCATTTGGGTCTTATACCTCATTTTACGTCATTTATTTTTTACTTTGGTATCCAATTAACATTCGTATAATTATCTTTTTCTCTTTGCTCCTCCTCATCACTTCACCACGATTAGAAACACCTGCATTAATGCTCAATTTCTATTGGTGGCCATACTGGCGCATGCGCTTTTCTGATGATGACTTTGCATATGGTTTTTTGGGTACTTTTCCACTCTTTAGCCTTATTTTACCTTTTACCCAGTTTTCTGTCTTGTCCTCACACGACTCCTATCCTCACATGCACTTTTGACATGTCCTGTGTTTCCCATCATGCTTTGTTTTCTCTTTCTCCCTTAATTGCAGGCCTTGTTTTCTATTTCTCCCTTGGTTGTAGGCCTCCCTTATTCTAGGCCTAGTTTCTTCAATGTTTGTATCATGCATTTGGACTCATATGAGACAGATATAATTCTCCAACATATACTTATGTATAAAATTCTCCAACAAGAACTGAGTGAAGTGAAGGAGGAGAGTGAAGAACTGAGTGAAGTGAAGGAGGAGAGAGAAGAACTGAGTGAAGTGAAGGAGGAGAGTGAAGAACTGAGTGAAGTGAAGGAGGAGAGTGAAGAACTGAGTGAAGTGAAGGAGGAGAGTGAAGAACTGAGTGAAGTGAAGGAGGAGAGTGAAGAACTGAGTGAAGTGAAGGAGGAGAGTGAAGAACTGAGTGAAGTGAAGGAGGAGAGTGAAGAACTGAGTGAAGTGAAGGAGGAACATCATGTCAAACCTGGAGAAAAACCTTTGAGTCGCTCAAAGACTAAAAAAGGAAGAGCCAAGAAATCTTTCACCTGCACTCAGTGTGGAAAGAGTTTCCCAAGCAAACATAAACTTGAGTGTCACATGAGAGTTCATACTGGAGAGAAGCTGTTCACATGTGATCAATGTGAACAGAGATTCTCGAACAAACGACGTCTCGATCATCACTTGAGAGTTCACACCGGAGTGAAGCCGTACGCATGCGATCAATGTGGGAAGAGTTTCACACAACTATCACACCTTAAAGAACACATGAGGATCCACACCGGAGAGAGGCCGTACGCATGCCATCAATGTGGGAAGAGTTTCACACAACTATCACACCTTAAAGAACACATTAGGATCCACACCGGAGAGAAGCCGTTCACATGCATTCAGTGCGGGAAGAGTTTCATAAACAAACAATGTCTTAAGCTTCACATGAGAGTTCACACTGGAGAGAAGCCGTTCTCGTGTGATCAGTGTGAAAAGAGATTTTCAAACAAACAAAATCTTAAGATTCACATGAGGATCCACACCGGAGAGAAGCCGTTCTCATGTGATCAATGCGGCAAAACATTTCCCTCTGCATCAAACCTGAAGAGACACCTGAGAGTTCATATGAAGGAGAAGCCACATTCATGTTCTGTGTGTGGAAAGAGTTTTTCACAGCTGCTATATTTGCATGCACATCAGAAAATTCATAATGATGTGAGAGAGTACCTGTGCTTTGAGTGTGAGAAGACTTTTACAACAGCAAACCATTTAAAAGTGCACCAGAGAATCCACACTGGAGAAAAACCTTACACGTGTTCACACTGTGACAAGAGATTCAGTCTGTCCTCAAATCTGAAAACACATGAGAAGATCCACAGCAGAGAGAAGTTGCACACGTGTGATCAGTGCGGAAAGAGTTTCTCTTTTAAATGTTACCTGAAGCGACACATGAAGATCCATGTGTAACGTGTGTAACCATTTAACACAGTCTGAGATCACGGTAAGTAGTTCATCTTTATGTGCTGAGAAACAATCCTGTGTAAGTTAGTTTCCCAACAGTCACGATGAGCGAGAGCACATTTTGTTGGTTGATTGGTATCTACTAACTCATGTTCACACTAACACGAAAGTTCAGTCTGATTTTCACATGCAATTTGTCTGTTCAGACCAATGCAAAAAATAGCAGTAAATGCAAATTCACTCTCTCGCTGTAAGTGGCGCTCCTGGAAAAGCAGGAATAAAGCACTATACAAAGCAGCGCAGCGCAAATTTCTGTTTCTGACATTGACTTGTTATGGAGAAGAATATCAAACAGTGTTTTCATACGGAGCCCCCCTAGTCCCACTTTTCCCAAAATTATTATAACTATCTTGTGGCCTCAAGATAGTAACTCGTGGCCTCAAGATACTAACTCGTTAGTGTTATTAGAGTATTGGTAGAGTCAGGAAAATGTCACTATGAACTGCACGAGTAAGCCATGATTAGCTGGTAGTTTGCATAAAATAGTCCATAGAAACTCACTTGATTTAATTAGTCTTTTAGACCTGATGGATGTGATCAAGAAAGAAAAATCTGTCTCTGTCTCCTGCCCTAAATCAAGGCTGAAGATTCCCATGAGGATCCGCAGTGGAGCAAAACCTTACACATGTGATCAATGCAGGAGCTGAAGAAGAGGCCGTAACACCTTTAAGAGAGACATGAATCTAATATTAATTTTTTACTCGTTCTTCATTGTTTTTCTTTAGAAAATCTAGTTTCTCTTCCACTCCTATTCTTCCATGCAAACGCAGTATATACTTTCATGTATCATTTAAGCTGGACACTTAGATGCTTGTCAGCAAAGCATCATGCAAAATGGGAGAGGGACGATTTAATGTTAATAAAATTCCCAGTTATTCATGTAATGTGTCAGAATGTGTGTTTCTTGTCTTTAATTTCACCCCTGTAAGTTTAACCACCGTGCGCCTCTTCCCTGGATGTGCTGGATCTGTGAAACGTGAGTCTGAGGGGATAGAGAAGGGGAGGTGGAAGCAAATGCATAGACAGAGACTTGTGCTTCCATTGGTAAAAGAATTAGCCAATCACCATTGAGTATTTCACTTTCAGCAATTAAGGTGTATTGAGAAAAGTAACATGGCAGAGGAGGCTAGTCTCCCTTGGTATATCAACCAATCATCGACGAGACGTAAATTACATGATATTAGTTTGAACTTCTACCCTTAATGTAACTATGGAGAGTAGAGATATTTAATATTTGATTGCAAATAAATTTACTAAACAACCATTGAAACAACAATTAAAATGAGTGAACTTATATTTATATTGTCTTGATTTTCTATCATTATTCTGTCAATAAGTGACCAAAAAAGCATTTTAAAGCTGTTAAAAAATCAGACCGCTAAAATGTTGTGTGCCTCCTCGATTTTAAAACCTACCAGTCACCACTGCTTAATGTTTGTATTTGCTTCAACTAATCATTGATTGAAATCAAGCATCGTGTTAGTTCAGGCAGGCCACGTCAGCCAAGTTCGCATCAGCTGATAGCCAGCTGTTCATGAGGTTTTCCAATCCAGTGTCGACATCTATCACAGCGGCACATATAAACTCCCATTCTTTCAGCATTTTTTCCATAGCATCACTGCTCGCATTAAACTATTGTATGGCTGCAAGTTAATTCAACATCGGCAGTGAGGAAACTGCTATTCTTAGCGCAAGTCATTATTACATTACTCACCATGTCTGATCTGGATTCAGATGAAGAACAAGTTCAGCTTTTCTTAGAAAACGCCAGCGAGAATTTTGATCCGGACAATGCTCCAAGTGTGCGCAGAAGTTCGCGACTCATTATAGCTGACTGGCCTGCTGAAAAAATCCTTGCGACGCTGTACAACATCCAGTCTCCTCTCGGAATCAGCCACAAAGAACTCTTTCAATTCTTCCTGGAAAACATCCCAGAAACGCCCGCAACTCCATCCACTCCAACACCATCCGGATCCAGGAAAGCCACTGCCAAACGAAAGCACTTCTCCATTTCCACCAACTCACCAGCTCCGAAGAAAAGGACGGAACGATCCGGTAACATCGCACCGCTCCAGTCTACAGAGGATCCTGTGCTGTCAGCCCTTCAGAACATTCAATTTTCCTTAACCAGCTTAGACGCTAGGATTAAAGTCTTGGAAAATCAACCTTCTTTCCAATCAACTTCGTTGACGCCTGCTCCCATGGCTCCCGTTGCTGCTGCAGAATCTGCTCCCTCCACATCATTCATCATGGGACCTGCTGACCTTCTATCTGATTGGTTGACCCATCTGTCCATCATCAAAATGCCGGGTGACGACACGACGCGGCTTCTCCAATGAGGGCGCGCCATGTGCCTTTAAAGAGCGCACCTGTGTGGAAAGCGATAGATGATTTGCACGCTAGAGCATTTGATCCTTTTTGTGATGCATGTTTACCTGACCTGTACCGTTATAGTGTTCTGAGAAATGGGTTCTTTGAGAACTTGGTATTTGAAGCCGGTCGCACACCGGACGCGCAGCTCAGCGCCGCGCAGCGCAGCGCCACGTCTTTTAAATTCGAACACATTATTCTCTATGAGAGTACACACACCGGCGGCGTCTGTCCGCGGCGCCCAGCAACGGCTCAGGACCGTGTTCAAAACCCTGCCGCGCCACACAGCGCCATTTACATAGTTTTATATTAAATTTACATTTATGTGTCTCAAATCGTAGTTAATGTATATACGGACTTAACCCCGTGCTGCAATATACATTTAGTTTTATATTTATTTACAGAAATCAGAAAATTGCTGATGCTAACGGATTTTCAGGTGACAGTTGTCCAAGACGTGGCGCGGCGCGGCGCTGAGCTGCGCGTCCGGTGTGCGACCGGCTTAAGGCTCATTTGGGTTGTCTTTCCTCTGTGAGTATTTTGCCGTTTAATTTGTTATGGCGGTTTGATCTGTTATTAAACGGGGAAGAGAGAAGAACAGCTGAGATATCACGTGATATACATGTGCTACACTGAGTTATCAATTTTGTCTAGAACACTAGTTTAGCGACCTGTGCCACTGTTTGTATTTTTCGTTTTGTTAGGAAGAGTAGTTTATTTAGGGTGTCTTTGACGTTGGAGATCTTTTGCTTTTTGTCTCTTTTGAATGTTAATTTAGGCAGATTATATATCGTTTTGTTTTTCTAGTAAGATTGGTTTTGGTTTTATTTATTTCTTTAATTTGGCATGGTCTAGTTCTTTTCTCTTTACCTTCTTTCTTTTGTGAACCTTTATCTTTGGTTTGCATAAATTGTTTATATAATTAATTACTTTGAGGTGTCCTTGCCATATTGATTCTCATTGTAATAAACTACCATTTTTCTTACACTAGATTTGTTTGTGTGTGAGGTGTTTTTCCAGTACGCGTTCAATGTTTTAATTTTGCACGCCTTATTCCCTCTAGACTAACCAGGGTTTGTAACGCATGCCCAAGTTTAATGTGGCTTTCAAAGTCTTCAGAGACATAATCTATGAAGTCTATCCGGAGCACAGATCAGAATTAGACACCTAGTTAGCCATTATCTCAGACCTCGCCATGATTTACGGAGGGACTCTTTTCTACCAGAACCATAAATCTTTCTCGGCTAAGGCAGCCATGTACATTCAACAGTTTAACCAAAGACTGGACTGGTCTGTAGTAGATTTGGCTTTATTAAGCAGACATTTTACCGGTCATTGCGCGTTGTCTTGCTCTTTGTGTGGTTCTTTTGTGCATACTCCTCCTCTGTGCCCGAGAAGTGCTAAACCCCCGGCAGGCCGTTTACCTAAAGATGAAGCAGCAGAAAAGGTTACCCCCGTGATTCATACTCCCATGTGTTTTAACTTTAATGAAAATATGTGTAGGTTTTCTAATTGTAAATTTATTCACGCTTGCAGTTATTGCGGAGTCGGACATCCCAAGTTTCTCAAAGACGGACATCTTTGAGAAAGCATCCCAACTGCTGTTTTGTGCATTATTTGATAACTGGACTTATTCAAGTTTTTTTGGCTGGTTTAACACTTCTCCCAAAAACATATTTCCTTTGCAATAATCTTCAGTCAGCCATCAAAGAGCCTGAAGTAGTTGATAGTTTATTGGCAAAAGAGGTAAAGAAAGGTTATTTGATTGGTCCTTTCAATAGTTTCCAGTTTTTCACATTAATCCTTTAGGTGTAGCTTCAAGGAAATATTTAAAAACGTTTAATAATAGTTTCTTCAGATCCTCATGACAACATTAATGTACCAAGCATTAAGAGTTTGATTCCTCTTCCCAGTTTTTCTTTGTTTTATGCTTCAGTAGATCACGGTAGACCACTGGTAAAGGCACTTGGCTGGGCAAAGCCGACATCATTGATGCTTTTAAAATCATGCCGCTTCACCCATCTCAGTGGCACCTTTTTGGAGTTCAATGGCGTAAAACTTTTTTTATTCTGATAGACTTACTTTCAGCTGCCTCAGCAGTCCTCGTATTTTCGATACTTTATCGGAAGTGCTCTGTTGGATCCTTTTAAATGAATATAAGCTGCCTTTCGTGCTTCATTTGTTAGACAATTTATTGGTCGTGGACTATCCAAAATCTAAACCCGAACGATGTCTTAATATTCTGAAAGAAACCTTAATACACTAGGTATACCTCTCTCAGAAGAAAAAACAGTGGGGCCTTTAAATTCAATCGAATTTCTTGGCATCATCCTAGACAGCAATCTCATGCAAGCTTCCTTACTTTTTAATAAACTTGATCGTATTAGGGAGGTTATTAAAACATTTTTAAACCGCGATTCCATCACTAAAAAGAATTACTCTCTCTGTTAGGGCATTTTAATTTTGCTTCCTAATGATATCAATACCTGGCTCTAGTCTAGGCATTAACATTAACATTAACATTAAGGGCGAGGCCACACGCAAATTAGGATGACCCATAGAAAAGTATATATTTATTAAAGTAACAAGTTAAAGAGTACCTCAACATTAATTACACAAAATAGTGGTCTGGCCTGGCAGCATAATACAGCGGTTTTAGTTGTTTTCGCGGATCCGTGTAAATGGGGATTATTTTGACTATGGTGTCGTCTGAATTCAGAAATCAAGTTCAAGTTCAAGTTTCTGTTGCAATATCGAGTTCTTCTAAGCTATCTGGGATGCTGAGATGATGAAACTGATCAGGAAGATTATCGAAAAGCAATCTTTAGTGGCAGAAGTGATAGGTCTAACATTTGTAAAACGGAGTCAGCTTTGGAGCCTTGGCTTAATGTAATTTACATGAGACTATAATGATCTTAGATGTCATCGCTCTGCTGCAGAATTTTAACGGCTTCAGCATTTATTCTGTGTGATATATTAGATTTAGATTATGATTACGACAATGAGTATGTCCAGACATGGGTTGTCTAACTCCACTAGAGTTCAGAATGTCTTAAAATGCCTATCCCAATGCATCTTTTTCGTATATAAAATCACCAACAATTAGGACTTTATCTGCAGCCAGTACTAACTCTGATAGAAAGTCTGCAAATTCATTGATAATAATAATAATAATAATAATAATAATATTTTTTTTATTTATAACTCACTTTACATCAATTCAATGACCTCAAAGTGCTACAATGCAAAACAGAGTAAAAACAGAAATGACTTCAAAGCGCTACAATGCAAAAATAAACAGAAACAATAAAATAACACCTTTAGCCATAAAAGGCTTTTCTAAAAAGATGGGTTTTAAGACCTTTTTTAAAAGAGTCCACAGTCTGAGGGGGCCTTAGATGTACAGGGAGAGCATTCCACAGACTGGGTGTAACTGAACAAAAGGTGCGGTTCGAAGCCTTGTCCTCGGAGGCTGGAGGAGGTTGGCCTGTCCAGAGTGGAGATGGTGTGAGGAGGAAAGGGGGGTGATGAGTTGTTTGAGATATAAGGGGGAAGTGCCATGGAGGCACTGGTGGGACAGAAGGGAAACTTTGAATTCAATCCTGTACTGGACAGCCAATGGAAGCCAATGGAGCAATTTGAGGATGGGTGTGATGTGGTGGTACTTCCGCACGCCCATCAGGATTCTAGCAGTACAGTTCTGAATGTACTGCAACTGCTGGATGTTCTTGCTTGGGATCCCGATGAGGAGCGCGTTGCAGTAGTCCAGCCTGGAGGAGACAAAGGCATGGACAAGTTTTTCAGCATTGGGAAAAGTGAGTATGGGGCGGAGCTTTGCAATGTTCTTGAGGTAAAAGAAGGAGGTTTTACAAAGATGTTTAATTGTGGGCCTCAAAGGTCAAGTGAGGGTCTATTCTAACACCAAGGTTTGTAATTGAGGATGAGAGGTGAATGTCATGGCCGGAAAAGGTGATGCTGGTGATGGTGGATGACCGGGTCTGGTGCGGAGTGCCAACAAGAATGGCTTCCATTTTTGAGCTGTTAAGTTGCAGAAAGTTAGCTGCCATCCACGTCTTTATCTCCTCCAGGCAAGTGGAAAGTGTGGAAAGGGCTGCAGAAGGGGTTGGGTTTGTTTTCATGTAAAGATGGGTGTCATCAGCATAGCAATGGAAAGATATTCCATGCTGGCTGATGACATGTCCAAGGGGGGAGCATGTACAGCGTGAAGAGGGTGGGGCCAAGGACCGATCCTTGAGGGACACCACAGGTGATAGAGTGTGTGTCCGATTTGGCACCACCTAGGGATACATACTCAGTTCTGTCCGTAAGATATGATGTAAACCAGGCCAGAGTAGTATCAGAGATTCCAATGGAGGTATGGAGGCGGTGTAAACCAGTCTCTCCGGTCTGGCCAAGTCCCTACGTCTCTGGGGGGGCAGAGGGGCTAAAAAAAAGGAGGTAAAAAAGGAGGTAAGGAGGAAAAAAAAGGAGGAAAGGAGGTAAAAAAAGAGAAGAAGATTGTACCATGGTGGACAAATGAATGTGATAAAGCAATTAAATCTAGAAATAAAGCTTTTCAAAAATGTTAAAAAAAGAATCACAGTTTTCAGAATTTTATTGAATATAAAAGGAGGCAAGCAAATGTAAGGAGAATATTAAAAAAAATACAAAGAAGGAATTTTTGAGGAAATTTTGTAACACAGTGGGAAGGGAAACAGAAGTTGGTAAAGTATGGGGAATGATAAAAAGAATGAATGGGATAAAAAGAGAATTTGGGTATCCAATATTAAGGGATGGAGAAACAACAGCAGTAAGAGATGAGGAGAAAGTAGAAATGCTGGTTAAAAATTTTGTTAAAATTCATAACTCAAATAATATCAGTGAAGAGGGAAAAAGAGGAAGGGAAAGTACATTAGAGGAGTATAAAGAACTATGATGTAAACCAGGCCAGAGTAGTATCAGAGAGTCCAATGGAGGTATGGAGGCGGTGTAAACCAGTCTCTCCGGTCTGGCCAAGTCCCTACGTCTCTGGGGGGGCAGAGGGGCTAAAAAAAAAGGAGGAAAAAAGGAGGAAAGGAGGAAAAAAAAAGGGTGGACAAATGAATGTGATAAAGCAATTAAATCTAGAAATAAAGCTTTTCAAAAATGTTACAAAAAAGAATCACAGTTTTCAGAATTTTATTGAATATAAAAGGAGGCAAGCAAATGTAAGGAGAATATTAAAAAAATACAAAGAAGGATTTTTGGAGGAAATTTTGTAACACAGTGGGAAGGGAAACAGAAATTGGTAAAGTATGGGGAATGATAAAAAGAATGAATGGGATAAAAAGAGAATTTGGGTATCCAATATTAAGGGATGGAGGTGAGGAGAAAGCAGAAATGCTGGTTAAAAAATTTGTTAAAATTCATAACTCAAATAATATTAGTGAAGAGGGAAAAAGAGGAAGGGAAAGTACATTAGAGGAGTATAAAGAACTATTACAGAATGAGGAATACACTAATGACCAATTAAATATGTTATTTACAAAGACAGAGTTAAATCGTGCTCTCAGAAAAACCAAGAAATCAGCTCCAGGCATGGATCAGATTTGCTATATAATGATAAATCAGCTGTGAATCATCCAAGGATGTTTTATTAAAAATGTACAATAAATTTTGGGAGGAAGGAAAATTACCACAAAGTTGGAAGGGGGCGGTGATTGTTCCAAGGGAAAGATTGCACAAATCCAGGAAATTATAGACCAATAGCTTTGACATCTGTGTGTAAAATAATGGAAAAAATGATAAATGAAAGGTTAATGTATTATGTGGAAAATAATAAATATTTATCCAAATATCAGAGTGGTTTTAGGCGAGGGAGAAATACCATGGATCCAGCTGTATGTTTAGAACATGATATAAGAAAAGCACAAATAAATAGAGAGAGTGTTGTGGCTGTTTTCTTTGATATAGAGAAAGCATACGACATGATGTGGAGAGAAGGGCTGTTAATCAAATTAGATAAGTTAGGTATTAAAGGTCAAATGTATAGATGGATTAAGGATTTTTATTAGGGAGAGCAATAAAAGTTAGAATAGGAAACAGTTATTCAGAGAAATTTATGATAGAAAATGGAACTCCTCAAGGAAGTATAGTAAGTCCTTTAATATTTTCGATAATGATAAATGATGTGTTTGAGGATCTGGAGAATGGGTTGGGGTTCTTGCTTTTTGCTGATGATGGGGCAATCTGGAAAAGGGGAAGGAACATTGATTTTATTGTTAAAAAAGTACAGGAGGCTATTTAAGTAGTTGAAGAATGGTCATATAGGTGGGGTTTAAAATTTTCAGTAGACAAGACAAAGATAATGTTTTTTACAAGGAAAAAAGTTGGAGGTGAGGCAAATTTAAAATAATATAATCAAGAACTGGAAAGAGTGAAAAGTTTTAAGTTTTCAGGGTTGTGGTTTGACGAAAGAGTTACATGGGTGATGCATATCCAGAAAATATTGGACAAATGTAAGTAGTGTTAGTAGGAAGTGAATGGGGGGCTGATAGGAAGGCAATAATCAATTAATAGTTAGTCCAACTATTCCGCTACCAGTAATAAAACCTTGGTTACTCTCAGATGCTACAGTAGATTTTACATTGCTAGAAAAGAAAAACAGAGATAAGGAATGTAATTCATGTAATGTGCAGAAATATATTAATGATTACCATAGCTATGTTCAGATATATACAGACGCATCAAAGAATATAGACAACAGGATAAGAGTCGCTTTTACTGTTCCAGAATTTCAGTTAGCAATAAGGAAAAGGATTAGTGATGAGTTATCGGTTTATACAGGGGAAATGATTGCAATATTATTAGCAATACAGTGGATAGAGGAGATACGACCTTTAAAATCAGTTGTTTGTTCAGACTCGAGTTCGTCATTGGCTAGCTTACATTACAGTCATTCGGAAATTAGACCAGATATTTTAATAGAAATACAGCAAACATTACACAGAATACAAATGATGGGACTTACAGTGATTTTTTTATGGGTACCTGCACATATTGGTATCCAAGGAAATGAAATGGCAGATAAGGCAGCAAAGGAAGCCATTAAAAATAATGAAATTAACTTAAGTGTTAGTATAAGTAAGAATGAAATCAAGAGTATTATTAAGGAAAGGTTAAAGGTAAGGTGGCAAAAACAATGGGATATCGAGAAGAAAGGTAGATGGTTTTACTGAATTCAAAGGAAAGTGGGAGAGATGAGAAGTGCAGGAAAAAACAGGAGAGATGAGATAGTAATATCAAGGATGAGATTTGGACATACAAGAATTAACGGTGTACTTTATAAAATGGGTAAACATGATACGGGAAGGTGTAAATTTTGTGGGCAAGAAGAAACTGTGGAACATGTTATGATATACTGTCAGAAATACGAGCTTGAAAGAAGGATTTTAATAGAAAAATTAAGAAAAATAAAAATGACATTTATACTAGGGGATATTTTACAAAATGACTCTGGAAATGAATGTTATAATTTTATTTTTCAGTATCTTAGAATAAATAATTTGTATGAGAGGATGTATGTCATTTTGATCCACACTCCGCCAATAAAACCTTAAGAAGAAGAAGCCTGAACGCAACCCGAGTCAGCGTCGAGTCTTCTGAGATGAGGAGAGCAGTTAATGGTATTTCTCACATTTACACAACCATCACACACACTTTATACAGTTAGATTAAGCGATAGGCTCATTTCTGTGTTGTTTCCATCGATCACAGCGATACTTGTGCGTCTTTTCTGGCGTCTTCCTACTGAAATAAACATTTAGTGCAGCAGCAGCGAGCATGAGGAGAATATGTTGAGTTCATTCAGACCTGAGCGATTTTGTGTTCGTTTGTGTGATTGTCTCGATGTTTGGAGTGAGAACTGTTACTGAATGTCAAGACAATAAAGTTTGAGATCCGTGAGTGAGGGGAATTGATCTCACGTATTGCTGCCACTTTATTTCTACCCTTTTAACATCTTTGACATGACACATCAAATTGGTTACTTTACATTATTGAAATTTATTGAAACAGATTTACATTCAGCCTCTTACAAGCCACGTAAGATATTTTAAATCTATACATTAATATTAATTAAAGTAGAACTATATTTAGATTCATATGGACTTATCATTCTTTTGTTTCTTAAGTGTTATTAATGTTTTTGTATTATCGATGTTTTACGTCATGTTGTGAGAAATAACAGTATCATCTTTCATTAGAGCAGTTTTACAGGCTTTTATCATCTATCCTGACTCAAATAATGTGTTTCTAACAGCAAACACTCAGAATTAAGTGAGATGATCTGCTGATGATCCTGAATTAGTGTTGAGAATATACGAGTAGTTTTCACCACAAGGTTCGCACTCGAACTGTTGAAAGTCTCACAATGTATACCCTTCAGAGATCACATGGTTTTCCGTAAGCACAAAGCATCTGCATACATTTATTGAATGCCAAATACTGCATGTGGCAAGACAAAAATACAGCAAACAGTCAGTTTATGCCCCTCTGCTGACTGGAACCCCTCACAGATCTTTTGCAATTCTCGCTTCCCCATAGCTGAACTTTTTCTGCTGACCTCTTCCTTCTGCAAGTCTCATAGCAAAGTTTTTTTACCTTAACACTTTCTTCAATATGTCATAGCAAAGCAGAAGTAATGCGTCCCTCGGTTTTTCCATATGCTCCTTGACCCCTACATGCACTAAGGCCTAAAAGAAAAATTCGTTTGGTTCCGTTTTCCAACCGACCCTGTCAATTTATGTGCGACCCAAATTTATTTTATGCGCTTGGGGAAGAACGGTCGTTCACACATCGTTGTCGTCACTTACATTTTCCCTTAAATGCTTTTTTTTCACTTAATTAATCCCTTAAAAAGCGTTAAGTAGGCTATTGCATAAAGCCCCTTAACGGACATTTCCCTAAGTAAGTTATAATTTAAGGTTTGGAAATCGTAACCTTAAAGGTCCCATGATATGAAATTTTCACTTTCTGAGGTTTTTTAACATTAATATGAGTTCCCCAAGCCTGTATATGGTCCCCAAGTTTCTAGAAATTTGAATCGGTGTAAATCGAGCTTTTGCTATCTTTCTCTGCCTTTGAGAAAATGGAAGCTCAATCGCGCTGATCTTGAATCTCCTCCTTGTGACGTTATAAGAATGAATGTTACCTCCCCTTTCTCTGCTTTGCCCACCCAGGCGCCCAGAGAATATTTCCCGCCCATGAGAAAATAAGCTAGGAAGTAGGAACGCGCGCGAGATTTTAGTTTTGTCTACGAGAGATAACATGGCATTTGAGCGAGCGAAGCACAATAATTGTTGAATAATTGGATGTATAAATGAACACCGAAGCCTTTTTTTAGTTCCTTCATCCAAGCCACAGAAGAACCAGTGGATTCATTTCATTTTCTCTGGAAATGCGCCGAAATTCAGAATACAAATTCCGAAAGTTTTGCATGTCTGCGGCAAACATTTCGCAGACGACTGTTTCGTCAACTTGGGACAATACAGAGCTGGGCTTGCTGAACCTAAAGTCTGGATCAGTACCAACTCTCTTTGGCTCAGCTACTACACACCTCGGACAAGTAAGTCAACTAATGATATATAATTGTGTTGTTTTACTGTTTATGGAATGTGGCTGTAGCATTAGCTATGCAGTTAGCTGCTACTTGCGCTAACGTAAAGGTAGACGGCATCAAGTATGTGTGTGAATACACACACTGTAACGCGAGTGTTGTACACTTCTTTGTTATTTTGGATAACCGTTTTCCTGTTGGTTATATGTCGCGCGCGATATCCGCATTTCAAGATCGCAGAGCTTGATGTAATTGTAATAAGATAAATTACAGACGTTACAGATCTCTGTGTACCAGAACACCTAGGCTCAAAAAACAGTTTTTCCCCCATGCAATCTCCAGCTTAAACAGCTAACACAGCAATTAACACCGGTTTTATTATCAGCACGTGACAGAATCAATACATTTTTTTTAGACGCGTTTTAAAGACTAAAAAGACGCCGGCGTCTCTACATTTGAAATAAAGAGAACCGAAAGCCTCGTACCGAACGGTTCAATACGAATACGTGTATCTTTAAACCCCTAATTAATATATATATATATATATATATATATATATATATATATATATATATATATATATATATATATATATATATTAGTGTTGTCACGATACTAGAATTTCTAACTTCGATACGATACTTTGAAAAATATCGATATTCGATGCCATTTTCGATACCACGGAGAAAAAAACTGCCACAATATTAAGGGGTTATTTTTTTAATTTAAAGTTAAATATAACAAGTCTAGAACATATATTTTACATTAACAAAAATGTCCTGAGGTAGTGCACTTGTTCAAAAGCCTCTCAGATTGCATTACATTCAAAAACCAATAAAGTAAAGTAAAATAAAAGTGCAATCTTTTGTATTTCCAAGTAAAATCAAATAGGCTACAATCACAATGTCAACAAAAGATACTTAAACTTCAAGCAAAAACAAAATCAGTGCAATCTTATGCATCAAGTATCAAATTAGTAAACAAAATAATTAAATGGAATCTGTTGCTGCAGTTTTATGCAGATTTTCTCTACAGAGGTGAGTGAGATTGTCACCCATTACTGTATCCTACAGTTGTTTTGCAACTTTCAGATTTTGAGCTAGGAACACCAGCATGTCAATGTGCTCCTCTGTAAGTCGTGCCCTTCTTGCACTGCAAATGAGCCCTGATGTACTAAATACACGCTCTGAAGCTGAACTTGAAGCAGAGATACACAGATACTTCTTAGCAAACTGGGCAAGGTGAGGTAAAGTTGTCTCATGTGTCCTCCACCATGTGAGTGGGTCCTCTCCTGCACTGATTTCAGGCATCTTTTCATATACTGAAAACTCATTTTTGAGTTCTGTTTCTGCACCCTCACCTTTTTTGGATGATGAACCCTCTCCATGTTCACTCTTTTTTTCCCCCTGTATGTTTGCTAACAGACTCTTCAGATCTGATTTAGTTTTTTTTGCTGGTTGCTGCTTGTCATCTGGGGCCTCATTTATAAACGTTGCGTACGTACAAAAGAAAGCGTACGTCGCTCTCTACGCAATAATTGGTATTTATAAAAAGCAAACTTGACGGGAAAATGTGCGGTCCTTCACGCAAGCTCTGACCCAGGCGTACGCACAAAAACGGGTGAAATGAGAAATGGCGACACCGTCGGCAGATGGAAGAAACACGTGAAAGTGTGTGAAACTGTAGACCGTTGTGTAAAAGAAATGGCAATACTGAGCTCATAAATAACATGAAGACTTCACAAAGCAAGTCTTTCAATTAACAGCCTACACGAACACCCGTTTGATCGATCTGCAGCGTAAAACAAGCAGAATACAACAGAAATGCAAATTAACACGTATTTGCAAAAAGAAAAGTTAAATATGCTCTGCAATAATATTGGCATGTTATGCAATTCATCCTCATAAATAATATGGTCAGAACGAAATAATGTACAAAACTGATATTCTCGTCAATGTGTCCGTCTGGCGGAGCAGATAGCCTATAGATGCCATTAGATAGACAGATAGATAAATATTTAGGGAGATATATAGATAGATAAATAAATAGATAGATGTATTAATTGTCCTCTAGCTGGGGAAAGTTGTTTTCATAGTAAAAATGTATTCATCAGCTACGGAATCATGGTATTCATGCACCTTTAGTTTGTTTTATTTTTGATAAAATAACGTATGACGTATGTCTCAACCATTCAGAAAGCTGCAAGAAATTTCATTTCAAATTTCCCATTTCCACGTAGATTATAACCGACATCTGTAACTTGTCACACTCTAGAGCGCTAGATGCTTTTTTGCCTCGACTTTGATGTCCGACCATTTCTTTTTTATTTCGGCCACGGTCCGAGGTTGTGAGGCTACAGCATTTACGGCGTCTGCAACCTTTTGCCACTCAAGCGCCTTTTTGGCATTAATAATAGTGCCCTCAAAACAACATTTTTCTCCTCTTTTCCACCTCGCCAAAGATAACTTCTACTTCACTTTGAGTGAAGTTACGTTTTTTTTTTTTTTTTCCTCTCTGTGTTTGCCATGATTTCGCAATCGATGAATATTAACTTGTGGGCGTTTCACGGACTATTTATGGGCAACTATGGGCGTGACATGAAGCCGCAAAAGCTGCGCTACATTTAGAATTGATTGTGATTTATTAAGTAAAAACTGCGTAGGATGTGCGTGCGCACGGTTTTATAAATCCGAATATTTCTGTGCGTACGCACGTCCTATGTTTCATCCGTACGCCACTTCTGACGCAAATCCTACGCAAAGTTTTATAAATGAGGCCCCTGGAGATGATGTTTGCTGACTTTGGCCCCCTGCTTCAAGCAAATTGACACTGACCGTTAGATTCTGTTTAACCTCCTCTCTTAAGGTTACAAAACTTTCCTTGAACCTTGGGTCAAGAAATGTGGCAGTGTTTAATATCAGCTGCAGATGTGTGTTCTCATATCTCTGTCTGAGATCTTTTCTGATGTTGTCTTTAAGTTGACGTTTTAGGTTGCTGTCACCTTCCTCAACTGTCAAAGTAGAGAAGATCTTCCAACTCAGAGGCAGGACTGCAGAGAAAGTGGTGTGTTTTTCACCACTAAGGGCATCTGTGAAAGAGCTGACGGGGCTCAATACCTCTTTTACAGTCTCAAGAACTGTAATATCTGAATCTTTTGGCATGAGGTGCCATTTCTTCCGATCATCAGCTAGAACTGAACAGACAGCTTGCTGCTGTTCTAGAAATCTCTCCACCATTTCATAAGCTGAGTCCCAGCGTGTGGGCTCATCATGGATCATTCTGTGTTCAGGCAGTTCAGTGTTTCCCCTACAATGTATTAAGCAGCGGCGCAGCGCCGCCGCTGGATTTTCAGCGCCGCTGCAAAATCTTCATATGATCAATAATATCACGACATTCACTTACACATGTTGCCATAAAAGGGACCGTTCACATTCACGTTCACATGCAAATATTTCAAATGTGGGCGCGCGGCAAGCGCGCTTATAATAGAAGCGACGCGGCGCGCACGTTTTCAGCATGGACAGATCAAAAGGTTTTCAGGCGCGCCTCTGTTCATGGTTGGCATAGCAACGACAAACGCCACGGGAGAGCGAGCAAGCGCTTGTGCAAAGGAGAAAGCGGTACGAACTTTTCTCCGTTGAAGTCTATGGGGTCGCTGTGTCAATTTTTTTACTGTCTATGGAAAATATGCCGTCCCGCCCCTCCGTGTTCGGCGATAAGGTTTCATTCTCGCGCAGCGTGTTTTAGTAACTTCACGTGCGAGTCTTTTCCGCTCCGTGTTTGCGCCGCGCTCTCGGTTCCGTGTGTGTGTGAGTGTGTGTCTGCGCACTGCGCTCTCTGCTCAATGTTCCACTCCGTCTTTGCGCTGCGCGTTCTGCTCCTTAACGGCCCAAACGCTCCAATCATGTACCGATCACGCACTGGAAAAGCAAAGTATGCTCAAATAACGTGAAATTTCTCAGTAGTAGACTTCTGTTTGCTGAGCTGGTATAGCCATGCATGGTAAAATTACCTGCTCTGATCACATGCTCTGGTAATAATAGCTTTGTATGACTATATTTTGATAATTAGTCAAAAAATAAATCTGTTAAATCTGAGTATGTTGCATAGAACTGAATGAAGAATAATATATTGATGTTTTATATTTTAATAGGGCTATTTTTTGTCCAATTTGTGTGGACATTTGTCTTTTTTCCCCCTTTTTTGTTTGTTTGATTTAATTAGTGATTCTACATTTAAATATTGATGATTACAAGTTTGGAGGAAACTTGGGTGAAAAGGGTGCGATTTGTGAAAAAAAACAGAGGGGGGGATGTTTTGAAACATTTTTATTCATAAAAATAAACCATGAGAACATGAACTTCATTCACTGCATTTGCTGCTCTGGACCCTTTTCATTGTTCCCAGCTAGCTAGCTAGAGTTTTCGCGCTGAAAAATTAGGCTACATAAATATTTAGGCTACTTGGTGACATTCTGAAAAGCCGTACATGGATCAAAGCTAATGGACAGGATCAGATAAATCAGAGTTTAGATTCTCTGCCCGAGCTGAACTTGACCCGACCCGGGCCGGGCCCTTGATCCAGCACTTGTGTTACAAAATGCAACACGTCACGTGTCATGTTCAGCGTCTCCTCCACTCGCACGCATCACACCGGGCCCGGGATAATAAACTTTAAAAATATTTATTTTGTTTAAAAAATATTCTATATTCTAAAACCTTGTTGAATTAGAGTTGTAGCCTACTAGGCCTACTCCTCCTAGGCCATCCAAAGTTCATCCAAAGTTCATTCATGTTTATTTTCTGTGTTCATCATTGTCCACGTTTTTTTTTTTTTTTTTTTACATTTCTTCATTCGGATCCATTTGCGATCCATTTCATTCTGAATAAACAAACAAGACAGTTACCATGATTTGTCCTTGTTGCATTATTAATTAAGATAATAATTAATAAATGCACGCACAATTATCCGTGAACTTGATAAATGTTGCAGATATGTTTTACTATGCACAAACAAATGCCTTTCAACTTGTGTGTAAAATTCAGAAGCAGTAAATGAATGTGCAGAAATTTGTACAGAGATTCTGTAGGCCTACTATGTGTTGTAGCCTAGCCATTAAATAATAAATTTAATAAATAAATAACTAAATAAATTTAGTTGCATATTTGTTAAAATATTATAATGTTTTTTTTTTTGTTTTTTTTTTTCATCTATGTTGATTATGAAAAGTGAACAGCACGAAGATAGGATGTGCAGTATATCGGGAGACTTGGAGTGGGTCAGACATGATTTTGACCACTTCATTAATTTTTGTTTTGTAGAAAGCATTTCTTTAAAGTGAATTTCGTTTTGTATAAATTGTATCTTAATTTTAATACATTTTTCATCAACGAATTGCATGTATTTAAGAAGCAAATATAGCAGACATAGGCTAATCATGGAGGCGCCCGCGCGCCCCGGTCACTTGCACTGCGCATCTCATCATAAATTAACCGAAACTCAGTGTATGCCTCACACAGAGAATATTAAGAAATATATCTAAAGAAAGCTTGAAATGTCTTTAAACGAAACAATTTAAAACGAAAAGAAATAGGCAACACTCTGATGTAATTCATGCATTTCTCCATATATGTGCATTCACTACGGAGATGGCGATCGTCAACTTCATCTTTGCTTCATCTCAACTTCCCTGGCGCCACCTGGTTATAACGGCCCACGTATTAAAAAAAATGTGTGTAAAACTTCTCTCTCTGGACGGGTTTAAATCGGGCTCGGGCTCATGATTACAGTTAACGTGTCGGGCAGGGCCGACAAAGTCAATTCGCCTCATTCGGGCTTCGCGTCTACCGCGCCGCAGGATCTCTAGACGCGCGTAAACGCGTCTTTACATTGAAATCACTCGCGCCAGAAACTCAAGAGTGAGTGAGTAATCAAAAAACCTTTGCGTTTAGTCTCAATTGATTAAAACACCGTATGTGTAACTTCGGCCATTCTCAGTGGTGTGACTGGGACACTAACCCTGCTTGTCATCATAGAAACAGATAATCAGATTGTGATTTTTATTCCCGCTTCAGTAATATGCTGAATATACGGCGTAAAAAAAGACCTGCAGCCGTCTCGCAAGTGTTGATAGGCTATTACTCGTGAGGTGTAACCAATCATATAGCGCCGTGGGCGGGAAATTGAGCAAGTCTTCAGAGTGGTGATAGAGGCTGCGTGGAGCCAGTCAAAGTAGCGCATTTTAAAATAAAATGGAGTTTAATCAATTAAACCACGGATCCGTGATAAGTTTTGTGATCCGCCTCGCCACTAGTGTAGTAGCACTGATCACTTTGAGGGGGGGATAAATTTATCCCCACTGGGGATAAAAATAATTAAGCAGAGGCAGGGATACATTGACCAGAAAGGGGGAAATCCCACGCATCCCCCCCGGCAAATCGCACCCTGTATATATATTATGCAGGTGTTGAGTAGAGTTAACTCTTGAGGCGTAAATCATTGCTTGTGTAACATGACTTCAATATATGAGGACATGGAGAACTTTGTCATTAAAAAATAATCCACATTACAGTCTTCTCTAAACTAGAAATATTACTAATATAGATGCTAATACAAATTTAAAACAATAGCAAATCAGAGCGACATGAAAAACAAAATAAATGTAAACCATCCGAATAAAGTACCGTATCCAGACATAATATTATAAACTAACCATTCGGAAACGTTCTGCTGGAGCCGCTGAGTTGCAACTTCTTCATCTGGATCGGATTCTGGGTCAAACTGAAATGCTTGAACGACTGCGTTTCTTCGTGCCATTGTAATTATCCAACGTAAACGTGGTACCGTTGCCGCAAGATGGTCAAGGCCACACCCACCCTTCACCTTGCACCGCCTTTCTCCTCCTCATTAGCATTTAAAGCTATAGACACCGAAACGGCCCATCTGAAGGAAGCTCAATTTGGGACTGGCTTATAGTGGCTATAATTCTGCACCGAGGCTGAATTTTTTGGAAAGAGATTTCAGATACAGTACTAGGGACCACTAAGGCCTATATTAAAGCCTACAAAAAGTAGCATGTCATGGACCTTTAAGAGCACTAGCGGCGCCAGGATTTATTGTAGTTGGGCCTCCAGAAAACTGGATGGGCCAGTTAAAATAAGAATACTAAATAATAAAAAAAGTGTTCCCCTTCATCTCCGTTTCAGCACTTTTCTGCGGCCTACCTGAATTTAATGCATAATTAGCATAGGTTAAAAAAAACTTAAACAGGATTTTTTTTGTTGCTTTTTTTTATACAATTACAATTTCTTTTATTTTTTGTTTAATAAAATTATAGGCCTATTATTTTTAGTTTATTAACAGCAAAAACGGCATTGCATATTACGTGACGTCACGAACGCGCATCACAGAACAGAGCAAGGCGAACATTTGTGCTTATAAAACTTTAACTTTTTTATTTATTTTTGAAATGACCGATCGTTTCGCTAGATAAGACCCTTATTCATCGTCTGGTATCGTTTAAAGCCCTTTGAAGCCGCACTGAAACTGTCATTTGGACCTTGAACCGTTCGAGTCCCAATGGAATCCATAATTTGGGGAAAAATCCTGGAATGTTTTCATCAAAAACCTTAATTTCTTTTCGACTGAAGAAAGAAAGACATGGACATCTTGGATGACATGGGGGTAAGTAAATTATCAGCACAAGTTTTTTTAAAAGTGAACTTCTACTTTAACCATGTAAAGGAACAGGTTCTAAATAAAAACATTTTTAACAAATAAACTGAAGTTTCCCTTCAGAACTGGATTTGTGTCAACTCCGTCAAACACACTAAAAAGTATACAATTTTAATTCTTCAAATCCAACAAGAATCTAAAGTTCTGAATTCTATTGTAATAATGTTTAGTTACTCTTGATATGTAAAAAAAATTACAATATATAAACTTAAGTTGTGATGTCACACTATTCTGAAAACTCAGATTTCTAAATATTTGCATTTTCAAACTTTGATTTTAATTTCAATATTGTAAAAACAAATTCCTTAAATAAAACAGAGGATGTAGATCAGATGGTCCTTTACAAAAACAACATAAACTGAAGGAAAAAAAAAAAAAAAAACTTTCATACGTCCAACGCTGTTGACGGAGATCTGACGGTGTTGACGAAAAACTGACGGTGTTGACGGAAAAACTGATGGTGTTGACAAAAAATGTTTGAATGTTTTACCTCAGATTTGTGAAATGTTCACCTGTTTGTCATGATATGTTCTGACAATAAAGAGTAGTTTAAAACCACAATTAACGCTCTGTTTTCTACAACTTTCACTTAGAAGCAAAAATCTGCCTTTAAACTTTAAAGAAATAAAGATTTGACATTTATCGTGAAAATTATCGATATCGACTAGGGGTTGCACGACTACTGATTTCTGCTAATCGATTTCTTATCAAAACAATACTCGAGTTACTCGACTACTCGTCGTTTATGCTACTGTAAATTAAAAGACATGAAATAGCTAGATCTTATCAATAAACATTTATTAATTCATAGCCTAATGCAACAATTACATAAGTAAACTCTCAAAACATTATAATTATGACATTTCATTTTTAAATTTTCATGTAACAGTCTAAAGCCAAATAAATAGCCTTTCATTTCTAGACGTCTGTTCACATATCGCGTCTTTTTCGCGCTCAAGGTCGTTATTTCAAATGTAGGCGCGCGGCAAGCGCGCTCATAGTGAAAGCAACGGACGTGGTGCGCTAGTTTTTTCCAGGCGGGTTTTTCCTTTTCATCTCTACAAATCAGGGATGTGATTTTTCCGGATTAATCCGGAATTCCGGATTTTCCGACCTGAAAATGTGACCTACGTGAATCATGCAGATCTGTAAAAAAAAAAAAAAAAAAAAAGGAGGGGGGGGGGGGTTTGTAATTTCACAGCCGTCACCATGGTAACCCGGGACGGAACCACAATCGCCGCGAATCGCGGCCACACCGGGCGGCACGTTAACATGGTTACAGATGGCAGAGAGATGCAATATTTCCCCGCCCAGCCAGTGCTTGTAGTGCGTCAGAAACAGAGCGCGCGCGCGATCAGTTGTTGGTAATTTGTTGTGTAGCGTGCGCGACGCCGCATCCAATGTAGACAGCATTGCTTTTTTTTTTTGAGGGCGCTTAACACACAGCTTGTAGAAACGGGCCTGGCAGCTCGCGCCAGTTCTAGACGCTGTGAAAGTTTCCTGATTGTGACGGATGGCCGAATTTACATGACACATTATAAATGAGCATTATAGTCTGCGATAGATACAGTGCCAAAAAGAAGAGAAGAGGATAAAAGGGGATAAAGACAGAGGTAAAGTGATGTAGTGAATGAACAGTTTATCTAATTGCATAGGAGTAAGATACTATCATTTCATGGCGGTTATTTTTACCTTAAACTTAATGTTAGCAGTTGTTCTGAGTTCTCCAGACTGTGTGATTTTGTTACAATCATGTCAGTTTTAAGACACATTTTTTATTATCACTTTTTTATTAATGTTTTACTCTACAGTTGTGCAGTTTTGGGGGGAATAGAGTACAGGCCAAAAGTTTGGAAACATTACTATTTTTAATGTTTTTGAAAGAAGTTTCTTCTGCTCATCAAGCCTGCATCTATTTGATCAAAAATACAGAATTTTTTTTAATATTGTGATATATTATTACAATTTAAAATAATTGGTTTTCAATTTATTATACTTTAAATTATACGTTATTTCTGTGAAGCAAAGCTGAATTTTCAGGATCATTACTCCAGTCTTCAGCATGTGACATCCGGTCCATCACATGATCCTTTAATAATAAAAGTATTGATTTATTTCAAAAAAGAAAGAAAAAAATTACTGACCCCAAATTACTGACCAGTAGTGTATATTGTTGTTACAAAAGATTTCTATTTTTTTTTTTAATTCTTCTTTTTTTTTTTTTTTTTAATTTTATAACTTTTTATTCATCAAAGTATCCTAAAAGTATCACAGGTTATTAAAAAATATTAAGCAGCAGAACTGTTTCCAACTTTGATAATGAATCATCATATTAGAATGATTTCTAAAGGACTGGAGTAATGATCCTGAAAATTCAGCTTTGCATCACAGAAAAAAAATGATAATTTAAAGTATAGTCTAAAAAATGGAAATCCAATTATTTTAAATTATTTTAAATTGTTGATGGCGTGGATTAGACACTTGGCTTTGATTTCCACTGCGACACATCCACCAAATAAGTTGTCATTTGTCATACTGTACAAAAAAAGTTGCTTGTTGCACAACTAGCTGTAAAATAAATTAAAATATATATTTTTTGTTCAAATAAGTTGTTATGGGTCCTGCTTTACTATCCATATAGATCCGCCACCAGTTTGATCGGCGGGGCGGTGCGGGGGGGCTGGGTCTTAGTATATTTTCCTGCTTTTTTGTCCTTAGCCAATCACATGCCTGACAAATATATCTAGTAGTAAAGCTAATGCAAGGTCTAGAAATAAATGAATCCTTTGCTGAATGATACTTCTTCGTCGTCATCATGTAGAGCGCAGTTTGGTTGCATAGCAACGACAGACGCCACGGGAGCACAAGCGCTTGTAGGAGACAGCAGCACGACCGCGCGCGCTTTCCACACGTTTTTAGAAGCAATATGTGAACGGCCTCTTGCAGAGTTGGCCAAATTACAATATGTTTGTCATCCTTGATGAAATACTTCCACACATCTGACGCGTGGTGTCTGTTGGTGACGTTAGCCATTTTTAATTCATTTATGTTTAATGGACGCTCGAGTAGTCGATTGTTTCCGACAGCGTCGACTAGTGGTTGAAGTAGTCGATCTATCGACTACTCGACTAGTCTATGCAAGCCCTAATATCGACTGATATAAAAAAAAAAAATACCGTGATCATTTTTTTTTTGCCCATATCGCCCAGCCCTACACTGGCTTCTCATTTCTCTATCTCTGTCTCTACATATAAATATATATATTAAAGTGCTGGCAAAGTTACACAATAATAAGCAGACCACTGCCTGCTCATTCTCTACAAGTCCAAGGCTCGAAATTGCGACCATTTTGGTCGCATACGCTCCTGAAATTTAATCTGTGCGACTTAAAAATATATTTGGGAGCATTTGTGCGATTGCAAATAATGGTTGTGGTGCGACCTGTTTTCATTTCTCTAAAAAACGTTTGCAAATTACTTCACAGTGTGTACCTTATGTGCGCTGATACGCGATGGCCGGACCATCATTCTATCCAACGTTATATAACCAATCCCGGGGTTTTTCCTGCATTGATTTTTTTTTTTTGGCGGCCGCCAAAGCCTTATTTGATCGGTGCTGAGTGACTGCTGCGCTTGACGAGAGAAAGCCCCGGCCGCGCGCGCGCACTCTCACGTCTTCAAACAACACGAGCCCTGTCTTGCTCTCTCTCCCTCGCGCATATTTATCAAAATCATTTGACACGATAGAAAAAGGGTGGAAGACCAAAGTTTCACGTGGAGCATTCGGAGATTTTTTTTCTCCTAAATTACCGTGGAGTGTGAATTGTGCTAAAAAATAAACTACCGGATAATCACACAACGCTTGCCGTATGCTACACGTCCACTAATGACACGTCCGATTCGCGAACTAATGACTCATTTGAACCGATTCACTTTAATGAATGGTTAAAACAACTGATCTGTCCAACACACTCACGAGACGTCTGAATCGGTGTATAACAAATCGGTAACACTTTACTATAATGTTGTTCCACTTATTAAATTCTAAGTTAACACAGTTAACATGTACTATTAATAAACTGCACTTTGTTAATTTGTTTCAACATTTGGGCTACTAATAGCCTACATTATTGATTTTTTTTTTTTTTGTTAACATTAATGCACTGTGAAGTAACATTAATGAACAATGAACAGCTGTATTTTTATTAACTAAGATTAACAAAGATTAATACAGCATATTAATAACAATAGAGTGCCAAGTGCCAAGCAAAAAATGCAGGGACAGGTGTGTGGCAAACAAATCAGGTTCATCAAGTTCGATTTATTAAGGCTTTTAATCGGCAGGATACGTCAAATATCCATACTGTCTATGAATATAACACCGCACACCATCGCCAAAGAAGAGCTTGCCTTCACTAAATTTGTCAAATGACAAATCATGTGCCAATATCATCGGGGTGAGATGATATAGAGCCAGAAGACCAAATTTCAAATCTTGGCCACAGGATGAAATAAAATCTGTTAATATATAATTTGTAGATTTGTAGTAAGTCAGATGCGTATGGTTAAATAATGTAGTGCATGCTATGTATGTGCATTTATGTGTAAATAAAACCCTGAAATAACAGTTTAACCCTTCACTATATTCACAAATAATATTATATTCGCACATTAAGAGGTTATTGGTAGGGGTGCGCCGATCCGATATTCGGTATCGGTATTAGTCCGATACTGGCCAAAATCACTGGATCGGATATTGCATGAATCGCGGGAGTATAACCCGATCCGATACGATCACGTCCCTTAATCCTAAATTGTCATACAAATGCTTAAAGGGGGGGTGAAATGCTCATTTTCACTCAATCTCCTGTTAATCTTGATTACCTATAGAGTAGTATTGCATCCTTCATATCTCCAAAACGTCTTTAGTTTTATTATATTTATGAAAGAAAGATAGGCTGTACCGAGTCTTTCCGGAAAAAAACGAGCGGCTGGGGGCGGGCCGTGTGCTAAAGCTGTGCTAACCGAGCTAACAACAACAACACAGAGACATTTGAAGCACTTTACTCACCGCATGCGACAGCGAACCTTTATCATTGTGACTGCTCGATCCTTAAGCATTAGACGATCTGCCAATCCGTCGATATGGGCTTTGTTTATAAAACAATCATCGTCGAAATGCAGGGAACAAAGAGTCTTGCACAACCTCTGTTGATGCTTTGAAAAAACAAACTCCATGCACTGTTCCCTTAACGCTGGGTTCTTTGGGAATCTGTGCAGGGTTGTCTTGCCCTTGCAACCAAAAACCCACTTCTTTGGTGACATTGACTTCCCTAAAAGCCGAGCATAGAGCTTTGAGGTAACGTACTGTACTGCTTTCGCTCTCTTCTCTCTCTGGTCTATGAGTGCGTGCGCGCCCGCGAAGAAGTGCCCTTAGGACCCATATAAGGAAATTCCGCCCTATCTTACGTAAGACAGAGCCATACTCGAAAAAATAAAAATTAAGCAGCAGTATTGCACAACTGAGTCATGTTGTGGGCTACTTATTTCTTCCTTTAGGAAAGTAGAACATTTATTGCACTGTATGAGCATGATGCTTTTTAGATGGCTAGGTTAAGCACAGTGCGTCCTCCTGACAAATGTGTTATTAACAGCTTAATTAAGAAAAAAAAAATATGGTATTGTATCAGTATCGGTATCGACAGATACTCAAGTGTGTGGTATCGGTATCGGACATGAAAAAGTGGTATCGAGCCACCCCTAGTTATTGGTGGATTTGTCAACTCCATCAGCTTACAGGTCAACTACGTCAGACATAGAACCTGACGGAGTTGACGTAAGGGCATGTATTTTCCCGCCAAAACATGTATTGTACACTGCAGCTAGGTAGTTTTCCTCAGTTGCTAGCTGTCCCAATAACCTCACTAAAATGCTTAAATTCAATCCACTATGGTTTAAAAAAAAGTATCTTAACAGAAAGATGGTATTGACATGGTGCAGCTGTGACCATAGGAATATTGACATTGTTTGTCTAAAATATAAAAAAATGTAAAAAGCACCAGAGCATGTGTGGTAGTGCTGCATTCACCACAGGTAGGGAGATGAAAAGGGGTCCTCAGGGATATAGCTGACCATGCTATTTCCTGATTTAAAGAGCTTTATGAAAAAATCTGACGGAGTTGACAGAAACTGAGGACACAACTTTAATAGGCAGATTTTTATGGACAATATTGTTTGATGTTCACTTCATGCATTGTTTTTTATATTTATACCCCTTATTTTTTATGTGATGTATATGTTTTCACAATTGCTTTTTTAAAGTTTTTTGGGATGGTTAATATTGTGACCTCTTGCTGAGGACAAGTGCAATAACATGGACCTTCTAACCACAGACCATACATTTAAACAAATTTTCCCCAAAAAGATAAAAAGGTTTATTCTAAAAATCAGATAGGTATATACAATTCCTTTAGATTTAACTTAGTAAGTATGTCAATCATGATGAATTTCTTAATTTTTGCTATAAATTAGACTTATCTATGTGGGACATGTTTTGTCCCGACTCTCAAGAATCAGTGTATAACTACATATCTGTGCAATATACACTTTTGTTGTATTTGTACTAAAATTAAATGTATAAAAGTCATATTAAAAAACAACTTTAATATTAAATTCCTGACACCATTTTGTTTCTTTGTATTTTCAGACTCTAACTAATTGCCTTTGGTACATTACAAACCAGCAGACTGTGATACGTGATGCTTCTCACCATGACAGAGATGTGATTCCTGTTCCATCATGCTGGAGCTTTGAAGGATACAATGAAGTGCAGAGAAAGAAAATAAATGAAGGAGCAACCCATGTGTGCTGCCTTTCTGAAGTGTCATTACCAAGCCCTGTTGTCTTTGTGTGAATGACCATACATGTCCTCAACTGATGCTTGGAGAGCACTGAAGGAGGACCTTTTCAGTCTTGCCACCTGCCTTTGCTACTATGTGGAGTACCTGGAGAGGAAGAGTGATACTACATCTGCAAATCATAGCTCAAGTAAACCTGTCAGAGTTGTATCTGAAAACATTTCCGTGACACACCACAAAAACACCCTTGAGGTGGCTGCAAGGTACCAGTTGCAATGTTATGTGTCAAACAGACCCTCTAACGCCTGTGCTCCTGGATGAGACTGTACACCCAAAGGAACCGTTTGCAAGTTCATGGCACAGATTTGACTTCATCAACAGAATCCAGCTGTCTGTACCTGTCATGTGCTGAAATACCAACCTGGGGGCAGCAAGACTGGCATCACCTTTCTGTGGAAAGTAGAAAGGACCAGAACACGGGACGAGCAGCTAACCCAGACCATTCGAGTTGTCAGTTCTTTGCAGCCATTTCTCCCACAGTACCACACCAGGTACATGAAGAAAGAATTCAAGAGGAAGGTAACGAACGTGGCTAGGGTGACACCAAGCATCGTAGAGGCAATCTATCAGGAAATCTCCCATGATTCTTCAGCCCCATCGAATCCTCTCATGAATCAGCGCATCCAAGTGGCTCTCCTGGGAGAGCCTGGCATTATTGTCGACTTGTGCACCCTTAACAACAGCGGTCGTCCTGGTGACAACTTTGAGGAATTCTTCTCTAAGATGGAAGAAGCAGTCAATGAAGTCACTGCAGCAGATGATCGGAGACATGGCACTGCCCACCTGTCACAGTGGTTGTCACTTGAGGATCTCATTGAACAGGTGAAGTCCAAATGCGCTGAAGGAACCAGGGTGCCCAGCAAAGCCCTTGTGAGATTGCAATTTGCACCACAGAATCCCTACACCCGGAGAGCATTGAACTTCACTTCACGTTTTGAACTCAAGTACAAGATCCAGCGAAGACAGCTCTGAGCATCTCACCCTGATGCACACTTCTGTGTTGCACTCTTCAAGTTCTTGCGTCTACGCATGTATCAGCTGTGTTCAGACATATTTGTCTTATTCATCGACGATAAGGCCAAGATTCCGGTTGGAGAACCAGGGGAGCCAGTCCCCACCGGTGTCCGAGGTCGACACTCAATCGCGCCTTCAACCAGCCAACTAGCAGCACTGGACCATGACATGATGAACAAGGGATCCATCACATCCACAGTATACATGCAACCCAATGCCCCTAGTCAGCCAGAGGGTTCATGGTACAGTGGCAAGGTAAAGATCATTGTGCAGGACTCCGTCTTCCAAAAGTCTACAGCATACAGAAATGCAGCAGCAACAGTAAGGCTCGCACAGGAAGACCCTTCAGGATGGAAACCAATCCATGTCAAGTACAGTGATGGTGGAATAGAACATCGCACCCTACTGGTCAAAGTTCAGCTCAGTCTGATCACAATATTTAAGATGCTAGAACTGGACATGCTCATTGCCTGCAGAGCAGCTCCAGGCAATGAGCTGGCAGAATCCAGTTGAGAGGGTGATGGCTATACTCAACATCGGCCTGCAGAACTGTGCATTGGAGAGAGACAAGACAGCAGAGGACATGGAAAACCTGCTGAAGAGGTGCAGTTCTATGGCAGAGATCTGCAAAGCTGGCGAGAAAAACCCACAGCTTGCTGAGGCTTGGAGCACTTCAGTTGCGCCAGTGCTGGACACAGTGGCAGGACACTACAGTCGGCTGTTGATAAAGGGCGAGCCAATCACGATAATAGATGCGGTCACAGATGCAGAGGAAGATTCTGTCATGCAGGTTATCTCCACACTCTTCCCAGCAATCAATCCTGCAACAGTGACCAAGCAACAAGCAGACAAGGATCCAGCATTCACTGAGTGAGTGCAGCAACACTGCCGGCAACGCCAGTCTCTGTTTCAGGTATTTTCACTGTGTTTTTCTGTATAACTCGTAATGTTTTTTTTATTATATGTTGGCTGTAAAGAACTTCATGTATGGAAAATGCAATATAGCTAAATAAGTCTCCTTTCTTTCTTTCTTTCTTTCTTTCTTTCTTTCTTTCTTTCTTTCTTTCTTTCTTTCTTTCTCTCTTTCTTTCTTTCTTTCTTTCTTTCTTTCTTTCTTTCTTTTTCTTCTTTCAGCTACACAAATGTGATGACACTGAATGCTGTTCAGTACCAGTCCTCCCGCCTGAAAGGATGATCTGACTTCCTGACCCAATGCCTGATGCTTCTGGTAAGAATTTTACTTTAACATTCAATACACTGTAAAGTAAGCAAACTTTGTGGATTATCCACTTAACATGCTTTAGCCTAATATTACACCTGTTCACATTCATATTACGCCCACAGCTGAAACCAAAATACTTTAATGCATGTTTGTATTGTGCTTTATTGAAATAGGTGACCATTACTTGAGACTGGCTGAGGTTATGGGCACAGTTGACGCCCATCGACCTTCTGCCCAACAGTCCCACAAGAACAAGCATGCTGTGTGTGTCGACTTCATGTCGGACACACTGGAGAAGCAGCAGAAAGAGTCCGGACTGTTTACTGGCCAACATGCACGGGCAGTAGTTGATTGCATGGAATGTTCCAAACCATGAGTTATCTACTCAATGCGGCTCCTCTCCTCTCGCCACCAGGCCATACTAGCAGAGGCACTCTCAGATGACAGCATGGACTATACCTGTGGGAGTCACATCCTGGAGCCAAGACATGTTCTTGCATCAACTGTCCAGGTCAGGCTGGCTCTCTCATGTGGGGATCCCATAGAGCTGGCCTACTACCGTGCACCTTTTAGGAGGCAGGATCTATGCGCACACTGTGGTGAGCCTCAAGGCAACACCTTGCCACCGCTGTTGGAAAAATTCAAAACTGTCTTACCCTGCTGCCAAGTTTGTATTGGAGCTGGCAAGAAGCACATTGTGGCCAGACCATACGGGAAGCAAAAGTGAGCTTTGTCAATGGCTGCCATGAGTTTCCTTTCATGCCTCAGTGGTACGGCTTAAGTTCAACGTTTTAAACTGTTACATTTTATTTTGAAGGTTTTTCTGAGAAGGTTTGTATTGAGGTTAATACTATTAAATGTATTATATGAAACATTGCTTGATGTCTCTTTTTTTAGTAGAAAAAATACACACATTTAAAATCAGTGTGTGTGTGTGTGTGTAAAACTGCCACTGAAAAAACAAACAAACAAACAAAAAAAAAACCCTACCGACCCATTACCTCAACTGACAACCAACCAGAACCAAACTTTTTTTTTTTAGGCCCAACAGCTAACTGCAGTTTTGTAAGCTTCATATCTCTGAAGCAACAGGATATATGTAAAATACGTTGCCCTATACCTATTCTTACATATATAAGTCACATGGGGTAACCTGAGTTACGTAATCAGATTACTTTTTCAAGTAACTAGTAAAGTAACTCATTCATTTTAAAATGTACAACAGAATATCTGAGTTACTGTTTCAAATAAGTAACGCAAGTTACATTGTTTTTCCATTTATTTACTGTCTCCTGTCCCCATGTTGAAAGAAAATTGTTATAGATTTTTTTTTTTTTTGGAAGTAATTCAACAAAGAGATTGGTAAACGAATGTTACTCAGTCAACCAGTAAAATAAAATTACACTTAATGTTTAAACTGGAGAGACAGCACGTGCAGTAAATGAAGAGAGAAACAAATCCACCAATTAATAATTTCTGTGCTTTTCGCATTCACATTATAATGCATTTTGATGGATCGAATTGGTATATTTAATTAAATGCAGTATTAAGCTAGTTTCAGAGCTCTGTACAGGTCATTATACAAAAACATCTGCAAAGTTTTAATTGGAAGGTTAGATACAGTATGAGCAATTTAACACTTTTGAAGGACAAAAAAAAATGGATAAATACTTTAAAACTATGTCAGTGGGCATTAGATTATTTGTCAATACATGTTCTTTCCTCATCTTCATATCCATCGTTCTTTTTCTCTCAGTCTCCTTATCCTACCCTATTTCTTCCCCTCCTAAAGCTGAACTTAGACTGATAGTCTTTTCATTTTCGTCTGTGTCGGTGAAGAAAGTAAACAAAGGCTTAACTGATATTTATACGTTTTATGAATCATTTCTTAGACAAGTTAATTTACTCAAGGCTACCAGGAAATCTGTAGCCTAAGTCAATATTGCCAATAGGAACCTTCTACAAGCTTTGAAATTTGAAGACGTCTGTTTTTAAATGTTAAAAGTAATTTTAAATAATACAAATTATAGGCTACGTTTACCGCAGTTGGTGTAATTGTCAAACGTTCCCTTAGACATGCACTGTGGAAACGCGTCAAATGATTCTCAGGTATAAATATGCAGCTATAACGCACATAGGTGATTTGGTCACATAATGTTAATACTAATCCTGCTATTGATATCTTTGTAAGACTGACGACCCTATAGAACAGTGGCAAGGGCAAACAAATGTCTGGCGAATATCGAACCTAAATCTAACTTTACCACGCTCAAACACCTTGCATTCATGCATTTGTAATCGCTGGCGTTCAGCGGAGAGGTGAGGAAGGACTTTGTCTGCATGTCTGAACCCGTGTGTGAAGCGTGTTTGCCTACCATCAATACCATCGCGCTATCATTGATTTTAATTAATCTATTTATTTATTAATTTATCTGAGGTGCCAGAACACTTTAACCCCTGTTCACAACCATCACACACACTTTATACAGTTTGATTCAGCAACAGACTCATTTCTGTATTGTTTTCATCGATCACAGCGATACTTGTGCTTCTTTTCTGGCGTCTTCCTACTGAAATAAACATTTAGTGCAGCAGCAGCGAGCATGAGGAGAATATGTTGAGTTCATTCAGACCTGAGCGATGTTGTGTTCGTTTGTGTGATTGTCTCGATGTTTGGAGTGAGAACTGTAACCTGAGAAATGGTCCCTTAAACTATAGACTTCAATGACCCCTATATGTTTTAACACATTGAAGACCTTTCTCAAACACAAAACATGTCCCCATTTCATTTCTGGAAGCCGGGCTAAATAACCAAGCTGCATTCAGATATCAAATACTGACATTAAAGAATACATTAAAAGAACATTTCAGTAATCACACTGGTAACTTCTATAACAAAGTAAAATCTCCAGAGAAGTTATTCAACTCATTGATATTTGAAAAAAAAAAAAAAAAAAAAATATATATATATATTAATACCTTGATTATAATCACTCATTACATATATGAAGCAGCAGTGGATTCCAATCCACCCCCTTCACTAGAATCCAAGGCTATCCACCTGCCTTGCTGGTCATTATATGCTTTGTGGACTTTAAAGTCTAAGCCTTTTCTAATCAAAATAGCAACACCCCTACTCCTAGTGTTGAATGTACTTGAGTATACCTGATCAATCCACCCCCTTTTAAATTTCTCAGATTCCTCCGCACTTAGATGAGTTTCTTGCAGCATGGCTATGTCTGATTTGATTAGCTTGAGATAGGTGAGGATTTTCTTACGCTTTATTACATGGTTACATCCCGATATGTTCCATGAAATCATTTTTGTGAATCCCATAATATGTCTCTTGTTTATAGATCATTAGTCACATAAGAGTAGTTGATATAAATCTTAAACAGTGTGTTGTCTCCATTAACATAGTTATGTATATTGTATAAAGTTGTAAAGTCTAAACCAAAACCTGCAATATGCACCCAGTAAGGCAAGATAAGACAAAGTATCAAAGCAAAAAAAGTAAAAATAAGAAACAAAAAATAAAAAAACTCCCTTCCCCAACCAAACCCTTCTCTATACAAGAAGGCTGTATCCCTGTACCATTATGCTTCCGATATGTTGACTCCCTCATTACGTTGATCTCGCGATAGTCTATTTTCCTGTGGAAGTCTCCCGATTATCAAACATAACAGTGAACTTAGAACGCTCATATAAAATAAGTAAAGAATACTCAAAAGGTATATCTCAGAGCATTTGAACTCATTAACCATCTGGTGACAAATGTATATGAGATGAAGAGAAAATAATTAACAAAGTAGTACCTCTGGGATAAGTTCTGTTCAAGATACCTCCACATCGCAAACAGGCCATGCAAATAGGGGAAAAAAAGTCCAAAAACTCCTGAATAGTTTTTGTCATGAACACTCCCCTGGTGACGGTAAATGTTACGTGCCTACTTTATGAAGAAGTCTCTCGAATGGACAAGTCATGTCATTTTAAACAAATGCAATCTCACTTTCCCTTCTGATCAAGCACCTGTTTCTCATAATAGTCTAGGTCCTGGGTAAGATTTGTATGCACTTCATTTATTATGGAATTGCATTGAATCATGTAAATTCAATTTTCTCTTTCATGTCAGACCTGATGGAAGAGAGGATGGAGAGTGAAGAACTGAGTGAAGTGAAGGAGGAGAGTGAAGAACTGAGTGAAGTGAAGGAGGAGAGTGAAGAACTGAATGAAGTGAAGGAGGAGAGTGAAGAATATGGAGGTAGATTTGTGTCTTTATTATTCAATCAAAAAAAAGGTTGCTTCAATCAAAAAATATATTTTCAATCAAAAAAAACCGTTTCAATCAAAGAAAAAAAGTGTTTGAATGCAAAAATATATTTGAGACTCAAAAAAATGCATTTGAACACTATTTTTTTTTGCTTGAAAATGTTTTTTTTGATAGAAGTGAAGGTTTTTTTGTTTGAAGCAACTTTTTTGATTGAAGTATTGTTGTTTTGTGTTTGGGCCATATTATGGGTAGGACATTTGTGTCTTTATAATTCAATCAAAAAAGAAGTTGCTTCAAACAAACAAAACATATTTTCAATAAAAAAATCACTTCAATCAAAAAATAAACCTTTTCAATCATAGAAAAAATGTTTTTGAATGCAAAAAAATATTTGAGATTCAAAAAATTGCACTTGAACACTTTTTTTTTGATTGAAAATGTTTTCTTTGATTGAAGTAATCTTTTTTGTGTTTGGACCATGTTATGGGTAGGACATTTGTGTCTTAATTATTCAATCCCAAAAAAGTTGCTTCAATCAAAAAAAAAACATTTTCAATCAAAAAAAAATAATTTCAATCAAAGAAAAAACTGTTTAAATGCAAAAAAAAAAAAAATCATTTGAAGTGTTTTTTTTTTATTGAACTTTCTTTTTTTTTGAATGAAGTGAAAAAAGTTTTGAAGTCGTTTTTTTTTTAAATCATTTTGACACAAACGTACCGCAGTGGGGGCGGGTGCTTCCCCATTGGTCAGACATGTTTGAGTGACAAGTGTCTACACCAACGACGTCTTTCTGACAAGCAAGTCATGGTCGCCACTCGCCAGCGAGCCAGGAAGCAGTGGTGGAGTTGTTGGTAAGTAGATAAAACCGTATTAAAATGATTGGTGTCACGTTATTAGCCTACTCTGTTTGATATTTCGATTAAACATACAGCTTGCTAACTTAGCTCACGTTGACTAATTTGTGTGATGGTGTTAGATATCTGACGCCTCATATTGTCAGGCAGGCTAGCAGGGTGCGCTAACGGCTAATTGAATTGTTTATTTCACTTAAGTAACGTTACAGAGGCTTGCTATGTGCTAGTGCTATATTGTGTTATAATACGTAACGTCATTAGTGGTCAAACAACAGTCCACAGGCCAACTGTTGCCCACAGCGCTGCCTGTTTAGCAGCAACAGGTCATGCAGAGCCTGAGTCTATCTTCTCACACAGCCCACAGGATTACAGCTATTTGACCGTCCCGCTCTCTCTCTCGCTCACGGGTAGTGGTCTCCCCACCATCACAGTCAAATGCTCGCAGACACAGAGGCAGATGCTGTTATTTTGAGAGCGGGGCTTACATATGCCGTCCCGTACGGAAAATAATGTTGCATACCACCGGTAACATGAATATATATTCCGTTGCTCGGTGCGCAAACTAGCTGTGTCAGGCATTATTTATAAGTAGCCTAATGTCCTGCACAACTCCACATGGAAAACTGGCAGTTCAATGAAGTGATGCTTATTGTCTGACATAGTGTACAAGTAGTTACTAGCTTAAAGTATTGTGCCAATAATGATCCTTCTGGTAAATTTGGCATTCAGTTGAGACACAAAAGCTCTTAGTTTAATGAAAATCTTTGGAAAAGAAGACAAGATGGTTTGTTTAATTAGTATTCATTTATTTAGATTTCTAATATCATATAGTATTGTCCTGTCAACCCATTACAAGTCTTGCCTTATTCAGTGTTGATTTATTGACATGTTTATGTAAGATGTTTTATTAGAAGGTGTGTGAGTGAAAGTTGTCTGAAGTTGTATTTTTCTATTTTATTGCAATGCTGATTGATAATGTAGGACTCTGGTCCTGGCTTGGCCTAAGTTTTGGTGTCTCTAAATGCTGTGCTCTGTAGGCATGACACATTAATTTCTTTATGTGATACTTTATTTTTTGCATCAAATTATTTGAAGTATTGATAAGCAGTATTGATATCGATACAGGTATTGCTGCACTCTCAATTATAACTGCTCAATAGTGTCGTATGGTTACTTTTATTATACAAGCCATCAATTTTGATGGCTTGTTAGTGTAACCGTTAAGCATAATGGCATTAATGCTATATATAGCGTACATTTAGCCAGATATTTTTTATTTTGTTTTGTTTTTTTTTTAAAGTAGCTAACTAGCTAAAGCCTTAAGTAGCTGAAATTAAGTTGTCTCGTGTCTCTGTCTGCAGCAACACACACACACACACACACACACACACACACACACACACACACACACACACACACACAGACAACGATAGCTACCTACATTAACTGCAACATCTTTCCAGGCAGCAGATGGACTAATTGTTTTTCCTGTTGATCAAATTATGTTTTTTTAGGCCAAGAACTCCACTAAAACTTTTTGGAACAGGATTGCTTAATAAAGGTAAGAATGGATGGGTAGATTTTATTTATGGTTTTGCTCTTTTTATGTGTCCGGTGTATTGTAGGTCATAACCATTTTCACAACAGCCATCTTTTCTCCCTCCCATTTAGAAAGACCAATACTACACATCACCTCTTGTGCATGTCTTCATGGCAAGGCGATTATCACATACTCAGGTTACACTCCACTTGCTGTTAACTGGATTCACACTTTTTAATCTTTTTAAAAATATATATATATATATATTAGTCTTTTTAGACTCTACCTGCTTCATCTAAAGTGATTGATGGTGTTATTGTTGATAACAGTGGTTAACTTAGGATCTAATCTCTCATCCCAGTATGACGAGCAGGCAGCCACTGCCGCTGCGCAGACTTTTCTGTCAGTGCTTAATCGCACCATAGAAGAACCCAGGCAGAGGAGTCAGGACATGCCTACTCCTTCAACTGTACAAAACGAGATGTCCAGGTAGTGTAGCCAGCCAGCAGTAGTGCATTTATTTTTCAAGTCAGCCATGCGGTATCAGAGCTGAGGGTGTAGCAACAATAGTCTTGACTCAAATGCACGACTCAAACACAGCGTTAGGCAGGGTAACAGTCTTTACTGGAAAAACAGGTTCGGTACACAAGTAATCCATCAGCGGGGGCAAACAAACCAGACAGGGATCAGGCAAAGGCGAGGTCAACCAGAACACAGGCAGGGGTCAATACCAAGGAACTAGAAAATACTAGAGAGCAATAAAGGCTATGAAGTAACGCACGGGGACAAAAAGACGAACTGGCAACGGACAGGGGAAACACAGGGACTATATATACACACACACAGAACAGGTGAAAGTATTGAGGGTGGGGACAGACAATCAAGGAGGAGGACGAAACCACACGAGGAGGGAAGGGGAATCTGAAACGAGAGGAGAAGTCAATACATTCATTGGGCCTCATTCACCGCCAGTGCATACGCACAAATCTGTGCTTAAACCTTGCGTACAATCGTTTGACACACAAATCTGGGATTCAGCAATATTTTCAAAAGGTCTGCAGTAAGATAGGCACTAAAGTTAATGTCCAATGTCTATCTTTTTGTTAGAGCTGTTTTGCTACATGCCACCACGAAGCGTACACCAATGCTTCAACAACTGCAAGAAGGCCTTGAACTCTACCAACTACTGTCAGTCATGCAAAGGAAACCCAAGGAATGTCGGAATCTTTTCGTGATTGGGGATGATGACAAGGTAAAATAAACAAGACGGGTGCTCATAAAACACAGTCTTGCTAACGAGCCTAAGGCAAGGCAACTGTATTGAAATAGCAAATTTTAAGCACAAAGTGATTAAAAGTGCTTTACACAGTAAAATAAAAATCTGCATATAGAATCCACATTTATAAAATAGTAACATGAATGCCTAAGTCCAAAACCAGTCCAAAACCTGTCTCACACCCCACACTTGGAGATGGCTTTCTGTGTTACCTTCAGTTGAGAGACAGCCATTTTAGTCCCCCTCTTAGACAATTTATGGAGTGGGATTTTGATTTGATTGGTGGTTCCGACCTATAATAACTCTACTGTTCAATTTAAAGTGGTTCATTATTTCCTCGCCCCACTATTTTACTCGTGATCTAACGGCAAGTGACTTTCCGTTTGTCTGAAATGCATGAAATTTTAGAATTAGACTCCCACTTAAATATCACGTCTCATACTGTTTGTTGTGCTAAATATAATTGGTTTTAGCTATGCTCTTGTCTGTCTTGACTTCTAAGATGCAATCCAAACTAACCAGCCCAATGTACTTTATGTTTCAAGGTTGATTCACATTACATCATCTCCAGCCTGGCTCCAGTGATGAGCGAGACAGGTTCAGTAAAACAAAGGACAGAGACGCAGATACTGAACTTCTTTCAAGATTTCCTTCTCGAGCTGGAGGGTATGTATTGGCATTACATTTTTACATGTTGGTAGCAGAGCTACTCCATGTCTACAGCAGCTGGTTTAAGGTCATATGCAAGTAAATCACAGACATTGTGGGGAGTCTGGGTACGCTACATGAGCGACCTACAATCTGTGCAATTTATGCTTGTTCTACTAGTGCAGCTTACTCCCCCCCGCTTTTGGTAATTTTTCTAAAATCACGTTTTGCTTTCAAATCAACTGAGCTGCACCAATGTCAATGTCATCCATCAAACTGAATATGAAACTTTTTCACCATTTTCTTGCATTTGACTATGCTTAACTAAAGATGGGGACACCAGTCAGCCTGATGAAGAAGACAATGGAGCACCGCTCTCGGTTCCTCGAGTGATGCAGTGGCTCACGGGGCAGGCTCACAGACACATGCTGGTCTCAGAAAGGGAGAATTTCAAAATCACAGTCCTGTTCGATCACACTTGTCTTGAACGCATGCCAAAGCACACAGTGTGCTACCCTGTTGTGAGTGCATGCAGCACCACTATAACATTCCCCACAGCACATCTGAAAGATAGTGATGCATTTAAGTCCAACCTTGAAATTGCAATCCGATATGGTTCCAGGTTTGATAGAGTTTAACTTTTTGTTTTACTAAACCTGATGTGTTTAGTCAGTTAATTTTAGTTCAACCCTGATCCTCTCAGACTACTAGTAATCACCACTCCTGCAAAATGTCTCCTGTTGTCTGCTGGGTGTTCTGTTATTTTCTTGCAATCAGTCTTGCATATAGAAACGTTCTGAAATATACTGTACAATTAATGGTATACCAGCATTGACACCCCCTCCTTCTCTGGGAAACAAGCAGAAACTGATAACATGACAGCAGAATTTCAATTGGCAACACACTCAAAAGCTCTGAATGTTTGGACAGTTGCTATTGCTCTCATGTGTCTGATACACTGTGCTCAAAATTATACAAAGCAAAATTTAAAGAGGGATGTATTTCTTTGCATTTCTGCTTGTTTCCCAGAGAAGGGTGGGTATAAGTCTGACATTTGACATTAGGTGTTGACCACTGAAGAGACCAGAAAGTGCCATAGAGGTGTTAAAAATCTTGTTAAAGTTATAGTCTTTTGTTACTATAATAAGAATTGTTGTTAATAATAAGAATAATAATTATTATTATTTGAGCCGATAATGTAATTCATTGTCATATGATAATTGTCATTTTAAATATTTTTGTTATATTGAATATACTGTATTTTTCACCGATCGTTTTTACACACAACAAGCAGGCAGCAAACTTAATTGATTAGGCTATTCAAATCTTCCTATGTGGCGGCAGGACAATTCAGGATCTACTGTAAGGTCATTAATGTTCTGTATTTTGTTCCAGCAATAAAATAATTTGAATTAAAGTGGTTCTCGTCAGGATGCGAGGGTCTGATGCTCCTTCTGTTTATGCATTTTTCATGTTTAGAGATGTGTGTACATACGGATATGATTACCCAGCAAACATTTTGATGTCTTTCTCACGTCTGATTAATGTTGTACATTACGAACCGAATCGGGTTGAATCGGAAGCTGACGAATCGGAACCTAACTTCAGCGTCGCTTGGAGTTAGGTTCATCCTGTCGTCTATTTGAGGCAATAGAGGGGCTGAAATGAAAGTTTTTCTTAGGTCGTTTTTCAGATGATTAAACGCCGGCAAATCGACGTGGAAGCGACAGAAGGAAAATGCAAAGATTGAGACTTGAACTCACATGTCCCAGCTGAGAGACGTGTGCTACCAATGCACCACTGAATTGAAGAGCCCCTTACGTGTCAGGTTGATCTGTATCATCATGTGTACACAGCTGATCAGAGAGGGATTTTGTTTCGACCTACATATTGTTATGATTCTACTTACCGAAAACAGATAATTAAAAATCTTTATATAAAACAAATGTTCAGTAAAACCAGCTGTTTGTGCTGTCACCTTACGTTTATTCCCCTGCTGTATAATTACATATTTATATGGGAATTTTATATGAAACAATTTTACATTTTATATGAAACATATTCTGTTACATCATTGCAAGTTTTCCTCAAAATCACCATTTCCTGAAGATTATGTTTTAATGCTCTAATTATCATTTAATCATAATTTATGAATGTTTTTCTCATATGGACAGCTAGCAGCAGCAGGATCAGCAGCTTTGAGAGCTCCACAACACACATTCCATACATTATCTTTCTGATTTATGGCAAATAAAATATGGTTTGGGGAAACATCACAATGTGGAAATCAAAGACCAACACTAGTTATCATTTTAGGGTTTAAAGATCCTTGGACGTATTCATTGTTGATCAAAAATGACCACTTCCAAATACTGTGCTATTATGAACAACAAAAATAAAACTACTAGCAATAACATAAACAATTTTTAAAAACATGTTTTCCAACTGCTTCACATTTCAAAAATTCACGTATAAATCAATATAACAGACATGCAATAACATTTCATATTTAAAATGTATTTTCAAACTTATTATACGGGGTATATGCAGGAATGCAAAAGTTTATTTCAATACCTTTTATAAGACTTTTTATAGACCTCAAAATACTTTTAAGACCTCATTCGGTCGGTGGAGGAAGTGGTGTAGGACTTCTTTAACAGGAACAGGAAGCCAGGGAGGCAGAAGAGGACATTGATGAACTTGTGGAGGTGATCTGTAAGGTGGTGTAGTGATCCATCATGAAGCCCCAGGCGTGTTAGGGCTGCAGTGGGTTATACTGTTGCTCTTTATGCTGTTGAAAGGGGGAGGGGTCTAGCAGAACAAATAGTTTTATATGTTATAGTAATCAGGTTTTAGATTATTATATATAGGTTAAATTTTGGACATTGACAGAAAATACTTAAATGCCTGTAGTGTAGAATGTGAGTAACCATGTGTTAGTTACCTTCATTCAAAGCTGAGTGGTGTCTGTCCATTTACGCATGGGCTGTGGGTTTCAACATACAAAGGTTGGGTTGGTTTTTGGAACGCATTTAGAAAAATATGTTTAAAATTTATTTCTAGGAATTTGTAAAAAGTAAAGACATTTTCTTAGTGCCCCTTTTTTAATCATAACATTGAAATGATTAGCTGTGTATTTGTATTGTTTCAAAACATGTTTGCTATAATCATTAAGCATTTAATAGTGTGGAGCGTCACTCACTCATTACAAATTGAAGAGCACGCAGGTATATATCCTGACCAAAGGATAAGGAGTCAGAGTTAGGATTAACTTCATGTTGCAGCAGAGCAAGATTCTCTGCAGACAGGGGGGATGGAATGTAAGGAACAACAATCCCATGGTCAGTGTCTTCAGATACCTCCTCCTGATGGTCTATGTGCTGCAGCTGCATGGCCCAACAAACAAATTAATGATAATAGACAAAGTGCTTAAGGGAAAAACTGCCATGCCAATCAAGTATTACATGCCCACCTCTGCATAATTTGGCTCAGGCACAGGTGCTTGGAGCATTCCAATGTTCCACATCTGTTGAGGTGTAAGGTTTGCCTCTGTGCGGATCGGGTGGTTGTTCCAACTGTCTGTGAAATGCTGTAGATCTGACCGCAGACGAGGTACGAACACATATTGCACACAGAAGAGGTGGATCGCATTAGACAGATCAATGAAGCCCTCTTCTTCCAAGCTGTGTAGTGCGTTGTAGTACTTTGATGTTACAGAATTCCAAACATCTCTCCATAAGCGTTCCACCCTGAAAAAAGGCAGACAGACAATGGTTAGAATAAGAAACACTGGTGCTGTCTGTTCATAAGTAAATGGCATTTATGGCTTTTAAGTGGTGCAGCCACTTTTATGCCGGTGTGTGTGTGTCCGCCAGTTCACACCAGGAAATTTCAATCAGGAATGGAGAGTATAGGAGAGAGCAAGCTGAAATCTGTGCCAAGGTTTGTGACCACTGTTCAATGTAAAAGATGACTGCCAACTATAACCAGCATACCATGGAGCTTGTTGAAAGCAGCCATCTTGACAGAAGAGGGTAAACCAACATCCGGTCAGACTGACACATGATTGACACAAATTGATAATGTAATTAATGCTTCCTGTTAGTCACATTAATACAATACAAGTTTACCTTCAGTTCTCTCAAAGGAGCTGCTATAAAAAATGGTCTATTGTTGCTAAGCAGCAGAGCACTGCTTACTCCTCCACTCTGAGAAGGATTATCAAAAAAGCAGATGTCAAGTGTAGATGCGACAAGTTCATTTAATTACCTCTGGTTATGGACACTTTTGCCTGCAATAAAGCTTCCACGGCCTGTTCCTCGGACAGTAAACATGCACCTGGCTATGTCGACATTTTCCACCCCTTGATCAGCTCTCACTCTGAAAGAAAAGCAAATGCTTTTCCCCCCCATATATGACATAACTTCATAATGTACAGCAGCACGTCGTTCTTTTATTTCTCCTGCAATTTGAATATATACCTTGAGGGCCATCCATTTCTCTGAACACCCTCCATGAAGAAGCCAAAAGCAGTTGCTGCTTTGTTGTTAGCTGCTGCATCCAGATACAAAATCTATGAAAGAGGTAGACGCATACCATGTATGTTTTGGAGTTGTTCATAAATAAACAACGTTTAACGTATGTTGTGAATGAATAGAAAATAAAATATCTACCTTCCTGGAAAATCCATCTATTCCTCCAAAGATGACGATGTTATACCTTTAAAAAATGCATTTGAAAAAATATATAATTCATTGTGTATTACATGTATGTAAAACTCCCACATCATACAACACAGTAAATTGGTCAACAAGCAACGTCATACAAACGTAATATAAGTTCTGCCAGACAAGACATTAATTTACCTTATCAGTTTATGATTTGTATCAACATGGACGAGAGACAGGGGAGCAGGGACAGAGTAGCTTCGTCGAGCAATGCAACGAAGCTGGATCATCCTGGCAATGATACCTGCACCATCTACACGCTGCAAAGACAGCCTCACTCTTTTCCATTGAAGACGAAGGCCCATTGCTTGGAGACTTCCTTTGACCATTCTGTAGCCTGCATGCGGCATCCTTGCCTTAATAGCCCTGACTTTCTGGTCTAATTCTTCATCAGAAATTACAGAATAGCATGCCCTCACTGACATGTTGTGGTCCTTCATTCTTCTGTAAAGGGTTGACCGTGAAATGCCATGCATTTCTACTAAATGAACTAGAGGTAAAGAGGTATCCAGCAACGTCTGTAGTGTGTCACGACTCATTTGTAGTTCTGGCCGTCCTACATTCCCACTCCAACAAGTGGTGGCTACATCATTAAATAGTGGAGGAACAGGATACTGTGACAGATGTGAACTGAGCACTAAAGTCAACTGTTGCAGACCATCAGCCAGCTCTGCGGGAATATCCATGTATTGTGTGCCAGCTTGAATAAACTGCAACTCTTGAGTGCACACAAACAGGAGGTACTCAAAATCAATGGGTACTCTATTGATGACAGAAACCAACCTATCCCTTAACCTCAGTAAGAGCTGTTGTGCCATCGGATGCCTGCAAATTAACATTTAGCATTATAAGAGGAGCAATTTTGAAATTCATGTATAAGTGTACTTGTATGAGATAGTCAGTGCATTACCTGCAATAGATAATGGGGAGCACAACCCCAAAATGGAGAATCAGCAGCAGAGGTGATGTGTAGTATTGGTCTTTCTAAATGGGAGGGAGAAAATATGGCTGTTGTGAAAATGGTTATGACCTACAATACACCAGACACATAAAAAGAGCAAAACCATAAATAAAATCTACCCATCCATTCTTACCTTTATTAAGCAATCCTGTTCCAAAAAGTTTTAGTGGAGTTCTTGGCCTAAAAAAACATAATTTGATCAACAGGAAAAACAATTAGTCCATCTGCTGCCTGGAAAGATGTTGCAGTTAATGTAGGTAGCTATCGTTGTCTGTGTGTGTGTGTGTGTGTGTGTGTGTGTGTGTGTGTGTGTGTGTGTTGCTGCAGACAGAGACATGAGACAACTTAATTTCAGCTACTTAAGGCTTTAGCTAGTTAGCTACTTTAAAAAAAAAAAAAAAATATCTGGCTAAATGTACGCTATATATAGCATTAATGCCATTATGCTTAACGGTTACACTAACAAGCCATCAAAATTGATGGCTTGTATAATAAAAGTAACCATACGACACTATTGAGCAGTTATAATTGAGAGTGCAGCAATACCTGTATCGATATCAATACTGCTTATCAATACTTCAAATAATTTGATGCAAAAAATAAAGTATCACATAAAGAAATTAATGTGTCATGCCTACAGAGCACAGCATTTAGAGACACCAAAACTTAGGCCAAGCCAGGACCAGAGTCCTACATTATCAATCAGCATTGCAATAAAATAGAAAAATACAACTTCAGACAACTTTCACTCACACACCTTCTAATAAAACATCTTACATAAACATGTCAATAAATCAACACTGAATAAGGCAAGACTTGTAATGGGTTGACAGGACAATACTATATGATATTAGAAATATAAATAAATGAATACTAATTAAACAAACCATCTTGTCTTCTTTTCCAAGGATTTTCATTAAACTAAGAGCTTTTGTGTCTCAACTGAATGCCAAATTTACCAGAAGGATCATTATTGGCACAATACTTTAAGCTAGTAACTACTTGTACACTATGTCAGACAATAAGCATCACTTCATTGAACTGCCAGTTTTCCATGTGGAGTTGTGCAGGACATTAGGCTACTTATAAATAATGCCTGACACAGCTAGTTTGCGCACCGAGCAACGGAATATATATTCATGTTACCGGTGGTATGCAACATTATTTTCCGTACGGGACGGCATATGTAAGCCCCGCTCTCAAAATAACAGCATCTGCCTCTGTGTCTGCGAGCATTTGACTGTGATGGTGGGGAGACCACTACCCGTGAGCGAGAGAGAGAGCGGGACGGTCAAATAGCTGTAATCCTGTGGGCTGTGTGAGAAGATAGACTCAGGCTCTGCATGACCTGTTGCTGCTAAACAGGCAGCGCTGTGGGCAACAGTTGGCCTGTGGACTGTTGTTTGACCACTAATGACGTTACGTATTATAACACAATATAGCACAAGCACATAGCAAGCCTCTGTAACGTTACTTAAGTGAAATAAACAATTCAATTAGCCGTTAGCGCACCCTGCTAGCCTGCCTGACAATATGAGGCGTCAGATATCTAACACCATCACACAAATTAGTCAACGTGAGCTAAGTTAGCAAGCTGTATGTTTAATCGAAATATCAAACAGAGTAGGCTAATAACGTGACACCAATCATTTTAATACGGTTTTATCTACTTACCAACAACTCCACCACTGCTTCCTGGCTCGCTGGCGAGTGGCGACCATGACTTGCTTGTCAGAAAGACGTCGTTGGTGTAGACACTTGTCACTCAAACATGTCTGACCAATGGGGAAGCACCCGCCCCCACTGCGGTACGTTTGTGTCAAAATGATTTTAAAAAAAAACGACTTCAAAACTTTTTTCACTTCATTCAAAAAAAAAGAAAGTTCAATAAAAAAAAAACACTTCAAATGATTTTTTTTTTTTTTGCATTTAAACAGTTTTTTCTTTGATTGAAATTATTTTTTTTTTTATTGAAAATGTTTTTTTTTGATTGAAGCAACTTTTTTGGGATTGAATAATTAAGACACAAATGTCCTACCCATAACATGGTCCAAACACAAAAAAGATTACTTCAATCAAAGAAAACATTTTCAATCAAAAAAAAAGTGTTCAAGTGCAATTTTTTGAGTCTCAAATATTTTTTTGCATTCAAAAACATTTTTTCTATGATTGAAAAGGTTTATTTTTTGATTGAAGTGATTTTTTTATTGAAAATATGTTTTGTTTGTTTGAAGCAACTTCTTTTTTGATTGAATTATAAAGACACAAATGTCCTACCCATAATATGGCCCAAACACAAAACAACAATACTTCAATCAAAAAAGTTGCTTCAAACAAAAAAACCTTCACTTCTATCAAAAAAAACATTTTCAAGCAAAAAAAAATAGTGTTCAAATGCATTTTTTTGAGTCTCAAATATATTTTTGCATTCAAACACTTTTTTTCTTTGATTGAAACGGTTTTTTTTGATTGAAAATATATTTTTTGATTGAAGCAACCTTTTTTTTGATTGAATAATAAAGACACAAATCTACCTCCATAGAAGAACTGAGTGAAGTGAAGGAGGAGAGTGAAGAACTGAATGAAGTGAAGAAGGAGAGAGAAGAACTGAGTGAAGTGAAGGAGGAGTAGGGGTGGGAGATATTGACAAAAATGGATATCTCGATATTTTTTTCCAATATCTCGATATCGATATTCAGACGATATTTTTGCCATCCTTCAAAGAAATGTGTGCAAACTGGCAAAGAAGGTCCAATTGGTCTTTTGACTTGCTGCATTTGACCTATGTAGGCTATAGAAGAAACAATAAAGGAGCTAACTAAACAGAATCTGAGGAAGCCCCTATCTTTTTCCACTTACAAAAAAAAAAAAAAACGGAATAGGCACCTTTTGCAACAGTGATTATTAAATCAAACAACAATATTGTTGATGATAAATTCAAAGTAAAAAAAAATATTTTCAAAACGCTATAAATCCATCCATTTTTTCCCCAAAACGCTATAAATCCATCCACCCCCCCCCCCCCCCCCCCAAATAAAAATTGATGGTTTGTCTATTAAAAAAAATCCTTTTGTCTTTTATTTTTCGTGTTTGCATTTGAGGAAAAAACAATATTACATGTCAGTTCTCCATTATGGACGCGAGTGCTCTGAAAGCGGCAAAAAGACTAAAGACTTTCAAACTTTCACAGAGACCTCAAAAAAAGCCAGAACAAAAGCCAAAACAACCAAACAAAAACCAAAACAAAAAGCACAAAGCCTTTAAGACGAATTTCATTTTGTATTAATTGTATCTTAATTTTAATAATTTTTTCATTAACCAATTTCCTGGATTAATACATTAAAATTAAATATAAATATAGGCTAGCAATCACAACATAAGGCGCCGTGCTTGAACTGGAGATTATATAATCATGAACCGAACCGTAGCCTACTCGCCTCACAGGCCTAAAAAATGTGAAATATATTTACAGAAAGCTGGTTCTAAACAAAACCATCCAAAACAAAATAAAACTATGTAGCCTAATAAATGTGCATTTCTCCGTTGCGTTCACAGCCTACTGCGAAGATCGCGAGTCATAGCCTATCGTCAACTTCATCTTTGCAGCCGACACAGAAATTAATAAACAATTAAAATGTCTTATTGCAATATTTTACATATTCATAATCATTACTTTTGGTGGATCTTTGAGGCAGCTTTTTAGGTTTATGGCGTTTTGGAAAAGAGCTCTTCACGTTTCACCAAGGCACAGCGGCCCTTCAGCACATAAGAACAAAAGAAGAGAAAAAGCACGGACTTACTAATTACGAAACTTTGATGTGGTTGAACAGGTGAAACAGTCACAAATTCCTCTGCAACTCAAACCTTCTCAGTACGAGTTATGAAGGAAGAGAACAGCATTAGGCTACAGTTTTCAGCGCGTCCTCCTCTGATTGCTGTGTTCTGACTGAAAAAGTGCGTGCAGGAGCACATGCGCAACCGGTTTGTAAAATGTCTTTTTGTAAAATGACATATGATAAAATAAAAATAAATCATATATCATTTTAAAAACGGTTTTGCGCATGTGCTTCTGCGCGCACTATTTCGAATTTACGTATGAGTTTTTGACGACACGGGACGGGACCATGGGCTGGGCCACTCGGAGGTTGCTTCCGCAAATAGTACTGCCCTACTGTACATTATTAAAAATCGCTACATATAATTGTTTAGAAGGTTATTGTGTGCGTTATTTGTTTTCTCTTTAACTTCTTTCAGCTCGTTTCATGTTTGGGGGGTCGGATTGTACAAATTATGAAATATTCGATATCCCAATTTTGCATATCGTCCAGACAACAATTTGGATATTATCGTCTAAACGATATATCGCCCACCTCTAAGGAGGAGAGAGAAGAACTGAGTGAAGTGAAGGAGGAGAGTGAAGAACTGAGTGAAGTGAAGGAGGAGAGTGAAGAAATGAGCGAAGTGAAGGAGGAGAGTGAAGAACTGAGTGAAGTGAAGGAGGAGAGTGAAGAACTGAGCGAAGTGAAGGAGGAGAGTGAAGAACTGAGTGAAGTGGAGGAGGAACATCATGTCAAACCTGGAGAAAAACCTTTGAGTCGCTCAAAGACTAAAAAGACATTTTCAAAGAAAAGAAGAGCCAAGAAATCTTTCACCTGCACTCAGTGTGGAAAGAGTTTCCCAAGCAAACATAAACTTGAGTGTCACATGAGAGTTCATACTGGAGAGAAGCTGTTCACATGTGATCAATGTGAACAGAGATTCTCGAACAAACAACGTCTCGATCATCACTTGAGAGTTCACACCGGAGTGAAGGCATACGCATGCCATCAATGTGGGAAGAGTTTCACACAACAATCAAACCTTAAAGAACACATTAGGATCCACACCGGAGAGAAGCCGTACACATGCAATCAATGTGGGAAGAGTTTCACACAACTATCAAACCTTAAAGAACACATGAGGATCCACACCGGAGAGAAGCCGTTCACATGCACTCAGTGCGGGAAGAGTTTCATAAACAAACAATGTCTTAAGCTTCACATGAGAGTTCACACTGGAGAGAAGCCATTCTCGTGTGATCAGTGTGAAAAGAGATTTTCAAACAAACAAAATCTTAAGATTCACATGAGGATCCACACCGGAGAGAAGCCGTTCTCATGTGATCAGTGTGGCAAAACATTTATCTGTCCATCAGCCCTGAAGAGACACCTGACAGTTCATTTAAATGAGAAACCACATTCTTGTTCTGTGTGTGGAAAGAGTTTTTCACAGGTGCCATATTTACAAAAACATCAGAAAATACACACTGGTGTGAGAGAGCACGTGTGCTTTGAGTGTGAGAAGACTTTTACTACAGCAAACCATTTAAAACGGCACCAGATTATTCACACTGGAGAAAAACCTAACAAGTGTTCACACTGTGACAAGAGATTCAGTCAGTTAACAAGTCTGAAAACACATGAGAGGATCCACACTGGAGAAAAACCTTACAAGTGTTCACACTGTGACAAGAGATTCAGTCAGTTAACAAGTCTGAAAACACATGAGAGGATCCACACTGGAGAAAAACCTTACAAGTGTTCACACTGTGACAAGAGATTCAGTCTGTCATCAAATCTGAAAACACATGAGAAGATCCACAGCAGAGAGAAGTTGCACACGTGTGATCAGTGTGGAAAGAGTTTCTCTTTTAAATGTCACCTGAAGCAACACATGAAGATCCATGTGTAACGTGTGTAACCATCCAACACCGTCTGAGATCACGGTAAGTAGTTCATTTTTATGTGCTGAGAAACAATCCTGTGTAATTTAGTTTCCCAACAGTCACGATGAGCGAGAGCACATTTTGTTGGTTGATTGGTATCTACTAACTCATGTTTACACCAACACGAAAGTTCAGTCTGATTTTCACATGCAATTTGTCTGTTCAGACCAATGCAAAAAATAGCAGTAGATGCAAATTCACTCTCTCACTGTAGGTGGCGCTCCTGGAAAAGCAGAAATAAAGCACTATACGAAGCAGCGCAGCACAACTTTGTTTCTGACATTGACTTATGGAGAAGAATGTCAAACAGTGTTTGAGTACGGGCTGTACTCAATTTGTACAGTTGAAGCAGTTCTGTTCAAAGACCTCATATGTCAACCCTGGTGAAAAAAAAGTATACTTTATTATATTTGAAATATATTCCCTTTTTCAATAGTACATTGCAAATATATTTAAAAAAAATATACTATCCTTAAATATATTAAAAGTATATTAGCATCATGCTTTTTATCTATTTTTATAATACAACTTTTAACACACTTTAAAATAATATACTTTAGTATATTTTCTAAAAAATATATTTAAAAGCAAGCATACTTTTAACATATTTCTAACAAGTGCACTATAAGTACATTGGTAATAAATATATGCTTAATTACACTTTTAAGAAATATGCTAAAAACAAGCATACTTTTAATATATTTCTAACAAGTGCACTATAAGTACATTGGTAATAAATATATGCTTAATTACACTTTTAAGAAATATGCTAAAAACAAGCATACTTTTAATATATTTCTAACTAGTGCACTATAAGTACATTGGTAATAAATATATGCTTAATTACATTTTTAAGAAATATGCTAAAATCAAGCATACTTTCAATATATTTCTAACAAGTGCACTATAAGTACATTGGTAATAAATATATGCTTAATTACACTTTTAAGAAATATGCTTAAAACAAGCATACTTTTAATATATTTCTAACTAGTGCACTATAAGTACATTGGTAATAAATATATGCTTAATTAAATTTTTAAGAAATATGCTAAAAACAAGCATACTTTCAATATATTTCTAACAAGTGCACTATAAGTACATTGATAATAAATGTATGCTTAATTACACTTTTAAGAAATATGCTAAAAACAAACACACTTTTAACATATTTCTAAAAAGTACACTACAAGTCCTTTTAAGTTTTTGTGTATTTAAAGAAAACATACTTATGTTGATCTACTTAAAATAGATTTGAGTATGCAGTGTACAAATGGCTACTTTTGTAATTGTGATTTAAGTATTTTTAATTTAAGTTTATACAATGTTAAAGATAGGCACAATGTACAATAAACACAAATCCATTACAAATTTTACATCAACATCACACCATTGGAACACACAAGAAAATGTGTTTTCTACTGTTCAGAAAGTGGCAGCTACAGGATTGTGATGTCACAAGTGGCCGTTTAACATGCAGCCAAGTAAACACTGGCTATATTGCATGGCCAAAAATGGAAGTTCACTCACTAGGGTAGGTAATCCTGTTCAGAAACACTTCTTTTTATACTGGGTGAAATGGTCCTTCCAGCCTGAGAGAAGTCAATACATTATGTGTTCAGAAAAAGGAATGAAAAAAATCAGACCTCTGTAGCAGCTGCAGGACAGTAAAAACTCTGACCAATCACTGCCATTCGGTGCGAATCTAAAGAACCAATCAGATGCCTTCATGTCTCGTGCCCGAGCCCCACTGCGTGCGCTGCCCTGCGTGCACTGCACTCATCATGTCACCGTTCCCGGAAATATTCAGCTCACTACACCGAGTAAGCAGGAGTTTGCGGCACAATGGAAGAGAAAATGCAGCAAAATCTACCAATGCCAGCTTTGCTGGTAACTGCTCGCCCTGATAAAAAGCCTAAAAAAAGAAAATCGGAGGCAGAAAAGGCTGCAACGAAACAGGCACTGGATAAAGCCAGAGGACAAACTCGCGTCAACATTGCAGCATTTGAATGGTGGAGACAACTGAGGGAGCTGAAGTGATGAAAAGCGATGCCGAGGTTGCGTTCTTTCTGCTGAACAGGTAATGATTTGTTTTGCTTCGGGGGGATTTGTTATTTCCATGATATGTTACGTTAGGCAACGTAGCTACTTTTGTAGCTAGTATTAGCCCAATGCTAACATTAGCTTCTCTGTCGGTGTAAGCCAGTTGCGTTACAGGTCTGCTTATCTGACTTTTAGGACATGACATTTTGAACATATTGCACAGCCATAGTCGCAAGTGTCTGCATTATAATTGTGATAAAATGACGTTAATATTGCTTATAAACGGGACAACTGTGGTGATGTGGCATATGTGTTTTGTTAGCTACGAGAAGAAATGTTTGTTACTGTGTGAAATGGAAACAAAGTTTTGTTGTCATTCTTTGTGTGTCTTTGAGATGCATTAATTATTGTCAGATGTGTAATTGTGATATTCTTCCTAAAGGTAAATCATTGCCAAAGGAGTAGATCACCACAGCAGACGACGCCTCATGCAAAGCCTGACCTGTCAGCCATCCCTGGACACTCCTTTTCTTATATATATTTATTTATTATTTATTATATGTAAATACAGATTGTTTATGACAATCAAAAGCAGCGAAAGTACAGATACTTGTGTAAAAAAAGTATTTCTCTTAGGTCTCTCTTGTTCGTTTTAAAAAATAAATTAAAAAAAGTGTTATACCACATTCATTGTCATTATTCATTTAGCATGTAAGGAGGTAAGAAAAGTAATAGCTTGTTTATGCTGAAATGGTAAAGGAAAGGCATTTATCGTTTCAAAATATTTATTCCAACATGACAAAAATACTCTGCTTTCCTGTGACCTGCAGCTGACTCCGACTGTGGATGCGCGTTCATGTTTGTGGGGGCGTAGCTTTGGACGGAGTACTGACGGGAGGGGGTGGAGCTTAGAAGAGGTGCCGCTTTCAAATCTTGCTAGCTCTCCAACATTACCTACTATAGCTTTAAAGTATATTGTACAAAGTATAGCTAAGTAATATTTGTTTATTAATGTGCATTTGTTATTGAAGACAAAGTGTGCTATTTGTAGTATTTGGATTAAGCCAAAGGTATTACGGAGAATATCATTTTTACTCAAAAATAATAGACTTGTATATTGCTCGTAATGATTTTGTAATGTACTTGTAACACAGATAAAGTACACTTTATTATCACTTAGTATGTAAATAGTCCCTACACAGGCATATACTTAAAGTATACTAAGTATACTTGAAGTTGTTCCAATTTAGCACACAAAAGTACACTAAATAGACTTAAAGTTATGCTTTACTACAATTTAAATACAACTAAAATATACTTAGTACAAAATTAGTTGTTTCAAAATTGCACACTTAAAGTTAACTAATCCTTAACACACTTGAAGTATACTTATAATTAGTGTGGCTGCAAGTATACTTAGTATATATTTTTAATATATTTACGGTATATTTCTTGTATGTTTCGAAGACACTTGTAATTAATTTGTAATGTACTTGTAACACAAATAAAGTACACTTTAATACACTAATCAAGTATGTAACTAGTCCCTACACAGGCATATACTTAAAATATACTAAATATACTTAAAGTTGTTCCAATTTAGTACACAAAAGTACACTAAATACATTTAAAGTTATGCTTTACTACAACTTAATTACTTCTAAAATATACTTAGTACAAAATTAGTTGTTTCAAAATAGCACACTTTAAGTTAACTAATCATTAACACACTTGAAGTATACTAATAATTAGTCTGGCTTCAAGTATACTTAACATATTTTTTTTTCACCAGGGAATACAGGTGTCCCGCAGGGCTCAGTACTGGGTACTCTCTTATTTATCATTTATCTCTTACCCCTTGGTAATATTTTTAGGAAGTTTGGCATTCAATTCCACCTATATGCTGACGACACCCAACTTTATCTGTCCTCTAAACCTTCTGCTAATTTTCCTCCATCTGTCCTCTCAGATTGCTTGGCAGAGATTAAAGAATGGTTTACTTCAAATTTTCTTAAACTTAACACCAGTAAAACAGAAATTCTTCTAGTTGGCTTAAAAAACAATTTGTCGAAATCTACATGTTCATCTGTGAAAATTGACAATTTACCAGTCTCTTTATCTAAACAAGTTAAAAGTCTGGGGGTCATTTTGGACAGTACTCTCTCATTTGAAGCACATATAAACAGTGTCATTCGCTCTGCTTATTTTCATATACGCAATATCAATCGGCTTCGTCCGGCACTCTCAGTGAAGAGCACGGCAATTCTAGTCCATGCTCTAGTTACGTCCCGTATCGATTTTTGTAACAGTCTTTTTTATGGATTGCCTTCAAAGGTACTCAACAAACTCCAACTAGTACAGAACTCGGCTGCACGAATCATCAGCAGAACTCCCCTAGCTGAGCACATTACTCCCGTATTACAACACTTGCACTGGCTCCCGGTAAAATATCGTACTAATTTTAAAATTCTTCTTACTTACAAAGCACTCAATAACCTTGCCCCGTCATACTTATTAGACCTTCTTCATATTTATACTCCCTCTCGAACTTTAAGATCGTCTTCTTCACTTACACTTGTTCTCCCTAGAACTCGCACTACTTCTATGGGGTCCCGAAGCTTTCAGTCATGCAGCTCCTTATTTATGGAACCAGCTGCCACAGGATGTGCGAAACAGTGAAAGTCTTCATGTTTTTAAATCTCGCCTTAAGACCTATCTTTTCCGGCAGGCTTTTATGTGATTATTTTTATATCGTAATACTGGTATCCATGGTTGTAATAATGAGTATTTGATTATTGTTGATTGTTTTATTGTGTTTGTAAGGTGTCCTTGAGTGTCATGTAAGGCGCCTATAAATAAAATGTATTATTATTATTATTATTATTATTATTATTATTATTAGTGTTTTCATGTTTTCAAACAGCCGTTCAGAATTTTGTTTTTGCTATGGGGATTATTAAGATACACAGATGAGATGCTTCAAGATTATTTCTGTTAAGTATATTTTGGTTTTTATGTGTACACAAGGGTCCGCATACAGTGCATGTGATACAAAATCAAACCGTATAGAACGTGCGCCACCTGATTTAACGTTGCCACGCAGGTCGCACATTGAATTGCATTGTTTTGCAGTATTCAGTTGTTCCACAAGGTGGCAGCACTGGCCTGGGCTGTTTATTCCCGGTATAAAACCAAGGAGGTAATCCAGCATCCGGAAAGCGTACCTTCTATATTATAACTTTACATCTGAAGCATTTAAAGACTACATTTGTCCATTATTTATTTCTAAAGAAACACGACAATGTATAAAAGGCTCCATTACCTTGTATCTTACGCTATGGCCCCCCGGAAGCCATTTTTGTAAAAGTAGGCTAATGATTGCGTCATAACCACGCGACTCTCTGTCGCACACTAGAGAAATTACCATATAGACAGGAGGAGAAGCTCGCAGGCAATCAGGGGGACGTGGAGGCAAAATAATTAATCAGAATACTTACCAAAAGTGGTAACAGGTAACATGGACAGCTCCTACTCACACTCGCCGTCTCTGCAAGATTCGGAGGGAATGATTCAGATTTCTCTCGGCACAGCTACTAGAAGACTTAAAACTGTCAGACAGGTTGCTCACGTCACATCTACGTCATCAAGCTCAGTTTGAGTGTGTGCAGTACGCTTGGCCATCTGGAAGTGAATGCTTCTAATGGACTTCACTTTTCTCCGTTGAAGTCTATGGGGTCGCTGTGTCCATTTCTTTTACTGTCTATGTATAAAACCAAACTAAAGGCACGGAACAACAACAGATGCCTGCATTGACAAGCGAGGGGGTCAAGAGATAGGTGTGACTTTAGTTTAAAAGATTACAAAACATTTTTTCACTTTATTTTGATGATCCCTTTAACACATTCTGTTGACTATAACATTGCACCTTCCTGTCTTACTAACTCTCATTAGATTGTTAGTAGAGTATTGGTAGAGTCAGGAAAATGTCTAGAACGTCACTTTAAACTGCATGAGTAAGCCATGATTAGCTGGTTGTTTGCATAAAGTAATCCGTAGAAACTCAATTGATTTCATTTGTCTTTTAGACCTGATGGATGTGATTAAGAAAGAACAATCTGTCTCCTGCCCTAAATCAAGGCTGAAGATTCACATGAGGATCCACAGCAGAGCAAAACCTTACACGTGTGATCAATGCAGGAGCTGAAGACCTTTAAGAGAGACATGAATCTAATATTAATTTTTAACTCATTCTTAATTGTTTTTCTTTAGAAAATCTAGTTTCTCTTCCACTCCTATTCTTCCATGCAAACGCAGTATATACTTTCATGTATCATTTAAACTGGACACTTCTCTGAGATGCTTTGCTCGTCAGCAAAGCATCATGCAAAATGGGAGAGGAATTTAATGTTAATAAAATTCCCAGTTATTCATTTTATGTGTCAGAATGTGTGTTTCTTGTTTTTAATTTCACCACTGTAAGTTTAACCACCGTGCGCCTCTTCCCTTGATGTGCTGGATCTGTGAAACGTGAGTCTGAGGGGATAGAGAAGGGGAGGTGGAAGCAAATGCATAGACAGAGACTTGTGCTTCCATTGGTAAAAGAATTAGCCAGTCACCATTGAGTATTTCACTTTCAGCAATTAAGGTGTATTGAAAAAAGTAACATGGCAGAGGAGGCTAGTCTCCCTTGGTAAATCAAACAGTCATTGACGAGACGTAAATTACATGATATTAGTTTGAATTTCTACCCCTGATGTAACCATGGAGAGTAGAGATATTTAATATTTGATCGCAAACAAATTTACCAAACAACCATTGAAACAACAATTAAGAATGAAGGAAGACCCCATGCCTAAGTTGGATAAAGGCTAGAACGACTGAACGTTGTCTTTCAACACAGACATTTAAAAGGACAGAAGGATTTTTGCTTCAAGTTATAGGCTAGGACTAGGTCAGTGAACTTATATTTATATTGTCTTGATGTCTTGATTTTTTTATAAATATTTTGTCAATAAGTGACCAAAAAAGCATTTTAAAGCTGTTAAAAAATCAGACCGCTAAAATGTTGTGTGCCTCCTCGATTTTAAAACCTACCAGTCACCACTGCTTAATGTTTGTATTTGCTTCAACTAATCATTGATTAAAATCAAGCATCGTGTTAGTTCAGGCAGGCCACGTCAGCCAAGTTCGCATCAGCTGATAGCCAGCTGTTCATGACGTTTTCCAATCCAGTGTCGACATCTATCACAGCGCCACATATAAACTCCCATAGCATTGCTGCTCGCATTAAACTATTGTGTCACCGGGTGACGAAGGCGGAACTAAAAAAATCAGCGCGTGATTCCCTTGGGGAGCACTTCCGGGGCGACACCAAGCCGGTTCCCGTTCGCTATCATGGCCGACCAGAAAGGTAAACAGGGGAAATTAGCGGCAGCTGCATCGAATCGGAGTTGATTATGGTGGTGATTAGGACGTGCAATTCCAGAGGGGATATAAAAGCAGAGATTTGAGAATCTAAAAGAGTTCGGGGAAGAAATAGGACGCGAAGGACAAGGCAGAAGAGGTTGGAGTTAGTGCAAATATCTGAGCTGGCTGGGAAGAAGATTGTCATTGTGAGTGTGAAGACCATTATCTGGAAAGAAGTTAAGTACATGATTCCTAATTGCTACAGAAGTACCGCGTCTGTGTTCATGGAGGCATTGTGATATACTGGAGGGCTCGTATCTGTTTGCTGCTTCTCTCTTTTGTGTGTTTGAAGTTGGTGATTTAAAGGCACGTTCATTTTCTCATATAAGTTTCATGCAGTCAGAATAACGTCACACCCCCCCTCCTGTCTGAATACGAGCTGCTGATTGAGTGACCCAGGCTGAATGGAGTGAAGGCTTAAATCTGCCGTGAGGTATTTGTAGAATTGCAGTGCTTACGAATTGAAGTGTTCACGTGTGGAATTGTGGAGTGATTAATGCATGCACAAGTGTGAGGAAGTTTGGCATACCCTGCCGCTCCAAATCCTTCCTGGGAACATCCAGCCCTCTGGGCGTGGGGAGCGTTCTAAAATTTGACTGTGTGTATAGATGTGTGCAGGTGCCCATTCACCCCCATCCTGGAGAAACAGAGAAGACTAGTCACTCATGCCGCCTTGAGTTTCTCGACCTCAAAGACCGCTACCTCCTGAGCTCCCTGGTTGTTCTGAAGACCCCGTACCTCAGGTATTTCGAACTCCATTGATGTATCAAAGAAACAGAGAAAACCAGTCACTCATGCCGCCTTGAGATACCCGACCTCAAAGACTGCTACCTCCTGAGCTCCCTGGTTGTTCTGAAGACCCTGTACCTCAGGTATTTCAAGCTCTATTGCTGTATAGAAGAAACAGAGAAAACCAGTCACTCACGCCGCCTTGAGTTACCCGACCTCAAAGACTGCTACCTCCTGAGCTCCGTGGTTGTTCTGAAGACCCTGTACCTCAGGTATTTCGAGCTCTATTGCTGTATCGAAGAAACAGAGAAAACCAGTCACTCACGCTGCCTTGAGTTACCCGACCTCAAAGATCGCTGCCTCCTGAGGTCCCTGGTTGTTCTGAAGACCCCGTACCTCAGGTATTTCGAGCGAAGAAATGGAGCCAGCCAGCATTACCGTTGCTCTGAGTTACTCACCTGAAGATCCTCGTAGTTCGAGCATCCTGAACTCCACCGCTTTCCTGAAGAAACAGAGCAAGCCAGCTCCTCCCGCTGTTCTGGGGTACTCAACTGAAGAGTCCTTGTATCCTGAGTATTCCGAGCTCCACTGCTGTCCTGAAGAAACAGAGCAAGCTAGCTCCTCCCGCTGCTCTGGGTTGCTCACCTGAAGATCCTTTTAGTCCGAGTATTCTGAGCTCCACTGCCGTCCTGAGGAAACAGAGAAAGTCAGACATTCACGCTGCTCTGAGTTATCGACTTGAAGACCCTCATATTCAGAGTATTCTGCATTTTACCGCTGTCCTGAAGAAACAGAGAAAACCAGTCGTTCACGCTGTTCTGAGTTACTCACCTGAAGAATCCTTGTAGTCCGAGTATTCAGAGCTCCACCACTGTCTTGAAGAAACAGAGCAAGCCAGCTCCTCCCGCTGCTCTGGGTTACTCGTCTGAAGATCCTTGGGTGCCGAGCATCCTGAGCTCCCTGGTCGCTCTAAAGAAGAGAAAGAGCTTCAGTTCTTCATGCGGATGCTATTTTAAGTATGTTTTTATATCCAATAAAGTCAACTGATTTATCGTATCTCGTGTCCTGCCTTGTGGTGTTCCCTTGGTGTAGCTCCTCAGAGTGGTAGTTGGTACGGGTGGTGGGCTACTGGGCTCTATCCCCACCCCGGCCACTTTTGTCACGCCCGAGCTACCACACCACCTTGAGGAGCTACCCCATACCCAAGTGGAGGCGGACACCAAGAATTCAGAGGTTTAACACGTTTATTTATTTATTTAAAATGAATGTCTTTAAAAATGGTGCAAGCTTTAACAGGCTCTCGCTGGACTCAGGCAGGGAATGGAGGTGCATATACTTCACAGCTTTAGCAGGCTCTTCACTAGACTCAGACAAAGAATGGAGGGTACGTATCACTCACAGCTGTAGCAGGCTCTTCACTGGACTCAGACAGAGAGTGGAGGATACATATGACTCACAGCTTTAGCAGGCTCTTCACTGGACTCAGACAGAGAATGGAGGTTACGTATAACTCACAGCTTTAGCAGGCTCTTCACTGGACTCAGACAGAGAGTGGAGGATACATATGACTCACAGCTTTAGCAGGCTCTTCACTGGACTCAGACAGAGAATGGAGGTTACGTATAACTGACAGCTTTAGCAGGCTCTTCACTAGCCTCAGACAGATAATGGAGGGTACGTATAACTCACAGCTTTAGCAGGCTCTTCACTAGCCTCAGACAGATAATGGAGGGTACGTATCACTCACAGCTTTAGCAGGCTCTTCACTGGACTCAGGCAGAGAATGGAGGGTACGTATAACACAACTTCAGCAGGCTCTTCACTTGACTCAGACAGAGAGTGGAGGATACATATGACTCACAGCTTTAGCAGGTTATTCACTGAACTCAGACAAAGAGAGATATGAGCATAACATGAACGTATCTCAGCACTTTCAGACAGAGAGAGCAATAAACATAATTCACAGCTTCCGCGTTCTCTTCTTCAGCGTTCTCTTCTTCGGGCTCGGACAGAGAGAGATATGAGCATAACAGGAACGCACCTCAGCAGCTCCAGCATTCTCTTCAACAGGGCTCAGACGGGGAGAGTAATGAACAGCTGTGACTGCGAGTGGACAGCAGAAACAATTCCCACACTCGTATATTCTCGTATATGCAAGATTTCACTCGTGCTCACTTCCACAATAAAACTGCAATTCAACAGACTCACGGTGCAACCAAGGCTTACAACTGCAATCCAGCCGAAGTCTTATTTCTCTCTCTCTCTCTCTCTCTCTCTCTCTCTCTCTCTCTCTCTCTCTCTTTCTCTCTCTCTATCTCTCTCTCTCTCTCTCTCTCTCTCTCTCTCTCTCTCTCTCTCTCTCTCTCTCACTCTCTCTCTTCCCCGCGGCCTCCATCTACAATAAAGTCAACTTTCGATCCGCAACATCGGCCTCGGCCTCTCCTTCTCTCTCACCGATTTCTCCCGCAGCGCCCTCCTCCACTCCAAAGTGTCCTTTTATAAGCCACCTTCCTGCTATATGTTCCAATCACCGACCGCCACCCTCTCATCGCGCACCTAATACTCATGGTCTGATGGATACACCTGATACTCATTTGATCCCTGCGTCTGAGCATAGCTCATGGGGAAACCGGAACCGGCCAGGTGTCGCACCGGAACTACTCTGGCAGGGAAACATCCCCCACGAGAAATGGTTCCGCCTGTCTCTTGTCACCCCGTGACAATTGTATGGCTGCAAGTTAATTCAACATCGGCAATGAGGAAACTGCTATTCTTAGCGCAAGTCATTATTACATTACTCACCATGTCTGATCTGGATACAGACGAAGAACAAGTTCAGCTCTTCTTAGAAAACGCCGGCGAGAATTTTGATCTGGACAATGCTCCAAGTGTGTGCAGAAGTTCGTGACTGACCAATAAAACAAGTTCTATGCTCATTATAGCTGACTGGCCTGCTGAAAAAATGCTTGCGATGCTGTACAGCCACAACATCCAGTCTCCTCTCGGAATCAGCCACAAAGAACTCTTTCAATTCTTCCTGGAAAACATCCCAGAAACGCCCGCAACTCCATCGACTCCACTCCAACACCATCCGGATCCAGGAAAGCCACTGCCAAACGAAAGCACTCCTCCATTTCCACCAACCCACCAGCTCCGAAGAGAAGGACGGAACGATCCGGTAACATCGCACCGCTCCAGTCTACAGAGGATCCTGTGCTGTCAGCCCTTCAGAACATTCAATTTTCCTTAACCAGCTTAGACGCTAGGATCAAAGTCTTGGAAAATCAGCCTTCTTTCCAATCAACTTCGTCAACGCCTGCTCCCATGGCTCCCATTGCTGCTGCAGTTGCTACTCCCTCCACATCATTCATCATGGGACCTGCTGACCTTCTACCGCGCAGATCCTTAGCCACAGCTCTCCGAGCGTCCACCACTGGAGCCCCTTTTTTTCCACAAGCCGCTGCTATCTCTTCCCAGCTGCGCGCCCAGATCCTCGCAGGTAACAATATTAAACTGGTAAAAATCCTGCTGTGCTTAGAGAGCCAAGATAAACACATAGTTGACTGTGGAGGCATATCTGTCATGTTAAAATATAATGATCAACTGCCTTTTAATTGTCTAACCATGCCCGAGTTAAACGTGGCTTTCAAAGTCTTCAGAGACATAATCTGTGAAGTCTATCCGGAGCGCAGATCAGAATTAGACACCTATTTAGCCATTATCTCTGACCTCGCCATGACTTACGGAGGAACTCTTTTCTACCAGTACCATAAATCTTTCTCGACTAAGGTGGCTATGTACATTCAACGGTTTAACCAAAGACTGGACTGGTCTGTAGTAGATTTTGTTTTAATAAGCAGACATTTTACCGGTCATTGTGCGTAGTCTCGCTCTTTGTGTGTTTTTTTTTGCGCATACTCCTCCTCTGTGCCTGAGAAGTGCTAAACCTCCGGCAGGCCGTTTACCTAAAGATGAAGCAGCAGAAAAGGTTACCCCCGTGATTCATACTCCAATGTGTTTTAACTTTAATGGAAATGTGTGTAGGTTTTCTAATTGTAAATTTATTCACGCTTGCAGTTATTGCGGAGACGGACATCCCAAGTCCGTGTGTCCTCGGAGAACGCAAAAAAAATAAAAATAAATAAATAAATAAAGCCTTCTACACCTGTCAATGTTCCTGAACTTGACAAAGCTTTGAGAAAGCATCCCAACTGCTGTTTTGTGCATTATTTGATAACTGGACTTATTCAAGTTTTTTTGGCTGGTTTAACACTTCTCCCAAAAACATATTTCTTTTGCAATAATCTTCAGTCAGCCATCAAAGAGCCTGAAGTAGTTGATAGTTTATTGGCAAAAGAGGTAAAGAAAGGTTATTTGATTGGTCCGTTCAATAGTTTCCAGTTTTTCACATTAATCCTTTAGGTGTAGCTACAAGGAAATATTTAAAAACGTTTCATAATAGTTTCTTCATCTCCTCATGACAACATTAATGTACCTAGCATTAACATTTAGTTTAAAATTTTTAAAATAACATTTAAAATTTAGTTTTATTCCTCTTCCCAGTTTTTCTTTGTTTTATGCTTCAGTAGATCATGCCATTCAGTTCATTAAATCAGCTGGTAAAGGCGCTTGGCTGGGCAAAGCTGACATCGTTGATGCTTTTAAAATCATGCCGCTTCATCCATCTCAGTGGCACCTTTTTGGAGTTCAATGGCGTACATTTTTTTTTATTCTGATAGACTTACTTTCAGCTGCCTCAGCAGTCCTCGTATTTTCGATACTTTATCGGAAGTGCTCTGTTGGATCCTTTTAAATGAATATAAGCTGCCTTTCGTGCTTCATTTGTTAGACGATTTTTTGGTCCTGGACTATGCAAAATCTAAACCCGAACGATGTATTAATATTCTGAAAGAAACCTTAATACACTAGGTATATCTCTCAGAAGAAAAAAACAGTGGGGCCTTTAAATTCAATCGAATTTCTTGGCATCATCCTAGACAGCAATCTCATGCAAGCTTCCTTACTTTTTAATAAACTTGATCGTATTAGGGAGGTTATTAAATCATTTTTAAACTGCGATTCCATCACCAAAAAATAATTACTCTCTCTGTTAGGGCATTTTAATTTTGCTTCCTAATGATATCAATACCTGGCTCTAGGCAAGCTAACATTAAGGGCGAGGCCACACGCAAATTAGGATGACCCATAGAATAGTATATATTTATTAAAGTAACAAGTTAAAGAGTACCTCAACATTAATTACACGAAATAGTGGTCTGGCCTGGCAGCATAATACAGCGGTTTTAGTTGTTTTCGCAGATCCGTATAAATGGGGATTATTTTGACAATCGTCTGAATTCAGAAATCAAAGTTATCAAGTTCTTCTAAGCTATCTGGGATGCTGAGATGATGAAACTGATCAGAAAGATTATCGAAAAGCAATCTTTAGTGGCAGAAGTGATAGGTCTAACATTTGTAACATGGAGTCGGCTTTGGAGCCTTGGCTAAATGTAATTTTCATGAGACTATAATGATCTTAGATGTCATCGCTCTGCTGCAGAATTTCAACGGCTTCAACATTTATTCTGTGTGATAATATTAGATCTAGAGTATAATTACGACAATGAGTATGTCCAGACACGGGTTGTCTAACTCCAATAGAGTTCAGAATGTATTTAAAGGCCAATCCCAATGCATCTTTTTCATTATCTATATCTGTATATTAAAATTACCAACAATTAGGGCTTGATCTGCAGCCAAGTCTCATAGAAAATCAGCAAATTCTTTGATAAAGTCTGTATGGTGCCCTGGTGGCTTGTATACAGTAGCCAGCACAAATCTCAAATGTGATTTATCATAAGCATAAATAAAAAAAAGCAAAAGCATAATATAAGCACTGTTACGACCCTAAGGGACATATGTTTGGTTTGGGGTGTGTTTTTGTTCTCTTCCTCTCTCTCAGCTCGTGTCACAGTTGCATGAGTGAGTAGCCGCAGGTGTGCCTGATCAATTGAGTGAGTGGCAGCAGGTGTGCTTAATCAACACTCAGCGTCTGGAGGATAAGAAGGCTTGATTCTCACACTGCAGGAGTCAGAACATCCGTGAGCAGACCACTGCCAACCAGTCAGAACAGCAGAACCGAGCCAGTCCAGTCAACCAGTGGGTTGAATATCTACTTGGATCTTTCGTGAGTCCAGAACCGTGTCTGGCGTTTAACCTCCTCAGTGGAGAGAGGGAACAGAGACAGTCCAGTCAATCAGTGGGTTGAAAACCGACTGTCTATTTGGATCTTTTGTGAGTCCAGAACAGTGTCTGGCTTTGAACTTTCTCAGTGGAGAGAGGTCTGTTCATTGTTGATCTTTGCTCCTTCAATTATTTAGCCTGTGTCGATTGTGGCTTTACATTGTTTGCTTGCTGTCTTCTGAGAATAGTTTTGTACTGGTTTTCTTTTGTCAATATTGTAATAAACACTCTTCTTATTTTGCACGTTAATCTAACTTCCTGTCTTCTTTTGCCCTGGTTTATTTTTAAATATTGTTGCTCCTCCCTCCCCTGGACTTACCATCTGGAGGAACGTAACAAGCACCAACACTTCAAAAAGAATTATATTTGAAACTAGACTTCTTAGTAATTCTGAAAATATTACTATAAATACAGCAACACCTCAACCTTTGCATTTCAGATGAGGTTTCGGTGCTATTGCGGTGCAAAAAGAACAAAAAGCAGTTGAAGGAGAATGAGCAGATTTTATTTATCAGAATCCATTAAAATTATTGCTAATCTTTAACCTCTTACTTAATACTACTAAACTAAAGTTACTAAATAAAATATAGGATTTAACCAGAATAATCTAAGTTATAATTGCTTAATTGCTTTTTAACATTTTCATTAATAAAAGGGAAGATTCTCAAAGTCTTTAAAGCAAGCTAAGTTGTTTATTTCTGCATTTTTAAATATATAGTAGAATGGGATAACATACTGTATAGAAAAACTTTCGTTTTCTTCTTATACCCTGAGCAAGGGATTGATAAACATGAGTGCAATATCAACACCAGAACCTAAAGACCATAAACCTGAAGGCAAATGGCTGGTGATCAAGAGAATAACTACATTAACATATTCTCCTCAGTGCATGTTTCAGCAGCAGTGCCTAGACTGTACATTACGATACTTTAATATCTCTATAAAGTTCAACACAATTCTGTCCAGTTTATAAGCTGTCAGATGAGACCAAACATGTAAGGACACATCAATAGTATGTTGTGGGAAGAAGCATGTTTGTCCTGTGAAACAAATGGCACAGATGTGTGTAAGAGAGACAACAGTCCTCAATCTGCATAATGACGATTCCCTCGCATCAGATTCACAGCATTAGCATATTGTGATGATGAGGCCATTGTCCCTCATTTAATTCACATGAATACTTTTAAAGTGACAACTGCTGTAATAGGGCAGTAAGTGGGCTAGTTATACCCATATTTCACGTCAAAAGGTCCTGTTTTCACCTCATTTATTATGCTGACGCCTTCAGATCTCCTGTAAATTGCCACTTAAAGCTCATTTCATTGTTGTCAACAGGCTGAGGTATTTATTTATTAAAGGGTTAGTTCACCCAAAAATGAAAAGTATGTCAGTAATTACTCTCCCTAATTAATGTTGTTCCAACCCCTTAAGACTTCCGTTCATCTTCGGAACACAAATTAAGATATGTTTGATTAAAGGGGTGGTTGAATATGATTTCACTTTAACTTTAGTTAGCGTGTAATGTTGCTGTTTGAGCATAAACAACATCTGCAAAGTTACAACGCTCAAAGTTCAAAGCAAAGGGAGATGTTTGCTTTTAAAGAAATTGTTTTTTAAGGACTACAACAAACGGCTGGTAGGGACTACACCACATTCCACACGGGCATGTGCGCATCTCACAACAGTTCCTATTTGAGCAATTTATAGATTATCATGACAGAATATCTTAATTGATGATAGTTAACTCCACATCAGCAACATAAATTCATCAGCTGACCATTCAGAGACGTCCTGTTGCATTCTACATGTTGTCACTTCTTTGTCTGACTCTGTTTAAACATAAAAGGCAGAACTGTTTCTGTCATTTTAGTGTGTACTCCACCATAGGCTTCTATTGTAATTGAAACTTGCCGGCCCAGAAAGTTCGTAAAGACATTGTTAAAATAGTCAAAGTGACTACAGTGGCTCAACCATAAGTTTATTGAGTGACGAGAATACTTTTTGTGCGCAAAAAAAAAAAAAAAAAAAAAAGTTGTGTATTAGCATCAGTTACTTTAGAGACAAACTGAAATAAATGCTTATGTGTGATATTAAGTATAAAAACAAACTCAGTAACTGATATATTTTATTTTTATTTTGGGCAGATCAGCTCCTCCCACTAAAATTTACTATAATTGAAGCCCCTCCCACATCAATTACATCATCAGTGAAGCTCCTCCCACTGCAATTCACCCATAAATGCTGGAATATTCCCATCAGCTACAAGTGAAGACGGGCATCAGAGCATCAGGAGGAGCTGAAATCTGCAAAGACTGAGTTTATTAAAGAGGACAGTGAGAACATGAGTGATCCAGAACCCTGCAGAATGAAACACACTGAAGATCCTGAAGAACAAAGAGGTTGGTGTTTATTCTTCATTCATTCATGATGCTGAAGAACATTCATGTTAGAAACATTCAAGCACTTCATCACTTTTAGATAATCAATTAAACTATGAAATGGGTAAAAATGTTATTGTTTGTTAGTTTTCAACAAATGGTCAGTAATGGGAGGTTTATACACTTTTATACTGTTTGTCAACATCAGGTCAAGCTAAATATTCTAGCTATGTAACATTTATTTGCAACAATGTTGTCAATATTTTTGGCATTTTTCAATATAGTTATCATTATAATTACATTAGCAATTAACAGAGACTTTAACAAATAAATTAACTTTCCAGAATGGCTGACAGGGTTGTAAGCATAACTTAAGCAAAACTTGACTCATTTTAAAAACAGAGCATTTCTTAAAATTGTGACACTCAGGAAGTGACATCATCTGGGCTCTTTCTGCTGCATGATGGGAGGACAAGAAAATAATCTCAATCCATTGTCTCTGTTTTTACACAAACTGTACAGTGTTGATCACATTCATCAACTCTGTTACCAAAGTTATTATAAGAAGAATTATCTCAATAAATATGACACTTGTATTATTTATTAGAAATACAACCTTATCAGTAACTATAAGGAAAATCATGTCAGAAGTAACAGGGTTGAGTGACACATGTAGGACACAGTTAATGCTAATAAAAATTGCTAATTTAAAACTAGTTAAAGCTGCGGTCACTCTTGACTTTCAGAATGTGAAATTTCTATGGACTCTGTAAACTTAAAAGGATAGTTCACCGATTAGCATTAAGCTTTGTATCAGTAGAAAACCTGTAGTATTTTCGAATTACCGTGCTTCCCCCCCTCATGTCCCCCTGAGACGAGATATTTATGTACTTTTGGTCTAGAAACAATCTTCCTATGATGCAAAAATCATCATTTTGTGTCATCTGAATATTTCCTGGCCAGAGGCTAAAGACTACAGCCAGTAGAAGGAGTTAGATCCGCATGTTTTCAACCCGCCCATAGAGGGTGGGATCCCACTCACAGAATCTACAGACAGTGTCAGCCATCTTTTTTAAGCTAAGCTAACAGGCTCTTGCTCTGTGGAGAAAGCTGAGTAGTAGGGGTGACCATAGGTCCTCTTTTTCCCTGACATGTCCGGCCGGGACTGCCCGAGCTCTTCCACCAAGCAGGTCTTGCTCCTCCGGCCGCCTCCCGCTTCCCCACCATCCATGCATCGGACCCGCGCACCAGACCAGACCTCGAGATCGCCCAAAATGTCAGGGTCTCGGCTCCTATTTTCCACAGTCGCCATTCACTACGCCTACATTACTACATTATTTGACACTGACACGTACGTGCCAGCTTTGCAGGTCATGCATTCTGCTTCACAATGCTAAAACGCACATCAACCGATCACTTATTTAGCGATCATGTAAACACTACGTTCAGATTCACAAAATAAAATAAATAAAAGGCATGCATGTAAACATAATGAATGGCGACCGCAGAAACTAAAAGCCGAATCCCGGATATCATGAAATCCGACGCCCGGAGCAGCCGCTGCAGCAGAGGAGCGAGACCCGTCCGGCGGTCAGGAGGAAGAGCCCGGGCAGACTCATGGAGATAAAACAGCGTCTTTTCAGTTTTGAGTCAACTAGTAACTTATTTGAATAATTTCTTCTGATACTGCCCTCTGTAACCGGTAGGCGTGGCTTGAGAGTGTCCTTGTAGGGCAGCGAAGCAAGTGCATTCTGGGAGTTGTTGTCTTTCATCCACATTTTCTGGCTTTTCTCAGTCTAGAAGGCACCAACTTCTAAAATAATTTCACATTTCTACTACATACATGACCCAATTTAGGGTGTACTCACACTAGGCACGGTTGCTATGAACCGGGCCCGAGTACGATTGTCCCCCCTCCCAACTCCCCCTCTGGCCTGCACTCACATAGGGTTTCAGCATTCGTGCCGGAGCACGCTTACGTCATTATGGTGCGACGGTTTCGGGATAAACAGGAAGAGCGGCGCTCTCACTGAACACAATGGAGTCCATCGCTCTGTTTACTTTGTGGATAATTTTGAGTCGTTTGGTCCACAGCCCTCTCACAGCCTGTTGTTAAACAGATCTATCGCCTTTGTGGCACGAACATTTTCACGTAATCGTGCTGCTCGTATGAGGAGGGTCGCAAAACCGTGACGTCATGCGTCCTGTTCAGTGCTCCAGCACGGTTAGCGCTCACACTGCATGCGAACCACGCCCAAGTCCAACTGAACCGTGCTCTGGCCCACCTCTTCCAAGAGGGCCAGGGCCGGCTAATCGAGCCGCGCCCGGGCACGGTTCGGAGCACTCACACTAGTCAAAAGAACCGCGCTTTGGTGGTCAAACGCACTCGGGCACGGTTCAAACTGGCTAGTGTGAGTACACCCTTAAATACACATTCATCGTTGTTATTCACTTGATCTTGTGTTTCTGGTGTCCCACATTCACATGCATATGAATGGAAGTCGGTGCAACAAAAGTCTAGTGTGACCGGCTCTCAGTAATTTAATTAAAAGTCTTAAGTAAATTCAATATCTAAAAGTTGGTGTGGAAATATTGAAGTATTGTATGTTTCAATTGTTTCATTGATCAAATGTAATTAATAGTTCTCACTACAGAAACGTGGGAATTTTCTATATTGTTTTAAAAAATAAAAATTTCAAGATCGGTGATGATAATATTATGTAGCAGTTGTCTTACATCATTTTTATGTCCTTTTGATGTACTGAAAATAAAAATGTAATTTTCTCTTTCATGTCAGACCTGATGGAAGAGAGCAAGGAGAGTGAAGAACTGAGTGAAGTGAAGGAGGAGAGAGAAGAACTGAGTGAAGTGAAGGAGGAGAGAGAAGAACTGAGTGAAGTGAAGGAGGAGAGAGAAGAACTGAGTGAAGTGAAGGAGGAGAGTGAAGAACTGAGTGAAGTGAAGGAGGAGAGAGAAGAACTGAGTGAAGTGAAGGAGGAGAGTGAAGAACTGTGCGAAGTGGAGGAGAAACATCATGTCAAACCTGGAGAAAAACCTTTAAGTCGCTCAAAGACTAAAAATACATTTTTAAAGAAAAGAAGAGCCAAGAAATCTTTCACCTGCACTCAGTGTGGAAAGAGTTTCACAAACAAACATAAACTTGAGTGTCACATGAGAGTTCATACTGGAGAGAAGCTGTTCACATGTGATCAATGTGAACAGAGATTCTCGAACAAACAACGTCTCGATCATCACTTGAGAGTTCACACCGGAGTGAAGCCGTACACATGCAATCAATGTGGGAAGAGTTTCACACAACTATCACACCTTAAAGAACACATGAGGATCCACACCGGAGAGAAGCCGTACACATGCAATCAATGTGGGAAGAGTTTCACACAACTATCACACCTTAAAGAACACATTAGGATCCACACCGGAGAGAAGCCGTTCACATGCACTCAGTGCGGGAAGAGTTTCATAACCAAACAATGTCTTAAGCTTCACATGAGAGTTCACACTGGAGAGAAGCCATTCTCGTGTGATCAGTGTGAAAAGAGATTCCCATACAAACAAAGTCTTACATTTCACATGAGGATCCACACTGGAGAGAAGCCGTTCTCATGTGATCAGTGCGGCAAAACATTTCCCTCTGCATCAAACCTGAAGAGACACCTGAGAGTTCATATGAAGGAGAAGCCACATTCATGTTCTGTGTGTGGAAAGAGTTTTTCACAGCTGCTATATTTACATGCACATCAGAAAATTCATAATGATGTAAGAGAGTACATGTGCTTTGAGTGTGAGAAGACTTTTGCTACAGCACGAAATTTAAAATGGCACCAGAGAATTCACACTGGAGAAAAACCTTTCAAGTGTTCACACTGTGACAAGAGATTCAGTCTGTCATCAACTCTGAAAACACATGAGAGGATCCACAGCAGAGAGAAGCCGCACACGTGTGATCAGTGTGGAAAGAGTTTCTCTTTTAAATGTTACCTGAAGCGACACATGAAGATCCATGTGTAACGTGTGTAACCATCCAACACAGTCTGAGATCACGGTAAGTAGTTCATCTTTATGTGCTGATAAATAATCCTGTGTAAGTTATTTTCCCAACAGTCACGATGAGCGAGAGCACATTTTGTTGGTTGATTGGTATCTACTAACTCATGTTCACACTAACACGAAAGTTCAGTCTGATTTTCACATGCAATTTATGGGGCGCCGTTTGTAAAGCGGCTCACGCTGAAAATAACAGCAACATTTTGTCACATTTAGCTTCAAACAATGTTTAAAAAACTGGTATGAATTTTTGACGGTCACTTTTTACCACATTTACAATAATATTTGTCAACTTAGAGATATTTTAAATAGTTAAATCTAAATATTAAATGTTACACCTAAATGTTAAATGTTAAATCTAAATGCTAAATCTAAATCTAAATGTTAAATCTAAATCTAAATGTTAAATATAAATATAAATCTAAATGTTAAATCTAAATGTTAAATGTTAAATCTAAATCTAAATGTTAAATCTAAATATTAAATCTAAATCTAAATGTTAAATCTAAATGTTAAATCTAAATCTAAATGTTAAATCTAAATGTTAAATCTAAATGTTAAATCTAAATCTAAATGTTGAATCTAAATATAAATGTTAAATCTAAATGTTAAATCTAAATCTAAATCTAAATCTAAATGTTGAATCTAAATCTAAATGTTAAATCTAAATCTAAATGTTGAATCTAAATGTTTGGGTTGAAACTAAATATTTAACTAATATGCAAATTCAAAATGCCGGTAACAGGAAGTGCCAAAATAAAAGCTCGAGGTGGTCAGTATAGCATGGTTTATAGTGTCAAATAACGAATAAAAACCATCTCATCCGAGGAAATGGACTCTTGGACATAGATTATCGTGATAATAACTACCTAAAATAATAAACACGTTTGGAGAAACTGTATTTGAAGAGTTGGCTAGTGTCACTTTTATGAAAAGTGCGGGACTTATGACCTGTAGCCATAATAGCCAGCCACTAGGGGGCTCACTTTGACTGAATGTCATGTCATTACTCTCATCACGATACTCTACAGTTTCTCCAAACGTGTTTATTATTTTAGGAAGTTATTATCGTTATATTATAGTTATTATTATGAGATGGTTTTTATTCATTATTTGACACTATAAACCATGCTATAAACACACACTGACCACCTCGAGCTTTTATTTTGCCACTTCCGGCATTTTGAATTTGCATATTAGTTAAATATTTAGTTTCACCCAAAACATTTAGATTCAACATTTAGATTTAGATTCAACATTTAGATTTAGATTTATATTTAACATTTATATTTAACATTTAGATTTAGATTTAACATTTAGATTTAACATTTAGATTTAGATTTAATATTTAGATTTAACATTTAGATTTAGATTTAACATTTAACATTTAGATTTAACATTTAGATTTAGATTTAATATTTAGATTTAACATTTAGATTTAGATTTAACATTTAGATTTAACATTTAGATTTAGATTTAATATTTAGATTTAACATTTAGATTTAGATTTAACATTTAACATTTAGATTTAACATTTAGATTTAGATTTAACATTTAGATTTAGATTTAACATTTAGATTTAGATTTAACATTTAGATTTAGATTTAGCATTTAGATTTAATATTTAACATTTAGGTGTAACATTTAATATTTAGATTTAACTATTTAAAATATCTCTAAGTTGACAAATATTGTTGTAAATGTGGTAAAAAGTGACCATCAAAAATTCATACCAGTTTTTTTAACATTGTTTGAAGCTAAATGTGACAAAATGTTGCTGTTATTTTCAGCGTGAGCCGCTTTACAAACGGCGCCCCATAGCAATTTGTCTGTCCAGACCAATGCAAAAAATAGCAGTAGATGCAAATTCACTCTCTCACTGTAGGTGGCGCTCCTGGAAAAGCAGAAATAAAGCACTATACGAAGCAGCGCAGCGCAACTTTCTGTTTCTGACATTGACTTGTTATGGAGAAGAATGTCAAACAGTGTTTTCATGTTTTCAAACAGCCGTTCAGAATTTTGTATTTGCTATGGGGATTATTAAGATATACAGATGAGAGAGACGCTTCAAGATTATTTCTGTTAATCAAGTATATTTTGTTTTTTATGTGTATGCAAGGGTCCGCATACAGTGCATGTGATACAAAATAAATCAGTAAAGAACGTGCGCCACCTTATTTAACATTGCCACGCAGGTCGCACATTGAATTGCATTGTTTTGCAGTATTCAGTTGTTCCACAAGGTGGCAGCACTGGCCTGGGCTGTTTATTCCCAGTATAAAACCAAGGGGGTAATCCAGCATCCGGAAAGCGTACCTTCTATACTGTAACTTTACATCTGAGGCGTTTAAAGACTCTTTTTGTCCATTGTTTATTTCTAAAGAAACACGACAATGAATAAAAGGCTCCATTACCTTGTCTCTTACGCTATGGCCCCGTAGAAGCCGTTTTTGTAAAAGTAGGCTAACGATTGCGTCATAACCACGCGATTCTCTGTCGCACAGTAGAGAAATTACTGTATAGACAGGAGAAGAAGCTCGCGGGCAATCGGGGGGACGTGGAGGCAAAATAATTAATCAGAATATTTACCAAAAGTAGCTCATGGACAGCTCCTACTCACACTCGCCGTCTCTGCAAGATTTGGAGGGAATGATTCAGATTTCTCTCGGCACAGCTACTAGAAGACTTAAAACTGTCAGACGGGTTACTCACGTCACATCTATGTCATCAAGCTCAGTCATCTGCGCAGTACGCTTGGTCATCAGGAAGTGAGTGCTTCTAGTGGACTTCACTTTTCTCCATTGAAGTCTATGGGGTCGCTGTGTCCATTTCTTTTACTGTCTATGTATAAAACCAAACTAAAGGCACGGAACAACAACAGATGCCTGCATTGACAAGCGAGGGGGTCAAGAGATAGGTGTAACTTTACAAAACATGGTTTCACTTTATTTTGATGATCCCTTTAACACATTCTGTTGACTATAAGTAACATTGCACCTTCATGTCTTACTAACTCTCATTAGAGTGTTAGTAGAGTATTGGTAGAGTCAGGAGAATGTCTAGAACGTCACTTTAAACTCCATGAGTAAGCCATGATTAGCTGGTTGTTTTCATAAAATAGTCCATAGAAGCTCACTTGATTTAATTTGTCTTTTAGACCTGATGGATGTGATCAAGAAATAAAAATCTGTCTCCTGCCCTAAATCAAGGCTGAAGATTCACATGAGGATCCACAGCAGAGCAAAACCTTACACGTGTGATCAATGGAGGAGCTGAAGACCTTTAAGAGAGACATGAATCTAATATTAATTTTTAACTCGTTCTTCATTGTTTTTCTTTAGAACATCTAGTTTCTCTTCTACTTCTACTCTTCAATGCAATTGCAGTATATACTTTCATGTATCATTTAAGCTGGACACTTCTCTGAGATGCTTTGCTTGTCAACAAAGCATCATGCAAAATGGAAGAGGGATGATTTAATGTTAATAAAATTCCCAGTTATTCATTTTATGTGTCAGAATGTGTGTTTCTTGTCTTTAATTTCACCACTGTAAGTTTAACCACCGTGCGCCTCTTCCCTTGATGTGCTGGATCTGTGAAACGTGAGTCTGAGGGGATAGAGAAGGGGAGGTGGAAGCAAATGCATAGACAGAGACTTGTGCTTCCATTGGTAAAAGAATTAGCCAATCACCATTGTGTATTTCACTTTCAGCAATTAGGAGCATTGAGAAAAGTAACATGGCAGAGGAGGCTAGTCTCCCTTGGTATATCAACCAATCATTGACGAGACGTAAATTACATGATATTAGTTTGAACTTCTACCCCTGATGTAACTATGGAGAGTAGAGATATTTAATATTTGATTGCAAACAAATTTACTAAACAACCATTGAAACAACAATTAAAATTGAAGGAAGACCCCATGCCTAAGTTGGATAAAGGCTAGAGCTGTAAATGCAGCTGCTTTTTTTAATTTATTTTGAAATGCGCACATACTTTAATTTTGACATGCCGAAAACCGGAAGTAGCTTCGGTAAGCTCCGTAAGCAGAAACCAAGCGCACATGTAGCAGTGACACCTGTCTAGTTTCATTTTTTTTTATTCTTTATAATCTATGATTCGTGGTGTTTACCGTGTATAAGCTGAAGAATACATTTTTTGACTGAAGATTGCTTCTGGAAAAGTACTCTGCCGTTGGTTGATAAGCAGGCTAAAGTGGTCAGTATTACTTTGTATTCTTTGTTATTTATATAACGATTGCAATATTTAATGTTGTCTTTTTTGTTTACCTGAACTTTTAGTTCTACGGTGTAATAAACATCTGTTAACGGAACTGGAGTCTCGCATTCGATCAATGGGCGGCATAAGAGCAATCAGCTTCACTAAACGACTGAACGTTGTCTTTTCAACACAGACATTTAAAAGGACAGAAGGATTTTTGCTTCAAGTTATAGGCTAGGACTAGGTGAGTGAACTTATATTTATATTGTCTTGATTTTTTTATAAATATTCTGTCAATAAGTGACCAAAAAAGCATTTTAAAGCTGTTAAAATATCAGACCGCTAAAATGTTGTGTGCCTCCTCGATTTTAAAACCTACCAGTCACCACTGCTTCATGTTTGTATTTGTTTCAACTAATGATTAAAATCAAGCATCGCGTTAGTTCAGGCAGGCCACGTCAGCCAAGTTCGCATCAGCTGATAGCCAGCTGTTCATGACGTTTTCCAATCCAGTGTCGACATCTATCACAGCGGCACATATTAACTCCCATTCTTTCAGCATTTTCTCCATAGCATCACTGCTCGCATTAAACTATTGTATGGCTGCAAGTTAATTCAACATCGGCAGTGAGGAAACTGCTATTCTTAGCGCAAGTCATTATTACATTACTCACCATGTCTGATCTGGATTCAGACGAAGAACAAGTTCAGCTTTTCTTAGAAAACGCTGGTGAGAATTTTGATCCGGACAATGCTCCAAGTGTGTGCAGAAGTTTGCGACTTGCCAACAAAACAACTCCTCTGCTCATTATAGCTGACTGGCCTGCTGAAAAAATGCTTGCGACGCTGTACAGCCACAACATCCAGTCTCCTCTCGGAATCAGCCACGAAGAACTCTTTCAATTCTTCCTGGAAAACATCCCAGAAACGCCCGCAACTCCATCGACTCCAACACCATCCGGATCCAGGAAAGCCACTGCCAAACAAAAGCACTGCTCCATTTCCACCAATCCACCAGCTCCGAAGAAAAGGATGGAACGATCCGGTAACATCGCACCGCTCCAGTCTACAGAGGATCCTGTGCTGTCAGCCCTTCAGAACATTTTTCAGAAAAACTTTTTTTCCAATCAACTTCGTCCATGCCTGCTCCCATGGCTCCCGTTGCTGCTGCAGGTGCTGCTCCCTCCACATCATTCATCATGGGACCTGCTGACCTTCTACCGTGCAGATCCTTAGCCACGGCTCTCCCAGCGTCCACCACCGGAGCCCCTTTTTTTCCCATCAGCAGCTGTTATCTCTTCCCAGCTGCGCGCCCAGATCCTCGCAGGTCATGCTGTGCTCAGAGAGCCAAGCTGTGCTCAGAGTAGCTATGTATATTCAACGGTTTAGTTTTTCAATCCGTAGTAGATTTGGCTTTAATAAACAGACATTTTACCGGTCATCACGCGTTGTATTGCTCTTTTTGTGGTTCTTTTGCGCATACTCCTTCTCTGTGCCCGAGAAGTGCTAAACATCCGACAGGCCGTTTACCTAAAGATGAAGCAGCAGAAAAGGTTTCCCCGTGATTCATACTCCAATGTGTTTTAACTTTAACGAAAATGTGTGCAGGTTTTCTAATTGTAAATTTATTCACGCTTGCAGTTATTGCAGAGACGGACATCCCAAGTCCATGTGTCCTCGGAGTACGCAAAAAAATAAAATATAGCCTTCTACACCTGTCAATGTTCCTGAACTTGACAAAGCTTTGAGAAAGCATCCCAACTGCTGTTTTGTGCATTATTTGATAACTGGACTTATTCAAGGTTTTTTGGCTGGTTTAACACTTCTCCCAAAAACATATTTCTTTTGCAATAATCTTCAGTCAGCCATCAAAGAGCCTGAAATAGTTGATAGTTTATTGGCAAAAGAGGTAAAGAAAGGTTATTTGATTGGTCCGTTCAATAGTTTCCAGTTTTTCACATTAATCCTTTAGGTGTAGCTTCAAGGAAATATTTAAAAACGTTTAATAATAGTTTTGTCAGCTCCTTATGACAACATTAATGTACCTAGCATTAACAGTTTGATTCCTCTTCCCAGTTTTTCTTTGTTTTATGCTTCAGTAGATCATGCCATTCAGTTCATTAAATCAGCTGGTAAAGGCGCTTGGCTGGGCAAAGCTGACATTGTTGATGCTTTTAAAATCATGCCATAGCAGCCCTCGTATTTTCGATACTTTATCTGAAGTGCTCTTTTGGATCCTTTTAAATGAAAATAAGCTGCCTTTCGTCCTTCATTTGTTTAATTCATTTCTTGGTCGTGGACTATCCAAAATCTAAACCCTAAAGATGTATTAATATTCTGAAAGAAACCTTAATACACTAGGTATACCTCTCTCAGAAGAAAAAACAGTGGGGCCTTTAAATTCAATTGAATTTCTTGGCATCATCCTAGACAGCAATCTCATGCAAGCGTCCTTACTTTTTAATAAACTCGATCGTATTAGGGAGGTTATTCAAACATTTTTAAACCGCGATTCCATCACTAAAAATAATTACTCTCTCTGTTAGAGCATTTTAATTTTGCTTCCTAATGATATCAATACCTGGCTCTAGGCAAGCTAACATTAAGGGCGAGGCCACACGCAAATTAGGATGACCCATAGAATAGTATATATTTATTAAAGTAACAAGTTAAAGAGTACCTCAACATTAATTACACAAAATAGTGGTCTGGCCTGGCAGCATAATACAGCGGTTTTAGTTGTTTTCACAGATATTTTGACCATGGTGTTGTCTGAATTCAGAAATCAAAGTTTCTGTTGCAATATCAGGTTCTTCTAAGCTATCTGGATATGCTGAGATGATGAAACTGATCAGAAAGATTATCGAAAAGCAATCTTTAGTGGCAGAAGTGACAGGTCTAACATTTGTAACATGGAGTCGGCTTTGGAGCCTTGGCTAAATGTAATTTACATGAGACTATAATGATCTTAGATGTCATCGCTCTGCTGCAGAATTTCAACGGCTTCAACATTTATTCTGTGTGATAATATTAGATCTAGAGTATAATTACGACAATGAGTATGTCCTGACACATGTTGTCTAACTCCAATAGAGTTCAGAATGTATTTAAAGGCCAATCCCAATGCATCTTTTTCATTATCTATATCTGTATATTAAAATTACCAACAATTAGGGATTGATCTGCAGCCAGTACTAAGTCTGATAGAAAATCAGCAAATTCTTTAAAGGGGGGTGAATTGCTGTTTCATGCATACTGAGTTTTTTACACTGTTAAAGAGTTGGATTCCATTGCTAAACATGGACAAAGTTTCAAAAGTTAAGTTGTACGTTTGAAGGAGTATTTTTGTTCCAAAAATACTCCTTCCGGTTTGTCACAAGTTTCGGAGGTTTTTTTTCGAGTATGGCTCTGTCTTACATAAGAGAGGGCGGAATTTCCTTATATGGGTCCTAAGGGCACTTCTCCGCGGGCGCGCGCGCACTCGTAGACCAGAGAGAAGAGAGCAAAAGCAGTACGTTACCTCAAAGCGCTATGCTCGGCTTTTAGGGAAGTCAATGTCACCAAAGAAGTGTGTTTTTGGTTGCCAGGGCAAGACAACCCTGCACAGATTCCCAAAGAACCCAGCGTTAAGGGAACAGTGCATGGAGTTTGTTTTTCCTGAGCATAAACGGAGTTGTGAAGACTGTTTGTTCCCTGCATTTCGACGATGATTGTTTTATAAACAAAGCCCATATCGACGGATTTGCAGATCGTCTAATGCTTAAGGATCGAGCAGTCACAATGATAAAGGTTCGCTGTCGCATGCGGTGAGTAAACTGCTTCAAATGTCTCTCTGTGTTGTTGTTAGCTCGGTTAGCACTATAGCACACCGCCCACACGGCCCGCCCCCAGCCGCTCGGTTTTTTCCGGAAAGACTCGGTATAGCCTATCTTTCTATTATAAATATAATAAAACTAAAGACGTTTTGGAGATATGAAGGATGCAATACTACTCTATAGGTACTCAAGATTAACAGGAGATTGAGTGAAAATGGGCAATTCACCCCCCCTTTAATAAAGTCTGTATGGTGCCCTGGTGGCCTGTATACAGTAGCCAGCACAAATCTCAAATGTGATTTATCATAAGCATAAAAAAAAGCAAAAGCATATATAAGCACCAACACTTCAAAAAGAATTATATTTGAAACTAGACTTCTTAATAATTCTGAAAATATTACTATAAATACAGCAAAACCTCCACCTTTGCCTTTCAGACGAGGTTCATGTTTATAACCGTAATCTTGGGGGGTGAACTCATTTAAAGTAATGTAATTGTTTGGTTTTAGCCAGGTTTCTGTCAAACACAGCACATCTAGGTTATGGTCTGTAATCATATCATTAACAATAAGTGCTTTTGAAGTAAGGGATCGAATATTCAGCAACCCAAGCTTTATCATTTGTTCATCCGTATTATATATGTTTTTTATTTGTTAAACATCGATTTAATTTTTACCATTAGATGGGTTTGGAATTTTTTGTATTTCCTAATTCAGGGAACAGACACAGACTCTATATGATGATAGCTAGGTGAACGATTCTCTATGTAATGGGATTTGTCTGACCTTGGTGAGGTGAGACCGCTAGCAGACGGTCGGTTTAACCAGTTTGTCTGCTTCCTGACCTGAGGGAGGGATGAATATCATCTCTTTTCAACAGGTCAGGTCTGCCCCAAAAACTTTTCCAATTGTCTATGAATTCTATATTATTTTGCGGACACCACTTAGACAGCCAGCCATTGAGTGATGACAATCTGCTAACTATCTCTTCACTCCTGCGAACAGGAATAATAACACACCCACTGAGAATCCTGTTGAATGTGACATGGTTATTAGCGATTATATTACACGGAACGTGAAAATAGAGACACCAGCCACCATAGTCACATGTTTGCCGGGAGCCAGAGCGCCTGACATCAAAGCAAATTTAAAAGTGCTGGCTAATGCTAATCGTAAATTCTCTACGATTATTATTCATGTCGGCACTAATGATGTTTGACTCTGCCAGTCGGAGATCACTAAAATTAACGTTAAAGAGGTGTGTGAACTCGCAAGTATGATGTCAGACACTGTAATTTGCTCTGGCCCCCTTCCTGTTCTCAGGAGTGATGAGATACTTAGTAGATTGTGTTCACTCAATGGCTAGCTGTCTAAGTGGTGTCCGCTTAATAATATAGAATTCATAGACAATATGAAAAGTTTTTGTGGCAGACCTGACCTGTTGAAAAGAGATGGTATTCATCCCTCCTGGGATGGTGCTGCTCTTCTCTCTAGTAATAAGGCTCATAGTCTTAGAGCTAGGCCGTCTGCTAGCGGCCTCACGTCACCAAGGTCAGATAAATCCCATCACATAGAGCCTCTTTCACCTAGAAATCATCACATAGAGACTGTGTCTGTTCCCCGAATTAGGAAATACAAAATATTTACAATCCCATCTAAGGGTAAAATGTAATTTAATTGATACTCGTTTGTAGCAGTAAATGAAGAGATGTCTTATCGATCACAAGTTCAGTATGGCGTACCACAAGGCTTGGTACTAGGACCGCTGCTGTTCACTCTGTACATGCTACCATTAGGAGATATCATTAGGAAGCATGGCATTAGTTTTCACTGTTATGCTGACGATACTCAGCTGTATATTTCTTCACGTCCTGACGAAACTTACCAATTCACAAAATTAACGGAATGCATAGCAGATATAAAAAACTAGATGACTAGCAATTTCCTACTAGTTATTCTGAAAAAAACAGAGACTTATTGGACAAAAAACATCATCACGTAATAACCTAGAATATTGTCTACGTGATCAGTTGGAGGAACATAAATATGCCATTCGTATTAGTAGCCCTGACTATCAGATGGCCCAACACTTCCTACACATGCACAACAAGAATGATTCTTTACTAAAAATAGAGGTCCTGGAACATGTGAGACCTTTGATAGAGGTGGTGATAGGATTCGTAGACTCAACCAGCGCGAGTCATTTTGGATCCATCATATCCAGGTTTGAACGATGACATAAAATTGAAATGTTTTTTGTGACATGTTACCTATTTGGTTTTGTCTCGTATTTATTTTTTGCTCATGTTCATATTGGATTCTTACTTTTATGTATTTCTTTTTCCTCCAGATAATCTATGTTGAGGGATGTTATTGTGAGATTTTCTTTTTTTTTTTTCATTATTTCTTTGTTGGTCACCTGTTGGTTTGCTTTTGTTGATTTTCACTATCCTGTATCCTGTACTTCATTGGATTAATTGACTAATTTGGACCTTATTAGGTTAATTGATGTTTTGGTTTATGGGTGTGACTTTACTTGCTTATATTTGCTGCCATTCTCTTCTTCTGTGTGACTGTAGAGCTCTGACCCCTACCGTCTTTTGACGCGCGAATGGACACAAAGTGGTCAAGCGTTTAACTAGATGCGGCAGGCGCGAATTTGACGCGATATTCGCGTCCGGTGTGAACACACAGTTATACTTTAAATAAAATGTAATCCCGCGCTGCATATTCCCTATAGGCGTTTCACACAGTATGCGGCGGGCGCCGCATCGCCGCGCGACTACAGCTTTTCTCAAGTAGTGGAAGAATTTGTGCAGCATTTAGGACTTCCAAAATAATCCGGCGGGCCAGAAAATATTACTGGCGGGCCAGTTTTGGCCCACGGGCCGCCAGTTGTCGTTCCCTGCCTTACATCATAAGAAGAACAGTCAGAACGCCCATCCCTACAATCATCCAACAAAATATCCTGTCACTCATCGTAGCTGTTCTATAAATGTATGTGATTGTGAAGGAAAAACTTTCTTCAAACGTATGTGAAAAGAACTTTCTTTAATAAAAGTATCCCAAATCATGTAAACCACACCACTGTTACCCAATACATTGCTTCACATTTTAAAAGTTTAAAGCAGCATTGTTTTAGAATTTCTTTTGATAGTTTTTGAAAATTTAAACTTAAACACACAAAGCCCCAAAACAGTCAATACATTTCTATAGATAGGGTATAGTGGGATTAACATGATAAACAGGTTTCCAGTCAGGAGGGGGAATTTTTATCAAATTTGACATAAGCTCACCAAAACCTCTCTCTTTCTCTTTATTTTTTTTTTATTTATTTATTTATTTATTTTTTTGGCCCGCCACCACCCCCCCTCTTCGGAGGACAACTTTATTGTTTAATAAAGCAAATCATATACACAATATATTACAATACTGACAACAGATTCATATACAGTGCTTGACCATTCAACCAATTTAGTAGGACCCTGGGTACATGAGGGGTGGGGGGGGATTATAACACCACGAACAGAGTGTAACACATAACATATACTGGAGGACATGACAAGGTGATAGACAGACAACAGAGGGACAGGACAGTTGACAAACACAAAAACGTATTATTATTGATTAAGTAGAATGATCTTAAGCAAATTTTATTTGTTAATCTAAGATTTATATTAGTTGGTCATGGCTAGGGTGTTTGAAAGGGAAAAGGGTTTTGAAACGTGTTATGCATAAGTGTATGCCTATGTGTATGTATGAAGTGATGGCTGCAAGAACAAAAGTTGGTTATGTACACGGCTTGTAGTTATGTTTGTGTGGTATTAAGAAATGTCAAAAATGGTGACCAGGTGTCTTCAAAGGCTGATGTTTGCTTCCTTCTGTGTGCATTGTGTTTTTCCATTGAAATGTGTTCTGAGATTAAATTTGTCCAGTGTTTGATGTGGCAAGATTTTTTTGATTTCCAGTTTTGGAGAACTACTTTCTCTTTCTCTTTAAATGTTTTGGTTCAACATGCTTCCTTGTTGATCAATAACTGCCTTAAACTTACACCAGAAAAAATATATAATAGTAAAACATTCTCGAATTCATGGAAGGATGAAATAACAACTGGAGTCTGCATTGACTGGGATCACAAACTGGGGTCAGACTAACACTTCCTATAACATCAATGTACTCCTTACATCAGGGGTCGGCAAGTAACTTTGGCAGCGGGCCAATATTTTTTTTAGCCAGTAGATGGTGGGCCAGCCACACTATGGATACAAATTAAATACTCTTATATAGGCCTATAATCACAGAATATGATTGGTCCGTCACCGTCCGTGGATCATTAGTTCAATCGTTAAAAAATAAAAAGATGAAAAACGACTTGTTTTTCCATTATTTATTTCCTGAACTAAAATGAAAAAACGAATAATGACGGGTTTTTCTGATTTTCTGATTGTGTTTAGATCAAAAATAAAATAAAATTAAATTACTGGATTAGACTAATTTTGATTTTTAATTTTTAATTTAACACTAGGCATATATCAAGGAAATCATTTTAAACAGACCAAGTACTATTGTGGTAACAGATTACAGCCATTTTAATAAAGGTGTGAATAGCAATCATGCCTCATTCGCTTACAGTCCGGCTTTTGAACTTTATTCCTTTTTTTTAATTATTATTTATTCGGGACACACACATACACACCTAAGGTTTAAGGAGGTCTGCGTGGGACTGTTTTTTATCCCGTCCCGCTCCCACAAGGTTCTATTCAGCAACCGCTTAAAATACACTCGGTGTTCACCCCGCTTTATTTCCCGCCCTGACGGGTCCGCAAAATTTAGATCTCATTTCCATAACCTCACATTCAAATGTCTTTAACGGAAAGAAGGAGATTAAGTAGCCTATAATAATTATAAATGCTATACAACAATTGTGTTCGTGTCAAATATAAATATTAGGCTATTTTAACATTACTGTCAGCAGAGAAAAAAAATGCCACAGAAAAAAATTATGAAATATATCCTAAATACCATAAATTAAATAGGACAAAGCCTAACACTCAAATTTCTACGCAACATAAACGAAAATCATATTGCTCTACTGACAAATGAAGTAGGCTATTTTCTGCCGAACTATTTCAAACATCCTTGCAAAAAAAGAATGTTGTTGACTGACAATGGTTTCAGCACCAAACAGCTCCTCAGAGGTGTACAGGTGGTCAGAATTAAGTGCGGATACGCTGTCAAAAGATGTAGGGAGTGGGCTATTGTCAGTCAGACCGCCCGCTCCATCCAAAGTACACCAGAGTTCTGACCCCTACAGTCTTTTGACGCGCGAATGGACACAAAGTGGTCAAGCGTATAACTAGACGCGGCAGGCGCGAATTTGACGCGATATTCGCGTCCGGTGTGAACACACAGTTATACTTTAAATAAAATGTAATCCCGCGCTGCATATTCCCTATAGGCGTTTCACACAGTATGCGGCGGGCGCCGCATCGCCGCGCGACTACAGCTTTTCTCAAGTAGTGGAAGAATTTGTGCAGCATTTAGGACTTCCAAAATAATCCGGCGGGCCAGAAAATATTACTGGCGGGCCAGTTTTGGCCCGCGGGCCGCCAGTTGTCGTTCCCTGCCTTACATCATAAGAAGAATAGTCAGAACGCCCATCCCTACAATCATCCAACAAAATATCCTGTCACTCATCGTAGCTGTTAAGAAACTAATTGGTTTCTCCACTAAGTGGTTTCTCCACTGCATGGATCTTCATGTGTTTCTCCAAGTAGCATTGCTTAGTGAAAATCTTCCCACACTGATCACACGTGGGCGGCTTCCCTCCAGTGTGAATCCTCTCATGTGTTTTCAGATTTTTTGACTGACTGAATCTCTTGTCACAGTGTGAACACTTGTAAGGTTTTTCTCCAGTGTGGATCCTCTCATGCGTTTTCAGATTTCCTAACAGACTGAATCTCTTGTCACAGTGTAAACAATTGTAAGGTTTTTCTCCAGTGTGAGTTATCATGTGTCTTGTAAGTTTATAAGATTTCATGAAGCTCTTCCCGCACTGATCACATGTAAACGGCTTCTCTCCAGTGTGAACTCTCAGGTGATAATCAAGATATTGTTTGCTTAAGAATCTCTTTTCACACTGATCACATGGGTACGGCTTCTCTCCAGTGTGGATCCTCACGTGATTCTTAAAGTGTCTCAAATCCGCGAATCTCTTCCCACATTTATCGCATGCGTATGGCTTCTCTCCAGTGTGGATCATCATGTGTGCTTTAAGGTGAGATATTTGTCTGAATCTCTTCCCGCACTGATCACATTCATGCGGCTTCTCTCCAGTGTGAACTCTCATGTGAACATTAAGTGTTGGTTTGCATGAAAAACTCTTCTCACACTGATCACATGGGTACGGCTTCTCTCCAGTGTGGATTCTCAAGTGTTTCTTAAGTTTTGCTTTTTGTGTGAAGCTTGTCCCACATTGATAGCATTCATGCGGCTTCTCTCCGGTGTGGGTGCTCATGTGAACATTAAGATTTTGTTTGTGAGTGAATCTCTTCCCACACTGATCACAGGTGAATGGCTTCTCTCCAGTATGAACTCTCATGTGAGCATCAAGCTGTTGTTTGCATGAAAAACTCTTCCCACACTGATCACATGGGTACGGCTTTTCTCCAGTGTGGATCCTCATGTGTTTCTTAAGATTATGTTTTTGTGTGAAGCTTATCCCACATTGATCACATTCATGCGGCTTCTCTCCGGTGTGAGTCATCATGTGAACATTAAGACTACTTTTATGCGAGAATCTCTTTTCACACTGATCACACATGAACGGCTTCTCTCCGGTGTGGATCCTCATGTGTAATTTAAGGTATGCTGATTCTGTGAAATCCTTCCCACATTTATCACATACATACGGCTTCTCTCCAGTGTGGATTTTCATGTGTCTTTTAAGTTGATCAGGTTTTATAAATCTCTTCTCACATTGATCACATGTGAACAGTCTCTCTCCAGTATGAAGTCTCATGTGATAATTAAGAACTTGTTTGCTGGAGAATCTCTTTTCACACTGATCACACATAAAGGGCTTTTCTCCAGTGTGTATTCTCATGTGTCTCTTAAGGTGTGATGAATTTGTGAAACTCTTCCTGCACTGATCACATGAGAACGGCTTCTCTCCGGTATGAACTCTCAGGTGATGATCAAGACCTTGTTTGCTTGAGAATCTCTTTTCACACTGATCACACATAAAGGGCTTTTCTCCAGTGTGTATTCTCATGTGAAGCTTAAGGTATGATGAATAATTGAAACTCTTCCCACATTTATCGCATGTGTGCGGCTTCTCTCCAGTGTGGATCATCATGTGTTTCTTAAGATGTGCTTTTAGTGTGAAGCTTGTCCCACATTGACCACATTCATGCGACTTCTCTCCGGTGTGGGTTTTCATGTGCGCATCAAGATGTTTGTTTGTGAAACTCTTTCCACACTGAGTGCAGGTTGTAAATTTCTTGGCTCTTTTCTTTAAAAATGTCTTTTTAGTCTTTGAGCGACTCAAAGGTTTTTCTCCAGGTTTGACATGATGTTCCTCCTCCACTTCACTCAGTTCTTCACTCTCCTCGCTCTCTTCCATCAGGTCTGACATGGGAAAAAAAGAGAATTTTCGTTTTCAATAAATCAAAAGTAAAAGAGAGAAATATAAAGTGAAAGGACATAAAAGTGAGCCTTGATGTAATAAAATACTAGAATCAATTTAATCAAATACTGTAAGTATATTTCCATGAATGAGGTACATTGATCTTGTTCTGGAATTGTTTAACTAATTACAACTAGCATTTATTTTTCTTGCAGAATTAACAATAATGCTTTTGAAAATTAAATGTTTCCAATACGGCCCAAAGTATTTCTGAATTATGTGTGAATACAACAAAGGGTAAATTAAAAAAATCTCTCATGCACTCAATTTTTTTTTGCTAAAAATAAGATTTATGTATTTGAATTGCATAACACATTTCCATGCATTTGGATTACATAGTTTTAACATAAACCAATCAATAATCTGAATGTGATTAATATTTTTAGGTCATATCTAAATGAAACAGATAAGATTTATGTAATTGTATTAATAAACTGAATGTGATTTATATTTGTCAGTCGTATGTAAATGAAACAGGTAAGATTTATGTAATAGTACACAGAAAAACGCCCATGTTAAATTAACACTGCTCAGTGTTCATATGTGTGCACACTACAGAGTTAAAGCGGTGTTGAAGTTAATGAGATAATTAAGTGATGATTGAGCATTAATTATGAACACCTGCTGTTAACAAGCAGAATCACTGAAGGAAAGAGAAACACAAGAACTACAACTGACTTCAGCCACAGCCTTAGATGAAATCAACTGAAGAGAAAAGAAGACATTAAATCTGTGAAGATCTCAGCAGAGGAGGATTAAACAACTCCACAAACAGCAGTACCAGCTTCACTTATTACTAACCAGACTGACTTTATTTAATTTCCGTTTGAATGAAATCAATAGTTGTATTTTAAAGTCACCATGATGGTGGTTAGCGTTTGCTTTAGTTGGGCTCTTGACCATTGACTCTTTAATATAACATTTTCTCTGGCTGCTATAATTATGTGTTTATAAAACACGTTTGTTGCAGTAAAAAAGCCAAGAGAAAATGAGATCAAGTGATATTGGCTGTTTATTGATGAAGGTGTAATCATCATATTGTGGCCTGAATCACTTATCTTTTTCAGTGTCTAATGCTTTGATTATTGGGGTTATGTGATTTTGTTTTATTTTAGTAGCTGTGTGACCTGACAGCATTAGATCCAACAGTTAATCAAATAATATAAAGAATTTTAAAAACATTTAGTGCATTAAACTTTATCTTCTACATTATTACTTAGACATCAAGAATCAGTGTATGACTCTCAACAATGGTGACAATCAATGAAATGCTTCATACTGCAGTGCATGCTGGGTACCACCAATCAAAACTCACCCATATCTCCCAGCATGCATTGCGGCATTAATAAATTATGCATCAGGATTTTTTGTATCTTTTGTCACCATTGTTGAGATTCATATGCTGTTTCTTGATGTCTGTGTGAGTCTAAGTACTGCCATAGATGAAAGGTTTTTGTGCACTATAAAAAAAAAAGTATATTGTTTGATAAACAGCACTGTTAGATTTCATGCTGTAAAATCAAATGGCTTCTGTTATGAATAAAACAATATTAAAAAGCATTAGACACTGAACAAGATCAGGGAATGAGGCAATTACATGATGATGACTTTGTCGTCATCATCATCAATAAACAGCCAACATCACCTGATCTCTTTTTCTCTTGGCTTTTTTGCTGCAACAAACGTGTTTTATAAACACATAATTATATCAGCCAGAGAAAATGTTATATTAAAAAGTCAATGGTCAAGAACCCAACTAAAGCAAATGCTAACCACCATCATGGTGACTTTAAAATACAACTATTGATTTCATTCAAACGGAAATGAAATAAAGTCAGTCTGGTTAGTAATAAGTGAAGCTGGTAATGCTGTTTGTGGAGTTGTTTAATCCTCCTCTGCTGAGATCTTCACAGATTTAATGTCTTCTTTTCTCTTCAGTTGATTTCATCTAAGACTGTGGCTGAAGTCAGTTGTAGTTCTTGTGTTTCTCTTTCCTTCAGTGATTCTGCTTGTTAACAGCAGGTGTTCATAATTAATGCTCAATCATCACTTAATTATCTCATTAACTTCAACACCGCTTTAACTCTGTAGTGTGCACACATATGAACACTGAGCAGCGTTAATTTAACATGGGCGTTTTTCTGTGTACTATTACGTAAATCTTACCTGTTTCATTTACATATGACTGACAAATATAAATCACATTCAGTTTATTAATACAATTACATAAATCTTATCTGTTTCATTTATGTATGACTTAAAAATATGAATCACATTCAGGAGTATTGATTGGTTTATGTTAAAACTATGTAAACCAAATGCATGGGAATTTGTTATGCAATTCAAATACATAAATCTTATGTTTAGACAAAAAAAAAATTTTGAGTGTGACTTTGAGTAGCAAGCTGAAGTAATTAAGAAATCCAGATTTGCTTTTAACAGAAGGGTTTGCTGGATTATACATAAGAAGAACCAATCATTTTGAAGAAAATTATGTAATCAATGAATCATCTCACCTTTGCCATGCACCTATTGTCTAAAAACTGTATTAAAAGGCATTTTCTGGAGTCTGTCTGGTTAATGCTGTGCAAGATTAGTAGAACACAAGATATCTTACAGTGCTCATAAAGATCGGGGCATATATATTTATTTTTGGATATTTTTGATGAAATCCAATGGCTAAATTGGGGCTAAATTGACAGCCATTTAATAGGCTACTTGCACAACTACTTCCGTGTTCTACTTATTACATATCGGGAGTTTCAGGTTAGTGCATTCAGCGCACATACACGCATGAGAATGCAGATTATCACTATGTTTTATGGATGCCAATTGAATAAAACAATGAATAATGATCTCTGTATTAATTATCTTGAGGGTGCTGAAATGTTCCTATAAATATATTTTCTTTCCAGCTGTTCATTCTGAATAATAATAGGCTAAATATTAGGGCCGCAAATATTAATCGCATTTTAATTGCATATAAATTAGGGCTGTCAATCAATTAAAAATAATTGTGTTGAACATGTTATTGAAATAATGTTCAAATGTTCAAAGGGTGAGCATTGAAATAATTGTGCCAAGCAAATAATCAATACAATACAATTGAACATTATTAAATTATTAAACATTATTGAATTATACATTTAATATTAAACATAAAATTATAAACATTATTTACACTTGCTTTACAGGTTTTTAACAATACTTCAAAAAATGCTGCAATTTAAAGTTTGAGATGTTTTTCATGTTTTAGAAAGTATTTTTAGACATTTGTTTTTTCAGAATAAAACTTGTTTTACAATCTTGAGCAGGTGCTATATTTTTATTAAATGTGTTTAAGCCATTGCTGCAAGTAATTTGACAGTTAACAATATTTTAGTGTACAGTTAATCACAAATTCAGTCAGCATTGTCATTAGGGCTGCAGCTATCGATTCTTTTTGTAATCGATTAATCTAGCACTTTATCGACAAATAATGATAACAAATAATGCATAACGAAAATGATGTGGCTGTAAAATAATCAAGCATTTGGCTTTTATTTCTCAAAAAAACAAAAACAAAAAAAAAGAGGTATTTATTCCAACTCCAACATTTGGCTCCAAAACTAAGCATATTTATTGTACTTTTTACCCATTTAGTGTTTATAGCCTAAGTGCCAGTGCCAACAATTATATAACAATACAGTTAAAGGACAAGTTCGGTATTTTACACTTAAAGCCCTGTTTACAGATCGTTTCTGATGAAATAGAACGGTTGAGATAAAAATGTGGACACATGCTGCTGTCCCGAGAATTTTAGGTTTATTTCACTTCTCCCCCCCACCTACAAAATGGCAGCCTATGGGCACTGGAACAATCCTTCCTAAAACGCATTAAACTTTCGATTACAAAGACGTGAAACTCACCGAGTGGTCAGGGGTGTTCACTGATATGCTCACACAAAAATCGCTGCAAAAGTTGCTTTCCAACAGGTTTTATCGTAGTTTTTGTCCAACACCATTGACTTGAATTGGATGGGCTGTGTGCGGTACGGTATTACTTCGCCGCTTCGTCTTCTGCTTCTTCTGTGTATTCAATGAAATGCCAGTAGTTTGCTTGCAATTGGCAAAGGTGCATTATCGCCACCAACTGGGCTGGAGTGTCTATTATTCAAGCTCTCAACGGAAGAATCTACGGGTGTGAGACGTTTGGAAAAATAGGTCCATAGTTTTACAACGAATGGTAAAACACCTGTTGGAATGCATCTTTTTCAGCGATTTTTGTGTGAGCATATCAGTGAACACCCCTGACCACTCGGTGAGTTTCACGTCTTTGTAAACGAAAGTTTAATGCGTTTTATGAAGGATTGTTCGAGTGCCCATAGGCTGCCATTGTGTTGGTGGGGGGGAAAGTGAAATAAACCTAAAATTTTTGGGACAGCAGCATGTGTCCACATTTTAATCTTAACGGTTCTATTTCATCAGAAACGATCTGTAAACAGGGCTTTAAGTGTAAAATACCGAACTTGTCCTTTAAGTCAACTTTATACTGTAAAATATGTATAACATGTAAAACTATGAATACAAACTTAAATAGTAAAGGCCATTTGGCCTTAGTTTTGTCTTCTTAATACAACATTACAAAAAAAGGATTGCACCTTCTGCAAATTACCCACCGGAGAACAAAAATAAATTAAATGAATATTAAATATCAAGCCAAACAGGTACACAATGTATACAATTTATAAAAAAATAAGTGTAGCTTTAAAAAGGGGAATGTTTTATTGCAAATATGCATTTTGTTAAATAGAAAAACGAACAACATTTTGTTTCTCACTTAGGCTAGTTGAAGTATATTAGCAGGTTTTGTAGTATTATTTTTTTTGTTAATTGAAAATGTTCTATGCTCAATTACTTTGGTAGCCGATTATGTCTTCCCCAAAAGTACGAGTGGATTTGGAGAAGCAGGCTGGGGAGTTTCATTTTTTGTTGTTGTCTGTAACTATTTGGCAGACGTGACAAACAAGGTCTCGCAAAGACTGCAATACAATATTTGTTCCTCCATCACGTCCCGGTGTATACAGTGAATGCATGCTGAAATTATTGTTGCGTGGCTACATAAAAGTTTGAGCATATGTGATGCATTGCCGCAATTGGTCTGACTGGCGCGTGAGAGAGACGAGGGTGTGTGTGTGCTCTCTAAGCATTGGTTAAAAATTCAGTTCTCTTTAAATAGAAAAAAAATAAACAAAAATGAATCAGCTTGTTATTATATATTGTATATTATATATTAAGTTGATATTATAAAATTGACATGACAATTGAGCTAACAGAGACATTCTCATTCACCTTTTAATTTACAGTATGAAAAATTAACTGACATGATATTCTTCATAACATCTCCTTTTGTAAGTCTTCATGAATATGGAACAAAATACAGGCAAGTGATAAAACTGTAATACCTAATAGTGTTACAATAATAAAAACAGCTAACTCCTAAGCTTGATCAAGCTTTATTCTATGCAAAAATAAATCATCACATTACTGTAATTATATTATTATTGTTCATATTATTGCTAGTATTAGTTGTATCGCATTCTCTAATAAAGAGATTTACTGCTAACTTAGTTATTTACGTTAGCTCCAGCTGGAGAACATTCACCTCTCACCGGCTCGTCTTGTGCTTTTACATGCATGTTGTGCTCCCGTGAAAAGCAAGTACCATCTAGCATGTATTGCACACGACTGCATTCTTGGTTTGAGGTTTTGTGAAACTTTCACACACTGCTAGTTTGGATTCGTTTGCACTCCGTCATAATTCGCGCTGTGTTTTCTTCTACCGCAATAGCATTTGTAACGGCTGCATTACACTCTAGCGCTACAGCGCCGTAGCGGTCAAATCGCGATATTGCAGGCCCTTACATTAGGCCACGTGGGATCAAACGACTACTCGACAACAAGATATTTTGTCGACAATGTCGACTTATCGTTTCAGCCCTAGTGTGTGTGAAGGGGTTCTTTTTTAGGCTATACTCTCTTGCAGTTGAACGTGAATACATTTACTACTTTAAAACATCAAAGCTAAACATCATATCTAGTCAAACCGCATCACGACATCACTACAAATACAGTATGGGATTAAAATCAGCGAAAATCAATGTATAGGCTTCGACACGGACAGAAATATTGGCGCTGGGTTAAAAAAAATGCAGGGGACAGAATCGTTACCTTGTTTCAGCGACGCTGAAAGGAAGCGATACCAAACTTTAGACATTCTCTGCCGTTTATGGACATCTTTACTCTCCGCCATCGCGCCAACTAAATTCAAAATGTATCACGCGCTATTGTGCTTCCTGAACACTGAACAACGGTCCGTGTGAAATCAGATCCCTGCGCGTATAGTGCGCGTCATAGGAATCTAACGAGGCTTCGAGGCAGAGTTTTTGCCTCAAGGAATTTTTGTAATCGAGTAACTCGATGAATCGTTGCAGCCCTAATTGTCATGACTCATGTTCCAACTGCAAACTAGGTTGTAATTGAATGTACAATTGTATTATCCCATGATGAAAGGTAAGACGGTGAAACAACGTCACGATATCAACGTTGATTCAATTTGCAAAACCGAAGCATAATTCAACATTGGTTCAACGTCGACATACAATCTTTATTCACCCATATTGAAAGAAGAGACGGTGAAACAACGTCACGAAATCAACAATGAAACAACGTCACGATTTCAACGTTGATTCGTTTTGCAATTTGCACAATCGAAAAATTATCCAACATTGATTCGACCTTGGTCCCTTACGTTCACCGGTGAAACAACGTTGAAATGCCGGCTGTTTTTTTAGAAGTAAATGTTCCAATCAATGATCCAGGCAGCGCCAGCGCGTTCTCGTCTCCCTCCTTCATTTTACAGTTGAATGGTGGCTAGAACGGCTCCAGGTTCAAAGGTCAATACGGAATGGATTAATCTGCGTTATTTTTTTTAATGCGTATTTTTTTACTGCCGCAGCCTTCTCTGATTGGCTTGGTTTGGATTAAAACTTCATGTTCCGATGAGTTTGGAAAATTCTGCACACAGTAAACATTAGAAAATCCCTTCTTCTGTCAATAAAAATGTCCAATTTTTAAAATCTTCTCATCACTGACACTCATTTTAGGTGGTGTTTGTTCAACTCATTGACCACAGTACATTGAAAGTAAACATAACCGGAAATAAGTGATATGTATTGTTTCCAAACGGAAGTGCGTCACAGAGTTCAGTGTAAGTGGTCCATTAACACATTGAAAGAAAGGGTAGGAAAAACATTTTTAAAATAGTCCATGTGACTACAGTGGTTCAACCTTCCTTTTCTAACTAGAGTTAGTGTGTAATGTTGCTGTTTGAGGATAAACAACATCTGCAAAGTTACAACGCTCAAAGTTCAAAGCAAAGGGCGATATTTATTTTTAAAGAAATCGCTTTTTTCAGGACTACAATAAACGACTGATAGGCACTACAAGACATTCCTCCCGGGTTAGTGACATCACTAACCCTAAAATTGACATAAACCCCGTCCCCGGAGTCCGTGGTTAAGCGAGGTCTGTAGCGAGAGAGAAAGGACATGAGTGGTGCGTAAGTGGGTCAAGTGCAAATGACGAGAGACCGGATATAAGCCGCTGTGGAAAGAGAGTGAAGAGAGAGAGAAGGACTGAGGACTCGTGCATGGTTACTGGTGGAAAGAGTTACAGAACCCGTCTATGAACCTGTCTATGAACTATGTCTGTGCTGTAGCGAGTCTACGGTGAATGCACTGTGTGCGCGACTTTTATTTGTTGTTATTTTTAAGTTATCCCAATAATACGTACGAGTCCCAGTCACGCCGACCCTGTCTTCTTCCTTCTAGGACTGGGCGATATGGCCAAAAAAAAAATCCCTGATTTTTCCACAAAAAATCCGATTTACGATTTAAATCAATTTATTTTTCTTCCCTTACTTAAAATCAATCTGCAGATGACAAAGAAATTGTTCCAAACAAGTTTTAACTTTATTTTGTTTTGATTTTCCCTTCTGGGATTTTTCCCTTGGGGTTAAAGTGCAATCAGAAACAACAAGCAAATAAGACAAAATGGCAGGCCCTGCCTTTGTAAACAGTGAAAATGTAACATAACATAACGTAACAACATGAAATGGGTGGAATGGGATCTGACAAGCGCCAAAACGGTGTTTATCGTTTGAATTTCGTAATTATCGACAGAATCTGAGAGCTGAGAATTTGTTTCATAGCAATAGTAACCTCTGTCTTGTCTGCCAGTGTCAGTGTCCTCTTTGCTTCGCGTTTTTCGCGTCTTCGCGTGAGAAAATGGATGTGTGGCAGGAGAGCGTGTAAAAAGTGATGATTGCGTGAGTCTCACAGTGAATTCGTGAGAGTTGGCAGCCCTGTGGATTCAGTCTGTAAGACTGACGGTTGTTTTTTGGCGGGTGTGTTTGTGCTGCCGCGGTCTTGTTAATTTGCCATGTTGTTGTGTATCTCTATGCCAAACGTGCGGGGGAAGGGCTGAGCCCGTTCGGAGCTACGGAAGCCCAGAGGGAAGCGTTGACGAATGTTAAAGAGAAAACCGATTTTCATTCAAACAAATCGACGTAGTTCTACACATTCGAGTCAATCGATAAAATCGATATATCGCCCAGCCCTACTTCCTTCCAATTCTTGAATCTCATCACAGCCTACTTTTCCACTCAGAATTATTCATTGGCATGCTCACTTACTAAACTGCATTTTTTTTTTTTATGCTTGCTGTAGGTACGCTATTATGTCGTGTGCAGAGTGATATTAGCATTCAAGCTAGCTGATGAGAGAAAATGGCACCGAAAATATGGAATACCAGGGTTTTTCGTGGCGCAAAATGAGGCGGAGGTGGTAAAATCCTAATAATGTATTTTAATAATAAGGTAATTAAATTAGTATTTTTCGTTGATCATCATACAGCCTAATGTTTTTCCCACATTATTTTTGTGGGTGGAGCTTGGTAAACTCAACAAATTATAATGATTTATTACATGGCTTGGCTGAATTCCAATGTAGAATGCGATCTGTTATTTCTTGATAACAGACCGCTGCGAAGTATAACAGACCGTTGCCATGAAAAACAGCGCGTTGCTATGGACGCGGAACGGACTATTTTCTTTGGCGGAAGCAATACAATCGTTTTTAAATCAATAAACTCCTTTTTAAATAAATAATTTGTGTCAAATTATTTATTTATTTTGTAGGTAGCCATGTAATAAGCGGGATAATGTATAGTGAGCCGGTTGTTATAGTGAATAACAACCCCTTCAGGCTGATTCAAGATCCCTCCGCTTCGCGTCGGGATCCCGTTCAGCCTGTCGGGGTTGTTATTCACTATAACAACCGGCTCACTATACATTATCCCTTACTTATCTGTCATCCTTCCTCGATTAATTGGAATGGAATGTTTGTATTACTTGGCCTGACCATGACTGTCTGTCCAAGTTTTGTCGAGAGCCGGGGGGCGGCACGAAATTTGAAGGAGGCAGTCGCCTCAATTCTCTATACAAGAAAAAACCCTGAATACAAAGAAGATTGGAAAGACAACTATGCGTTTATCCTATCTAGTTGTGGATGCAAAGCCGGTGTCTTTCCTGCAATGAAGCGATCCACAGACTCTTTTGAATGTCGTTCAGAACTTTTCAAATAAAAGCTCTCAATTCATCTCAAAATAAAACATTGCTGTGAAAATATTCCCGTACTTTTATTTTGAAGGCTAAAGATGAAGTGATTGCGAGTAACTCTTGCTGTCATGACAGATCTATTTCAGGACCAGCTGCCATCAAAATAATCTGGCTGCGGGCACGGGCCAGATATTATTACTGACGAGCCGCCTGTTTCCGACCCCTGGCGGAAGGTAATCGGATTCGGAAGCTGCTAACACACACACAAGCTCTTGAAGCTTCGCCCTCCTGTGCCAGAAGCAGCAGCTCATTTGAATTTAAACATGCTATAAAAAAAATTATCTGTGGGGTATTTTAAGCTAAAACTTCACATACACCCTTCTGGGGACATCAGAGACTTATTTTACATCTTGTAAGAAGGGGTATTATACCACCCCTTTAAAGGGAAGTTTAAATGACTAGTCTAAAGGTAAGAAACCCTCTAAAGACTTGTGTCTTTAGATCCATTATCTATGAATCAAACAGTCAAATACCATAATAAATGTCGCTAAAATTTTACGCCAAATTTGCAGTGTTTTTTTTAGAGGCCAACCGATTCATCGGTTTTGTTGATATATCGGTACCGATAGTTGATTGGTGGAACTATCGTTATCGTCAGAAATTCATACCGATTTTATGGATTGCGTCCGGAGTGTGCAGTCATTGCACAATGCGAGAGCGCTGAGAAGAGACTGCTGGCGTTATACAGAGCGAGTGTAACGTACGGACAGAGGCGGTCGGATCCATATGCAGCACTTTATTTCAGCATCAAACACAAGCAGACATAAACTCCGGCATACAGTTAAACAAGGGGCAATCCAGTAACTCGTGGTGATAACAGGCTTTGGTCGAGGCAGGCAGCACAGGTTCATACACAGTCCAAGAAGCAGGCAAGGGTCAAGAGTCCAGAGAAACACGGAATACACAAACATGGAAGAATGCTCAGAGATGTACGCTTACAGTGTGACAAGACTTCGCCCCGGACACAGAGATCACTCAGACTTATATAAGGAACTCAATAACCCATAATCAAACACCACTGAAACATAGTTAAACATAATGAGTCCATGGTGAAACAATGCAGGGAGAGAGTGCCCTCCAGTGGCTCACACGGGCACTCCACATCACATAGCCCCCCCCCAAAGGAGCGGCTTCCAGACGCTCCTAAAAACTCTGGGGGGAGGTCAACGGGGGCTGGGATGGAGGGCCAGGCCCGTGGAGAGGTAGGAGGCCAGACCCATGGAGAGACCTAGGGCCTGGAAACCAGAGCAGGGTAAGAGACCATGGGGAAGCACGTGTCGTAGGCAACCAGGGTAGAACACACTTGACCGGAAACCAGGGTTGAGCACACTTGGAGAGGTGCCAGGACGAAGCCCACTTAGGCGGAGACAAGGACGGAGCAGACTCAGGACTGGACGTAACCAGTGGCATGGGAAGCACAGGATCAGACAGGACTAGCGGCATAAGAAGCTCAAGTGGAAATAGCACAGACAGGGTCCATGTCAGCGCCACCTCCATGGCCCTCACAGGATACCTACTGCCCCCCCCCAAAAAGTTCTTGGGGAAATTTAAGGCTATAGCCTCCGGGCTGGAAACAGCCTCTGGAAAAGGCTCCCAGAGCTTGATAGGCGTTGGCGAGGTGAGGCGCAGAGGCGGGGCCGGCAGAGCGAGGCGCAGAGGCGGGGCCGGCAGGGCGAGGCGCAGAGGCGGGGCCGGCAGGGCGAGGCGCAGAGGCGGGGCCGGCAGGGCGAGGCGCAGAGGCGGGGCCGGCAGGGCAAGGCGCAGAGGCGGGGCCGGCAGGGCGAGGCGCAGAGGCGGGGCCGGCAGGGCGAGGAGTCTAGGTACGCTCACAGGAGCCTGGCGAGCCGAGTGAGTCCTCCTCCTCTTCCTCCTGCGACGGCGCACTGTTGGAACTGATAACTCTGGATCCATGGGAACATAATTGTTTCGCTTAGCTGGATCTGACTCCATAAATTCAGCCGAATTTGACTCACTTTCCACACTGGATTCACTTGGTTCGGGACTTGATCCACTTGACTCAAGGCTAGATTCACTTGACTCGGGATTCGGTTCACTGGACTCGGAATTCAGTTCACTGGACTCACGATTCGGTTCACTGGACTCACGATTCGGTTCACTGGACTCACTGGACTCGGGATTCGGTTCACTGGACTCACTGGACTCGGGATTCAGTTCACTGGACTCACTGGACTCGGGATTCAGTTCACTGGACTCACTGGACTCGGGATTCAGTTCACTGGACTCACTGGACTCGGGATTCAGTTCACTGGACTCACTGGACTCGGGATTCAGTTCACTGGACTCACTGGACTCGGGATTCAATTCACTGGACTCACTGGACTCGGGATTCGGTTCACTGGACTCAGGATTCAGTTCACTGGACTCACTGGACTCGGGATTCGACTCACTGGACTCGGGATTCAGTTCACTGGACTCACTTGATTCACTCGACTCGGCACTCGATTCCCTCGAGTCAGCTGGCACGCGCTCAAACTCCAGTTCGGCCGGCGAAACCCCCGCTGTCTCTGGATTAACAAGTTCAACAAGACCAGTGAGGAATACGGGCTTGAGGGGTCCGACACGAAGAATGGGTTTGGCAGAAACTGTATACTTGAAAGCCCCTCTAACGGTCATCAAGGGAGGATCGAACAGCTTGGCGAGATGAGGCTTTAGTGGCGTTCGGAATGAGTGAGAGAAATCCGCCGCATACGAACCACCCCGGTGCAAGGACAAGAGCAGTTCCTCGGGATCCTCTTCTCCTGCGGGGAGTTCAAAAGCCTCTCTGAATAGGGCGATAAACACATCATAAGAAGGGAACGATATCCGACCTGGTTCCCAGAACGCGCCTACCCACTCCAGAGCCTTTCCAGTGAACAGTGAACAAATGAAAGAAATGCGGTCATCATCCGAGGTGTAAAACTGGGGCTGATGATTCATATATAAGCTGCACTGCTGAAGGAATCCTTCACACGCCACAGGTGAGCCATTAAACCTTTCAGGAAATGACAGACTAGAATAATTAGATGCAGCACTCACACTGGGTTGCGGTGGGACAGGTGCAGCGGGAGCTTGGACTTGATTAGTGGCTGTGCTTGAGCTCTGCGAAGACACAGATTGCGTAAAGCTTGTAAGTTCCTCGAGGAGAGATGTTAGTCTCGTCAGCTGTAAATGATGAGAGGCTAGCATGGAAACTTGGGTCTTGGCCACGGTGGATAAATGCTGAAAGTCCGCTGGATCCTGTAGTGGCGCGAAGTCTTCTGTAACGTACGGACAGAGGCGGTCGGATCCATATGCAGCACTTTATTTCAGCATCAAACACAAGCAGACATAAACTCCGGCATACAGTTAAACAAGGGGCAATCCAGTAACTCGTGGTGATAACAGGCTTTGGTCGAGGCAGGCAGCACAGGTTCATACACAGTCCAAGAAGCAGGCAAGGGTCAAGAGTCCAGAGAAACACGGAATACACAAACATGGAAGAATGCTCAGAGATGTACGCTTACAGTGTGACAAGACTTCGCCCCGGACACAGAGATCACTCAGACTTATATAAGGAACTCAATAACCCATAATCAAACACCACTGAAACATAGTTAAACATAATGAGTCCATGGTGAAACAATGCAGGGAGAGAGTGCCCTCCAGTGGCTCACACGGGCACTCCACATCACAGCGAGAGTGTTGTTTACTTTAACAGAGATCACACATACAGAGAGCGCTGACACTTCAGATGCACATTTAAAACAAAGACAACAACACGGTATGTTGATTGATTATTGAAAAATAATAATATATTGATGTTTAATATTATTTTAATATAGGGCTATTTTCTGTTCCTTTTTTAGCTGATTGTTAACTCATGATTTCTGTTCTGTGCGTCTGTGCGCACCAATCTTGCACTTCTATCTACTCCTCAATCAGACCACCTAGAGACTTCGGGTTTTCGGCATTATGTTAAGGAAGGTCTAATCTCGGGAACGCACAAAAAAAATCCAGGAAAAGATTTACTATCTCTTAGTGTTGTGATCCCATGAGGTGAGAAAATTGCGCTAAAACACTCACCGAGTTTTTATTACTTGTTTCCTGTGTTGTTTAATTTAATTGGGTGATTCTAAGTTTAAATATTGATGATTACAAGTTTGGGGGAAATGCAATTAATGCAATTAATTACAGCAAATTGTGCAATTAATTAGTTTTTTTTTCTATCAATTCCCAGCCCTGTCAATCGATTAAAAAAATTTAATCGCGATTAATCACATGATTGTCATGAGTTAACTCGCGATTAATCACAATTCATCGCAAATTTTTTATTGTTCTAAATGTACCTTAAATTAATACTTTTCAAGTTTGTAATACTCTAAATCAACATGGGCATGGATAAATATGGATGCAAATGCAAATGTATGTTTATTATTGAAACCTTAGTCAACATAGAGCATGAAGACCATTCAAAGAAATTCAAAGAACTTGTTCATGTCTATTAGACACCTGTAGAAAGAACAAAGAAATATCAGGTTCCCATTACTTCTCTTTCTTTGCACTGAGCAATTTACTAACACAAACATGTTTAGATTTTTGCATGACAGGGCAGCTCTTCTGAAAATGCTAAATGTACATTTATTATTTATTATTACATTAGTTTGTCTCTCTCTGTGCCCATTTTGATGAAGCTAAATTCTGAATAAAACTGTTTTCATTGGTATATTGTACTGTTTCTGTTGTCAAACAACGGAATGAATATGAAATAGTGACTGAAACGCGACCCATAACCAGCTCTCCCTTCCAAGACGTTAATCTGCACAAGAATCCTGATAATCGAGCCATCATCTTATGAAATCATATACACATAAGATTAAGACAATATTTGTGTTGTGATTTCAGCTATACATGTAAAATTAGAGAAGCAACATAATATCTGTGTTTAACTGAATTAAAGCGCTGATCCTCTCTCCAGCGTGAGACGCAGAGAGAGAGAGAGAGAGAGAGAGAGAGAGAGAGAGAGAGAGAGAGAGAGCAGAACAAGCGATTTTCAGAAACTAAATAAGGTTTGGGCGCTTTTATAAAAAATAAAATAATAATATTCGCTAAAGGGGTCTGCAATGTTGCTAAGTTGGCAACACTGTGTATCTCCATTTCTCCAACTAGGGGTTGGGCCACGGGTCAAACAGAAAATACGTACTGCGTTAATCGCCTGTTAAAAAAAATTTGTGCCTTTAATATGATTTTATTCCGCATTATTAACGCGCTAACTTTGACAGCACTAATATATATAATATATTTTTTTATTTTATTTTTTATTTAGCACATTTCAGTTCAGCACTGTTTTACTTGGGGTGTTATCTTTGTTCTTAATTCAGTAGGCCTATCCATTTAAAAAAAATATCGATTGAATAATCGGTTTTCGGCGTGTATGGTCAAACCCAAATATCGGTATAAAATCCACTATCGGTCGACCTCAAATTTTTTAACAGGTTAGATTAGAGTGTTCACACTGCACGCGGATGTGGTCCGGTAGTGCGTTCCAGGTGCGGTGTGTATACAGCAGTGCACCATTCGTTTCCACACCGACTCTATTTCTGCTGTGCTGCACCACGTACGCGGAAGTAAAGTAACAGCGCATGGTTCATGGTCAAATGAACACGGATTGACGTGAAAATGTAGTAATCACACCATTAATGCACTTAATTAAATTATACTACTATTTCATCTGTGAAATTTCACAGTCACAGTTAATTTTGACCACACAACATGCGCTGTCACTTTAATTCAGCACATGCAGCAAAGCGAAAATAGACTCTGTACGGAAAAATAAACACCTGGAATGCATTGCCAGACCACATCCGTGTGCAGTGTGAAAGTTCTGACCTGTTAACATGGGTACGGAAAAAAATAAGCACCGCAAACGGAGTAGGCCTACGTGAAACAGGTGTAACATTAAAACGACAGTAATTTGAACGATAAAATCCGGTGCATTTTTTCCATGTAACCGACTATTGTTTTCAGTGTTGACTAGTGCCGTTTAGTCGACTAATCTTGCACATTGGAAAGTAGGGCTGGGCTATGTGGCCAAAAAATCATATCTCTGTATTTTTGGGTTAAATGGCGATATACAATATATAGGCTATCTCGGTACTCTCTACGTTTTTCTATTTGGATAAAGAAAATCTGTATAAAAAATAAAAATAAATAAATAAATCTTTGGGCAAAAGTTGAAGCCCTAGTTCATATTGATGAGCCTCAGACTATCAACACTCATTCTGAGAAACAAGCCATTCAGGATCATCAGCAGATCATCTCATTTCATTCTGAGTGTTTGCTATTAGAAACACATTATTTGAGTTGATAAAAGCCTATAAAACTGCAATTTCTCACAATATGACGTTAAACATCAAACAACAGAATAATATGTCCATATGAATCTAAATAGGCTATAGTTATACTAGGCCTATATCTAATTACTTTATTATTACAATAAAGTAAGTAGATCATTAAATATTTTTATGATTAAAAACTTTAAAAATAAAGAGCACCACCAATACCCAGATAGCAAACAGTCATTGAAACTATGTTAAATCAACATTCCTTTTTCAACAATAAGTCATTGAATCAACATCGAACTCTGATGTTGATTCTACATCATTTTGCACCCTTTTTTAATATTGAAACAACGTTGAAATCCTGTCCATAGATCAACGGAATTTCAATGGTATTTCAATTATCAGGAATATTGAAACAATGTTGAAATTTCAACTAAACTAAGGATCAACGTGATTTCAATGGAATTTCAATCGTTTTTAAATGTTAATTTTAAATGTAATGCCATAATTTAAATAGCCTGCTTTATCTACAGCCAGTAGTAATAGAACATTTGAAATCTCGTATAAAACACTGAACACACCACACTAAAGCAAATTCATTTTTATTAGCCTTTTTATTTAATTATTTGTACTCTTAATTTACACTTCAATGTCCTCTGATTCCGAATATTTTGTCGTCCAGTCCCTCCTGCCCGGTCTGGCGCATAGTGCAGCCACTTTTGCACAGCCTGTGGGTGACGGCGGCTGTCCCCATCTGCTGAGAAGAGCATCTAAAACAGAAAATAAAATCACAATGCAAAAAATTAGCATTTAAGTTAAACAGAACACATATTTAAACACTTGGAACAAATTCAAATTCAATATCAGGCTAAATAACTGGATACTTATAACTAAGTAAATAGTTTGTATTGATTAGAGTTTACCAGACAAAAGATTTCTTCCGGTTGACTAATTGCACATTTATATTAATTTCTGCTTAAAGGGATACTCTACCGAAAAATGAAAATTCTGTCATTATTTACTCACCCTCATGTTGTTTCAAACCTGTATGAATTTCTTTCTTCTGCTGAACAGAAAAGAAGATATTTAGAAGAATGTCAGTAACCAGACCGTTTTAGATACCATTGCCTTCCATAGTATGAAAAAAATATACTATGGAAGTCAATGGTATCTAAAACTGTCTGGTTACTGACATTCTTCTAAATATCTTACTTTCTGTTCAGCAGAAGAAAGAAATTCATACAGGTTTGAAACAACATGAGGGTGAGTAAATAATGACAGAATTTTCATTTTTCGGTAGAGTATCCCTTTAAATACTGGGTGCATGTATACCCCCGAGCACATGCGTAAATCTCACCGCAAATCTCAGGCAAAAACAGGCTAATAATAATAAATAGGCTATGTCTTTAAAATTAAGGAGTCATTTTAATTGTTTCTATATGAAGTATGGGGCTGCTAAGCCCCCCCTTGACGCCGGGCCTGGTTGTCAGGCGCTGACAGTGCGCGCGCGCTTCCCCGCGCTCAGAAAAGGTGCATTTCAGAACAGAACGCTAATGAAATGTTTCTCAAAAGCAGATCTTGGAGAAGATCATCAAAAATCGTGATATCGCATAAGCACTAGTATAAAACGACTGTTATCATTTCTGAAAACAAACACAATTGAGTTACAAAACTGTATCGCACGCATATCGCAGCCCTGCTCGAGAATTATTAATATTTTGTATTTGTTTTACGACGAGATGGTCTAATCGGCATTTCGTGGCGGTGCTGTGTTAATAGATTTCACTAGCAATGGGTACAGACATTTTATTTTGAGCTAGCAGCTATCACAAAAATAGACTGGACTCGGAGGTTTTGCTAACTTTATAACCTAGAAGAGAACCACAAAGTGTACGTTTGGCAGATTTTGACACATGGTAAAACAAAAATCTATTTCAGTGACCAGCACTGCGTCGGTTACTACACTAACTATCATGTTAACGATCAGCCTAACAGTATTTGATTAGGTACAAGTTCATTCATATCGAACATTAAGCATTAAGCAAGCTTACCTGTACGCTTGTGCCAAGGGTCCAGAAATGAGCTGTGTCCGGTGCAGTACGTTGGTGTTGATCTCTCGGTCAACCAAAAATCGATAGATTTTCAATCACATTTCCCGGTCAACTATATATCGATGCATTTTCAATCATATTTCCCGGTCAACTATATTTCGATGACTTTTCAACAATGCGTCGTTTCCCGGGCAACTATAAATCAATGACTTTTCAACACATTCAGCAATCGCCCGGTAAACCAAATATCAATGCTTAATCAATCATAAAGATAACTATAGATCAATGTTGTTCCAATATTGTTGCCATCAACATTAATAACATCAGGTTTTCATCGATATGGTAATGGTGATTCAACATTTATTTTACATTGAAATTTCAATATCAACCATAATGATGATTCAGATGGAAAAACAATGTTTATTCAATGTTGGCTTGCTGTCTGGGTATAGTTTAGCATAAAACGCTAATCATATTTCATTACATTATTAATTTTAATATTAATATTTAAAATATCTCACGTGGCTTGTAAGAGGCTGAATGCAAATCTGTTTCAATAATGTAAAGTAACTAACCAATTTGATGTGTCGTGTCAAAGATGTTAAGGGTAGAAATAAAGTGGCAGCAATACGTGAGATCAATTCCCCTCACAGATTTCAAACTTTAACTTTTGTCTTAACATTCAGTAACAGTTCTCACACAAACATCGAGACAATCACACAAACGAACACAAAATCGCTCAGGTCTGAATGAACTCAACATATTCTCCTCATGCTCGCTGCTGCTGCACTAAATGTTTATTTCAGTAGGAAGACGCCAGAAAAGACGCACAAGTTTCGCTGAGATCGATGAAAACCATACAGAAATGAGTCTGTCGCTTAATCAAACTGTATAAAGTGTGTGTCATGGTTTTTTCAAAGAAGAATTGAAGATGTATTTAAATACAATCTCAACTTCTGTTAACAAGAAAGCAATGAAAACATCTAGAATTTGTGCCATGTTTAATATTCTCCCTTAATGTTTTTCTTTTTTTTTGCCCTCTTTTTTTTTTTTTTTTCCTCTCTTCTCTCTTTCTTTTAAGACTGTTGTTGAATAGATTTAAATTTCTTTCACATTTTCTTTTTTAATGTATACTGAACCATAATTTCTCTTGTCTTAAAAGATTGTTTATTTTTTTGTATGTATCGACTTGTTTTGGTTGTTAATATTGCAATAAAAAAAAAAAAAAACTGTGTGTCATGGTTGTGTGAATGTGAGAAATACCGTGAACTGCTCTCCACATCTCAAAAGACTCGACGCTGACTCTGAAATGAAAGCAAATTCAGGTTGCGCTGCCGCCCGGAGTAAGAATTGGCATGTCGAAGGTTTCTCATTGGTGAAAGGAGATTCTTTCTGGTAACTGCATTGGCCAATCAGAATCAGTTCAATGAGAAAAGACGTAAGCGACGTTAGTCACATGACAGGAAAAATGAGCTGCAGAAGTAACACGAGCTGTCCAAGAAGATTTAAAATAAACATAGAAGAGTCTTGTGTTTTTTTGCCAATCAAATAAGGAGACTATATTTCATTTATTTTATCACTGTATGTACACACACACAAAAAAAATTGGTCTGATTTGGAAGAATATATAACCACAAAATTGAATGTAAACATCAGAATCAATATTTTTGGTGTCATGTTATAGGTTACTTTGATTTATGTGGTTTGTCCAAAAAAATAATTTTTGTTATTCAACTGTTTATTATCCTCGGAAAATACCATATTCACAAATGTAAATGGTCTAATTCACAAACTTGTTTTAAGGTATTTAATTTTTTTTTTTTGAGCAGGTTGCACAGTATTTGTAGTGTTCTCTGTTACTATTTTACTGTGTTCATAATAAAGTTTGTAATAAAAAAACAAACAAACAAAAAAAAAACACGAGCTGTCCAAATCAAAGCCATTTTACTTTCACGATTGGTTGCTGATAAAAAGGAAATGACCTGATAGTTTCTAGTTTCACTTCAGAATATTATCTCAAGAGCTGTTTATGAACGCTATTTATTTATATTGCACACTTAACTAAAAACAATTATAAATTTAATAATGGTGAGGCTGAAATGGAGAAACAACCAAAGTGTATTTATAAGTTTTCATTCTTGCAAGAGGGTCGTTCTGACACACAGAGAGTGTTTTGCAATCAGAGATTAAAGAAAGGAAGTCACTCTCCGACAGTTAACGGTCACACATTTCCTTCAGAGGATGTGTGAGGATTTACTGTTGATCAGATAAAACTACTCCTCACATGTTGTTTGGGGTGTTGAGGGAGGCCCACCTGAGAGTGGCAGTTCCTTCGCTTCATTTGCACCTCCAACTCGACGTCAACGCAGAAAAGGTAATAATAAGAAATCTAACTAAGGATGCAGCCAACGAACTATTTTGGTTAATAAAGAATATAACCATCTAAAAGTGTTCTGCTGAATAAAGAGGTTGTTGTTCATCTCTGCATCTCTCAAACCACATGTGACAAGAGTCATTATCCACAAATACAAAGAAACTGTTGTATCTTCAGCTGCTTGCTAGAGAACAAGCCGCTGGCTAGACATAGTCATGCTTGCACAGAAATAGCAGGACTACACTTGCTAGAAACAGCAGTCATGCGCTTGATATTAAGACGGCTGAATTCATACTATAAAAGAAGAGACCAGGACAGGACTCATCATATGCAAGAAGCTTTAAGCCAAGCTAGTATTTCTCTGTTAGTTAGTACTCATTTTATAATCTGTTACAAGTATTCTTTTCATTTGATTCTTTTAATAAATATTGTTAAACATTTATGATAATCATCTGACTGGACCTTGGATATTTGGGTACGTGTCACATTCTTCTATCTGGATCAGGAAGATCCTAACTGGAGGAAACAATAAGAGGGTGAGCATTCTTTTGATATGAGAATAATCACTATGAGATTTAATTGATTAATAAAGCCTAGCCAAAGAGGCAGCTCACGACAGGGTTATTGTTGAATAGCGAACACGGTTGAAGAGTACCTTAAAAGGTAGACTTATAATACAAAGGAGAAATCTATTATCTTTATAATAGAATATGAATTTGTATAGACTGATCGCCTAACTCTTGAGGACACGACTAAAGGATAGACTCTTTAGTTACCGCGGGATTATGTCCTGGATAGGATGTAGGATAATTTGGAACGGTATTAATCGTGATAATCCATCGCAATGTCCTCAGTTATCTGCAGCTGTGGGAACATACGCATAAAGAAAAGCTGCAGATAGATTGTTCAAGCTGAGCCCCAAATATGTTTCACAAGAAAACCAGACTAGTTTCATTTCCTTTATGTGAGACAAAAATGGCTTACACAACTTATGTTAAAATGAGCCTTCACAGCACTTAAACACTTGCGATATACACAACAGTCTCTGTGCTCACGGCTTTCCAGACACTGAGATGGATTATCACGATTAATACCGTTCCCAATTATCATACATCCTACCAAGGATATATTAATCTCACGGTAACTAAAGAGCCTATCCTTAAGTCGTGTCCTCAAGAGTTAGGTGATCAGTCTATACAAATTTGTATTCTATTATAACAATAATAGATCTCCCCTGTGTATTATAAGTCTCCCTTTTGTGGTACTCTTCAACCGTGTTCGCTATACAACAACCGTGTCATATGCTGCCTCTTTGGCTAGGCTTTATGATCACTCAAATCTCATGATTATTCTTTTATCAAAAGAAGGCTCACTCTCTGGTGTCGTTTTCTCCAGGAAGGATCGTCCCTGATCCAGTTAGAAGAATATGACTCGTACTCAAATATCCAAGGTCCAGTCAGATGATTATAATAATGTTTTAACAAAATGTAGTAAAAGAATCAAATGAAAAGAATACTTGTTACAGATTATAAATGAGTACTAACTAACAGATAGACAGGGCCGTAGCTAGAGGATTCAGGGCCACAATCAACACACTACAACAAAAACAACAACAACAACAACAACAACAACAAAAATAACATCAAAAAGATAAGTATTTAGGTGAATACAACCACTTGATAGCCACACAGAGGCTGTGAACAAATACTTGCCAACAAAAACATAACAAAGATAAAAAAAATATAGTGACTTGGAAATTATATACAGGTATATCACCATCTGAAACGAGAACAATTTAGCTCAAAATAAGAAGACATGTAAAATGATGCTAAAGATCGTATGTTTGAAGGTAAGTTATTCCAGTCTGAAGGAGCCTTAAATATAAATGCTCTCTTTCTTATTGTGTTTTTGACTATAGGAGTGAAAAAAAAGTATTGTGTAGAATGCCTAAGGTTTGGAATTGAAGAATACGGTACCAGAAGCTGTTGTAGATATTGAGGATAGCTAAAATGTACACATTTAAATATGAGTTGCAGCCAATGTATGTGTCATCTTGTATTGAGTGAGGGCCATTTAAGTGAATTATACATTACACAGTGATTATAGAAGTATTATAGTATTCTAGAAACATCCAAGAGAAAATCTACAGAGATTATTGTACGCTGTATTAAGGGGTAGAAGGCTAGTTTTAGATGCATTTTGATAAACAACATCGGCATAGTCAAAAAGTGGCAATATCAGTTGTTGTTTTTTCTTTCTTTTTTTTTCGGACAATAAGTGTAAAACAGTTTCTGGATCGAAATAAAACACAGGTTGCAAAATTTATTTTGTGAAGAAGGTGGTCAATGTGAGGTTTGAATGTAATTTCAGAATCAAGCCATAACCCAAGTATTTCACTTTATCAACCTCATGCAGAGAAAGTACCGTCATTATAATTAGATTATTAGATTTTGTTTTAAGAGCTTGTCTTCTACCAAAGACCATAGTGTAAGATTTAGTTTTATTGAGCAGTAGTTTATTAGATAACAGACATTTCTGTAAAGTACTAAAATCCAATTGAAGAGCAGTTTGAATTTGCAATAAATGTGATTTAGACGTATAAATGACGTATCGTCTGCATATAGTTGAACAGAGGAATTAACACAGATTAAAGGCAGATAATTAATAAAAATACACTGTAAAAAAAAAAACCCGAAAAAAAACGGTAATTTTCTGGCAGCAGGGGCGCAAGAAAATTTCTGTTAAAAAACGGAAAAATACTGTAAAAATTTTTTAATTTCTTCCCGTTGTTTTTACGGAAAAAAACTGTATATTTAACATTGAATTTCAGTAATATGATATATAATGTTAATTTAACGTCCTATTGAACTATTAATATCAGTTTTGTACACTGATAACCATCAATCACAGCAGAGATGAGAGTCACATAATAAATCAAAGCTCTACACAAGCAGTTGTTCCACAAGAAAGTTAATACTAATATAATAGAAGCTGCACAGTGTCAACATTAAACACCATCATGGTAACACATGAAATTTTAAAAATGCAATAAACATTAATTTAATAACATTAAATGTAACATAAACCCCTAATGTACATAACTGATTAGAAAAAACGAAGAAAAATATGAAGAAACAAACATAGTTATTTCAACAAAAATACATCAAATGTGAAGTGTCACAGGGAATTGTGGGAATGTCAATTTACGGTTTTTAACTGTAAATTATACAATGAGTTGTTTTTTCACTTTCACAAACTGTAAATTTAACGGTATGTTACAGTAAAATTACATTAAATGTACCGTTAGATCTATCACAGTTATTTATCGTATATAGTACGGAAACTTTCTGTTAACCAATTAACAGTTTTTCACCTCACTGTCTTTTACCGTTAAAATTACGATCATTTTTTACAGTGTAGAGAAAAAAAGTGGACCCAGCGTTTACACCTCTTTGTTGAACAAATAAATCAGATCTATTCCCTTTAAGAACAATTGCTTTCTACTATGTAGACACAAACTAAACCATAATAATGCATTTTGAGATAAACCAATTGCATACAGCTTATCTAAAAGTAGATAGTGATCCACCAAATCAAAAGCAATAAAAAAACCCTGTAAGATTACCAGTATCAGATGCTGAAAACACATCATTAGTAAATTTTAAAAGAGCTGTAGTTGTCGAATGATTAGGTCTAAAACTGGATTGAAATGGTGAAAGGATCTTATTGATCTCGAGATACTGTGAAAACTGATTAAATATTATTTTCTCAAATACTTTCGCAATAGAGCAGATTATTGAAATAGGTCTGCATGTAGTTATTAGGATCAAGACTGTCACCACCTTTGTAGAGTGGAGTAATGCGTGCATATTTCCAGATAGCTGGTAACTCAGCTAGTGGAAACATAAGAATATGAGATGCTAATTTAATAAATCTGGATTCAATCATAATCATTCATTCCCAATCCTAATTTTTCCTTGACTGACGATAGATAGCCCAAGCCTTGTCCCTCTGCTTAAAGAGACTTATAAGTTCTGAACTTATCCATGGCAGGTGTCTTCCCTTCACCTTTGATATTTTCCAGGGAGCATGTCTGTCGATTACCTATGACGCTGGATGATGGAAAGGTCAGCACAAACATATACAAGAGCAAAAGTCACTGCAAAAGCAAGGCAAAAAGCAATGCATAGCTGCTTGTCATTGGGTTATAAGCGTATCCATCTGACCCGTCCTTCAAGTGTGACAGCCAATCAGATATTGTCTTGGGCGGGACCTACACCCCGTTCTCCAGTTCTTGCATGTAATTAGCGTAATGTCCACGTGATCGCGTGTGCCCAAACTCCTGAGAGTTTAGTTAAACACTTTAATAAGCAAACTTAATAGTTTAAAGATGGTGCATCCTACACACATCTACTTTATATCAAAATTCTAGAAATAATTTACCCATCAAGTAGGTACCAAAATACATATATTTACCATAGTTGAGGTGGAAGTAAATAAGGATTTAGCTGTGATAAGTGTTTAACACACTAAATTAACTTCAGTAATATAAAGCATACATAATACAGAGGATACACATGTATGAGGCAACGTCTGGTGATTAGTTCCTATGACTGAGGTAGAAAACCCTACGAATAGGCTGTAATAAAGTTTAAACACACAGAAAGAACTCCACAGGTTATATAAAACATACAAGATACTTAAAATATATGTGAGGTAAATACTGGTGATCAATTCAGCTTATTGGAAGCAATTTTGAGACCGTTGTTTGTATTAACAATACAAACAAGGAAGGAGGTGTCCCCTGGTTTAGGGTTTGTGGTGATTCCGGGCCATAGGAATGTTTTAGCATCCTTCATTTCCTGATAAGGCTGTGGATTTATGCATTGGGGTCACCACAGGGTTTCTTGGCCATTTTGTCTTAAGTTTGGGGAACAAAGAGGAATCTTTTCCTGCTGTCCTGACATCGCTGGTATGAGATTAGACACGAACAAAAAGGAAAGGGGGGGGTGACAACTCCTTTAGCCATCTCGGCACCATGACTGTGTTTTATGACTTACTAATGGTTCACTGGGGAAGCGTTCTGAACTGTGGAATGCGGTGTTGGGTTCATTTAATGAAATGGCCTGTTCACGGATAATCCCACATCATTAATATATAACTATCTGTGATCTCAGACTGTGATTGTTTTTCACCTGAGTGAGTAAAGATAACTGAAGGAACCTCTCTCAACATGGATGTCGGTGATCCTGTTTCTTCACTAAATGGATCTTCATGTGTCGCTTCAGGTGAGTTTTAAAAGAGAAATTATTCCCGCAATGATCACACGTGTGCGGCTTCTCTCTGCTGTGGATCATCTCATGTGTTTTCAGAGTTGACAGCAGACTGAATCTCTTGTCACAGTGTGGACACTTGTAAGGTTTTTCTCCAGTGTGGATCCTCTGGTGCAGTTTTAAACTGTTCACTGAAATAAAAGTCTTCTTACACTCAAAGCACATGTACTCTCTCACACAAGTGTGTATTTTCTGATGTACTTTTGTTTTATGAAATGACACAGCAGTGAAAAACTCTTTCCACATTCAGAACATGGATGTGGCTTCTCCTTTATATGAACTATCAGATTGTGTCTCTTCAGGGTTGATGCACTAATAAATGTTTTTCCACACTGATCACATGTGAACGGTCTTTCTCCAGTGTGGATCCTCATGTGAACATCAAGATGTGGTTTTTGTGTGAAGCTCATCCCACATTGATCACATGAGAACGGCTTCTCTCTCATGTTGATTCTCATGTGAATTTCAATTTCTCGTTTTGCTCGCGAAACTCTTCCCACACTGATCACAAGAGAACGGCTTCTCTCCAGTGTGGATTCAACACCGGATCTGCTTGCCACAGAAACGTCACACAGTGAATTACAAGAACAAACTTTTTGCAAGAAGTGTAAACAATTGTGAAAATTGTCTTGTGCAAGACAATGGGGGACTAAGCATTAACCGCATATGGGTTTCTTTGACGAATCAATGCTGATCAGAACTTGATGACAATCACATTAACTATATGGAGCATCTGAATGTTCAAACGCAAACAGAAAAGCAGTGAATCTCCTCTTTATGGGACTTTTTAAAGCATACAGATGGATTAGCAGTTCAAAAGTTATTAAACATTAAAGAACAGCAGTTATGTTTAGCCGTCGGCAGCTGTATAGGTCTTTAAGGGATAAAAGCTAAAATTATATTTAGTTTGACCTGATGTTGACAATCAATATGAACATTTCTTAAACCTCCCTTTACTGACCATGTGTTGAAAACCAAAAATGAAACTTTTGCAGCCATTTCATAGTTTAACTGTTTATCTAAATGTGATGAAGTGCTTGAATGTCTCTAACATGAATGTTCTTCAGCATCATGAATGAATGAAGAATAAACACCAACCTCTTTGTTCTTCAGGATCTTCAGTGTGTTTCATTCTGCAGGGTTCTGGATCACTCATGTTCTCACTGTCCTCTTTAATAAACTCAGTCTTTACAGATTTCAGCTCTTCCTGATGCTTTCATGCTCGTCTTCACTTGCAGCATTTATTGGGAAATTTGTGTGGGAGGAGCTTCACTGATTATGTGATTGATCTGCCCAAAATAAAAAAAAAATATATCAGTTGCTGAGTTTGTTTCCATTCCACTGAATGGATGACATTTGCTTGTTGTAACTCTTCAAAATTAAACTTTATTTTTGTATCTTTTTTCAACACTGAATACTACACATATTTAACTATTAAAAATGTTTATTGGTCAATCCCAGGCAACTTCATTTAATTTTTTTACAAGGTTTCTAAGCAGAAGATGGACGCATGTTTTCTCAGTCCTATTACCAAAACTCATGTGCCATTTAATAAAGCATTTCAATTAAGTCCTTTGTTTTCCCAACAAGAAAGTGTTTATTTTAAATAAATTGCAGGTTATATGTTTAAATAATTGATATTTGTGGAAAAAAATCACTATATATAGAGGGAAGTTAAGACAAAAAAGGGAGAAAAGAGAGGTTTGCAAGTGCGTTTCGCTTCTTCCCCTGCAGGATGCCATGAGTGGGTGAGTGGGTGTTTCTGGCACCGGCATAGTATGAGTTCTCTCCATCTTATACAAAACAGAAGAAAGACAAAAGGTTTAAGTCACTTTGTGGTGGACGGGCTCCCTGGAAGTATGGTGTTCACATTGTAAAACTAATGCTAATGTCTATAATATAAGTAATTGCAACCTTAAATGTTAAAGGTACAATATGATACTATGAGTACTAATATTTACAGTATTAAATCAACAAAACAGAGGACTCTACTCACTCCTGTTACTTTAATTCACCCCTGTTATTTTTCATATAAGTAACAGGAGTTGTTAAGCAAAAAGTTATCAAATACATGGCATATGGCCGCATAGCATACATGCTAATAGCATAAGGACACGGAGGAAATTCTAGTGACTTACAAAAAGTTAATATTTTTTTTAAATAAAATCTAAGAAATAATTTAGGTAACAGGACAGTATGTTGTTGAGATTGACCTTCTCAGTCATAGTTACAATTTTAAATCAAATATACAGAAATTAAAATGAGATGACTTATGTTCTTCCAAATGTGTATTTTATCTAAAATATTAGGTAACATGTTTTTTTCTCATGAAAAAATAAATAAATGTAAAGCATTGATTGGATACAAAGTCACACAACAATGCAAAAAAAAAAAAGATTTCTGAAGGATTTTAATCATTATATTCCATGGTAAAGTATTTCTAAGTATTTTTTATTATTATTATTTTTAAATATTTTCATATTTTAGAGTTCATTTTCATACATTTTTATACATATAATGTATAATGGGGACAAAAATGTCACCCTGTCGGTGGAACGGCTATTTTATACTTATTGATAACAGAATATAAATATTGTAATAAAATTATTCCAAATATAAATAATGGTAAGAAAAATAATTCAATGCATAAAGACAGAAATAAATGTACATATAGTAGCCAACAAATACCCTCAGTCTGCTGACACCAATGAAATGAGCTTTAAGTGTCAATTTACAGCAGATCTGAAGACATCAGCATATACTTTAAACTTCAACAAGAATTGACATCACCCAACATCACTTAGAGCACCTTTAAAGTTTGAGATCTGTGAGGGGAATTGATCTCAAGTGTTGCTACAGCCACTTATTTATTTCTCCTCGTTTATATTGATTAAATGTGTTAGTTATTTTACATTATTAAAATAAACCTGCAACATATAGGCCTACTGCTAAATCCTTTTACACTCAAGCCTATAATGAGTCACATGAGACATTTGAAAGCTATACATAAATAATATTCTACCTATTACACTGGGAATAATATTACTTGTGGTGCTCTTTATTTTTTAAGCTTTATGGTCTGTTTTAGTTTCTACACATTTTAATGATCTAGTTACTTTATTGTAAAGAATGTTATTATAAAATCAATGATAGCGTCTATATGCGTTTATTTCTGTGTTGATGATTTTAACTGTTTTTCTTACCATTATTTATATTTGGAAGATGTCTGGACTTTAATGAAGAAGCAGAATAATGTTAGGATTAGCAATACAAATTGTTAAAAATAATTAACGAAATGGCACCAGTTACTGTAGGATGAATAGATAGACAGACATTATGCTTATTTAACAGGTTAAAGAATGACAAATATTTTTGCAACCTCTCATTTTCTATTTTGTGGGTATGTGAGTTTTATGTGAGTCTTGTATTGTTCAGTCATTTCATGGGTATATCGGGAGAGTTGTTTGTTGTGTAAGTGCGCCCTCTATTGGATAGATACTCGAGTGGTGGTCATATACTGAATATTCGCGGTCGTTTCTCAGTCTCCATTTCTACTCGACTGAGAGAGGTAGGTGTTCACATCAGTGCGGTGTAAGCTTGAAATATACCGGTTGAAGCTTTAGTGCACATGGTAACTTGTACGTGTATTTTATGATGAGTGCAGATACATTTAGTTGAGATGTGTCGAGAACTGCTGTTTTGAGTGCTTAAGAAATTGCTAACCTCGTGGTTTGTTTTGCTGTGTGCTAGCGCTCGCCACGAGTCGCCAGTCTATCATCTTGTAATGCAGCCCACATGTTTCAGTTGTCCTTTTTCTTATGTTAGGCTGATTCTGAATGGAGATATAATCCTGAACTTTTGCTCTCTTTGAAATTGTACAGGAGTACTTCCAATAAGTTACCTGGTTTAATATATAATGTGTTCATTTAAAAGTTTTCTTGTATTTATTGATGTCCAATGGCACTGAACAGCCTAGATGTAAAGCATGTACATATTGCTTCATGCATGTTACTGTGTGTGCTAACTAGTGAAAGGAAAATGGTTCAAAAAACAAAAACTAACTGTGTAATTGTTTGATTTTCGCAGACCATCTCCATAGCTCCACCCACTGCGATTACATCATCAGTGAAGCTCCTCCCACATTAATTATCCAATAAATGCTGTAAATTCCCATCAGCTAGAAAGGGCAGCCAACATCAGGAAGAGCTGAAATCTGCAAAGACTGAGTTTATTAAAGAAGACAGTGATAACACGAGTGATCCAGAACCCTGCAGAATGAAACACACTGAAGATCCTGAAGAACAAAGAGGTTGGTGTTTATTCTTCATTCATTCATGATGCTGAAGAACATTCATGTTAGAAACATTCAAGTACTTCATTACTTTTAGATAAACAGTTAAACTATGAAATGATACAGATTGTTCTGGGTTTGTTCTTCAACAAATGGTCTGTAGGGAGGTTTGAGACATTTTTATATTGATTATCAATATTAGATCAAGCTAAATACTATTTTACATTTATTTTATATCTGGTCTCCAATTTGCAACAACATTACCAGAATTTTAGTCATTTTCAATATAGTTAAACAATAATTATTTTTTAAGAATAATCAGTAAACACCAAGTTACTGATAAAGTTGTATTTGTCAAATATCATACAAGTTATTCATAGTTATAGAGATTCTTCTTACAGTAACTTTAGTAACAGGGTTGATGAATACAGTCAATGCTACAGTTTGTGTAAAACCTGAGACAATGGATTGAGATTATATTCTTGTATTCCCATCATGCAGTAGAAAGAGCCCAGATGATGTCACAGTTTTAAGAAAGGCTCTGTTTTTAAAAGGAGGGAAATCATGTCAGGAGTAACAGGGTTGAGTGAAACATGTTGGACTTTTGTTAAATTAAAATTGTTAAATTAAAACTAGTTAAAGTCACGGCCGCTCTACACTTTGAGCATGTGAAATTTCTGCAGACGTGCTGTGCGACGGCCGAGAAATGACGTCACGTTCTATGGCAACTTTTTCACAAACATAAATTTAACATACCGGTATAACAAATAATAATAATAATAAAAAGCAATCCACTCCACTTGAATGATAAATGTTTGTGTTATTTCTCACAGGGTTATTCACTTGAGCTTGTGTTTCTGGTGTCTCACTTTCATAGACTCATGAATGGAAATCTATGAAGGAAAAGTCTAGTGTAAACAGCCATTAATAATTAAAAGTCAAGTCATCTTCATTTATATAGCGCTTTTAACAATGTAGATTGTTTCAAAGCAACTTTACAGAGATAAGCGTGTAATTTAAGGTAACAGAGATTGTTTTGTCTTTATAGCGGTTCTTTAATAAAGTTATTTTCCAGCTAAAAGTTAGTATTGATTGATTCGCTTCCGACGCAACGATCATTTGTTAAATAAATTTTGATACAGAATTTTATTTTGTCACTTCGGGGTCCTGACAATGCTTTATCTGTAGAGTGGGAAAGGGATCCTCCATAGGGAGAGACTAGTTGGCACTTCAGCACTGTGTTGTCATCGGGTCCAGGCGAAGGTCCTTAGTCAGATCTGGATACGGCTTGGATCCGGCGGACTGCGGGAAAAGCTCGGGATATACTAAGACACTAAAATTAGCGTAGATGCCATTCTTCTTATGGTGTAACGAATACATCAGGATTTATGGAAAGTGTTCCTGGTTCCAGCTGACCTAATCTATGCAGCCTAACATTAAATTATAGAAGTCTATAATGTATTATGTGTATGCTAGGTCAAAGAGATGTGTCTTTAATCTCGCTTTGAACTGACAGAGTGTGTCTGCTTCCCAGACAATGGTAGGAAGGCTGTTCCAAAATTTTGGTGCTAAATAGGAAAAGGGTCTACCGCCAGCAGTCGACTTTGATATTCTAGGTATTATCAACTGGCTGGAATTTTGAGATCACAATAGACGTGAATGACTATAATGCGTTAAAGGGATACTTCAGGATTTAGCATTAAGCTTTGTATTAGTAGAAAACCTGTAGTATTTTCGAATTACCATGCTTTCCACCCTCATATCCCCCTGAGACAAGAGATTTATGTATTTTTTGTCTGGAAAAAATCCTCCGATGCCGCAAAAATCGTCATTTTGCGTCATCGGAGGATTTTCTGTCCAGAGGCTAAAGACTACAGCCAGTAGAAGGAGCTGTTCCGCATATTTTCAACCCGCCCATAGAGGGTGGGATCTCACTCACATAATGTACACACAGTGTCAGCTTTGGAAGCTAAGCTAGCAGGCTCTTGTTCTGTGGAGATAACTGAGTAGTAGGAGGAAGCTGAATAGTAGGGGTTAGCTTTTGCGTTCTGTGGTCGCCATTCATTGTTTACATGCACACCTTTTGTTTCAATCTAACTGAATTCATTCCGATTGGTGAATCTGAATGTAGTGTTTACATGAATGCTAAACAAGTGATCGGTTGATGTGCGCTTTACCATTGCTAAGAAAATTCCCGCTCCTCCGTGAGAGATGTGAGACTCAGTAATGACGCCACCGGCCTCCCGCTGTTCTCCCGCGGCCGTCAGCCTCGTCCTGCTCGCCACAGTAAACATAATGAATGGCGACTATAGAACGCAAAAGCCGAATCCCGGACATTTTGGGCTATCTCGAAATCACGGGCAAACTCGTCACGGAGACTCACTAAGTTAGTAGCCTAACCTTCTTGTTGTTTTCAACTGCGCTCTCTAACCAGTAGGCGTGGCCTCCTTGGGCAGCGAAGCAAGTGCATTCTGGTAGTTGTTGTCTTTCATCCACATCAGCCAAAAATAAATTTTCTGGCTTTTTCTCAGGCTAGAAAGCTCAGAATTCAAAAATTTCTTCACATATCTTCTACATAAATGACCTATTTTAAATACACATTCATCTTTCCAGAGGTGAAGTATCCCTTTAAGAGCTCTCCCAAGTACTGCGGAGCTAAACCATTTAGTGCTTTGTAAGTAATCAGCAATATTTTAAAATGTATACGATGTTTAATAGGGAGCCAATGCAGTGTTGACAGAACCGGGCTAATATGGTCATACTTCCTGGTTCTGGTAAGAACTCAAGCTGCTGCGTTTTGAACTAGCTGTAGTTTGTTTATTAAGCGTGCAGGACAACCACCCAGTAGAGCATTACAATAATCTAGCCTTGAGGTCATGAACGCATGGACTAATTGTTCTGCATTCTCATTTCACTCGCGCGTCTGTAAAGTGAAGCAGGACAATGTCCCACCAGTCCTTGTTTTGGATTCTCATCCACAGGCGTGGTTTTGGCTGCGGGCAGGGGCATTTTTACTGCGTGATCAATAAGCAGCACGGCAAAATGGTTAATATGCTTTAAATTATGACCAGAGACAGATTAATATTACGCCCACTGTTTAAAAAAAATAAAGAACCAATAGAGGAGAATATTTAAGCGCGAAAAGCGGGAAACTGTATATTTGTGCAGTGTGCGCATGTCAAAACATCAGGTCCGATTTGAAACTTGTGACATATAAACACGCACATCAACCCGATTACTTTATCAGGCTTCAGTGTATGAATGAGCACACAAAATCATGTTAACGAGATTAGCATGCTAAGCTAGCTTAATGCTAATGTAGCTTATGGTTATCCTGATAGCTGAAGAGCCACATTAGAAAGAATGGCATCTGGTTAGCATGTTAACCAATTATTATGCTAAGCTAACTAGCATAAGGCAACAAACACAGGATAGGTCAACTTTGGAGACGAATATCTCGGGAACGGTAGTGAATATCAAAAATCTGTTCAGTCATTTCTGTGCGGCTTGGTCCAAAGATCATCTGAGCAAACTTTGGGCAAAATTGAGCAAGATTTGAAGGAGGAGTAGCGAAAAAACTGTTTACCATTTGCTTCAATATGGCGGACAGTCACATTGTTGGAAAATGACAAATGAGATATCGTCGGAATCTGCATAATCCAAGGAACGTAATGACATAAAGAAATCAAATTTTAACCTATGTTTTCAAAAGTTATAAGCATATTTGCAAAACACCTTATACCTCTGGAACACTAGGTGGCGCTGTGTTCAAAGTTCTCAGGTACCTTTAGGCCATGCTAATGATGATTCTTACCAATTTTGGTGCCGATATGTCAAATACTTAATAAGATATTGCAATTTATGACGAAAAATCCATGGATCCATGGATTCAGCATGACCCAAGGAATCCATAGATACCATAGATATTTATGATTTTCTGACAAACTGTTCAAAAGTTATTGGCCAAAATAGCCATTTTCCATATCTCATGACCCGTAGGTGGCGCTGTTCCCAACTTTGGCATGGAACCTCAGGGCATACTTCCGATGAAGCGGAAGTTTTTTTTTTTTCCAGGATAACAAAAAATTCTGTTCAGTCATTTCTATGCGGCTCAGTCCGAAGATCATTTGAGCACATGTTTGGACAAAATTGGACAAATTTTGAAAGAGGAGTAGCGAAAAAACTTAATACTGTAGTTTCCAAAATGGCCACTACTGTAATGGGCGGAGTCTTAATAGACTATATTGGTCTTTATCACCATGATGAGAGGAATCAAGTGTATGTACTAAGTTTCAATTTTCTAGATCAAATGGTTCAAAATTTATAACCCTTTGAATGTTGAATTTTTGAACTGGTGGTGGCGCTATAGAGTTGGTCCTAGAGACTCCAAAATTGGTTCAATTACTTGACATGACCATATGTACAAGTGCGCCAAATTTCATAATTTTCCTACTTACGGTTCATAGGGCTGCCATAGACTTCCACTGGGAAGAATAATAATAAGAAAACTAACAGATACAATAGGGGCTGCCCCTAATTACCTCAGAAAAACTTTGGTTTTATTTTTTCAGTTTGACTCATGCTCCTTAGTCAGTGCACAAAGGAACAAAAACAGCACAAAGGAACAAAATATTCCTTATACATGCATAAGGAACAACACATTTTTTTTATAAAGACCTCATACTCACCAAAGCTGAATTTGTTTGATCAAAAATACAGTAAAACTTGTAATATTGTGGAATAGTATTACAATTTAAAATCTTGTTTTAATATATTTCAGAATGTAATTTATTCCTTTGATGTCAAAGCTGAATTTTCAAAATCATTACTTCAGTGTCACAGGATCCTTCAGAAATATGAAAACAGTTTTTGGAAACTATGATTCATTTTTTCATGATTCTTTGATGAATAAAAACTTTCAAAAGATCAGCATTTATTTGAAACAGAAATCTTTTGTAACATTACACATGTTTTAAGGTAATTTTTGATCACTTTAATGCTTACTGAAAAAAAAATTCTGACCAACCAACACATTTTTTGAACGGCAGTGTACATTCAGTAGGTCATTATTGCAATATAAACACTGTCAGAGTGATCAACAAGGTATCTCTTCATTTACCAGTCAAAGACGGAGCAACTTTCTGCTCTTATGTTTACTCCGTGCACGGTCAAGGGCTTCATCATATCTGTCGCGGTACCGGTCTTTGCAGCAATTATTTTACCGCAAATACTGCATCGCGCGCTGTTGGCATCGAGCCTGGAGAAATGTAGCCACACTTTTGATCGACTTTTCCACATCTTTAGAGTATTGTGAGTGTGTGTGTTCGCGTCTCATTGAGTATGTGCGCGAGTTTGTGTGTGTGTGTGTGTGTGTGTGTGTGCTCGCGTCTCATATGAGAATGTGCATGGACAGTTTGTGTGCGCGTGTCTCTTATGACTATGTGCGCGGACAGTTCCAGAGCTGCAGAGTTTGCGTGCAGAGTTTGCGTGTAGGCTATGTGCGTGAGCGACTTTAGGCGTCGTTGTGCATTTCATATGTATTTGTTTGAGCACTGACGTTGACGAGTTAACCCCTTAGGTATCGAAATCTGGTACCGAAAAACAAGTCGATACTCGATACTACCGAGGCAATTCGGTCGGTACCTAAAAAGTATCGAACTCGGTACCCAGCCCTACTTGTGATAGATAAGACATCTCTTCATTTACTGCTACAAATTGATAACGGTCAGATAAGTATGATTTAAACCATGCTAGTGCAATTCCACTAATGCCAACATAGTTTCATATTCTTTTCAAAATAATGTTGTGGTCAATGGTGTCAAATGCAGCACTATGATTGAGTAAAACCAATAGCGAGATACAACCACGATCGGATGATAATAGCAAATCATTTGTAACTCTAATGAGGGCAGTCTCAGTACTATGGTACGGTCTAAATCCAGACTGGAAATCCTCACAGAGATCATTTCTTTCAAGAAAGGAACACAGTTGTGAGGATACTGCTTTTTCTAGTATCTTTGACAGAAAGGGTACATTCGAGATTGGTCTGTAATTGACTAATTCTGTAGGATCAAGTTGCATTTTTTTAACAAGCGGTTTAATCATAGCCAGCTTAAAAGTTTTTGGTACGTATCCTAGAGATAAAGATGAATTAATGATATTAAGAAGAGGATCTATCACATCTGGGAGCATCTCTTTGGTTTTGAAAATATTACTATAAATTACACTAACACCTCCCCCTTTGCCTTTCAGATGAGGTTCAGGTTTATAACAGTAATCTTGTGGGGTGGACTCATTTAAAGTAATTTAACTGTTTGGTTTTAGCCAGGTTTCTGTCAAACAAATGAGTGCTTTTGGAGTAAGGCAGGGGTGCCCAATCCTGCTCCTGCTGATTGACTGTCCTGCACAGTTCATCTCCAACCCTAATCAAACACCATCCCTGGACGGATGAATACCATCTCTTTTCGACAGGTCAGGTCTGCCCCATTCTATATTATTAAGTGGACACCACCTCGACAGCCAGCCATTGAGTGAACACAATCTACTAAGTATCTCACCACTCCTGCGAACAGGAAGGGGGCCAGAGCAAATTACAGTGCTTGACATCGTACTTGTGAGTTCACACACCTCTTTAATGTTAATTTTGGTGATCTCCGACTGGCAGAGTCGAACATCATTAGTGCCGACGTGAATAATGATCTTAGAGAATTTACGATTAGCATTAGCCAGCACTTTTAAATTTGCTTTGAAGTCATGCGCTCTGGTCCCGGCAAACATGTGACTATGGTGGCTGGTGTCTCTATTTTCACGTTCCGTGTGATCGAATCACCAATTACTAGGGCACAATCAACAGGATTCTCAGTGGGTGTTTCACTGAGCGGGGCAAATCGATTTATGTAATCAGAGCGGAAGAGTGGTTTTTTGATCCGCGACTAGAGCGATCCCTCACTCACCCATTTACCTTTCTGCGCAGGCTCTTTTTTAGATGGAACCGAATCATGTAAAGAGTTCACTATGCTAGGCGCATCCAAAGCAGTATCTAAAGCTCTAGCACTCTTACTATCCTCAATTAAAGTTTGGTTGCGTGGTTCTGAAATCTTCTCCGTCAGCCTGACTGTCTCCTTGCATTTATTCACATATAAATCCTATATTGCCGACAGAGAAGGCTATGTTAAACGTGTGACATGAAGTGCAGGTGACAATAACAGGACAAGACATTACTCACCGTGTTTGTTGACTGATTCTTACTCACCTTGGCATTTTATGAACTCAAAGGCAAGGGCGCATGAGAGAAAATAAATAATAAATAACTGAGTGCATGGGTGGCGTGTTAACAGGCTAGCGAATTACTAGTGTGTTGTGCTAATAATAACGGAAGCTAGCAATGTCAGGTTAATCTGAGATGTTGGGTAAGCTGTATTTAGTAGTATAAACAACTAGAAAAGATACAAAATGATGGTTCAAAACAGAAAGAAATACTAGTCTAAGACGGAGCTTACAGCACCGAAGCAAACAAACTCACAGCAGGCAGCGAGGCAGACGGAACGTTTTAGCAAAATAAATATCAATATCAAAGTTGGTGTCAAAATATGGCAGTATTGTACATTTTAATGTTAATATCATGTTAGATAATTGTGTTATTAATCAAATATATTTAATAGTTCTTGCTAAAGAAACATGGGATTCGTGCCTATAATGTTTTAAAAATAATAGTTGGAAGATAAATTTACCTCATTCATGGAAAGTTTCAAGGACATATAATCAATTTATAGAAAGGCATGAAATTATCATAATATTTTATAGCAGCAGGGCTTAAAGTATTCCGGCCGGGGGCCGGATTTCCGGCTTGAGGGCAGGTCCGGTCGCCGGCGCAGGCAAAATTTATTTACCAGGCTGCAAATTACAGTCGGAGACGCTTGGAAAAAACGAGCGCATCGCTTCCATTATGAGCGCGCATACTGCGCGCCTACATTTGAAATAACGAACTTGAGCACGCAAACAGCGCGCTTTTCGGCGCCTCATCATTCTCCATTCAGTAACGTTCAAACAGCGCGCGCGCCTCTTCCGGTTACAGCAGGATGCACGGTAAAACTCTTAGTTTCCAATATGATATATGCACATTATAATGCTTGATCTGTAGAGAAAAGGCTGTTGATTTGCATAAAATGACTTTATTTTGTTGGAGTTTTTAAACGACTCGCTACCGTGTGCCTGTTAGATCACACACAGCACAAGGAATCGGCATCAAACGCATATAACTGGATATAACAAATAGCTACAGATGTGGCCTTTAAAAACGCGCGTTTTCTCCCGCGGCAGTCGGCAATTCGTCTCGCTGAGTCTCGCAGAATTCTGCAAGTGCTTTCGGGGGGCGCTACTTACAAATTCCCTCAATGTGTTTCGCTTCACAGAATATCCACCAGGTGGCGCATTAAAAACAACACACTCAAAGCCTTACAAGATTTCTCTTAAAATACTCAAAGGGGTAATGGACAACGTTTCCGAATTTTTATGTATGCTTTGTCATCGCTGTGGTTTCCAAGAGATGAGTGCATGTAGAATATTTAACATTGCTTTTATTAAAACAGCAAAGTGACGTTCTTGCCAGCGCATAACCTTTTGTACAACTATTAAGATGATTGTGCGTGCAATGCGCATTTATAAGTACAACAGAGAATTTAGTGTGAGCATAATACACGTGACTCTGCCTGTAAAAACCCAGCAGTATTTTTTTCATTTTATACACAAAATCATCCTAACATAATGAAAGGCTTAAATAAGATTCTTAATTCGTGCAGATATTTCTTGTGTGATTGTTCTTGTGCAGATAGGCTATTTCTTGTGAGTTAATGTTGCAGCACAACGCGTTGCATTTATATTTTGGGCGCATCTGATTGCCATTACATTTTTTATAAATATTTTAATTGAACTGTCTTAATGCATTAAGCATAAAGATTTTTCCCCACGTTAGTCTCAGAATCTCCGGGGTTGGCTTGAGGTCTTGCCGACAGTTTGTAAATCTTTTAAATATTCATACTCACAAAATCCATATAAAGGGTCATCAACAGTTAGCCTATGACTTCTAAAATAAAATAAAAATGACCAGATAAGAGGTATCTTATATCAGATGGGTCTGACCCAACAAAAATCCAGTTTGGCGCTGTTTGACAGTGCGCGCGCACTTCAGTTCGCTTAGAAAAAATGCATCATGTCAGAACAGAATGCCAAAGAAATGTTGGCAAGCACGAGCAAATAATGAACTTTTTTTAAGTGCACAGTGTCCTGTGAGTGTAACTTTACCGCTGCATTAACATGTGATGTGAACGTACGTCAAGTCAGTATTGGGACTGAGGCTCCAGAACTGCTGATAGAATGTGCGCTGTAGCGCGATACTACTACCACATTTTAGTTTCCATTCTTATTTTGTTTCCACGATGTGTAAGATGTAGAGATGTACCACATCTTTAAATTACTATTAGTATTATTTAAGTTAACATAAAATACGTAGACCTGCTACACCACAAAAAATAGTTGAGGAAAAATTCGTTAAAATTGGGCGATTCCAGCAGTTATGGACGTGACATTTGCAGTCAAAACTTGAAATATAAACTCTCAGAAAATGCATTTAATACCTATATTTTGAAATGTCTGAAAGGAGTCAAGACATTAGAAAAATATCAGTCTACACATGCGTTTTATATTTAATATGAGGGAAATACACATGTGACATGACACAAAAAATCTTTAACTTTTAGGTGGCAAAATATTTTTTAGTAGGCTAATTCTATAAATTACACTGTGCAAAACAAAAGATATATACCCACCGGATGAAAAAAGATCGGCCTCCACAGAACATAAAATATTATATTATTTTATTTTTCGTGTTCGCATTTATGTGAATAAATAAATAAATGTTACTACGTGACAGTTCTGTCTGGCGCCGCTGCGCAAAGATGGCGCCGCTGCGTTCGGTCGCCGTCAGGGTCGCTCCTCATAGATTGTGCTTTTACTTAATTTTATACTTACTTTTTCTTTCTTTTTATACCCGTATTACGTCTGCACTGATTACTTACGAGAAATTGACACTTTTGGATATTGGATATCGCTGTACTGACTTGTTCTGGGACACTTTATCCTCGAACTTTTCATTTCCACCGGAGATTCTTCGCAATGAAGAAACAAACAATGGACACCTGTCGAGACGACGCTACAAAAAACATTGCGGGAAACGTGCCGGTATTCGCAACAGATTGAGGCAAAGAGCTCACAGTCCTCCTCTGCCTAGCATTTTACTCGCCAATGTTCAGTCCTTGGAGAATAAGATGGACGATCTGAGAGCCAGGACAAGTTTCCAACGAGACATCAGGGACTGTAACATCTTTTGTTTTTCTGAAACATGGCTCGCGACCTTAACCCCGGACTCTAATGTGACGCCGTCTGATAACTTTTTTGTGTTACGAAAGGACAGAACAGCTGAGGCCGGAAAAACAAAGGGTGGTGGAGTGTGTTTCATGATCAACAAGAAATGGTGTGACCCAAGGAACACCACCACTCTGTCGCACTCTTGCTCGCCCCATCTGGAACATTTATCCATCTCTTGCCGTCCATTCTATCTACCCCGGGAGTTCTCATCGATCATCGCTACTGCTGTTTACATTCCACCACAGGCCGACACCGGTGAGGCTTTGTCTAAACTCCATGAAGTGCTCAGTGGCTATATAAATAAACACCCTGATGCTGCTTTTATCATCGCGGGGGACTTTAACAAAGCCAATCTCAGGAAAGTCATGCCGAATTTTTACCAACATGTCACCTGTCCTACTAGAGGGAACAATACGCTGGATCATTGTTACTCTCAGTTTAAAAATGCCTACAAAGCCAGATCACAACCCGCTTTTGGCAAATCGGACCATGCCGCAATTTTCCTCACACCGGAATATAAACAAAGGCTCGTCCAGGAACCCCCGGTGCAGAAAGTAGTGACGCGCTGGTCCTCCACTTCAGAAACTTGGCTACAGGCGGCTCTTGAAGACGTAGACTGGGACATGTTCCGCGCGAGCTCTTCTGACATCAGCGAGTTTACGGACGTAGCATTAAGTTTTGTAAACACTCTAACAGAACAAGCTACAGAAACTGTAACTATTAAGATATTCTCAAACCAGAAACCATGGGTTGACAAAAATATTCGCGCTGCAGTGAACAAACGCACGGAGACATACAACGCTGGTCTTCTGTCAGGGAATATGAGCGATTACAAATCAGCGTGCTATGCTCTTCGCCACGCAGTAAAAGTCGCCAAACTCCGCTACAGGGATCGTGTGGAGTCTCACTTCCAACTAAATGACTCCCGACGCATGTGGCAGGGACTGAGGACCATCTGCACCTTCGGAACCAATTCCTCCACAGAGGTGAGAGCAGATCCGTCGCTGGCCGATGAGTTAAACTCTTTCTTTGCTCGCTTTGATTGCAATCGCGGAAGCGCAACTCTGCCTCTCGGCGCGCATGAAAGCCAGAGCGGCGACAACCCTGTAATCACCGTGTCGGAGGACGAGGTTAGGCGGGCGCTAAAGCGAGTGAATGTCAGGAAAGCAGCCGGTCCTGATGGCATCTCTGGTCGCGTTCTGAGGTGCTGTGCTGACCAGCTCGCTGGATTGTTTACATCTATCTTCAACGAGTCCCTTGCTACCTCCGTGGTCCCCTCATCTTTTAAAAAATCTGTCATCATTCCTGTGCCGAAGAACAATAAACCCTTATGCCTGAATGACTATCGTCCAATCGCCCTCACATCTACAGTCATGAAGATATTTGAGAGACTGGTAAAAAACAACATCTGCTCCTTCATACCTGATACACTGGACCCTCTTCAGTTTGCCTATCGGCCAAACAGATCTACTGAGGATGCCATCTCTCACGTCCTACACTCCTCCCTCACTCACATCGACAGCAAAAATGGGAACTATGCAAGGCTGCTTTTCATCGACTACAGTTCAGCCTTTAACACTATAATTCCCAGCAAATTAACTTCCAAACTCCTAAATCTGGGTCTGAATTATTCCCTCTGCAAGTGGATTCAGGATTTTCTTTCATATAGACCCCAGGTAGTGAAAGTAGGCCGGTTCACCTCCGACTCCATCACCCTGAGCGTAGGAGCACCGCAGGGCTGCGTTCTGAGTCCCCTACTTTACTCTCTCTACACACATGATTGTGTGGCTTCTCACAGCTCCACTTCTATTGTCAAATTCGCTGACGATACAGTGGTTCTGGGCCTTATCTCCAACAACAACGAGACTGCATACATGGAAGAGGTTGAGAAATTAACATCTTGGTGCCAGGACAACTGTCTCTCTCTGAATGTGACCAAAACCAAAGAGCTGATTGTAGACTTAAGAAAGAGACAGCAGGCCTTTACTCCTCTTATGATCAGTGGGACACCTGTGGAGAAGGTGAGCAGCTACAAGTACCTCGGTGTGAACATCTCTGAGGATCTTACTTGGACTTCTCACATCCATACACAGGTGAAGAAAGCAAGGCAAAGACTATACCATCTGAGACAGCTGAGAAAATTTAAGGTATCACCAACGATCCTAAAAACTTTCTATTCAGGGGCCATAGAAAGCGTTTTAGCGCAGTGTATCACAGTGTGGTATGGGAATAGCTCTAGTCACGATTGCAAAGCACTTCAGAGAGTTGTGCGCTTAGCTGAGCGCATCTCCGGGTCCTCTCTTCCACCCCTGCAAGACATCTACCACAAACGCTGCAAGAGTCGAGCCAACAAAATTATTAAAGACTTCAACCACCCACATAACTGTCTCTTCAATTTGCTGCCATCTGGTAAGCGCTACCGCAGTGTGAGGTCTAAAACAGAGAGACTTAGGAGAAGCTTCTTCCCCCAGGCCATTAGGCTCCTAAACTCGGTCTCTTAACATCATCTGTACTTTGAACATTGATACCTGCACTCAGCACATTAATATCTGCATTCTGCACTAACTGCTCTTTATTGTAATGCAGCTACAAAACTGCATCTTCTTGCACTTTACATTGCTGCCATGTAACCCTCGTTACTATTTGTTTATATTTGTTTTATATATTAATATTTATTTTTGTAAATATTCTCAGTTTAGCATACAGATTTTTTATTATTAGAAATGTTATCTCTATATTGCTTATATTGTTAATTATTTCTTAGTGTTTTATAATATTGCACTATCTTGGAGTTGACCCTATTTACATTTCACTATTGGTTGTATATTTTGTGTATATCTGTGTATGTGACAAATAATAAAATCTTGAATCTTGAATCTTGAATCTCTTCTCCATTACGGACATGACTGCTCTGAAAGCGACTTTACAAATTTCACAGAGACCTCAAACAGAAAGCACAAAGCCTTTCTTTAAAGTGAGTTTCGTTTTTTAATTAATTGTATCTTAATTTTAATCAATGTTTCATCTGGATTTAATAAGAAGTAAATATAGTAGAAAATAGATAGGCTAATCATGACACGGAGGCGCGGGCGAGTGAACTGGACTCTCATAAATGAACCGAAACTCAGCGTATTCTACTTGCCTCACAGACCTGAGAAATATATAGAAAGCTTGAAATACTTTTAAACAGAACAATTCAAAACGAAGGAAAACAGACTGCTTTCTGCTTATGCAAAAAAAAAAAAAAAAAAATTTCAAATCAAAAATCGTGATACGAGCCGAATCGTAGGTGGTCTATCGTTACAGCCTAGTAAGATGAGAAAGCAAGAGTTTATGGTTTAAAAAACAAACAAACAAACAATTACTATCTGAACATCTTTGCCAAGCGCAAACCATCAGGGAGGGTCATGCCTTTTTTCACAATCATTTTGGAGGGTCATAGAAAAATTTATTGCTGGCGAAGGGAGGGTCATGTCTTTTTTGACAACAGATCTCAAAACTCCTCCGGTGGCCCCTTAAATAAAAAACGAACAGTCCCTAATTTAACCTGAGATGTGCGTTATATCGCCTTGAATTTTGAATTATCGTGTTGTCGAATTTTGACACAGTTTCATTGTTTGTTCATAATAATTTGATTCATAATTATGTCATTTTTTCTAAAAGTAGCAATATTTTAAAGAGATAAAAAGACAGAGAAATGACAGAGAAGTTATGTTAGTCTGGTCACATATGGCCAGATCAATTAATCTATTGCAGAAATACAAGACAAAGTGCATGAGAAAATTAGAAGTATGCAAAAGAGCACAGTTCAGATATTGTTGACTGTAATTGAAGCGGTTTTTATAGGCTACACGTTTCTGCTTTTTTTAAATTGACAATTTAAAATTTTATTCGCCAACACCTCAACACGTTTTGTGATTGATTTACGGATTTATTACAGAAACTTGTCAGAAGCAAAGATATTGTACTAAGCATAAGTGCAAGCAAACAGCAGAGTTTCCAATGATCAATAAAACAGCATGTGCTGTAAATAAATTTAACTCATCCATAACATAACAACATTAAGTAGAAAAAGAGCAATGACAAATAAGATAAAACTAGCAATTTAAATGTCTTTTAGAAATCGGTCTACTCAAGTAGGCCTACAGTATAGTTCACTTAACCACCATTCACAACCAATTAAAACTGAAAAAATACGAAATCTAAAAACTTAAATCTGATGGGTGTTAGTTGTGTTTTAACATAATCGTAATTTTTCACTATCTTTTGACCTGATTCACTGAACTCATATAGGTTTACTTTATTAATTAAAGCAGCACTGTCCTGGTACAGCATAATATTTTTTTCCATTTCAATGAGATCCAAATAATCAAATTAATAAAAAAATAAAAAAGCTTCAATTATTTTTTTATGTAGGAGTTAATTTTTTATGTTAAAAATTGAAGTAGGATTTACTTAAAGGCTAGGAAACAATTTTCACTCAGAAAATGCTAGTAAATTTAAACAAAATTATCAGCAGCTTTAACTTTATTACTTTTTTAATTCTTATTCACTCTTTGTTTTAGCGATGTTTATAAATATACTATATTTTTGCATTTTGTTAGCAAACTGTCCTACACTGAAAAGAAACCAATGTAATCTGCCTGATTTATCACGTAAAACACAAGTTTAAACAAGCACCACTCTTCTGAATGATGGTAACCAAACCTCCAAGAGTTTGTAAATCAATTGTTTGTAAAACATATTTAATGCTAACTTTACTTACAAATTCAAAAATATAATAAATGTATAAATAAAACGACATAAAGGAAGTTAATTCCAAAATGTAATTAATTTCACAGTCTTTGTTTTAGCTGCCACAGAGTCAAGAAATTACAAACCACCCACCCCCCAGTCTGCCAATTCTTTGCCAACCCCCAATGCTAATCGATCTCCTCTCAGGGAATCAAAAGAAAACCGGTTTTTCCAGTTTTCACCAGCGTGTGGGCGGGGTTTTAATCCCTTGCAGTTCCTTTGTTTAAATGCTATTTAAGCAAATCTACGCTTTAAGTTATTTCAAATTAATGTTTATAACTTATAATAATAAGTTGATATCGCGTAACTTAATTTGACATATGTTGATATAACCAACTGACATTATTATGGATAAATTAAATTTATTTACAGCACATGCTGTTTTATTGATCATTGGAAACTCTGCTGTTTGCTTGCACTTATGCTTAGTTTCATACCATGTAAAGGGAAAAATTATAATATAAAAAGTACAGTATAATGCAGAAAAGCGCATTACAACCATGTTAAAGCTGCAAAAAGGAACTAAATGTAAAATTAGATAAACTAGTGAATGATATTGCGCAAATGCTCTCGGTCTCTTCAAAGGTCTTCGCGAATTATTGTGTTATAAGACTCAGTTTGAGCAGAAATGAGTGAGAAACACGCAGAAACACCTCATATGTGCAGTAAGTAAGGGTCTTTCCTTGCCATTAATGCTTGGATAACAAGCATACGTTTCATTAATAATAATAATGTCTAGTGCGGTACGTGGCTATAGCAGCGTTTCCATTACAGATTTGCGCAAATGTTTTGCGCTATTATCTAAATATTGATTAAAAAAAACTATTGCGAAATGACAGCGTTTCCATTAACCGATATCATGCGACTAAAACGTCCTTTTTTTCTCGCGATAAGTCATTCCAAAAATCACGGCAACGGACGTTGGTTATAATATCACAGCCACCGCATTAGACATTATTATTATTATAAATGGAAGGAGACGTGTTATCCAAGCATTAATGGCAGGGAAAGACCCCCGAACGACACATATTAGGAGTTTCTGGGTGTTTCGCCCTCATTTCTGCTCCGAGGATTTGATTGTGGCATTTCTTTGAGATTTAGAATCCAGTATTCCTATAGGCTAATTATTGTTTCTTTTATTAATTTAATAAAGAATTCTGTCTCGTATTCTGTCCAAACGATCCATGTAGGCTGAAAAACGAAAAATGAAAGGTTGTTGTCTTTTTAAAACGCAAAGTTGAACACCAAAATTTTAATTTGAACTGGCTACACCAACTGCTGCGCAAAAAAGTAAATATCGACGAATTTTCAGATTTTTTTTATGACTTTTTGCCCCTTTATTAAACATTTAAAATATTCACAAATTAATATGGAAAACATGTCGATTTTACTGATTTTCTAAGGCCAAATTAGAAACTGGAATTGATATCTTTCCCGCAGTGCTGAATGAGAAGAGCCATTAATATTATTAATAAACTATTGTTTTCTAAGTGTCGGCTAAAATCACATCTCCATCTCCGCTGTTAAGCAGATGCGCTTTTAGAGAGAAATACACCTTTCATACGCATTACATAATCAGAAGGTATTAGCTTTCGATTCGAATTTGTTCGTTTTTAAAGTGGACATTTCAAGCTTTAGCTTACATAGGCTATATTTTGTTTCAGTTCTCGCGCTCCAGTTCACGGAGATCATGAAAGTGCGTCTGGTTGTTTCTTTTATTTTACAAAAGCACAGCGTTTTCTTGTTATTGTGAGTTTACACAAATAAAAGTAGTTGAGAATAATGTATTATTATTTTCTGTATGACCAGAAATGATAGAGTATTTTAAGTTGTTTCCACTGTTGATAGGAAAATGCAAGTGTTCGCGCTTGCGCCTCCGTGTCATGCAGTGTGCGCTCCACACTCAGCTTTGTTTCTTTTTTGCACAAAAGTGTCTTCTAAATATAGCCTATTAAATTATTTAAATTATTATTTGTGTAGCTATACATGGACTTCAAACACACCGCGTCTTCTTACTAATGGTGACTGTAAATGCGCAAAAACTGTTTCCATTGCAGTTTTGCGAAATATTCCTTTTTCGAATTGCCTGAAAAACCACCTCATGCGAGCGTAAACACTTTTTTTGTGATAAATTGGAGTTTTTGCAAAATTGATGTGTTTCCATTAAGCGTAGCCTATTTTCAATTTGCAATTTCAATTTGCGCAATTTGAAGGGTAGGCCTAATGGAAACGCGGCTTGTGATATAGGCTATATAAACCTACCAACGTCCATGATTTTTGGAATGACTTATCGCGAAAGGAAAAAATGACGCTGTAGTCGCATAACATCGGTTAATGGAAACGCCGTCATTTCGCAATAGTTTTTTTTTATCTAAAAGCCTATTTAAAAAAAAAAAATCTCAAAAGTTTTGCACAAATCTGTAATGGAAACGCGCCTAGTATGGCCTGCCCTACATGAAACACGACTGCCATCTACAGGTTTTAGTTATTCCTTCGTTCAACACCTAATCCCCCTTCTGTAGGATCCGGCAGAATTTCGAAAGTGCTCGTGGCATTCCTCTCTCTGAGACGCGCATTTTTAAAGGCCACATCTGTAACTGGAATTTAAAACTCTTGAAGAAACAAATGATCAATAAACTGTTGGACAGATATACACTAGGATTTGTGCGCTCGACATTTCTTCGCTTTGTGCCGTGAACTTTTAAATGCGCACTTGCTGTGACTCCATTTTGCTTTGAGCACATCATTCTGCACCCGCGATGCGCATACGCGCTTTGTGCGCTCTGTTTTGAACATGGGTTTTGAAGCGTTTCATATTATCATGGTTTTGCGCACTGAAAGAGTATTAAAAGCCTATATTTTTGTATACTTAGCCTGCTCAATACGTTTAAAATAAGCATAATTTAATTGTGTATTATTTCTGTGTAGTGTACTGTAGGCTATATAAATATATACACTTCTTAATTCTTGACATTTCATTTATAAATATAAAATTGTGAAATGTATGATTGCCTGATTGAATTTTATAAGAGTACTAATAGTAATATTATTTGTACTATTTATAATACTATTTGTTTTTATTAACATGTTTATATTTTATAAAATTACTTTTTTCAAAAAATTTTTTTTTTTCTAGATTTTTTTCAAGAATTACTTTTTGCTGCTGATTTATACACTAACTAAGTTTAATAAAAAATACATAATACATTTATGTAATTTTAAAAGGTGTTAACTGTAATCTTAATCTGCAAAATGAGAATTTACAAAGGATTAAATTCATCACAATTATGTAAGTATCTGGATATTTGCCGCGGGGCGAGGGCTTCGATAACCTCTCTTTTTTTTGACCATACATGTGTTTGCATCCCTGTATGATATAAAACAATCTCAGCTCTCAGATTCTATCACTTTTATTACGAAATTCAAACAATAAATACCGTTTTGGTGCTTGTAAATGTGACGCGACCACTGATCTATATAGAATAACATTATATAGATCAGTGGACACGACAGATCCCTAGCAGCAGGTGAACTGATCATCTCTAGCTAGTAAATAAACACGAATGAACAATGTTAAAAGATACAGTACAACATACCGAAATGTATATTCCTCATACATAATATCGACCAATCAATCAAACAAATGGGTCAATAAAACAGCTGGAGAACAATTATGTAGTCACATAACATTTACCTCAGGAAAGCCATTTGATGACCATAATATAGGCTATAGAACGTTAGTTGGCTAGAAAAAAGAGCTATAGAGAGTATTTTGCTAAATATGTGTACTATTTTACATATTTATTATATTTTACTTGTATCATTAAATAATTAGTTGTTATTATAATAGAAAAAACGCATTATATATCTCTCTGTATGTTTACAGCATTAGGTGAGTTTTTTTCTTAAGAAAAATTAATACCTATCTTGTGTAGCCTACCTAATATTTATTTAAATGAGTCAATATTAAATCAAATCCCAATAATTGAATTGAATTGAAAACCAGAATTGTACCATGTGGCCTAAACATTGTAACATGTTGTCACTAAGCCTAATAAAATTCAGTTTAGTTACTAAAATGTTTTGACAATCACAATAAAATGTGATGCAATATTTTTTTAGATCACCGCCCCCACCCCCCACCCCCCGGTCCACAGAAAGTTCAGGCTCAGGATTTTTATTCACTTTAAGCCCTGTAGCAGTTGTCTACTTTCTACCATTACATCAGAGCTCACTTTCATGTCCTTTCACTTTATAATTCTCTCTTTGAAGAGGAATATTTTTATGTACTAAAAATTAAATTTAATAATTGTTTCTTTCTTGCCAGACCTGATGGAAGAGAGCGAGGAGAGTGAAGAACTGAGTGAAGTGGAGGAGGAGAGTGAAGAACTGAGTGAAGTGGAGGAGGAACATCATGTCAAACCTGGAGGAAAACCTTTGAGTCGCTCTACAACCTGCACTCAGTGTGGAAAGAGTTACACAACCAAACAAAGTCTTGAGCGTCACATGAGAAACCACACTAGAGAGAAGCCGCACACGTGTGATCAGTGTGGAAAGAGTTTCTCTATTAAAAGTGAACTGAAGAGACACATGAAGATCCACTCTGGAGAGAAGCCGTTCTCATGTGATCAGTGTGGGAAGAGTTTCAGTCAATCTTCATCCCTTAATGTTCACATGAGGATCCACACCGGAGAGAAGCCGTTCTCATGTGATCAATGTGACAAAACATTTCTTAGGGGATCACACCTGAAGACACACCTGAGAGTACATACGAAGGAGAAGCCGTATTCATGTTCTGTGTGTGGAAAGAGTTTTTCACAGAGTCAATCTTTACAGACGCATCAGAAAATACACACTGGTGTGAGAGAGCACATGTGCTTTGTGTGTGAGAAGACGTTTATTACAGCAAACAGTTTAAAACTGCACCAGAGAATTCACACTGGAGAAAAACCTTACAAGTGTTCACACTGTGACAAGAGATTCAGTCAGTATGCAAATCTGAAAACACATGAGAGGATCCACACTGGAGAGAAGCCGCTCACATGTGATCAGTGCGGAACGAGTTTCTCTTTTAAAAGTGAACTGAAGCGACACATGAGGATCCACACTGGAGAAAGACCTTACAAGTGTTCACACTGTGACAAGAGATTCAGTCACATATCACATCAGAAAAGACATGAGAGCATCCACACTGGAGAGAAGCCGCACACGTGTGATCAGTGCGGAAAGAGTTTCTCTATTAAAAGTGAACTGAAGATACACATGAGGATCCACACTGGAGAGAAGCCGTTCTCATGTGATCAGTGCGGAAAAAGTTTCTCTATTAAAAGTGAACTGAAGATACACATGAGGATCCACACCGGAGAGAAGACATTCACATGTCATCAATGTTGCAAAACATTTCTTAGGGCGTCAACCCTGAAGTCACACCTAAGAGTTCATACGAAGGAGAAGCCGCATTCATGTTCTGTGTGTGAAAAGAGTTTTTCATCGCTGCAATATTTACGTGTACATGAAAAAATGCATACTGGTTTGGGAGAGTACATGTGCTTTGAGTGTGAGAAGACGTTTATTACAGCGGACAGTTTAAAACGGCACCAGATAATTCACACTGGAGAAAAACCTTACAAGTGTTCACACTGTGACAAGAGATTCAGTCTGTCAATATATCTAAAAACACATGAGATGATCCACACTGGAGAAAAACCTTACAAGTGTTCACACTGTGACAAGAGATTCAGTCTGTCAGCAAACCTGAAAAACCATGAGAGGATCCACACTGGAGAAAAACCTTACAAGTGTTCACACTGTGACAAGAGATTCAGTCAGTCAATATATCTAAAAACACATGAGATGATCCACACTGGAGAAAAACCTTACAAGTGTTCACACTGTGACAAGAGATTCAGTCTGTCAGCAAACCTGAAAAACCATGAGAGGATCCACACTGGAGAAAAACCTTACAAGTGTTCACACTGTGACACGAGATTCAATCTGTCATCAAATCTGAAAAGACATGAGAGGATCCATACTGGAGAGAAGCCGCACACGTGTGATCAGTGCGGAACAAGTTTCTCTACTAAAGCTCACCTGAAGCGACATATGCAGATCCATACAGTGGATAAACCACTGAAACACAGAGTGAAATCATTGTGAAATCATTTACGCAGTGGCGTAAATTTGTTTTAAAAAGTGGGTGGGACACAGCGGGGGAGTGGGGGGGGGGGGTAACGGTAACACAGTGCTTAATCATAAAACAGTTATAACATTACGATGTCATATCTGAAATAGCAGGCCTACATTGATTGGGTTTAAGTGGTCGTTCAATGAGGCCTGTTATATGTTGATCCGACTTTTTAAAGCATGCATTTAAGTGGTCTAGGGGTAGAATTTTTGCCAAGCGTGTCAGAGGTTCTGAGTTCTAATCCGCTCTCATATATTTTTTTAAATTTTTTTTATTAAAACCGATTGTTTTTCAGTGGTTGTATATCAGGCAGGGACACTTTTTTGTGCTTTTTGTTTTCTAATTTCACCAGAACGAATAGAGAGTCTCTCCACAACGGATTGAAGCGCACGGCTGTGCGCGAGCCAGAAACAAACATAGTAACGAGCACTTTGATCAGTTGATTAAAAAAAAACCCACGCATTTCAGCGCTAGATCGCCTCTTGTTTAAAAAACGAATGAAATAAATGCTCTGCTAGTTAACTGGAGATGTTTTGTTTATTTGTATTGGTACATTCGTGCTGCAAGATGTTTCAAAAGTGGTGGGGACAATATCGACGTTAGAAGTTAGTGGTGGGGACATGTCCCACCCATCCCACCCGCAAATTACGCCTATGATTGTAAGTAGTAGAGATGCACCAATTACAATTGTCGAGGCCGATTCCGATTTTTCATTGAGTTTACCTGCCGATACAGATTTTAGCCGATTCCAATTAAACTTTTTCTAACCACTTTATAGCACACAAAAATATTTGTTTTCTATATTTTCTTTAATAGAACAGAGAATTTGTTTTAATAGATAATGTTAATAACTAATATAGAACTATATAAATTACTCCTGGTGTGGGAAATTCACAGTGCGGTGTTATGGAAGAACCATTTCCTTCTTTTCACATTCAATATCAATTTCTTCTCTCATCTGCCACATTTCCAGCCAGGCTAAACAAGCACTCACACAACAACACTAATTGTGCTCACCTGATCCTCCTTTGCCCAGAGCCCTTTGCTCATGTCCTTCATGTCTTTGCTGGTTCATTTTGTGCGTTGTGTGCATTCAATTTCTCTGTAAGGTTGCAGTGTTGTTTCATTTCTTTTTGTTTACTTCTGTCCTGGCAAGCCACTCTAGTGCCTAGTGCTGTTTCATCCCACCTATGCCAAGCCTCTGGTTCCTTGAGCTGCTGTCAAGTTCCCACTGTTCCCAAAGAGCTTGGGTTTGTCTAATCCCTGACCCACCGGTTCTCCAGCTGTGCCCTCAACCCACCGGTTCTCCAGTTGTGCCCTCGACCCACCTGTTCTCCAGTTGAGCCATCGACCCACCTGTTCTCCAGTTGTACCCTCGACCCACCTGTTCTCCAGATGTGCCCTCGACCCACCTGTTCTGCAGTTGAGCCATCGACCCACCGGTTCTCTAGATGTGCCCTAGACACACCGGTTCTCCAGTTGTGCCCTAGACACACCGGTTCTCCAGTTGTGCCCTCGACCCACCGGTTCTCCAGTTGTGCCCTCGACCCACCGGTTCTCCAGTTGTGCCCTCGACCCACCAGTTCTCCAGTTGTGCCCTCGACCCACCGGTTCTCCAGTTGTGCCCTCGACCCACCGGTTCTCCAGATGTGCCCTCGACCCACCTGTTCTGCAGTTGAGCCATCGACCCACCGGTTCTCTAGATGTGCCCTAGACACACCGGTTCTCCAGTTGTGCCCTAGACACACCGGTTCTCCAGTTGTGCCCTCGACCCACCGGTTCTCCAGTTGTGCCCTAGACACACCGGTTCTCCAGTTGTGCCCTCGACCCACCGGTTCTCCAGTTGTGCCCTCGACCCACCTGTTCTCCAGATGTGCCCTCGACCCATCTGTTCTCCAGTTGTGCCCTCGACCCACCTGTTCTCCAGATGTGCCCTCGACCCATCTGTTCTCCAGTTGTGTGCCCTCAACCCACCTGTTCTCCAGTTGTGCCCTCGACCCACCTGTTCTCCAGTTGTGCCCTCGACCCACCTCTTCTCCAGTTGTGCCCTCGACCCACCTGTTCTCCAGTTGTGCCCTCGACCCACCTGTTCTCCAGTTGTGCCCTCGACCCACCTCTTCTCAAGTTGTGCCCTCGACCCACCTGTTCTCCAGATGTGCCCTCGACCCACCTGTTCTCCAGTTGTGTGCCCTCAACCCACCTGTTCTCCAGTTGTGTGTCCTACTCTATTGTTTGGACTGTTCTGCCTGTTTTTTGTCTTTGTCAATAAATATCACTCCCGTTCATTCTGCACCTGGGTCCTCCCTTCTCTGAATCCTGACAATTTATTTATGTCTCAAAAAACAGTACTAGAGATTCTAGACGCCATATCCATTTTTGCCCTTTTAAAGACACGGGAACCCTGTATCTCAATTCATATACAACAGTTTACTGATAGTCAACTCATTTTATATTCACTTAAGGGAGCTCAGCGCTGCGCCGCGCAGCACCACGTCTTTTAAATTCGAACACATTATTCTCTATGAGAGTACAAACACCGGCGGCGCCTGTCTGCGGCGGCCAGCAACGGCTCAGGACCGTGTTCAAAATCCTGCCGCGCCACAGAGCGCCATTTACATAGTTTTATATTAAATTTACATTTATGTGTCTCAAATCGTAGATAATGTATATACGGACTTCGCCCTGTGCGGCAATATACATTTAGTTTTATATTTATTTACAGAAATCAGAAAATTATTGATGTTATCGGATTTTCAGGTGAGAGTTGTCCTATACGTGGCGCGGCGCTGAGCTGCGCGTCCGGTGTGCGACCCGCTTTAATGTCCACTGCATTCTTTTCCCATTTTTTTCATGCTATTTTTCTTTCATTATATCCTGAGCAATCATCTCATTATTCAATCAAAATATGACATCTCTGTTGTCATCAGAGATTGAGTTATTATGTGGAATACTCGATGCCCAACAATTCAACTACTACATGTTGATACTCCCTTAAAAGTTGTAACCTTTGCATACTTGGTTTGCAGATGATAAGTTTTCCTTTCATCAATTTTTGTTATTTTGTTGTTTTGTCAACTAGGACTGTGTAGTGTGGTCAATCTCACGGTGACTTGTCATTTTAAGATTCAGAAAGGCTTTTAACTTTTAACCTCACAAATGTAAATTACAGCTTAGCGCCGAAAAGTCTGAATCAAATTGCCCTTTTGACACGTTTGTGGCCAAGTGAAGCTTAACAGGAACATCTCCAAGCTCCTCTCTTGCGTCTTCAAAGACTTTATCAGTCAAACCCCCTGTCTCTGCAAGTGAGAAACCCAGGTGGCCAGAAAAGACCACTGCACACACACACCAACATTCCTTGCATTTAATTCAGAATATAAGTGATTCAAAAGTGTTTATGATGTTTTAAAGTATGCATGTATGATTAGCCTTTATATTGACATAGTTGTGATTTCGTAGTGCGTAGTTTGAACTTTTAAGTGCCTATTTTAAAGAATGTATCCCTAACAGACTGTTACTGGACCCCCTTTTTAGGTCCATTTTTTGTTTTAGACCCCAAAAGGAATGTGCAGAGAGCTCCGACAGCTCACTCGATTTCTTTTTGAGGATTTTATATAAACCATGTTAATCCTATTATATATCCACTTGAGGAATATATTTACATATGCATCTCATTTTCCCATCTAATGATTTTCCTTCTATGTGGTTTGGTCTTTGTGTTGTTAACTTTTGGATTGTTTTAGACCTGTTTACATACTATGGTTTATATAAAATCGTATGTGTGGCATGTTTAATCTCTATAAACTCCAATCTTTGTTCCCCATTTGTTAATTCACATTACATTTTGTTAACTTCATGACGTATTAGGATTATAAGCATCTAAAAGATTTGTGTTAAACATCCAATTAAATTACATGATTCGGAGGTATGCCCAAACAAAGGGTCATAAAAACGTTCCCGCCAAAGGAAAATGGTTCTTGTTGGCTTGCATACACCTAGAGGGTGTGTTCATTTCTCACTTTAAATGTTACAGATCACAAATATCTGAATGCTTGCTTTTAGTCTTTGCTTTTTGTCTATTGTATGATACTTGTTTGGTCTCGTCTCCTCATTTTGTGTTTTACTTTGCTTTTTGGTATTAGTCGTATCTCTGACTTCTTGCCTTATGTAGTGTTCATTCATTTACACCTACGTGTGAACAGACTTCAAGCTAATCTCTGGCAACTCTTACAAGTAAATCGTTTGAACATCCCGCGAACTACACAAGCTCTGGAAGAACCGAAGGAATGCGTCCAACTAACGGACGCACCGAGAACGGACACTCACATGCATTCTTGTTCAGCAACAAAAGCCAATGCAAGTATTATTCTTTTGCATAAAAATCTGTCCCTGCTTAAGATGATTGTGATTCTTTTGCTGGTTCTCAAGGTTCATTGTTTGTGATATGTTTGCCACGCTGTGTTCTGTTTTTCTGTCTTTGTTTATTTACTTTCTTTTTTCTGTTCATATATGTATTCTTTGTTAGATGTAGTTGTATGTTTATAGTTTCATTTATTAAAAACCCATTATACGCTTGATTGTCTCTGTTTGCTGCTCACTTAGCTACAAGCTGTATTTGTGATCAGACTACAAGTTAATAATTGTGTAAAATAAGAAAGTTCTTCCTCATGGCCAGAGGAATAGCCTTTCTTGACACTTTATAAGAGGAATCCTCCTTGAGTCAATAAGAAATCCCATGATTCGTTTGGGGGACAAACAAATTATTCTGTAGTATATGTAGTGAATGGTTCTGTCCAGCACGCCCCATACAGTTTGTGTAGTTGGTATGACCCACTGTCGGATGGCTGATAGCTAATGTGGTGAATTGAGTTCGGATCTGGCTAGTAAAGAAGTTCAACATTGTAACTCCTGTGTGTACATGTCTTAATGTCAGCTTAGGTTTAACAAAGACCACAACAATTCGATGTGATATTAATTTTGTAGGAATTCACAAATTTGATATATAGTCCATCTGTATATTCATAATTAATTGTAATTCATTGTGGTTAATTATTTATATATGTATATAGATACAAATATATGGGCTTGTATTCCCTTATTGGGCGATTTAAAGTGCGTAAGTGATAGCCAGTATGATTACTGATTGATTGTTAATAATTGATAATTAATAATCAGTAATTGTACATTCCCCTCATTTGAGCTGGTGTTGCTACAATTGTGTTGCCAATTAATGCCTTTTTCAGTTTTCAGGGTTTGCTATTCCCTGCAAGTAATTTTCTCTACTTGAAGGTAAAGGCAACTTCACTGTGGGACATGAACAGCAGAGAGTTGAAGATGCCATGAGAAGGAACAGACCGCCAGAGACACTACAGATTTTGTTCGGCTTGCCAAAGCTATTGATGGACATAAAAGAAGAAGATTTTCTATATGGACAAAGTTCCTTACAAGTGTCTCCACATTGTTGTGCATCTGACTAAGCCTACACCTGATGGGAGTAGGTGTTCTGTGTGTGTATCTTCTCAGCATCCTTGACAATGACAATTATCATCATTACTCTTGTGCCACTATGCCAATGGAGACACTTCTTCAATGCACTTAGCCATAAATTTTAAGGTCACAAATGTACCTCACATAATTGCTGAGGTCCAATGAGGGATTCTAGAACTCTTTACTGCCCTAATACTTCAGAAATCCTTTTAAAGGTATACATGTTTTTGTGAAATATGCAATTATTATGTTCAAATTATGCCTTTTGGTATATGAAGTACTTGTAACTGTATTTAAAATGGTTTATTAAGAAAAACACTGTACCTTTTTGTTGTAAAATCATTTATTAAGAGAATGGTTTATGAAGAGAAACACTTAAGGTGGTGTTGTAAAATCATTTATTGAGAAAATGGTTTATAAAGAAAAACATACCACACTGAACGTTGTTAGCATTTATTAAGTATATGGCAGAGTAGAGAGAAATTGAAAATGTATTAGAAAGAGCTTTGCCAAAGAAAGAAGAAAAAAGCAATTATTACCGTCTATGTGTTGCGGACGACACAGAACATACAGCGATGAAGAAAAAGTCCAGAAGAAGGAGGACGGAAAGGAAAAGTCTTTAAATGACCAAGTCTTAGGGGGTTTTCAGGAGGGGATTACCAATGAACACGTTTTAGGGAGTTTCCAGGAGGGTTTTCTGAAGATGTCAAAAAGTTGATGGACTTTTAAAAGAGCTGGAATGACATGTCCAGTCAGACGCTGATTCAACAAGGACGGCCTCTTCGGTGTTAGATGCCTTGCCATTGTGCCTCATGAAGTTAGAAGATAGATGTCTGGATGAGGACGAGGAAAAGGAAGAGCAAGGGGCCCAGGGAGAAGACAAGGTCCAGTGAGAGATGCAGAAGGAGGTGCAGGTGCAGAAAGAGGAGCAGGCCCAAGGAGAGGGCAAGGTAGAGGTTAAGAATGTGTGCCACTATCATTGACCATGTAATGAACCACGGTCTCTCACAAAGAGAGGCTGGTGAAAAAGTGCAACCCAATTTGAGGCGGTCAACGGTTGCCTCCATTATTCGCATCTTTCAACAAACCAACAGGTAAGTATTGCGTTTTACATGGATTGTTTCTATTCTCTCTTGACATGTCAATAAGGTCATACAGTAATGCATATGTTGATATTTTTTTCCCCTCTAAAGAATGCAACGTCTTTCACCCTCTGGGGAAGAGGAAAGCTCCTCAATAATGATCAAGAGCTTGCCATTGTAGAAATGGTTATTGCAAATAATGCAATAAAACTGCATGAAATTAAAACTAGAATTGTGGAGGACCATGAGATATAGAAAGAATCAGCCTCACAACCATTACGCGGACATTGTCCAAACACAGAGTGCGGATGAAGCAGCTCTACACTGTTCCCTTTGAGAGGAACAGTGAGAGAGTCAAGGAGCTATGACGACAATATGTGCAGGTATAGTGTATATTCAATTCAATGTCCAGTTCTATAAGCTTTGCACTTTGCAAGTAGGTAACCTACACAGTAATAGGTTACAGTACAGTATGGTATACAGTAATGACATGATATACATAAACTTTGTTTCAGAGAGTTATGGAATTGGAGGCCAACCAGGCCCCTCATGAATTCATTTACATAGATGAGGCAGGATTCAATCTGGCCAAAAGGAGTCGACCTGGACGAAATATAATTGGAAAAGGGCCACAGTTGATGTGCCAGGACAGAGAGGGGCAAACATTACTATGTGTGCAGCAATGGCAAATGCAGGATTACTCCTTCACAGATGTCAGGTTGGACCCTATAATACCGAGCGCCTCCTTGACTTTCTCAATGATCTCCACCAGCGCCTGGTACCAGAGCAGGATCAGGAGGGTGAAAACATGAGGACCTTTGTAATTACCTTGGAAAATGTTGCTTTCCATCATTCGCAAGCAATAACAGCATGGTTTGAAGTCCACCCAAGACTGGTAAGTCTCTTCCTTCCACACTATTCACCTTTCCTCAACCCCATAGAGGAGTTCTTTTCTGCATGAAGGTGGAAGGTTTATGACCATCAGCCACATGACCAGATGTCCCTCCTTGAAGCCATGGATGCTGGCTCCAAGGGTGGATCCGACCATAGACAGTAAAAGAAATGGACACAGCGACCCCATTGGATTCAACGGAGACAAAGTGAAGCCAATTAGAAACTTTTACTTCCTGGGGGTCCAGCGTACTGCGCAGACTCAAACTGAGCTCGACGACGTAGATGTGACGTGAGCAAACCGTCTGTCTTCTAGTGGCTGTGCCAAGATCAATTTGAATCATTACCTTCCGAAACTCGCAGAGACGGAGAGCGTGAGTAGGAGCAGGAGAAACTTTTTGTAGGTGTTCTGATTAATTACTTTGTCATTTTGCCTCGACGTCCTCCCGATTGCCCGCGAGCTTCTCCTCCTGTCCATGCGGTAATTTCCTACTGTGCGACAGAGTCGCGTGGCTGTGACACAATCGTTAGCCTACTTTTACAAAAACTGCTTCTACAGGGCCATAACGTAAGCTACAAGGTAATGGAGCCTTTTATACATTTTCGTGTTTCTTTAGAAATAAATAATGGACAAATGGAGTCTTTTAACGCCTCAGATGTGAAGTTATTCGCTGTCAAAGTGACGCCAAAATGAATGGGAGTCAATGGGATGATAACTGCAGGTGGGGTTCCGCTAGCCAATGGCGGCGCCCGGGGGTACCTTCAAAATAATACAAATCCCTGCCCCCCTGGATCCGACATACCAAGCGGTTTTATCCCAGGTGCATCGCCTTGGATAAAATCAGATGTGATGTTGACGAACACATGCGGCCTAACCCTGAAGATCGCAGGGATTAGATAAATTAATTTTGTGCTATTTTTATTTCCCCCTTTTTTATCCTGGCTGTTTGCTTTTTTTTTTTTTTGCTTTTTTTTTCAGAATGCTTTTATATATGATATTTTGTTCACTGTAAGCAATACTGTAAAACTTTTTCTGTTCTATTATACTGTTTCTACTGTACCTCCTTTAGTAAACAAAGAAAAAATAACTGATTTGCTTTTTACTGGAATGCGTTTGAATGTGAGCATTACTGTACATGTGGACATACAGTTCCCAACCATGAAATGTAGCGTAAAAGGTGGATTGCATGTTACCTGAAACATAAAAGTCAGTCAAAGTGTTTCTAATGTCAACAATAGCCAGTATTTTGAAACCTGGTGTACTTTGATTGACTGCATATACCTTGTGAAGTGAAAACAAGTGTTATTCTTTGACAGAATAATTTCATTTTGAGTCAAATTTCCAGTGTTTTTGTAAAGTTAGTGTGTGCAGAGAAACATGTGTTCTGTTTTGTAATGGAGAGTTAGTATATATTTAACGAAATGTGAAAAGAAAATTATCAATTTGGCCAATTGTGTTTTGCAGGTGTAAGTCTGTGTTAAAGCCACACCGCGGACTTTGTGACCTAAAGAGTTGACGCATACGAGTTATTTTAAATGATTCCTCAGGCCAATATACAGCGTTTGACACTATTAATGCTCCGAGCGGGGCTGCCCTCTTGAAATACCGCCTATGTAAGTTTGGAGAAGACGGACCGTCGTTGGCCAGGTCATGTGACCTGGAGAACGTATCGCTTTACGGCCGTCACGTGACCATAGGCTCTGACAGAGTAAAATAGAACCGCTACCCGACCCGCACCCGAAATAAAATCAGTTTAGACTATCACATTATAGACACAATTACAAAAATGTTTATTGCCAGGTCACACAGAAGTTATTACAGGACAATTAACACAGGGACAACTTCAGCCGAAGCTGTCAAAAGGCTGGTACATGAAGAACATGGCTAACGTTACAACAAAATTGAGTAGGCTAGCTTTATAACATTTTACCAATCGAACAGATGCGGCTACAACACTATATCTGCCACGCAATTCGTCTAGCCTAGGCTACATCTGACAATTTTGGGTTCAAACACGCCCTGCACACCACACATACTTAGTGTTAAATTTGAAAAATACTGTTCGATAGAGCTGCTTTGTTACCACAGTTATCTGCGTGCTTCCTCAGTGATGAAGTTCCACATTTGCGGCTATCCAACACGAAAATGCATGCAGCAAAGCCTTTCACAATATTTTCTGAAGATAACTCCAAATTTCTCCCACACACTGGACTTTATTTTTGATGACATATTGTCGACAACTTTACAATCTCCACTAGCTATTCTTTTCCTCAACTCCTCAGCATCCATCTCGACGACAAGCAGATCGCGCGCGCGCCGTTATGAGGAATTTTTAAAAGTGAAAGTAACCTATACGTTATAGATTCCAGGGAGGGCGTGGCGCGTGGGCACAAATAAACTGATGTGGATTTTAAATGATTTTATCAACTTGAAATACAGGCATATTTTTGTAGATGTGTTCCTAAAAATATGCATATATTTTTACTTTGCATGTGATTGTTTTAAACCCGTGTTTAGACCCGTGTTTCCCCCGTGTCCGACCCGACCCGCACCCGTATCCGACACAGTTGGATATTTCTCACCCGTTTGAGCAAAATTTGCGGGTCACCCCGTCGGGTACCCGAACCCGTGCAGGACTCTAGGCTGATATACTCATGGAGCAGACTTTTGCGACAGTGCTGCGGCGCTTGTGGCCTCTAGGGGCGCTAGACGTGAAAGTTCCACGGTGTGGCTTTAAGGTTTAGAAAAAGTATCTGACGTATGGGTAAGCGCTTGTTGGCGGTAGTGATCCTTGTGTACTTGTAGTGGAGAATAGTGATATATGAGTTAATACATAAGTTCGAGAGAGAGAGAGAACTTAATCTATTAGCACTTTTTATTCTATCCAGAGACCACTGAGAATAGAAGAATTGAATGAAACAATAGCCTCAGCAGAAATACTGTGGGCACAGAGAGTAAAAGTTAAAAGATTTAAAAATAGTACGGTATATATTCAGTGTAAAAACAGAGAAGATGAGATTATACTGTGAAAAATACCAAAAGTAGGAACAATAACAATATATGATACTAATTTAGACAAACTACCAGGAAAACAGACAGAAGAGGGAAAAAAATCTATATATGGGAGAAATAATTAATTTTGAAAATATTAAGAGGAGCTCTTCGAAAAGAGAGGCACAATGAATTAATGAAGTAAGAACAAGAAATAATGGATTACAGATTGGAGAAAGTAGAACTATAAATGTTATGGTCTAAAGTAGAGGCTATACAGGGAATGGTTGTCTTTAATAGAAACAAACAAATGATAAGTGAAGGGACTGCAGTGCAGCTTTAACCTGTTAGGAGCACATGCCTTAAAAGAGATGGAAAAAGAAAAAGGGAGATTAAAAGTGAAATCCCCGGGGACAGTAAGAATAATTCTGGTGAACCCCACTGGAATTGTGTATAAGCTGTGATGGCAGATTGTAGAACAAAAGTATGTACTACTAAATGCTATGAGTCAAAAGCTGAATTAATAATGTCGTCCTCAATTCAGAATGAAATGAATAGAAAGGTTATAATAATGAATTTAACCTTAATGGGGACTGGACAGTTTGAACATTCAGTAACAGCTGTGATGGAATAATAACAGGAAAAATAGAGAATTAAAAAGAGGAATCTTTTAAAATAAACCTGTTGAGTGATAATTCAGAAACCACCCCTACTGTTCTATGGGAGGCATTCAAAGCATTTATTAGAGGCTCTATAATTTCATTTGAAGCATCTAGAAGGAAAATGAACAAAGCTAGATTACTCGAACTAGACAATCAAATTAACCTCCTGGATAAAGAGAATGCCAAAACTCCCTCCAGTGACTTGCACAAAAAGATATCTGCCTTAAAATATGAATATAACAAGATACTCTCTGCAAAGATTAGTAAGGCATTTTTATATACAAAACAAAAACATTTTGAGTTTAATGACAAGCCACATAGACTCTTAGCCCGGCAACTCAGAAAACAGGAAAATGATCGCACGATACATAAAATTAAATCTGATAAAGGTGAGATCCTGATTAAACCCTAGAACATTAATGATCGATTTCTCCAATTCTACAAAAATTTGTACACTTCCAAAAGTAATACAGACTATACAGCTATGCAAGATTTCTTAAATAAGTGCAATCTCCCCCAACTAGATGAAAATGAGGCAGCTCAGCTGAATTCTGAAATTTCTGTTGAAGAAGTTAAAAAAGCTATTACTTCACTCAAAAGTAACAAAGCTCCAGGCCCTGATGGCCTTCCAGGAGAGCTGTATAAAAAATGTAATGTAACCCTGTGCCCATACCTACATAGGGTGTTCACTCAAGCCCACACGGATGGTGTCCTACCTCCTACTTTAACAGAAGCGGTTATTACAGTGATACATAAAAAGGGTAAGGATCCAGAAGAGGTTGGCTCTTTTCGACCTATTTCTCTATTAAACCAAGATGGGAAATTATTTTCTAAAATTTTGGCCAATAGATTGAGCCCCTTTTTAGATAAATGAGTTCATCCAGACCAAACTGGCTTTATACCAGGTAGAAATTCTTTTTTCAATCTTAGACGTTTATTTAATATCATGTATGCTACTAATAGACCACAAGAAGAGCTAGCCATCCTTTCACTCGATGCTGAGAAGGCATTCGACCAAGTCGAGTGGCCGTATCTATTTGAAATTTTAAAGAGATTTAATTTTGGAGAAAAATTCATATCAATGGTAAAGCTTCTTTACAACAACCCCTGTGCACAGATACTGACTAATCAAATATTGTCCCCCCGTTTCAGACTACATAGAGGAACGAGACAAGGGTGCCCTCTTTCCCCCTTAATTTTTGCTTTAGCAATCGAACCCCTGGCCGAGAGTATCCGCTCAGACCCTTTAATTCATGGTTATAATACACAAAAATCTATAAACAAAATTTCACTATATGCCGATGATGTTTTATTATTTATCTCTCAACCCCAAGTCACAATTTCACAATTACTCGATAAAATTAATTCATTTGGGACCTTTTCTGGTTACAGGATAAATTGGAATAAAAGCGAGCTAATGCCCATGCAGGTGCGAAATATTGCCTGGTTACAGAACCTCCCTTTTAATGTATCTTCAGAAAACTTTACGTATTTAGGAATTCAGATTACAAAATGCCACTCCAATTTATTTAAGGAGAATTTCCCACCACTGCTGTCTAAATTACAATAAAATATACAGTTCTGGAAGACCTTGCCAATCTCATTACTTGGCAGAGTGAATGCCATCAAAATGATTTTCTTGCCCCAACTACTATATTTATTTCAGAACATTCCAGTATTTCTCCCCAAATCTTTCTTTAAAAAAATTGACTCGATTGTGCTCCCTTTCTTATGGGACTACAAAACCCACAGAATAGGCAAGAAACACCTCTGTAAATCTAAAATAGAAGGAGGCTTGGCACTCCCGAATTTTTTATCATATTACTGGGCCTCGCATATCAAGATTATGGCGTATTGGCTGGATAACACTGCTACCCCACCAAACTGGCTCGAATTAGAACAAGAGGCATGCCAGCCTAAATCTATAGGTGCCATCCTTCTGGCACCTTACACTATTGAGAAGTCTTTGTACAATAGCAATGTGATGATCCACAGTACAGTGCGTATTTGGAAACAAATCAAATCACACTTTAAGTTGAAACCCATATTTTATGCATTACCTATCACTGGAAACCCTACATTTCCTCCATCCATTCTTGATAATACTTTTAATCTCTGGATGAACAGAGGCATCCATACAATAGGAGAGTTATACATTAATGGCATTTTTGCATCTTTTGCACAATTACAGAGTAAATATAATATACCGGGTAGTAGTTTCTTTAGATACTTGCAAATTAGAAACTATGTAAGAAAACATTTGCAAAATTTTGAGACCTTCTCAGGCTCTTGTCTTGATCGATGCCTCCGACCCATGTCTTGCTCAGAAAAATCGATATCTTATATTTATGACACTTTGCAGTCTATCAGTCCAGTGATCTCCACTCCAATAAAAACAAAATGGGAGGAAGAAATGAACACTGTGATCCCAGACCCTCTATGGGAAAAGAGTTTGGAACATACTCATCGATGTTCTAATAATGCTAGGCACTGCCTAATTCAATTTAAGATTCTACATCGTCTTCACTATTCTAAGGAGAGATTACACAAAATATACCCTGAGATATCCCCTCTTTGTGACAGATGCCTTGTTGCAGAAGACACGTTGCTTCACAGCTTCGTTCTGTGTCCCAAGGTTAAGATCTTTTGGTTTAATATCTTCAGTTTAATTTCTAGAATACTTAACGTACAATTGGAGCCTAATCCACTCATTATTATTTTAGGAATTTCAGATGATATTAAAAGGTTAAACAATTACCAACAATGCCTCCTGTCCTATAGTCTCATCACCGCAAAGAAACTACTTCTCATGCATTGGAAAAATAAAGAAACACCTTCCACAAAGATGTGGCTTAGAGATCTCACTAACACTCTCCACTTAGAGAGAATAAAATATATTCTTATGGATAAACTCCCACACTTTGAAAAAGTGTGGTTACCTCTCATTCACTATCTCACACCTGGCAGTGGAAATTAATGTTTCCCGCTAACTATAATAAAGTAGTATTTAGACGGAAGGATAAGGCTGGGTAGGGTGGGGAAGCGGGATTTATTTAGGTTTGTATTTTTTATTTTTTTTTTGTACTCTGTATGTTTATCTGTTGATTCTGTTCTTCTTTTACCATTGTTGTATGTAAAAAAAAAAAAAAAAAGCACACATTTCTATGTGGATATACATTATACTCTTGTGTATGATGTAGATAATATAACGTTGTGAAAATGTGCTCTAATAAAAATATTTTGAAACAAATAAACCTGTTGAATAATAGAAATAGAGAGGAGTTTAAGCAAACGTATTATAAAAAACCTCAGAATCTAATACTTTCCGTTTCTCAAGAGGAACTCGATAAAAAAGCTGTCGCATTGGTTACTACATGGTTACTACATGTTTACATCATGATGTATCAGATGAGTGCACGACGGCACATCTCCAAACAACCTAGGAAATTCAGCCACTAAACACATTACTTCTGATCTATGCCCATCCGACATATGACTTAACAAACTCTCCAAATTCCCAAGTGCTTCAGAATGTCTTAGATGCGGTAACAACTCACTTTTGCCAGCTGCCTTCACATACTCCCCAATAAAATGAGACTCCTTAAGCACTGTGATGGAAACAGAAACAGGGTTTATGTTTACCTCAGGGCTACAGGAGAAATAAGGTTTAAGCAGATTAGCATGACAAAGTTGGTTTGATTTCTTTCGATCAGGAGTAGCAATGATATAATCCTGTTCAGAAACCCTATGTACCACGGTATAAGGGGCAGAAAATTTGGCACAAAACGGAGATTTGGGATAAGGCAACAATACCAATACTTGATCGCCCGGACTAAAAACACGACATTCCGTATGGTGATCAAACAATCTTTTCATTTTTATTTGTGCCTTCTCAATATGTTCTCGCGCTTTATGTCCTGCAAGAAACAAACATCTCCGGATCCCGCTAACATATTCTGACAAATTTCTAGGCGGTTCCTTTCACTTTAATCTTGCAAAACTGCAAGTGGTCCCCGCACCGTGTGACCAAATACCAATTCGTTTGGACTAAAACCCAAACTCTCTTGTGTCACCTCCCAAACAGCGAGCATTAGCCAAGGCAGCCCATCCTCCCAATCCTGGTTCAATTCCACACAGTACGTGCGCAACAGTGACTTCAGAGACTGATGAAAGCGCTCCAGTGCGCCGTGACTCTGTGGATGATACGCGCTTGACTGGTTGTGTTTCACACCAAGTTGATTCAGAATCTTTGCAAACATTCCGGACATAAAATTGGTCCCTCGATCGCTCTGAACAATCCAAGGTATTCCAAAAATAGTCATGAAATGAGTCAAAGCTTTAACCACAGCTTTAGTAGTGATCTTGCGCAAAGGCTATGCCACGGGATAACAAGTTGTTTGACACATAACTGAGTTACCCAATTTAGACGGAGGCAACAGCCCAACACAGTCAATCATTATATGTTCAAAAGGTTGGCTTATTACCAGTATTTAGGCTTACCAACCATCTGGCAGGTTTTGCAAGTTTTAATAAATGTTAAACACCTCAAGGAAATCACACCCTAATTCATCAGTTTGCCCTCTCAATGGAGTAAACAAAACTACAGGTGGAGGAGCAACATCTCTCCACACTCAACCCCCCCCCCCCCCAGACACACTCCAATGGTTAATTTTTACTTCCACTAACTCAGATTTCAAATGAACTCTGTGCAAAGGAACAGACAGCATCTGCAGCCCTATCCCCCTTAGCAATAAATTTTTCTCTGCATTTGAGGCGGCAGAAAAAGGTAGGATCGACTCTAAAATGAACGATTCTGATGACCCAGTATCTCTCAAAATCCTAATTGGTACTTTGTCAATACCATCAAGTAAAGACACAAAACCATCAGTAATAAATGGAGCATAATTTAAATTTAAATCGGTCTTTAGAGTTTTTAATTACATTACACAATCAGGGAATACTGGCAGATTTCCAGGAGTAGACACTGTCTCTACCAATAACGTGGGAACAAAATGTATTTTACTTCATGATCTCAGTTTGCATGCCAACACTGGACACTAATTTTACCAGTGTCCACTGTTAAAGCAATAATGGAAAACATTACCATCAGTTTTCCCTCGCAAAAAATTAACCGATCCCTGAGTATGATCCCTCAAATTTTCTTGAGCGTTGCTGAGACAAATTCTTTCAATAGCCAATACCGCCACCTGCATGCACATCAGCAAATCCACTCCTATGAGTTAAAATAAATTCATCCACCAATACAGCTGCTTCAGCAACATTACCAGGCTTATTTTAATTGATATACGTAGCAATGTTGTCAGTAACGATGTTTCTAAACTGCTCCAACAGAATCAAATCTCACAACTCTTCAAAAGTACACACATTCGAAGCAGCGCACCACCGATCAAAATGCGCAGTCAGCTCTCTCCCCACTTCCACATGGGTTCGACGTTCCACTCTTTTCCCATTCCTAAAATCTTGACGATACACCCCTGGAACCAATTCATACACTCTCAGAATAGTAGACTTAACCTTATCATAGTCTTTTCGATCTTCCACTATAAGTGCCATATAGGCCTCTTGTGCTCTACCCGTAATGACACTTTGAAGCATCACCACACGATCAGCAATAGGCCATTTTTGTTCCTCCGCAATACTCTCAAACATAGAGAAAAAAACATCAGGATCATGTTCATTAAAGGAGAACTCCGGTCAATTTTAACATTGAGCTAATTTTTTTGTACATTTGGAGTGCTGTCAATACAGAGAACAACGACAAAAATCAGTGTTTTCGGTCGAAGTCCATAGTAATCAATTGTCGAGTTCACGCACGCACGTGATCATAGGTACTAAACCTATGCGCGTGAACTCGACAATCAAGTGACTTCAGGCCATTTCATCCTCGGTTGTACCCACACTCACACACATCATAAACACCTCTCTTCACATTGGTACCTTTCCCACAGCAATAGATTACAGTAAAGAACTGTACAATTAACAGTAAAATTACTGGCAACAGTGTTTTTTTTTAAACTGGTAAGGTGTATAGTTTGTCAAGGTAATAAATTTAAATCTGATTGTAACTTTGAACTATTTAAAAAAAAACGATTCAGTGCATCCTCGCACTTGTGAAGCTTAACAGGTTAAACCATATATATTGGTGATAGAAAGATGAGGGGAAGAAATGTGGATTAGATGAGACTTTTGTCTAAAATGGTGAGTTCAAATGGTAATTTACAGCAAGATCCTTTGTCCTCGAGAAGTAGTCGTTCTTCAACCAGTTTTTCCAGTCTAAAGGCCCGTTCACACCAAGCACGATAACTATAAAGATAACGACAAAGATAACTATATATGCGTCCACACCAACGAACGATAACGGTCTTTTTATTCTAAGCACGCGCGCGCCCCATTTTAAATGCGCAAGACCTTTAAATTAGAATGGATTCTGATTGACTGTCAGTGTTTTATCGTTTGACAGCTGAAAAAAAATCGTTCTGAAAGTGATCCCAACGATATCGTTCCTCATATCTTTATCCTTATAGTTGTGGTGTGAACTCTGTTATTCTTTAATATGGAGAACGATTTTTAGAATTATATCTTTATCGTTATCTTTATAGTTATCGTCCTTGGTGTGAACGGGCCTTTAAACTAGTGTCGATCCTCATGTGTCTCTTGCAGTTTCCTTTATCCGTGAAGCTCTTCCCAAATTGATCACACGTGTAAGGTTTCTCTCTGGTTCTCCTATCATGTCTAAAAAAAAAACTTTAAATTATGTGACATTTCAAATGAGAGAAAAAAATGTTACATAAAAAGTGAAGCCATAAGTCAAGATCACTGATGAGTTCAATAGTCATTTTAAACCCATCAAATTTGGTTTGAGGATTACGGAGCCCCTAAAGGGACGTGGTGGTGGAAAATTTTTTAGGTTGGGATACATTTTTTTTTTTCAAATCTTTTGCGTTCCCTCGCAAAACTTTTGCGTTCCCTCGCAAAATTATTTGCGCTCCCACGCAAAACTTTTGCGTTCCCTCGCAAAACCTGTTTTGAGCTCGGACAGACACTTCCTGTTTAATGTCCCGCTGGCAGTGTTTCAGAGCTCCGTACGTTAATGGAGCGTTTCATAGTGTTTGAACTTGGACTCAAATATAAAGAAATGCGGTCAGTGCTTAACTCAAGGAGTTCAGTTAAGCTGGCAATATTCACATAGGCTATTCGAACTTCCTTATTCTTGAGCTAAACGTTGTTAAAGCACAAACGACACATATTTATTATCATCTATTATATATTATTTCAGCCTTAAACTGTTACTTCTGTTCAGACATGATTTTCCTCTTCTTAATCAGATATCGCTTAAGTTACGCTTATAACCCTGTCAGCCATCCTGGAAATATAATTAACTTAATACAGTTTATTGTTTATTGCTTAAAAAATATAATAATAATAATAATAATAAATATTGAGAAATGTCCAACAAAAATTGCGAACCAAGTATAAACCAGTGCTAAAATTTTACTTCATTTGACCTGATATTGACAATAAATATGAAAGTTTCCCCTTTAATGAACATTTGTTGAAATATTCCCTGTACCCATTTGACAGTTGAACTGTTTATCTAAAAGTGATGAAGTGCTTGAATGTTTCTAACATGAATGTTCTTCAGCATCATGAATGAATGAAGAATAAACACCAACCTCTTTGTTCTTCAGGATCTTCAGTGTGTTTCATTCTGCAGGGTTCTGGATCACTCATGTTCTCACTGTCCTCTTTAATAAACTCAGTCTTTGCAGATTTCAGCTCTTCCTGATGCTCTGATGCTCGTCTTCACTTGCAGCTGATGGGAATTTACAGCATTTATGGGTGAATTACTGTGGGTGGAGCTTCACTGATGATGTAAATGACATTGGAGGGGCCTTAATTATGGTAAATTGTAATGGGAGGAGCTGATCTGCCCAAAATAAAAATAAAATATCATTTACTAAGTTTGTTTTTAATACTTATTGATAGCGTTACGTTACTTTTGAGTTACTTTTTTAAACTGAGCTGGGCTTGTTTTTTTTTATAAAAAAAAAAAAAAAAAAAGAACTTTCACATCACACCAAAAGTGAAATAATACGCCTGAGGCTGAAGAAAATGCATTTTCACTCCTGTACAGTAGTGGGCGTCACTCAAACACACCTTTCAGCTGCTGCTGTTCTGGATAACGGAAGAATAGGTGCAGAAGAAGAAAGTGTAACACTTACTTTACCAATAAAAAACAAAAAATCTATAGCTTTTACTTGTTTACTTATGGTTTAACTGAATCATCAAAGGTCAGAAGCGAGTACATTGGTCAATAAAGTGAGATTAAACTTAAAATGATAAAAATGTATGTTTTATTTGACATATTTAGATTTACATATTCTGATTCTGCATTTCACTAATTTAATTCCTTTTGAGGAATATTGAACAGAAATTGTGCAAGTGAGATGAGTAAATGCACACTCACATTTAGTCTAGAACTACAATAACCATCATGTTTACACACACACTCACACTCACACACACACACACACACAACGCCTCTGCACTTCGATTCGTCTCAACAAGAGACGAGATCTGTCAGTCAATGATGTGAAAACAAAGTAACTTGCGTTACTTATTTGAAACAGTAACTCAGATATTTTGTTGTAAATTTTAGAAGTTATACGTTACTTTACTATTTACATGAAAAAATAATCTGATTATGTAACTCAAGTTACTTGTAATGAGTTTCCCCCAACACCGGTCATCAGCATATCAGTGAAATGAATGTCACGGCCAAGGGGAAGCATACAGTATAGAGAATGAACAGGGTGGGGCCTAGCCTTGATGGGCACTACAGGTAACGTTGTGTGTCAATGATTTAGCATCTCCCAAGGCAACATGCTCAGCTCTCCTAGTGAGGTAGGATGAAAACCCGTTATGAACAGAGTCAGATAGACCAATAGTGGAGTGTAGACGATGGAGGACAATGTTATGATTCAGATGGATGAGAAGAGATGGGGAACCAGCATCATAAAAAGGTCCTTTGTAACTCTGACCAGAGCTGTTTCTGTGCTGTGGCCAGAGCGGAAACCAGACTGGAATTTCTCAAACTAATTGTGTTATTTTAAATGGACCTGAGGCTGTGCAGCAATGGCTTTTTCCAGCACTTTGGAAAGAAAAGGAAGGTTGGAAATGGGTCTGTGGTTGGGTCAATTACTTCTGTGTCCAATGTGGTTCGTTTACCATATAACAATGATAAGAAAAACAATTAAAAGCATATAAGAAGTAAATCTACAGATTTGTCACCAACAAACACCCTCAGTCTGTTGACACCAATGAAATGAGCTAGGGCTAGTTCACCCAAAATTCCTGTAAAAACCAGTAAGACCTGTATTCATCTTCGAAACACAAATTAAGATTTTTTTTTTATTTGACTTTAAGTGACAATTCACAGGTGATCTGAAGACATCAGCATAATGAAAACAGGAACTGTTGTCATGAAATAAAGAGTGTTTTCAGCAGATCTGTTAATATTGATGAGCCTCAGACTATCAACACTCATTCAACAAGCCATTCAGGATCATCAGCAGATCATCTCACTTTAAAGTGTGTGCTGTTAGAAACACATTATTTGAGTCAGTATAGATGATAAAAGTCTGTAAAACTGCTCTACCCTGGGGAAATATCAAAATGCTAATCAACAATCCTTGTTTATCATCTTTATGTTTGATTTTCAAAGTTAACTACTAACGTTTGCCTCTTTAACCTAGAGACACACAGTTTCCCTGTGCAAATAAATTGCAAAAGTTGTTCAACAATTGTAATTCAGTAAAAAACTCTGAAACATATGGCAGCTAAATAACAGCAGCGTAAATAATGCTGGTTAATGCAAAGCAATAATATATTTTTTTCTTTTAACAAGTACCCCATCATTTATTCAAGTTGCAATGCATGCTGGGAACTGGCACAACATTGGTGAATGTAAAATTGTTTGTTCAAATAACTAAATTTGTAAAGTTGGGACAACATTTAGGCAAGTTTTGGAAAAAATACATGAGAACCTATTAGGTCAACAAAACAAATGTTGCAGAGCATTCCTGTTTATTTATATCAAGATAGTAAATATACTCATCCAAAATAATCTTTGTTCTAGATATTTTCACATTCACATAAATTTAAACACACTTTTTTTTTTTACTTTACTTTGGACAAACAGACTAAATAATTGTAATGTTAATTCTGCTACAGTTGATTCTGAAAGCTGATTAAAATATATTTAATTAATTATACACATTTCCCTATTTTGCTACATAAATCTAAATGTTACATGCAAATATCTAATTACTTTATTACACTGAGTTATCATAAAGCCAAGCCATGTTTCAATTCATAGTTACTTATCTGCAGTGGTTGAAGATGAGTGTCAATAGTGTTTATTTTTAGTTTAGTTTTTTTTATTATTATTGATGTTTTATCCATGTCATATTGTGAGAAATAACAGTATTGTCTTTTAATATAGCAATTGTATTGGGTTTTATAGAGTCAAATAATGTGTTTCTAACAGCAAACACTCAGAATAAAGTGAGATGATGATCTGCTGCTGATCCTGAATGGCTTGTTGAATGAGTGTTGATAGTCTGAGGCTCATCAATATTAACAGATCTGCTGAAAACACTCTTTATTTCATGACAATAGTTCCTATTTTCACCTCATTTATTATGCTGATGTATTCAGATCTCCTGTAAATTGACACTTAAAACTCATTTCATTGGTGTCAGCAGACTGAGGGGATTTGTTGGCTAATATGTAGCCTAAGTTTATTTCCGTGTTTATGATTTTAACTGTTTTTCTTACCATTATTTACATTTGGAAGAATTTAAATTATTTATATTATTTTCTATATTTCTAGATAACCTACCTGGATTTTAATAAAGAAGCAGAATAATGGATTAAAAATAATTAATGAATTGGCACCAGTTACTGTAGGATGAATAGATCGACAGACATATGCTTATTTAACAGGTTAAAGAACGACAAATGTTTTTGCAACCTTTCATTTTCTATTTTGTGGGTATGTGAGTTTTATGTGAGTCTTGTATTGTTCAGTCATTTCACAGATATTAGGAGAATTGTTTGTTGTGTAAGTGCGCCCTCTGTTGGATAGATACTCGAGTGGTGGTCATATGAATCTTCGCGTTCGTTTCTCAGACTGCATTTCTACTCGACTGAGAGAGGTAGGTGTTCACATCAGTGCGATATAAGCTTGAAATATACCGGTTGTAGCTTTAGTGCACATGGTAACTTGTACGTGCATTTTATGATGACTGCAGATATATTTAGTCGAGATGTGTCGAGAACTGCTGTTTTGAGAGCTTAAGAAATTGCTAACCTCGTGTTTTGTTTTGCTGTGTGCTAGCGCTCGCCAGTCTATCGTCTTGTAATGCAGCCCACATGTGTCAGTTGTCCTTTTTCTTATGTTAGGCTGATTCTGAATAGAGATAGAATCCTGAACTTTTTCTCTCTTTAAAAATTGTACAGGTATGTACTTCCAATACTAGGTATAGAATATAATTTGTTCATTTAAAAATTGTCTTGTATTTATTGATGTCCAATGGCACTGAACAGCCCAGATGTAGGCTAAAGCATGTACATTTTGCTTCATGCATGTTACTGTGTGTGTTAACTAGTGAAAGGAAGATGGTTCAAAAAACAAAAACAAACTCAGCAATTGATACTTTTGACTTTGGCAGATCAGATCAGCTCCCCCAACTCTGGAATTCATCATCAGTGAAGCTCCTCCCACAACAATTACATCATCAGTGAAGCTCCTCCCACTGCAATTCTCCAATAAATGCTGTAAATTCCCATCAGCTACAAGTGAAGACGAGCATCAGAGCATCAGGAAGAGCTGAAATCTGCAAAGACTGAGTTTATTAAAGAGGACAGTGAGAACATGAGTGATCCAGAACCCTGCAGAATGAAACACACTGAAGATCCTGAAGAACAAAGAGGTTGGTGTTTATTCTTCATTCATTCATGATGCTGAAGAACATTCATGTTAGAAACATTCAAGCACCTCATAACTTTTAGATAAACAGTTAAACTATGAAATGATACAGAATGTTCTGGGTTTGTTCTTCAGCAAATGGTCAGTAAAGGGAGGTTTGAGACATTTTTATATTGATTATCAATATTAGATCAAGCTAAATACTATTTTACATTTATATCTGGTTTCCATTTTGCAACAACATTACCAGAATTTTAGTAATTTTCAACATAGTTAAAACAATTATTATTATTTTAAGTAGGGATGGGCAATATATCGCACGATATTGTTATGCGCATCTCGTCAGTAAAGCCGGTTCCTTGATTAGTAGTAAATCACCATCACCTGCTTTCAGATGGAGCGGCATTTACTACAAAGAGCTGTAGTTAACTGACAAGCTGAGCCATATCGCATTAATATCGCGGACGTATCGGCAGCAATAATTAATGCGATATGGCTCAGCTTGTCAGTTAACTACGGCTCTTTGTATTAGGGCTGAACGATATATCGTTATCGTATCTATATCGAGATATGAACTTTCAAGATATTACTATCGAAAAAAGCAACAATATCGACGATATAGATTTCCCCTCTCCGCGCTCGCCCTGCATACAACTCTGGCAGTCACAACAAACATCAGTTTTACGAGTGCCCTTGAATGCACCGCTAAAGCCAGCGCGCGCACACTACCAGGGACGTGGGAACTATATTGTGAGAGGGGGGGCGGCGTTTCCATGGTGACGCGTCATTGCTTGTCACGTGACACACCGCAGCAGCAACAGCGCTGAATGAATGATGATCTGCTTTTATGTAATTTTTCCTTTTTTATTCAGAATATTCACAAATGTGTTAGCTATGGCATGAAATATCTGATATTCCGATTGTCAAATACATGCAAGTGGAAGTATATTGTTGTTTAAACACCTTTATAACGATCGCGTTAGTTGAGCTGTATGCGCGATGGGCGCCGCCGTGTTAGTTTGTGCCGCAGACGCAATTCAGAGAATCGGATCTGTTGGATTTACAACCTCTATGTTTACAACACGTAGATTCATCCACTTCTCCCGAAATACTTAAAAGTAAGTGGCTGGTGAACTGGGAATAGAATAGAGTAAACATTGAAGTTACTTACACAATGTGTATCTGATATGAATAAAACGTGTCGAATTATAATGGAAACTGGGATTATTATTACCTCTTCCATAGACATCTGTGTGTATTTTACAAACTCTAATGTATTGTTTTTTTAGTACTTACGTAGTCATATCGTATTGTATCGATATCGAGATATCTGGCATGAAAATCGAGATATGAAATTTTGTCCATATCGTTCAGCCCTACTTTGTACACAGCAAAAACTCCTGTGTTAAATTAACACTCCTGGCAGTGTATGAGTCCACACTCAAAAGTGTTGAAGTTAATGAGATAATTAAGTGATTAATTGAGTGATGATTGAGCATTATTGAAGACGCCTGATGTTAACAAGCAGAATCACTGAAGGAGAAAATCACAAATTGTAAGTTAAGTCAAGTCAAGTCAAGTTTATTTATATAGCGCTTTTCACAACACAGGTTGTATCAAAGCAGCTTCACAGTAATAAATTAGAACAATACATCAATGTTTGTTTCTAGTGGAACGTCTACGTTCGGTAATGCTGATCAATAGTATCGTTGATTGATTAATTCAATTAAATATCCCCAAATATCCCCAACTGAGCAAGCCAAAGGCAACAGTGGCAAGGAACCGAAAAACTCCATCAGGTGACCTAATGGAGAAAAAAAAAAAACCTTGGGAGAACCCAGGCTCAGTCGGGGGCCAGTTCTCCTCTGGCGTTTATGAACTAGAGGTCGGATTTAACTGTAGGATTAAAAGTATTATATGAATGCCTGGCTGAAGAGATGCGTCTTTAATCTAGTTTTAAACTGGGAGAGTGAGTCTGAGCAACGAACAGTATCCGGAAGACTATTCCAGAGTTTTGGTGCTAAATGTGAAAATGCTCTCCCTCCTTTGGTGGATCTGGATATCCTAGGTATGACCAAAAGCCTCGAATTTAGTGATCTTAAAGAGCGCGATGGATTATAGGGCGATAGAAGATCGGTTAAATAGACTGGAGCTAAGCCGTTTAGGGCTTTATAAGTCAGTAGCAATACCTTGTAATTAATACGGGACTTTATAGGTAACCAATGTAGGGATGATAAAATCGGTGTTATATGATCATATTTTCTTGATCTAGTTAGAACTCTAGCGGCGGCATTTTGGACTAACTGTAGCTTGTTTATTAAGGATGCAGGACAACCGGCTAATAACGCATTACAGTAATCTAGTCTCGAGGTCATGAATGCATGAACTAACTTTTCTGCGTCAGAAACTGATAGCATATTACGTAGCTTAGCAATGTTTCTAAGGTGGAAAAAGGCTGTTCTTGTGTTCTTAAGTTACCATTAAGGTGATGGGTATTTGCTTTAGTTGGGCTCTAGACCATTACATGTTTACTTTAGACTTTGTTTGGTTGTTGTATCTGAATTAACTGCCAGTTGAACAAAGAAAAAAAGATGTCTGATGATGTTGGTTATATTATAACATTCATCATTTGAACTTGATCACTGAACTCATTAAGATCCTTCTTTCTGACTTCAATTTATGTTGTTGATTAAAGCATAACTGTGAATCTGCATAAATGCCCAGAATTTTTATGTAGGCTAATATAAAGGATTTCTTAAAAGTTGTTTTTTAAAAAAAATCTTTCTTTTAGGCACACACAGACGTCAAGATTCAGTCTATGCATCTCAACAATGGTGACGAGCAGAATATTCAATTAGGAAAAGTAAATTACATAGACAATTAAGATCATAATTTATTCATACCGCAATGCATGATGGGAGCCATTAATGAGTTGTGATTGGTGGCAGCCACTGCAACATGCTTTATTATTGTCACCATTGTTGAGATTCTCAGGCTGATTATTAATGTCTGTGTTTTAAATGAAGTAATCTGAACATCTATTGATCAGAACAATGTTTATTAAATATTTTGAATTATAAGTAAAGTACTGATAAATATAGACTGAAGAATCACAAAGCTCCGGCTAACAAGTTAAACCAAATTATCTCAATAAGTTTCATTTTTCAGATCACAGCATGATTATATCAAAACATAACCAACACTACAAGATAACATTTTACTATGTTCAAATAATTCTTAGAAATCAATAACAGCAGACTATGTAAAATAGTTCACCGAGCTATGTAAAATAATGGAGCAGTTAAAGGGTTAGTTCACCCAAAAATGAAAATTCTGTCAGTAATTACTCACCCTCATGTTGTTCCAACCCCGTAAGACCTTCGTTGATCTTCGGAACACAAATTAAGATATTTTTGATGAAATCTGAGAGCTGGATCACTTCTCCATAGGCTTCTAGGTGACCGAAACTTGCTGGCCCAGAAAAGTTATTAAAGAGATCGTTAATATAGTCCAAGTGACTTCAGTGGCTCAATCTTAAGTATATCAAGCGACGAGAATACTTTTTGTGCGCAAAAACAAACAAAAATAACGACTTTATTCCACTATTCATTTCCTTCTCTCTGGGCCTCTAGTTGGTTCACGTAGTGTTTTTGTGCAGCGCGTCTGTGTTCACGTCACCACGTAGGCTCACTATTGGCCGACGCCGGTCATGTGTGTGATGCGTGGTGACGTGTAACACAGACGCGCAGCACGAAAACACTACGAGGTTTAAAAGTATGGTTAAATACTAATATACATTTAACCACGTAATGTACGTGGTTAAATGTACTTGCAAATGTACTTGCAAGTCAAAATGCTTTAATGACGCGAAATTAATGTTACGCAGTCAGTTATATCTTACTGTGGTCAAAACCACATCTTATAATTTCAAAAGAGATGAAAACGTTCAGACAGCCTACTCTTAAATACTGAAAGCACTCTTTGTTTATTGCTTGTAATATTTTTTGCTGCTAGCAGACGGTCGGTTAAGCCAGTCTGTCTGCTTCCTGACCTGAGCCCCAGATTGTCATGTTTGAGCTCTAAGACTATGAGCCATATTACTAGAGAGAAGAGCAGCACCATCCCAGAAGGGATGAATACCATCTCTTTTCAACAGGTCAAAACTGCCCAATTCTATATTATTAAGTGGACACCACCTTGACAGCCATCCATTGAGTGAACACAATCTACTAACTATCTCATCACTCCTGCGAACAGGAAGGGGGCCAGAGCAAATTACAGTGCTTGACATCGTACTTGCGAGTTCACACACCTCTTTAATATTCATTTTGGTGATCTCCGACTGGCGGAGTCGAATATTATTAGTGCCGACGTGAATAATGATCTTAGAGAATTTACGATTAGCATTAGCCAGCACTTTTAAATTTGCTTTGATGTCAGGCGCTGTGGTCCCGGCAAACATGTGACAATGGTGGCAGGTGTCTCTATTTTCACGTTCCGTGTGATCAAATCACAAATTACTAGGGCACAATCAACAGGATTCTCAGTGGGTGTTTCACTGAGCAGGGCAAATTGATTTATGTAATCAGAGCAGAAGAGTGTTTTTTTTTTTAATCCACGTCTAGAGCGATCCCTCACTGTCACCCATTTACCTTTCTGTGCAGGTGCTAATTCAGCCGGAACTGCATCATGTAAAGAGTTCACTATGCTAGGCGCATCCAAAGCAGTATCTAAAGCTCTAGCACTCTTACTATCCTCAAAGTTTGGATGCGTGTCTCTAGTTCTGAAATCTTCTGAAAGATAATTGTGTTATTGATCAAATATATTTAACAGTTCTTGCTAAAGAAACGATTTTGAGGATTCGTGCCTATAATGTTTTAAAAATAATAATTGGAAGATGAATTTACCTCATTCATGGAAAGTTTCAAGCACATATAATCAATTTATAAAAAGGCATGAAATTATCATAATATTTTATAGCAGTTGTCTACTTTCTACCATTAAATCAGTGCTCACTTTCATGTCCTTTCATTTTATATTTTTCTCTTTGAAAAGAAATACTTTAATGTACTAAAAATTAAATAATTGTTTCTTTCATGCCAGACCTGATGGAAGAGCGTGAAGAGAGTGAAAAACTGAGTGAAGTGGAGGAGAGTGAAGAACTGAGTGAAGTGGAGAAGGAGAGTGAAGAACTGAGTGAAGTGAAGGAGGAGAGTGAAGAACTGAGTGTAGTGGAGGAGGAACATCATGTCCAACCTGGAGGAAAACCTTTGAGTCGCTCAAAGACTAAAAAGACATTTTTAAAGAAAAGAAGAGCCAAGAAATCTACAACCTGCACTCAGTGTGGAAAGAGTTACACAACCAAACATAATCTTGATGTTCACATGAGAATTCACACCGGAGAGAAGCCGTACACGTGTGATCAATGTGGAAAGAGTTTCTCCGTTAAAAGTGAACTGAAGATACACATGAGGATCCACACTGGAGAGAAGCCGTTCTCATGTGATCAGTGCGGGAAGAGTTTCAGTCAATCATCAAACCTTAATGTTCACATGAGGATCCACACCGGAGAGAAGCCGTTCACATGCGATCAGTGTGGCAAAACATTTCTTAGTTCATCAGCCCTGAAGACACACCTTACAGTTCATACAAAGGAGAAGCCGCATTCATGTTCTGTGTGTGGAAAGAGTTTTTCACGGCTGGACTCTTTACATGCACATCAGAAGATCCACACTGGTGTGGGAGAGTACATGTGCTTTGAGTGTGAGAAGACTTTTACTAGAGCTCAATCTTTAAAACGGCACCAGAGAATTCACACTGGAGAAAAACCTTACAAGTGTTCACACTGTGACAAGAGATTCAATCTGTCATCAAATCTGAAAACACATGAAAGGATCCACACTGGAGAGAAGCTGTACACATGTGATCAGTATGAAACGAGTTTCTCTTTTAAAGATGAACTGAAGCGACACATGAGGATCCACACTGGAGAAAAACCTTACAAGTGTTCACACTGTGACCAGAGATTCAGTGTATCATCAAATCTGAAAACACATGAGAGGATCCACACTGGAGAGAAGCCGCACAAGTGTTCACACTGTGACAAGACATTCAGTCAATCATCAAATCTGAAAACACATGAGAGGATCCACACTGGAGAAAAACCTTACAAGTGTTCACACTGTGACAAGAGATTCAGTCAGTTAATAAGTCTGAAAACACATGAGAGGATTCACACTGGAGAGAAGCCGTACACGTGTGATCAGTGCGGAAAGAGTCTCTCTATTAAAAGGGAACTGAAGATACACATGAGGATCCACACTGGAGAGAAGCCGTTCTCATGTGATCAGTGCGGCAAAAAATTTCTTAGGGCATCACACCTGAAGACACACCTGACAGTTCATACGAAGGAGAAACCACATTCATGTTCTGTGTGTGGAAAGAGTTTTTCACTGCGGCAACATTTACATAAACATGAGAAAATCCACACTGGTGTGAGAGTACATGTGCTTTGAGTGTGAGAAGACTTTTATTACAGCAAACAAGTTAAAACTGCCCCAGAGAATTCACACTGGAGAAAAACCTTACAAGTGTTCACACTGTGACAAGAGATTCAGTAATTCATCATATCTGAAAACACATGAGAGGATCCACACTGGAGAGAAGCCGCACACGTGTGATCAGTGTGGAACGAGTTTCTCTATTAAAACTCACCTGAAGCGACACATGAAGATCCATACAGTGGAGAAACCGCTTAAACACAGTCTGAAATCACAGTAAGTAGTTTATTTTCATGTGCTGAGCAACAAAGTCTCTTCTGTGTAAGTTAGCCACACATCTCCCTATAGCCAGATCTCTCCTCTCCACCTATAGCCGGTGTGTGGTGAGCACAGGACACTTTGTTGATTGATATCTATTAACTCGTGTTCAACCAACAGGAATGTCTAATTTGTCAGTTCAGATCAATGCAAAAAAAAAATTGCTCTCTGACAGTAGCTCATGTAAAAGCAGAAATACAGCACTATATAGGGCTCTAGACTGTGACTAAATTGTCATATTTTGCGACCTAAAACATTCAGCTCGAACCAAAAGATATTTGGCAAATTGTTATCAGCTCAGTTCCAGATGTTCTGGGGCCGGTTGCACCAGCTGTGCGTAAGTTATAACTTAGCCGTCATAACTTAAACGTCATATTGTGCGACTACGCATTACTTTACGGAGAGCTTACTACCTACTAGCTACGTTCTGCCTTACGAACAAATGGTGCAACGGAATAAAGTTCATAGCTAGTTACAAACTAGCTAGTAGTTACTAAGCCTCTAGTGTGGACTTTACGTTCCAATTTAAGAAAGAACTTACGAACGGCTGGTGCAACCCTACCCTGATCTATAAGACACAACAGGTTTTGATGACCGGCACCATTGTGCAGTCAATGTATCAAAATGAGCCTGAGAGTGAAATCTTTAAATATGTTTGAACTTTTTAAGGAGCATTTTGGAATTGAAGGTGTTATCCACAACAGTGTAATTCTCCTTGAATTACTGCTTACAAATGCAGGGTGTGTACAGCAATCGCTCATGTGTGGTGCTTCTCCAGCACAAAATACATTTAAAGGTATTGTCAACTGGGCAACTGAGTCATGCAAACAAATACATTATGAGGTAGCTAGCTATGTTTTTCAGGAAGCCACATTGTGCCAAATTGATTCTGTAATTCCTGTCACAAAACAGTAGCCTGGCAAGCCAGACCTACATCAAGATGTTAGGTCTGGCAACTCACCATTGGCACGGCTCAATCTGAGGGGCGTGATAAATGGTTGTCTCTCAAAATCCCTCTGTACGCAATAGGATAGCGCTACAACCAATCAGAGCAACAAAGAAGGCTAGTTGGTATATTAAAGGTCCCATTCCATGGATTATTTTTATTATTTTATCATGTTTCCAGGGGTGCCCTTATAATGTTAGTATGTTTTTTAGATCAAAATTTTTTATAATTTAGAAATAAAAGGCATATTTCCTAGCCTGATTTCATTCCGTGGTTTGAACACTTTGTTTGAAGGGGCGTGTCTGCTGTGAGACTTCAGTGTAAACGCCCACTGCTGTGATTGGCTGACATGCTTGCATATGAAATATCTGGCTTTACATGTGAAACTAACTGGAAAACTTTTACTATTACAGCTACTATACGTTTTTACTATTACAACTATCGGGATTAACGAATCGTGAGAAGTTTTTTTAAGTATTTAGATCTATTTCAATCACATAAAAAATTGCAGTGAGCATTGAGCAGATGACAGCCTGTTGATCGCGTGAAAAAAGATCTTATCATTGCAACGCAGTTTCTGCACTCACTAATGATTTCACCAATGCAAACATGAGGCATATAAATACAGTAAGAGCTTCGTTGTGCAGTGTAACAGCGTCATTTATTTTTTTTATTTTTTTTTTTTTTTAGATTTTCAATTTGAGGCAATAACATGGCAAAAGGTAACACAACAAAACAACAACACATCTACCAATCCCTCCCACCCCACCCCGCGGTCTCTTTATAATGGGATACAAAATGGACAGATAAGTCTACAGAAAAACAGTCACAGGAATGATAAAAACATTTATAAAAAAACAATAAAAATAAGAATTAAAAATAAAGAAATGGGATAAAGTACTGAAGTGTTCAAACTGAGTCCTGAACATTGCTTTGCGCAATATACTTGGAGACTTTATCAGCAGCTGTTGTCCATATTTTTAGTGTTGAGATTTGAGCCAGGTTCACCCGAGCTGTGGATATTTCTAACATTATAATGTCCTGAAGTTGAAACAACCACTTGAAAATATCCAAGGTATGTGGTGGGAGCCAATGTTGAGCTATGAGTTTTTTTGCAGACGTTAAACCGGCCAGGTAGACAATTTTTTGCAGCTTAGAGAAGTCAAACTGAGAGTCATCATTCAGTAGTAATACCGAGGGTGTCACTGGAATCGGATATTCAATGATTTTCGACAAGGTGGCACATACCTCAGTCCAAAAATGTTTAACCTTTTCACATTCCCACATCATATGGAAAAAAGAACCAAGTTGTTGGTCAGGACATTTATCACAAAAAGGACTGAAGGAGGAGTCAATACGATGTCTTTTGAGTGGGGTCCAATAAGTTCTGTGACAGAAGTTATAGTGAATCAGTTGGTGATTAGGATTCCTAGATGAAGTAAAAATGTTCTGCCATACTCTTCCCCAGTCGGTGACGTCGTCCTGTTGTTCACAATCTCTTTCCCATGCACGCTTTATAGCTAGGTGATTTGCTGAAGCCTCCAAGGCCTTCCCGTACATCCAAGAAGTAAAGTGACTAGAAGAGGATGATTCAAACCAAAGCGTCATTTATTTCATAACGAGTTTTGGCAAGTGTCCAGATAAACTCGCGCTGTGTGATTGATTGACAGCTTGGACGACTGAGATCTTTGATCGCTTTCTGTATATTAATCACAGTTTAAGTAAGATTATTTCCATCCTACTAAGAGAAACGATGTTAAGTTGATCGCTACTCCCATATTAAATCACTACTTACCGCTTGCTGGAATATATAGTTGAAATTGTCCCCTTCGTCATTATGAAACGCTGAGAGATCTCACAGTAAATATTGCACGCCAGTGTATTGTGCTATGAGAAAGAGATATGGGAAAAAAGGCATGAGAGATATATAAGTTGATAAAGTATCATGATTTTCCAGAAGAGGGAACACTGAGTGCCACAAGATTAAAAGTGGTTAAAGAGTCGATAGGAACGTGAAAGTGACGTGTATTAATGTGGGTTTCAAAGGAGAACAGTATTTGAATGACGATATTAAAGTTTTCGTCTGAGAAAGAACTAAGAATGTGAATGCAGTGCTAAAGAAAGTGAAAAGAATGTGCAAGTAAATGGGAGAAAAGAAAGTTAAAGGAAAGTTGATAGATGGAAGTCGTAAGAAGATTGAAAGATTTAAGTCTTAAGGGAATCATTTTGAAATCGATGAATACCGGTTGATGTAAAATTACAGAAGACATGATCTGAGTTGCAGAATTCATTGAAGTAATTGAGAACTTGACAACTAAAATTGAGATGAAATGTTTAGATCAAATAAGTAGAGGCAGTGTTAAAGGATTAACAGTTGCTAAATGTAAAATGTAGAAAGGATTAAGCAAACAGATTGTTAGTGGTTTGAACATGGAGGAATAGTGTTGACCATGAAAGAACTAGGAGCTGATGTTTTGCTTTCAAAAGATAAGCTTGTTATTGGCTGAAACAGTTTGCTTATATGAATCTGGTGTGTGCTGTGGCTGAGACGTCCAGTGCGACAGAGACAAAATCTGAATGAAATTTGTAATGTAATGTCTAAATTCCCTGATGTGGGCAAAAGACAAATGTAAAATATGGTTGTTTGAAAATACATGTAAATTCTGGCAAAGATGCCTTAAGATGGGCTAAGGTAGATAAAGTTTGATTTTAGAAGTTATGAGAGTACCAGTCCTGAATGCCTCAGAGTCTCTCTCATTGAATGACAGCTAAAAGCTGTTATCTGAGCCTGTGTCATACGTGAGCTATTTATAGTAAGGCACAGTGTTTTAGTTGAAAACCATAGACATAGAGATGTTAAAAGAAATCATGCTACAGGCAGTTAATATTTTATACATTTAGAGGGTAAATGCTTTAAAAGTAAAATTAAATGACTTTAAAGAAGTTTTTAAAATAATAATGACCTTAAATGATAGAAGGTTATGTTTTGACTAGTTTATTTTAGGGCCAGTAACTTCTCGGTCTGATTTTAGCCTCCACCATGCAGGGCTGATGGCTCCGGCTACAGATGTAACAGTACACTGAATGGACGGTTGTGACAACTAAATTCCTTGCGATTTTGCTGATTTGAAGATGTTTAAAATATTTAAGTGATTAAATACTGTTGTTAGTAACCTGTCTCCCTGTGTTAACACTATTAGGCAACCTGATGATTTCGGGTGACTCTTGAATGTGCCTTTCCTAAGCTCCAGAAAACAACTTAGGCTGTTAAAGAAAAGTGATTTCGTGATGGGAACGAGCGGTTACCAGTGTGCACGAAGTGACTACTCAAGGACGGGTAAGAACCTTTGGCCAGAGGTCAACCTAAGGCAGGGGGTCACGCCGACACTGGCCATCTCCTGAAGGGAGGTGTGTTTATGTGAGAAAGGTATTAGAGTGGAGCGGTGACTGTGAGGCCAGCAGCATCAGCAGAACATTGAGAGGGGAGATGGAGCTGTAAGGAGTTACGGCAGTCTGCCCCAGAAATGTAAGTTCCTCTGTACCACTTACCAGAAAACTGCATTTAAATTATGGCTTGTTTTTCATTGTGACAAGCGTCAGAAACTGTGCCAGGGGACAACACCCTGATGAAGATTAGAGAAAAGAGCTGGTGGGAATGGGCTTTCAGGAGCCAGCCGAGACCATGAGGTGGTTGTCTTTATTTGTTATGGAGACAGTAACAAAAATTAATTTATGTCAGGAACATGATGCTGGTAGCCTTATGGGCAAGGGAAAATATTATAGAAGTTGATATTGAAATAATATGTCTGTAAGATAGTTTTAACTCCTGAAGGTCGTTAGACATGGTGGTGGCTAAAGATGAAGACAACTTTTGTAGATTCAAGAAAAGTCTGGATAAAGTTTAATGGTCAAAGTTTATTGAAATTAATTTATTATTACATTTTGTCTAAGTTACAATCTTAGGAGTCTGTTGAAAAGATTATTTGTGTATAGTGAGAGAGACTGTTTGGTTGGAGGAAGGTACTCTGTCTGTCTTTCTGTTATCAGCTGCTAAAGCAAGCTGAAGCAAAATAATGATAATTAACCAAAACAACCCAGCTGAATTTTCTAAGAGAAAATGAATAATGAACAAACGTGCTTTGAAACTGGTAAAGAGACCATGTAAAATTAGATAAAAGCTAAGGGAAAATGAGAAGTTTAAAATCTTATTTAAAATTTAAATATGTTTAGAGTAAACACCAAAAGATATGAATATGAGAATATGAGCAGTTCATATTCAGGTATGCATGTATTAGAGTGCGGATCGGGCCGAATTTTTCTGTCCGAGCCCGGCCCGCGTCCGACGGAGCAGTAACCGAACCCGACCCGAGCCCGACAGGCATAAAGATATTTATGTCCGAGCCCGACCCGAGACCGACAGTTAAAATCCCATTTTTTTCTCATACTAATGACACATGTACGTTTGTTTGTGTGGAAAGCCCGCTTTTATTAAGCAACTGTTAAGAATTTTTTATTAAGAATGTTGTTTGACTGATACTGACCAAGTCTGTACACCACGACCTGACCTGATAGAAACAATTGATGACTTTGACTTTGGAAAATGTTTGTAGATGACTGACTTAAGAGACCAAAGAACAGGCCTGAAAAGTAGTGAGACTCAGGGCCGGTGCCCTTCAAATTAATAGATAAGAAGATGAGACTGTGGCTTGGAGTGAAGAATGTAATGTTTTGTTTCAGAGGCAGAGAAAGATGTCTGGGGGAAATTTGGCTGAAGGACGGCGGTTGGGTTAGTGTTCTAAACTTTATTTGCTGAGAAAAAAAATGTAATTTAATGCACGAGTTGTATCATGCAATCAAAAGGGGGATGGTGACAATTGCCATACCAAGGGGTTCAAATTTGCTGAATGCAATCAAACAGGTGGGACGATAAATGTTCGGAGGACACTGGGTTTAACTGGGTAAAAGCCCTGTAAGAAGTCATTTTCTCCCTAACAAAATTTGTTTCATCTCCAGGGCAGATGTGGCAGCGAAGGCCGCGGCAGCACAGCAGACAAAAGAAACTATGTGTACTTTATTATCTGACAATAACCTCGACGATTGTTTTTCTTTACAGAGCATGCAGACTTTGATGCAGGTCAGAGTGTGCCAGTGAAATAATTGCTATGGATGAATTTGGCTAACTATCCTGGCTTGAGTTATTATTGTGGCAGAGCAGTGCCACACCTTGCGCAGCGAATAACTTAAAATTTTCCCTTTGCAGAATGTCAGGATGAATTGTGTCGAACAGAACTGATTCTGTTCCAAATGTATAAATATTGTTTTGTTAACATGAGCAAAGTGGGTTGAGTTTTTTTTCTTTCAGGTTTTTCAGTGACGTTCAGTGAGCAAAATTATCTGGTGACAATATGTTTCAAGCTGTTGATTCAACAGGTCACACCAAAAGGGACGACCGGCTAGACGAGCGGTCAACAACAAAATAGCTAGGGTCTGCATCCACAGGTGACAGCGGGCAGGAAATGGTTCATTCCAGTGGAGGTGCAATCGTGATCTAGGGGAAAAATCTTGTAAGGTCTAGGGAAAATGGTCGGAGAGGGTGACATCTGGGTCCGTCCAAGCCTCTCACCTTAGACTACACCAACCAACCTCAGCAACCCCAAATGCCAACGCTGCAGAAAGTGAGGGATAAAAGGTTTGTGCTGGTAACAGCCTCCTTCGCCGACGTTGGAAAGCCCATTGCAACGTTTCGCAAAGAATCACCCTGGTGAAGACGGAATGTTCATGGGGCAACGAGATGGTCAACACGCCTGGAGGAGGATGTGGATCAACTGAGGGTTTGAGTTCAACAGAAGAATCTGTTTTGTGATGATTTTGATGATGTTATTTGATTAAATCAAACTAGGGCATAGTATTGATATAGATCTAATGATTTGATTGGTGCAAATGTTTTCAGGAAAAGTAGAAAATAATAAGCAAAATAAGGTCGGTCTGTAATGGAAAAGTAAAAGTTATTTTTTTAACAACCACATTGGATAGAATGGATAAAATCATAAGACTCTTTTGGTTAGATTTGATTAAATAGTGTATTAAATAGAGCTTATACTAAGTAAAACCATTGCCCGATTGAATTTAAAAGTTAACACAATACGGTTAGGAAATATGTAGATGGGCGCGGATTAATGGAAAAGGCTGAATGTATAAGAGTTATGCTTGTATGTGTTATTCTAATAATTGTGTTATTCATGGGTAAATATGAGTACTGGGATGTCTGTTTAATTGGCGAAAATTACAGCCTATCCCAAGGATGAACAAAATTAAGCAGATGGTGGAAGTAGTGGAAGCTACAGTAACGTGGTAAATTGGGGGGTGTTTTTCATTTTCTTATTTTCTTACTTTCTAAATTCTTTCTTTCTAAGGTCGATGATAATGTGTAAGGAGGGTTAAAAACAGTAGCCATCCGTGTTACGAGGTGGCATACAAAGACAGGGTTTGAATTGAGGGATATTTTTTATCTACTTTTTTTCTTTTCTTTGTGTAATAGTTTTCTGAAATCAACAAGGGGTGTTGAATTGATATGTGTTGAACTGATGTGTTGTTTTCCTACTAAATATAACCTACACTTTTTCTTGTTTATACTGCGATGACTGAGGGTCCGATCTATAGTGTTGGGGGTGCAATAACAGTGCTTATTCATCTAGCCCGGTTTCAGAATAAACCTTTATTTGCTTGCTATAAAATTAAGGGCCTATCCTTACAAAAAACAGCCTAAGCTTATTTCATTTTAATCTTTTTTTTCCTATAAGTTTAAAGAAGAGTGATCAGTCATATGAAAATCAGAGATGAACAGTATAAGTATTATAATGGTTTGATTAATCAATTATCAGTAAATGATAAAAAGGGGGAATTGTAATGGAAAATTTTGATTTTCATTGATTTACAGTGTTGATTTTCATTATTTTCATTATTAAGACATTGAAATGATCTTTGCTGGACTGTACGTAGTCTGCCAACATATGACTAATGTGTGTGTGTTTTTAAACACTGGGAAACAGGTGAGACATCAGGAGGAGGCAGATTGAAAAGGGACCTCTGACCCCTAGGGTCAGTGGCCGCCCAATTTAGAACTTGTGAGTTTGTAAGAACAAACTTAGCAGTATCAGAAAACTAGCAGGGAAGCCTCTCCTTGTTTAGATAAGGGCCTGTAAGCAGAAGACCTTGAAAGCAGTATAAAGACTCCTCTGCCCTCCCTCCCTGGTCGCACTTGTTTCACAGACTGTACTGGTGACTTCTGTGTGGCAACTGGGCCTTCTTGCAAGAATAAATACTTTTAAAAGACAATTTGACTCAGAAATGTCTCTTACGCAGTGATTGATTGTTTAATGAATATTTTTGCCACAACAATGTACACATGTTCAACATGAGGATGTTTTTATATTCTATAATTAAACATGGTAAAAGGCTAGTGAAGACTAAATTTTTTTACTAATATTGTTTTTTAGTATTATTATTACTTTTTATTAATATCAGTAGTATTATGTATCTGTTTTATCATTTTATATACATTTATAATCATTTGTAATCAATTGTATTTTGTGAATCTTGGAGGAGAGACTTTGGGAGATTTAGACTGAAATGTATGTGCACTGTGCAGTGTTTTCACCAAGCGGCAACCTCCCCGTCTCTCTTGAAACCAACACGGAAGTGAGTTAAACTGCAATTCATTGACTGGCCGCTTGAGGCTGTTGTCAGAAGTGAGTCAAATCTGTATCTCCCCCATGTTAAAATGACCAACTTTACAGCAGAAAAAAACATGTTTACAGTCTGGTGTCTGTATGTGGCTTTGGTCTATACAGCTAATTTTGCCCTTCATGACAACTGTGAGGGGGGTGAATTTTTTTATAACTCGTCCGTTTAGTTGATTAATATTTAAATTTAAGGGTGTGGCCAAGCCACTTGAGTGACAGATGGATTGCCGCTGTCAGTGCTAGCCGTTTGTCTGCTGTTACTAGTAGCCGTCACTTCACCTCAGCAATGTTAGCTGCTGAACTTGCCATCTCTGCAGTGTTTGTGCTTTTTTTCGGGATTATTTCATACAATTTAATACTTGGGTAACGTTACAAAGCCCACGTCTTTGGATTCCGTCGTTATCGTTCGAGAGAACAACCAGCGCTGTATTTCAGTTGTTTTTCTCTGTGAACATGCACTAATGAATGTCTGACAATTTCGTTGCTTTTGGGGGTTTTCAGATTTAAAACGTCAATAAATGCTCGTTCGTTCTGCTCCCATGGAACAGATGGATTATAATATGCTTATGTACCGTACATGAAATCATGCAGGCGTCGGCGCTTTCTCCGTCCGTGCAATAAATGCACATGAATGAGCGCGGATTTTCTAGCGCATTTATTTGCACTTCAAAGGCAATATATCTATGGTTTAACGGTTAAACCATAACCCATTTGAGAGACGGCCAACATCAGAATTTAAAATGGACTGAATAAGCTCTCTACGAACTTGAGCGATGCCGCGCTGACGGACCATGAAAGAGTGACGGACATGTATGCACATAAATCACTCACACACACAAACCCTCTCGAAGTAATACACAGTCTCACTTGTAGCCATGTCTTTTAACTATTATAATATTACAAAGGGCAAAAATAGGAACGTTTAATTGGCTTTGCATCATCAGCTAACTCGATCACATCGAGCTAGGTGATTTCAGATAGCCAGGCTCCTCAGCTCCACTCACGCCCCGCCTGTTTGCCTATTTTCTGTTATCCGGGAGTGACGCAAGGCCAAGATGGCGACGGCCGGCTCCGCCCACTTTAGGCTTCAAAAATGCTCTTCAGAAACCTACGGGTGACGTCACGGACACTACGTCCATATTTTTTACAGTCTATGGTTTTCACCGAGCATAGCATAAAGTGATACATTGTTAATGGGAACCACATGCTTCTCTGGTGATGTACTGTTTTAGTCACATTATAGTCGTGTTTCACATCATGTGTTTTTCTGATAATGCAGTTTTCTGGTCAACATATACAATAACTGATAGTCTTTGTTTATGGCAGAGAGATGTTGAGATGTTGGCTAATGGTATAAAAACCAAGCCCTTTTGTGTGAAAAGCAGGAAGAAGACTGAGAAGCTGAATCAAGACCTTCGTTTTATCCATGTCACTTCTTCCTATGTCTTATATTAAATAAGAGATCTCTTGGCAAAATCACTGGTGTCTGCTTCCATGAAATCAAACAACAGGGGAAAGCAAGATTTTTAAATCAACACTAGTATGAGTGTATACTGTGGTGACTATTATAATGTTTAGAACCATGTTTACTGTTAAAAACTGTGTTTGTGGATATCTGCTCAAATGTAGATGTATAATATGGTAACAATAATTAGTTTAATAGTTTTGAGCGGCTTGATACCTTCAGAAAATATTCTCTGCACACGTTTGCGTTTGAAAAGCAAAATGAGCCAAACAATAGGCTTCTTTTTTTTTTTTTACTCCAAATGTTTATTTTCATTATCACATTATGAAATCAGATTGAAGTAACATGATAATCAATATATTTTTCTCTAGTGCAGTGTTACTGAAGTGTTCCTTTTTAACGATTTATAGGCTATTATTATTATTATTAGGCCTATTTTATGCAGCACAGCGCATGCCTACAAGACACAACAAACCTGGTTTTCATTATATATATATATATATATATATATATATATATGTATATATATACACATATATATACTGTAATACACACACACACATATATATATATATATATATATATATATATATATATATATATATACACACATATACACTGTAGGAGCCATTTTAATGCAATTATATATTTGTCCATTGGGGGTGCTCTGACATTGGCATATTAGGAGCACATGGGTAATTAGACAACAGGTGTATTGGTAGTGGGGAAGCACACAGTTTTTGACCGTGTTAAGCCATGTTCTATGTGAAATATTATGCTGACCGTGCTTCAAAGATTGCGTTGGATTGTATTTAATGGTGCTTAACCATGCTTCACTGGGAAAGAGTGATGTTCAAGGACATATGGAATATGGACAATGTGCGAGTGATGTATTATGCAAGGTATGGACTTTGATTCTTTGAACAGCAAAGACTGAGACACTACAAGAAGCTAACTGGAAGCAACGTTAAACAATTAGAGCACAATAAATAAAAGACATTGGTTGCATCTTATATCTGTGTTCATGGAGTTTATACGTGTTGACTACTTGCTCACTCCTATTACCAGTACAACAGCAGCTTAATGAAAAGCTGTTACATTAAGTCAAAAACTGCTTCCAATGGACTGTGAGCATAAGCCAGGACGCCACTTCAGAGACAGAGGCTTCGTTTAGTATGAGTTCTTCAGCATCAAGGATTCGTTTCATGGATATCTGATTTCGTCGTGGAAATGTGATTAATTGTTCCTGTTGGATTCGTAGTGGATTTATTTCACTTTTCCGGTTGGATTCATACTGGATTCACTGTTCCTGTTGGATTGTTTGTTGCTGGGACAACGCTTGATTCAGCAGCGGATTAAAAGGTAACTGTTGCAACAACAAATTTTAATGGCCATTGACTCTGTGTGCACACTTGCCAAAGGTTACACATTTATTCTTTGTACTGCATGGGTTTTTGAGTACTGTGTGTAATATGGACAAGCAGTGTTTGGCCGCGGAGGAATCCGCTGTGGCAAAGGTTTGTAATGAAAATGAACCTGAAATGCAAAAAAGGACAATTAAACTCACAGCAAAGGCTTTGGTGGAAAGACTTGATTCATTACAAAAACTGAGAAAGGCAAAGCTTAACAAAGCACACAAAATGATTGAGACTATTACAAGCTTGATGCAAAGTAACAAAGAATATGAGTCTGAAGTACGAAACATGTATGAAAACTTCAATGATTTGTGTTTAGGGGCTAAGGAAACGCATGATGCATTGTTGACTGTATTGCCTGATAATGAAATTGAGAAACATGATATATGGTTCAAGGCAAAACTGATTTCCATTAATGAGTTTACTGAACATGTGAATGTATGGCTGTCTGCACCTGTAATATCTGAAGGGGTTGATGTAAATGTTAATGATGATGTAGTTCCTGAGGACAGTGTTTCAAATGCATCAAAAGTTACCACTGTATTTAGTAACTGTAGTTCAAGCAGCAGAATTTCTTCTACTTTATCAGCATGCATACAGGCAGAGGCAGAGAAAGCTGCACTTGTGGCACGTGCCACTGCATTAAAAACTAAACATGCAATTGAAACACAACAGGAGGAATTGAGGAAAAAAATGGAACAACTGGAATTAGATTCTGAAATTGCAGCATCCACTGCAAAAATTGCTGTTTTGAGGACAATCGACAGTCATAGCAAATGCTCACGTACTGGCAGTTCACATTCTAAAGGAAAAGGATCAACAAAGGCTCAGATTTCAAGGGATGTGACAGGAAATGAAGTTTTTTATTCCACAAGACCAAAGGTGTTAAATCCACAAGTTACTGAATATGTGCCAGTGAGTGAAATACCAATGGATACAGCTAGAGTTATCAGCAGCATTCACTCAACACAATCAGCTGGTGCTTCCTGTAACAGCACAAAACGATCAATATTAATGCAGCCTAAAAAAGTGTTGAACATTCAAGAAAGCAGTACTTACCAACAACAGGACTCATGTTCTTTTACTCAACGTTCCAGAGATAATATGACAACATCTCAAGCTGTGAACTGTCTTCCATCTCAAGGTGAACCCTTGTATGAGATTCTGAAAAGGCAAGAAGAATTAACAACATATCTGGTACATCAAGTTCAACCTCAAACGCTTCCCAAAAGAGAGATTCCAATCTTTGATGGTAATCCACTTCAATATGTGCCATTCATTAGAGCTTTTGAGCACAGTGTTGAAGAAAAGACTCGGAATAAAAGGGACTGCTTGTATTTTCTGGAGCAATTCACGACAGGACAACCCAGAGTACTGGTTCAAAGTTGCCAACATCTTGATCCAGAAGTAGGTTATTTATTAGCCAAGAAACTTCTGAAGGAGCAATTCGGTGATGAATTCCAGATTGCAGCTGCATATATGGAAAGGGCTTTGAGTTGGCCATCATTAAGGACGGAGGATGCACAAGGTCTTCATGCATATTCATTGTTTTTGCGTGCATGTTGTAACATCATTGATAATATCTCTTATATGCAAGAACTAAACATGCCAAGTAATATGAGAACTGTGGTAATGAAGCTACCTTTCAAATTGAGAGAACGCTGGAGAGAACAAGCTTGTGAGATAATGGAGTTGAATCAAGGTAGAGCAAAATTCTCACACATTGTGGACTTCATCGAACGACAAGCAAAGATGGCATCAGATCCTGTGTTTGGATGCATTCAGGATAAGCAACCAAGTACGGTTAGCAGGACATTCAAGGGAAACAGTTTTGCTACAAATGTTACAAATGTTAATTCAGCTCCAAGGAGATATGTAACATCACAATTGAGAAACCATTCCGTATACAAGACCAATGATAACACAACTTGCTTGTTCTGTCAAGAAAATCATGTTTTAAAAGGGTGTGACGTTTTTAAAAATAAGTCACAACAAGAAAAGCTTGACTTTTTAAAAGAAACAGGAGTTTGTTTCAGCTGTTTGAAGTCTGGACATATAAGTAGGGAATGTGACGACCGTCTTGTGTGTGAAGTTTGTAATCAGACACATCCGACAGTGTTGCACATACATCGCAAGCCAGTTGTGGAGGACAAGGGGCAAAAGAGTAGCCTAGTGTCTGCGCAAACTTGTGGACATACAGGGGCCGGTAACGAAAAATGCCTTCTGTCAATCATTCCAGTGCAAGTAAAATCATCCAAAGGAGACAAAATAATTAAAATGTATGCTTTTCTGGATCCTGGGAGTTCAGCTACATTTTGCTCCAAGCAGTTGATGGATGAACTGAACATCAGAGGTAAAAGGGTTAACATTTTTCTGCGCACTATGGGACAAGAGCAGTCTGTATCTTGTAATGTGGTAACTGGTTTGGAGATAAGTGGAATCAACAACAATAATTTCTTTTCCCTTCCGGAAGTGTATACTCAGAAGAAGATGCCTGTCAACTCAGATAACATTGTAACACAGGAGGAAATTTCCAAATGGCCATATCTGGACAGAGTGAAACTTACACACATTGAGGCTAATGTTGATTTACTCATTGGAGCCAATGCGTCCCAAGTGATGGAGCCATGGGAAGTAATAAATGGTTATGGTAATGGACCCTATGCCATTAGAACCCTACTGGGGTGGGTTGTTAATGGACTTTCAGAGAGGAGCAGTGACTGCAGGAATGATACTGGGACACCTTTTGTTACTGTCAACAGGATTTCTATTGGAAGGCTTGAGAAATTGCTTCAACATCAGTATAATTGCGACTTCAATGAAAACATGGTGGATAAGAAAGAGATGTCCAGAGAGGATCTGAAGTTTATAGAAATAATGGACAAGTCAGTTAAGGTAAAGGATGGACATTACAATCTTAAGTTACCATTTCGAACTAATGATGTGATATTGCCTAACAACTTGTGTGTCGCCAAGCAAAGGTGCAATGGTTTGAAAAGGAAATTTGAAAAGAACAAACAGTTTCATGAGGAATATACACGTTTCCTTTCTGATGTTCTAGAGAAAGGTTATGCTGAGAAGGTGCCAGAAGATCAGTTAGATCGTGATGATGGTAAGGTTTGGTATGTTCCTCATCATGGAGTGTTCCATCCAAAAAAGGGAACATTGAGAGTTGTATTTGATTGTGGAGCAACATTTAAGGATGCATCACTTAACAACCAACTGTTGCAAGGTCCCAACCTTACAAATTCACTTCTGGGAGTTTTGATACGATTCAGACAGGAGCCCATAGCATTGATGGCTGACATTCAAGCTATGTTTCATCAGGTTAAGGTGTCTAAAGAGGATGTTGACTTTCTTCGGTTTCTATGGTGGTCTGATGGAGACTTAAAACAGGAAGTTTCTACTTACCGAATGACAGTTCATCTGTTCGGAGCTGTATCCTCTCCAAGTTGTGCCTGTTATGCATTAAAACAAACTGCAACGGACAATCAATCACTCTTTTCAACAGAAGTGATTAAAACAGTCTTTGAAAGTTTCTATGTGGATGATTGTTTGAAGAGTGTCTCTTCGGAGGAGGCAGCTGTCAGCATGGTACAGGATCTTACTGCTCTTTGTCAAAAGGGTGGTTTTTCTTTGATCAAGTGGATCAGTAACAGTCGCAAGGTACTGCAATCAGTTCCAGAGGAATCCAGAAGCAAAGACGTCCAGTGTTTGGATTTAGCTAAGGATAAGTTACCTGTGGAAAGAACTTTGGGTCTTCAGTGGTGTACAGAGGTGGATGTGTTTCGATTTAGAATGCAGTTGAAAGCCCAACAATGTACAAGAAGAGGAATCTTGTCTACTGTTTGTTCTGTGTATGATCCTATGGGATTTCTCGCTCCTATTATGCTACCTGCCAAGTTACTCCTACAGGAGATGTGTAGACAGAATCTGAGTTGGGATGAGAATATACCCCCAAGACTTCAAACACAGTGGAATAGTTGGATTTCTGATTTGGATAAATTGTCAGAGTTCCAAGTGGACCGATGTCTAAAACCCACAGATTTTGGACAAATCATGCATGCCTGGTTACATCATTTTTCTGATGCCTGTGAAAGAGGATATGGCATGGTTACTTATCTCAAGCTGGTCAACAGTGAGGACAAAGTGCATGTGACATTTCTGCTCAGTAAGGCCAGAGTAGTGCCTCTTAAACCAATAACCATTCCTCGTCTGGAACTAACAGCAGCTGTACTCGCTTCTAAAGTGGACCAAATGCTGAGAACAGAGCTAAGACTTACATTGGAGAGTTCAGTTTTTTGGACTGACAGCCAGACTGTGCTCAAGTACATCAAAAATGAGGACAAGCGCTTTCAGACTTTTGTTGCAAATAGGGTCTCTTACATAAGCGAAAGGACACAACCCCAGCAATGGAGATATGTTTCCACAAAGGAAAATCCTGCAGATCATGCTTCACGTGGAATGCAGATCAAAACCTTTGGGCAAAGCAAAAGATGGATTGAAGGTCCTAGTTTCCTTTGGACATCAGAAGATTATCAACCACTTCCAACAGAAGAACACAACATTCAGGAGGATGATCCTGAGATCAAAAGAGAGCATAAGGTAAATGCTTTTATTCTGCAAGGTACATCAAATTCTACCAATTACTTTATCACCTACTTCTCAGAGTGGAAAAGACTGAAAGTGGCAGTTGCTTGGATGCTCAAATTGAGAAAAGTGCTAGATAGGCTACGTCTCAAAAGGAAGGAATTACTGGCATTGGATTGCAATGTTACTAAATCTACCTTGGAGGGGCAAATTAAGTTATTTAAAGCAACACAGGGTGGACAGTCTGTGTCTTTGGAGGATCTCTGTGAAGCTGAAAGGGCTATTGTTCGCTTCAGTCAACAACAACAATTTCAAGATGAAATTGAACAACTGAAGAGTGGTTCTAATGGAGTCAAGATGAATAGCAGTCTATATAGACTGGATCCTGTAATGGACAATGAGCTCATAAGGGTAGGAGGAAGGCTTAGGAAGGCAGTAGGGGTGTGACGAGACGCTTACTCCACGAGACGAGACGAGACACGAGATTGGGTTCACGAGAACGAGACAAGACGAGATTTTTACACAATTTTTAAGAAATTCTCAATGATGAAATATATGATTGAAAATAGTCTTTTATTCAACTGAAAATCACAAAATGCAAAACAATTTAGGTTCATTTTGAAATCAACTTGTAATGAATGTTATTTTACTTCTATTTTAATGAATTCTATGCAGTAAAGGACATGCAAACACTGCAAAATGTTTTGCTATAAACTCTACCGTCTGGCTTCTCCCCTGTATGACTTCACATGAGAAATCTAACTCCTTTCCACAAATCGAACATAAAAAAAATATAACAGTATAAATAAAATAATATAAATAACTGAAATAACACTTTAAATGCAAATAGTAAGTGTGTATCCATAATCAAAGTAGGTACTGCTCTCTCAAAACTACAAGTTTAAACAGAAACAATTTTTTTTCAAGCATGAAAAAGAGATTAAATTAACTACACAGAACAGACTAAGATTATGGTCATGTTCTTTTGCAAGAATATAAGCATGTCGACGATTTCTGGCAGCAGTTGAGACCTTTGGGCAGTAGCTATAGGGCTGCACGATATGAGGAAAAGCTGCGATGTGCGATTACATTGTTTAACATTGCGATGTCGAAATGACTTGTGATATGTGAATGTTAGCTATACTGTTTCCATGTCTTAGTGCTTTAATAGGTTCTTTGCGCGATAGGTCAAATGTTTATTACCATGCCTGGTTCAGATTACACTATTTTAGCGCGATTTTGGCACGATCCGTTTCGTGGAGATTCGTAAAGGACAACGGGCGTCGGGACGCAAGATTTGATCGTTTCATTTCGAATAGTGTGTCATAGTGGGCGACAACCTACGCGTCTGCGATGCTTCAGGACATCATGACAGAAAGACTAGCATATTTAACTTTAACGGTCCTCCACGACGGGTTGAGTGTGAGCGAGAGTGAGTGTTCGTGAGTGAGTGAGAGTGCGAGCAACAGTGAGTGTGCGTGTGTGCGCCCGCCAGTGAGCGTGTGTGTGTGTGTGTGTGTGTGTGTGTGTGTGTGTGTGTGTGTGTGTTCGTGTTCGTTCGCTTGTTCGCGCGCGAGTGAGTGAGTGAGCGAGCGAGGGACAGTGAGTGTGTGTGTGTGTGATTGGCCCGGCACACAAATGATTTAAAAGTGGCAGGGGCATCTTCAATAGGTTACTAATTTCACCCTCACGCTCCATCACAACAACTCACGAGACAAAGTTTTACCTCGACGAGAAATCTCGTCGCGTTTTAATCTCGCGAGATCTCGTAACACGAGATCTCGTCACACCTATAGAAGGCAGCTATGCCTATTGAATCCAAACACCCCATCATATTGTCTAAGAGTCAGCACATTTCACATCTTCTACTTCGTCACATTCATGAACAATTGGGCCATTGTGGTAGGAATCATATGTTATCCAAGTTAAGACAAACATACTGGATTACCAATGCCAATGCTGCTGCAAGAAAAATCATATCCAAATGTGTTGTATGTAGGCGTTATAGAGGGAAGACAGGTGAGCAAAAGATGTCAGACCTTCCCCTTGAACGAATTACCCCTGATCTTCCACCTTTTACAAACACTGGAGTGGATTACTTTGGTCCTATCGAAGTAAGAAGAGGACGTAGTAATGTGAAGCGATACGGAGTAATTTTCACTTGTATGGCAACTAGAGCAGTGCATTTAGAAGTAGTTTACTCCTTGGACACTGATGGATGTATAAATGCTTTAAGGAGATTTGTTGCTCGAAGAGGTCAAGTAGCTCACATTAGGTCTGATAATGGAACAAATTTCATTGGTGCCAACAGAGAGTTGAAGGAGGCTCTTTCTGTGTGGAATATCAAGCAAATTGAAAATGAGTTACTTCAAGTAGGGGTGCAGTGGAGCTTTAATCCACCAGCAGGCTCCCATTGTGGAGGTGCGTGGGAGCGCATCATTCGCATGGTGAGAAATATTCTTTGTTCTGTACTTCGCCAACAGACGCTGGATGATGAATCATTCCATACTATTCTGTGTGAAATAGAATCCATTCTAAATGACCGTCCGATTACAAAGCTTTCCAGTGATTCCAATGATCTTGAGGCCCTCACCCCTAATCATCTTCTTCTTATGCAAGGCAAGCCTGCTTTACCACCTGGACTTTTTGAAAAGACCGATCTGTACGTGAAAAGAAGATGGAGGCAAGTTCAGTATTTAGCTGACCTTTTCTGGAAAAGATGGATACGGGAGTATCTACCTCTGTTACAAAAACGTCAAAAGTGGACAAAGGAACGACAAAGTTTTGTTCCTGGCGACATTGTTCTTTTACTGGATCCTACTGCACCTCGTGGATCATGGCCACTTGGTAGAGTACTGGAAACTTTTCCAGATGATAAAGGTTTAGTACGTACTGTAAAGATTAAAACCAAAGGTAGTGTTCTGGAACGACCTGTTAGAAAGCTTTGTCTTTTATTGGAGTCAAATGATTGAGGTGACAATGTTTCAATAATGTCCTGAATTTAAGACCAAATGTCTGTATATGTTGCTTTAATTGTTGTGGCTCCTTTATGTATGTTTTCTGTAATTGTTATGTCTTCCTGCCATGAGCAATTAAGGGCAATTCCTGCCGGTGTGTAGGAGCCATTTTAATGCAATTATATATTTGTCCATTGGGGGTGCTCTGACATTGGCATATTAGGAGCACATGGGTAATTAGACAACAGGTGTATTGGTAGTGGGGAAGCACACAGTTTTTGACCGTGTTAAGCCATGTTCTATGTGAAATATTATGCTGACCGTGCTTCAAAGATTGCGTTGGATTGTATTTAATGGTGCTTAACCATGCTTCACTGGGAAAGAGTGATGTTCAAGGACATATGGAATATGGACAATGTGCGTGCGATGTATTATGCAAGGTATGGACTTTGATTCTTTGAACAGCAAAGACTGAGACACTACAAGAAGCTAACTGGAAGCAACGTTAAACAATTAGAGCACAATAAATAAAAGACATTGGTTGCATCTTATATCTGTGTTCATGGAGTTTATACGTGTTGACTACTTGCTCACTCCTATTACCAGTACAACAGCAGCTTAATGAAAAGCTGTTACATACACACTGTGTAAATATATATATATATATATATATATATATATATATATATATATATATATATATATATATACATATACATGTGTACATAAACACACAACCCTGGTGTTCATGTATATATACAGTGTGTGTGTATATATATATATATATATATATATATATATATATATATATATATATATATATATATATATATATATATATACATACATATACACACTATATATATATATACATACATATACACACTATATATATATATACATACATATACACACTATATATATATACATGAACACCAGGGTTGTGTGTTTATGTGTGTGTGTATTCTGTACATTTTTAAAAGCAATTTTAACCTAAAAAATGTATAATTTATTCCCTAAATCGTGCAGTCCTATAGTTTCTCTTGATATCAGTGTAACGGTCACCAGCTGGAGTGCCCTTGAGAGCCACCAGAGGGCACTCCACATAAGACTATTATCACTCACAAACTACATTTCCCATAACTCACTGCCCGGACTCATCATCACTTATCACTGATCACATTCACCTGTACCTCATTCACTGATTGCATTCACCTGTGTCGCATCATCCTGTTAGTCTCAGTCTATTTATACGATGTTCATTCATTCACTCACCGCAAAGTCTTGTTTAAGTGTTAAGGCGGGCATACACTGCAATTTTCGTCCGATTTTGAGGCGAATTCTGACTCGTGCGACTCTTTTTCGGGTCGGGCCGATTTTCAGCTTTGTCGTGCGTCGTTTGTTGTGCCGTGTTCGTGCAGTGTACAGGGGGAAACGAGAGGCGATTAACCTCTCACGACCGGCATTTGGATGGTCGGATGAATTTCAGGCTTGTTAGAAATTTTGGTCGCTCCTCGTGACTATATCGCACAGTTGAAGCAGAGCTACGAACCGATTGCCCTAAACGCAGTGTTTTTTCCCTCACTGCGCCTGCGCAAAAACAGTTTCAATGGCAGTAAAAAAAAGGGAGATCTTTAAGTTCTGTAGTTCAAAGCTATTACTGTTGCTTACCTCCAGTTCGTGTTGCAAAATGGATTAACCATTACCCACTTCTTCCAAGCCACCTGCGATGTAGGCTACACTTTGCCTCTTTTATTATTAAAAAAAAAATTTGAAATAAAGCTGTTTTTAATTTTCATTGATGAATTATTGCAGTGTTCGGACATATTATAGACTGTTAATAATTAATTATGAAGACTAAAATTTACTGTTTAATGTTATGTATTTGTATTATTTTTCTTTATTCATAATTTCATAATGTATTTTGTCAAGCCAGAGTTGTGTCTGTGTTCAGTGCATGAGGAGACTATAGATAGAATGGGTGCATGTGAAGATCATGTCACATGAGACATCTGTTTGAGCTATATTTTGTAGAGGGTGTGTACTGTACATGTGTTGTAACTGATGCAGATGTAAACAACAGAGATAGTTTCTTAATATGGAAGTGAATTGTGCCATATGTTCGTATGACATATACGTTCCATTTTTAAAAGCTTTAAGCTACATGTTTGTTACCTTAAAAGGAAGCTGCTCTGTAATGTATATAAGCTCTAACTTACTGTACCACCTCAGAGAAACAAAGCCATAAGCCATGAGAAACAGAGGCATATGAGAAACAGAGGCATATGAGAAACAAAGCCATAAGCCATGAGAGAGAGGCATGAGAAACTTAATGGCAGAGAAACATAAAGCCAGAGAAACCATTTACATCTAGCATGATGGGATGAGAAGATTAAGAATGGGGAACGGAGAAATCTGGAATGAAGACCTCTCATGTAGCCTTATTCTTATGTGCTTGTTTCTCTCTGTCTGACACATGATACATAATAAATTGAATCTCTTGGCAAAGGTAACTGGTGTAGCTTCCGTGATTCAACCATAAAGGGGAAACCATGATTTTTAAATCTACAATTATGTACCTATATAATTCTTTGTAATCGACCTAAATGTTTTAGACAATTTTTAATGAGGAGAAGTAAAGCTTCTATGTAGGCTAATATTTTATTATCCTCACAGCGCGTTGGTTATGCGGTGATGCGCTATGAAATTTGTTGCGTGGCTATTTAATTATAATAGCCTATCAGTTTAATAATAAAAGTAGCCTTTCCTAATAATAATATTAATAATACAATAATACTAGCCTACTAATAATTTAATATATAAATTGGAAATGCTAAATCTTCTTGATATTGATAGCTGATGCTTCTTTTGACAATATTTACATGATATCGTCCATAGGCGCAACCCGGCACGAGGATTTATCGCGCTGATTCACGCATATTTCACACGTATAGTGTGAGCAGTCAAGTCGCAGCTCGACGTTCGGACCGTACAGTGTGAGCACATAAATCCTGAGCTTTGGCTTTACATCGCATGCGATCTACTCGTTCAGTGTGAGTAGGTTCCTTGCTGAAATAGCACAGACATCGCACAGTGTATGCTCGCCTTTGCACTGCATTTCTAAGCATTCTCCTGGTTTTCTTGTCTCTTGGTTTTTGGATATCTTGCTCTGTTCCCTGGATTACTCTCTTGATTGAAATTATATTTGTATTATCTTTCTGTATAGGTTTCATTTTCTTTAGATTTTCTGTCTAAAAGTGACCAAAAAGACACTTAACTGGAGCCAACTCACCATCTGTGTCGCCAAACTGCTCCATCTCCAAAACGTTCGTATGCATGGGTCAGAGTTTGCGTGCAGGTGTGCAAATTTTCCCTTCAAGTTTGTTTTTATAAATCACAACTTATGCGTCCAAAGTGGTGAGCTCCTCTTTCTTGGCCTGTTTTGTGCATACGCAACGGTTATAAATGAGGCCCCAGATGCTCCACCGAGGAGTTCTGCTAACTTCAACATTCACATAAGTCTCCGTACATGAACATGGTAAAGTGAAAAATCATTTCAACATGGAAATGAAAGGTACAGTGCTATGCATAAGTTTAGACACCCATGCTAAAGTTGACTAAAAAGAGGAATAAAAAATCATCTTTTGAAAATTGAACTTAATGCCTTAATTTAAAAAATTAGGAAAAATCCAACCTTTAAGGACACCAATTTTCTTTGTGAATGAATAATGTATTGTAAATAAATAAATTTTCTTCCTTAAAATACAGGGTGCATAAGTGAGTACACCCCTATGTTAAACTCCCATAGAGGCAGCCAGATTTTTATTTTTAAGTATTTTCTTTTTTTTTTTTTTAGGATACTATGCATCCTGATACAGTTCCCTTGGCCTTTGGAATTAAAATAGCCCCACATCATCACATATCCTTCACCATACCTAGAGATTGGCATGGGGTACTTTCCATAAGATCATCTCTCAATGCAAATCAAACTAGCTATTAGGCTAACTGAAATAAAACCATGTAAAATAAACCAATAAATCAAAAGTAGGTCTGTACAAATAATCAGATATAGATTCGGACTAGTGACTGTGAATATTAAAGCTCAAAAAGACGGTCTGTATGTTCTGCCGTGTGTGTGTGTGTGTGTGTGTGTGTGTGTGTGTGTGTGTGTGTGTGTGTGTGTGTGTGTGTGTGTGTGTGTGTGTGTGTGTGAGAGAGAGAGAAAGAGCGCCGCAGTTTCTTCTTCTACACACTTATACATGAACACTTGTACTTCATGTGCAGTCACTTCATGAACATTATACCATTTGATTTGATAAAACTATCCACATTTGTCGTATCATATACAGACAGGAACTCAAAAGTCTTTTACGACACCCTGTAAAAATAAAAGTTTGGTTTAACTTGAAATAACATGATATTACATAATATAACAAATATAACATAAACTTACTTTTATACATTAGAGTGTACTTCGATTAATAGTGATGATGATGATGATAATAATAATACTGTTTTCTAAAACACAAACTCAAAGGTCTTCATTAAAATTATACTACATATAACGCTTAAGTTACGCTTACAACCCTGTCAACCATCCTGGAAATGTAATTTACTTAATACAGTTTATTGTTTATATCTTAAAAATATAATAATAATAACAATATTGAGAAATGTCCAACAAAAATTGCGAACCAAGTATAAACCAGAGCTAAAATTTTACTTCATTCGACCAGATATTGACAATAAATATGAAAGTTTCCCCTTTAATGAACATTTGTTGAAATATTCCCTGTACCCATTTCATAGATTAACTGTTTATCTAAAAGTGATTTAGTGCTTGAATGTTTCTAACATGAATGTTCTTCAGCATCATGAATGGATGAAGAATAAACACCAACCTCTTTGTTCTTCAGGATCTTCAGTGTGTTTCATTCTGCAGGGTTCTGGATCACTCATGTTCTCACTGTCCTCTTTAATAAACTCAGTCTTTGCAGATTTCAGCGCTTCCTGACGCTCTGATGCTTGCCTTCCCTTTGTAGGATGATGGGAATATTGCAGCATTTATGGGTGAATTGCTGTGGGAGGAGCTTCAATGACCATGTGACTGATGTGGGAGGAGCTGATCTTCCCAAAATAAAAATAAAATATTTACGTTACTCCCTTAAAAATAACTAATAGCGTTACTTAGTTACTTTTTTAGAAAAGTAATGTGTTACGTTACTTTTGCGTTACTTTTTTTAACTGGGCTGGGCTTGTTTTTTTTTATAACAACAACAACAACAACAAACAAACACTTTCACACCAAAAGTGAAATAATACGCCTGAAGAAAGGCTGAAGAAAATGCATTTTCACTCCTGTACAGTAGAGGGCGTCACTCAAACAAACATTTCAGCTGCTGCTGTTCTGGATAACAGAAGAATAGGTGCAGAAGAAGAAAGTTTAACACTTACTTTACCAATATAAAATAAAAAATCTATAGCTTTTACTTGTTTACTTATGGTTTAACTGAATCATAAAAGGTCAGAAGCGAGTACATTGGTCAATAAAGTGAGATTAAACTTAAAATGATAAAAATGTATGTTTTATTTGCCATATTTAGTTATTGGAGGTTTGCATAGTATTCTGATTCTGCATTTCACTAATTTAATTCATTTTGAGGAATATTGAACAGAAATTGTGCAAGTGAGATGAGTAAATGCACACTCACATTTAGTCTAGAACTACTATAACCATCATGTTTACACTAGGGCCGGGACTCGATTAAAAAAATTAATCTAATTAATTAGAGGCTTTGCAATTAATTAATCGAATTAATCGCATTTTAATCGCATATAAATTAGGGCTGTCAATCAATTAAAAATAATTGTGTTGAACATGTTATTGAAATAATGTTCAAATGTTCTAAGGGTGAGCATTGAAATAATTGTGCCTAGCAAATAATCAATACAATCCAATTGAACATTATTAAATTATTGAACATTATTAAAGTATACATTTAATATTAAACATTAAATTATAAACATTATTTACACTTGCTTTATTACAGGTTTTTAACATTACTTCGAAAATGCTGCAATTTAAAGTTTGAGATGTTTTTCATCTGTTTTAGAAAGTATTTTTAGACTTTTGTTTTTTCAGAATAAAACTTGTTTTACAATCTTGAGCATGTTATATTTTTATTAAATGTGTTTAATTAAGCCATTGCTGCAAGTAATTTGACAGTTAACAATATTTTAGTGTACAGTTAATCACAAATTCAGTCAGCATTGTCATGACTCATTATCCCATGATGAAAGGTAAGACGGTGAAACAACGTCACGATATCAACGTTGATTCAATTTGCAAAACCGAAGCATAATTCAACATTGGTTCAACGTCGACATATAATCTTTATTCACCCATATTGAAAGAAGAGACGGTGAAACAACGTCACAAAATCAACAATGAAACAACGTCACGACATCAACGGTGAAACCACGTCACGATTTCAACGTTGATTCGTTTTGCACAATCGAAACATAATCCAACACTGATTCGACCTTGGTCCCTTACGTTCACCGGTGAATCAACGTTGAAATGCCGGCTGTTTTTTTTTTTTATAAGTAAATGTTCCAATCAATCAATGATCCAGGCAGCGCCAGCGCGTTCTCGTCTCCCTCCTTCATTTTACAGTCGAATGGTGGCTATAACGGCTCCAGGTTCAAAGGTCAATATGGAATGGATTAATCTGCGTTATTTTTTTTAACGCGTTATTTTTTCTCAGATTAATTAATCGAAATTAACGCGTAAATGTCCCGGCCCTAGTTTACACACACACTCACACACACACACACACTCACACACAACGCCTCTGCACTTCGATTCGTCTCAACAAGAGACAAGAGATCTGTCAGTCAATGATGTGAAAACAAAGTAACTTGCGTTACTTATTTGAAACAGTAACTCAGATATTTTTTTGTAAATTTTAGAAGTTATACGTTACTTTACTAGTTACTTGAAAAAGTAATCTGATTATGTAACTCAAGTTACTTGTAATGAGTTTCCCCCAACACTGGTCATCAGCATATCAGTGAAATGGATGTCACGGCCGAGGGGAAGCATACAGTATAGAGAATGAACAGGGTGGGGCCGAGCACCGAGCCTTGAGGGACACCACAGGTAACGTTGAGTGTCAAGGATTTAGCATCTCCCAAGGCAACATGCTCAGCTCTCCCAGTGAGGTAGGATGAAAACCCGTTATGAACAGAGTCAGATAGACAAATAGTGGAGTGTAGACGATGGAGGACAATGTTATGATCCACAGTGTCAAGTCCAGATGGATGAGAAGAGATGGGGAGCCAGCATCATAAAAGGTCCTTTGTAACCCTGACCAAAGCTGTTTCTGTGCTGTGGCCAGAGCGGAAACCAGACAGGAATTTCTCAAACTAATTGTGTTATTTTAAATTAAACCTGAGGCTGTGCAGCAATGGCTTTTTCCAGCACTTTGGAAAGAAAAGGAAGGTTGGAAATGGGCCTGTAGTTGGCAATTACTTCTGGGTCCAATGTGGTTTGTTTACCATATAACAATGATAAGAAAAACAGTTAAAAGCATATAAGAAGTAAATCTACAGATTTGTCACCAACAAATACCCTCAGTCTGTTGACACCAATGAAATGATCTTTAAGGGGTTAGGTGACCCAAAAATTCCTGTAAAAATCTGTAAGACCTGTGTTCATCTTTGAAACACAAATTAAAATATTTTTTATTTGACTTTAAAGGGTTAGTTCAGGATTTTAGACATGAATCTCTATAGCTTCCCCATAAGCAGTGTGGTGCATTGACCATGACTTACCCCCGACAGCGTCCTGTGAGCCGAGCTCCGGTCCAGTTTTGGTCAACATGAAATTAGTCCGGCAAGTTTGCTGGGGTCACGGCAATAAAGCTTTTTTCTTCTCAAATCAATATGTGTTCAAAAGAGTGATATATTTGCGTCACTAAAACGTTGTCTATGGAGAAGTCAGACCTCGTAATGGCTTGGCACTATTTTCTCCCCTGTCATAACACTGCGCGCTGCCGCTTTCTACAGCCAGCTGCGAGCTGCGCAGGCGCACACCACTTTTTCAGTTGTTCGGCAGTGTTTACAGCAGTGTTTACGTGCTCAGAACAGCTACACGAACGAGCTAACATAGCTACTCACCAAGAGCGATCAGTTTGTACAAGCTTTGTAGAAAATGGTGCGGACTTGTGACTATCCGGACTGTACAAACAAAGATGTGGCGCTTTCTCCTCACACATTTCAAAGATTTCTTGTGGCAGATGTTGCTCTGAGGCGACTTTGGCTCATTGCTCTGGGCTTCAATGTGAACTCCAAACTGGTGAAGATAAAGAAGCTATCCTTTTGATATCCTAAAAGATATCCTTTTGGCTGTGTGTCGAAGTCAATGTTGTCACCGTCGCTGCTGTAGTCAGACATGTTATCGTTCTCTTTACGAGCTGTAAACAAAGTGACACGTGCGCGGCTCCCAGCTGGCTGTAGGTAGCGGCAGCGCGCAGTGTTATGACGGGGAAGAAAATAGTGCCAAGCCATTACGAGGTCTGACTTCTCCATAGACAGCGGTTTTGTGCTGCAAATATATCACTCTTTTGAACACATATTGATTTGAGAAGAAAAAAGCTTTATTGCCGTGACCCCCAGCAAACTTGCCGGACTAATCTTTCATCTTGACCAAAACTGGACCGGAGCTCGGCTCACAGGACGCTGTCGGAGGTAAGTCATGGTCAATGCACCACACTGCTTATGGGGAAGCTATAGAGATTCATGTCTAAAATCCTGAACTAACCCTTTAAGTGTCAATTTACAGGAGATCTGAAGACATCAGCATAATAAATGTTTTTTCCCCATAGAGCAGTTTTATAGGCTTTTATCATGTATCCTGACTCAAATAATGTGTTTCTAACAGCAAACACTCAGAATAAAGTGAGATGATCTGCTGATGATCCTGAATGGCTTGTTGAATGAGTGTTGATAGTCTGAGGCAGGGGCGTAGAATTTAGTAGGGACGCTAGGGACGTGTCCCTACCAATATTCAGTGACACTGATATGTCCCTATCAATAATTTCGATCAAAACTTAAAATATATTTATATATAACCACTGTTGTCCGGTTGTGTCTTGTGGTTTTTATGTATTAGGCTTATTTTATTTAATCAGGAAATATTTTATTTAGATTAAAATCACAAGAGCGTTCTTAGAAAAATGCGCAATTCATGGTACACAAACGGTTAATATCTGAGTCCCGCCCTCTTAACACACATCGCTAAACTGATTGGCTTTGTTTTTTCTATCTAACTTGTGAGAGGCTCTGGTGTGAAGCGGTAATGCTCCTCCGAAGGAAACCTAGATGCGGTAAGCTTACAGTCTATGGGTAAGCTAGGGAGAAATCAACAGTTCTGTGCACAAAAATGCGGGACAAATCAGTTTTGTATTACAATCGCGGGATAAGTGGCGAACAATCGTTAGTTTGACAATCGTGAGAGAGAGAGAGAGAGAGAGAGAGAGAGAGATTGTGTGTGCTTAAGTGTGTGTGTGTAACTGGATAAGTGGCGAACAATCGTTAGTTTGACAATCGTTAGAGAGAGAGAGAGAGAGAGAGAGAGAGAGAGAGAGAGAGAGAGAGAGAGAGAGAGAGAGAGAGAGATTGTGTGTGCTTAAGTGTGTGTGTGTAACACTACATTATAGGGACAAAATGTCACCACAAAAAATGGCAATATCCAAAATACTTGTCCTTGTGGGGATTTATTTATTTATTTTTTGGAAAACAGCTGAAAATGTAAAAATGCAGAAAGTTTTCTGTGATAGGCAGGGTTAGTGTAAGGGGGTATAATATACCATTTGTACATTATAAAATCATTATGTCTGTAAAAGTCCCCATAAAACATAAAAACACAACATTGCTTGGTCTTGTTGAAATGAGCTGTCCTCTCATTTCAACAAGACCAAGCAATGTTGTGTTTTTATGTTTTATGGGGACTTTTTACAGACATAATGATTTGTCTGTAAAAAGACAATGTTATGTTTTACAGACATAATGAGGACTGTTTGATGAAGATGAAACCCTTGTCATCCCAGTCTCATCAGCTGAGGCTGAAAGAAGTTTCAGTGCTCTTAGGACACTGAAAACACGGCTCAGAGCAATGGTCACAACAAGTGACACTTAACAGTATTGCTGTGTGTCATGTCCAACAGGACAAACTGGACATTATTGATGTGAAACAAATATGCCAACAGTTCATTTCTGATAGTTCTCTTTTAAATGAATATTCTGTCATCATTTACTCTCCCTCAAGTTGTTTCAAACCTGTATGCATTTCTTTCTTCTGGGACGTCACTTGCAATCGACACAAATTAACCGGAAATATGTTTCCAGCAGTAAATATTATGTAATAATAAAAAAAAGCATATTTTTTGAGTTATTAAACATTGTATTGTTAAAGTTGGTATTATACCTTATATTGCTATCATACTGTTGTGTACCAACATGTCCCCTAAATCATGTTTAATCGGAGATACGAGATTTATGACTTGGGAGCAGGGAGATACGAGGTTACACTGTCATTGATAAGAATGGTACGGACACAGACGTCGCTGCTGCCAGCAGTGTTCATAAAAGTATGCGGTCGCGTTGAGTCTTTTGACAAGGGATAAGGCTTTAAGAGCTATTCAAATCTAATGATTGTGGTTACATACATCTTCCTAAACTCCATTTTAAACGTTTGAGATATGAGTGATGCAATACCAAAATACTAGGCTGTCTAATAGGCGGAATCTGCACTCAAACTTACCCTCATGGATCACAGGCTTCCTTCTGCACCGAAGCATTACAGTTATCGATTTTTAACAAAATATGCTTACTCAAATTTATCTAACCTAACTATTTTCACTCGTTATTGTCTAAAAAACATACAGAATTATCCAAAGATAGGCTTACTTGGCGCCAGTAACTTTATTTTCTCCCATAAATAAAACCTGCTAGGGGTATTTCGCATGCACAGTGCCAACTTCGAGTCAGTAAAATAATACTAAAAATAATAATTGAATGCTGGCATCCAAGACATTTAATTGAAGTATTATATTAGATACCTTTTAAAACTTCAATGCACACGTGTAATACATTTAAAATACATCAATGACTGACATCATAGTTTAACAGATAAAATTAGAGTTAAGGCTTGCTTTACGTGTTGCTCGACGAGGATTTCTTAATCGCTGCGACTTTCAATCCTGAGGAGACTAAATGCCGTGGAGTGAAGAATTGGTGGAGTTATGAGGATTCTCAGACAGTTTAAGTGTCCAATGGAGTTTAGAGATTTTCTCTCTAGCTATTTTCAACATTTTAGATTGGTTAATAATTTGTGAGAATAACAGAACCACGTGGGGACTGAGCAATAGCATCAATTTGTGAAAAAATATGACATTGACAAACTTTAGACATACAAGGTTTCCGCCCGACAGCAACGAAATATATTTATTTATATGTATATACTTACAGAAACGATTTTTGAACGACATTGGGAGCTGTTCTCAATCCGACACAAACCACATATGCGTCGACTGCAAGTGACGTCACTTGCAGAGGAAGCGCTGGTGTCTGAGCGTGCAGGTCTGCAGCCAGACCCTTCTCATCGGGAGAGTTGTTTGTTGTGTAAGTGCGCCCTCTATTAGATAGATACTCGAGTGGTGGTCTTATACTGAATCTTTGCGTTCGTTTCTCAGACTGCATTTCTACTCGACTGAGAGAGGTAGGTGTTCACATCAGGGCGATGTAAGCTTGAAATATACCGGTTGTAACTTTAGCTTAAGTGCACATGGTAACTTGTACATGTATTTTATGATGAGTGCACATAAATTTAGTCAAGATGTGTCAAGAACTGCTTAAGAAATGGCTAACCTCGTGGTTTGTTTTGCTGTGTGCTTGCGCTCGCCAGTCTATCATCTTGTAATGCACGTGTTTCAGTTGTCTCTTTTCTTATGTTAGGCTGATTCTGAATGGAGATAGAATCCTGAACTTTTGCTCTCTTTGAAATTGTACAGGTATGTACTTCCAATACCAGGTTTAGAATATAATGTGTTCATTTAAAAGTTGTCTTGTATTTATTGATGTCCAATTGCACTGAACAGCCCAGATGTAGGCTAAAGCATGTACATTTTGCTTCATGCATGTTACTGTGTGTGTTAACTAGTCAAAGGAAGATGGTTCAAAAAACAAAAACAAACTCAGTAATACTTTTGATTTTGGCAGATCAGCTCCCCCAACTCTGGAATTCATTATCAGTGAAGCTCCTCCCACTGCAATCACATCATCAGTGAAGCTCCTCCCACAGTAATTCTCCTATAAATGCTGTAAATTCCCATCAGCTACAAGTGAAGACGAGCATCAGGAAGAGCTGAAATCTGCAAAGACTGAGTTTATTAAAGAGGACAGTGAGAACATGAGTGATCCAGAACCCTGCAGAATGAAACACACTGAAGATCCTGAAGAACAAAGAGGTTGGTGTTTATTCTCGCGTGAGATAATAAATAATTAATTTCCACAGAGCGGTACTTATTTAGATTTGTATTAGCGAAATAATGGTTATGTAGTAAATTATAATATAATTTAGGGTATTTAAACAAGATAATCTTGTCAAAAGTTTCATGCAGTAGCCGTGCTTGAGAATGATCATCAACCCAGTCGGGTGCTCAGCAATATGAACAAACCTTTTTTTTTTTTTGAGAATATATGCACTCTTGTCAGTTGGCATTTCATGATTTAGATTGAATCTATATCATGAAATGCCAAATGACAAAGTGCATATAGAACGTAAGAGAGTTTTTTTGATCCGTGACTAGAGCGATCCCTCACTGACTACGTTTACATGCAGCCAATATCCGGGTTATGGTCAGGTTAGGGGTTTCTAAAAACATTCGGAATTACCCGTTTACATGCGTGAGCAGAGAGAGTTACTCCTGTATACATGGAATTTGTAACCAATGGGCAATATCCCGATGTAAACGGCGACGCACGGTTAGCGTCTGGACGTACGGACAACCTTAAGACGCAATATGCGTCATTTCCGATTCTTCTTCCTGTATCCAAAGACAACAACAACAGCTGCAGCACGCGGTTAATGAATAGTTCGGGGCAGATAGCGATCGCCTTTGTTTGCGCTTTCCTCCTCGCTCCAGAAGTGTGGTGCTGTGCTGCGTCTCGCCATGTTTACCTCTATTTCTTGTTTACTTCCGGTATACTGCACGCGGGGTTTTGTATGCGCCGTCTCTACTCAAAAGACCAAGATTCCTTGTGAATAGAACATGCGCAGAACACAAATCAATGATGGGGATTCCATCCCCATCCAAAAATTCCAAAAATTCCTTTTGATGGGGATATGCCGATACGCGTTTACATGACCAAACATTCAGGTTAGAAAAGGGGTACCCCAGGTATAATATCCGGGTTTTTAAAAACCGGGATATGAGCATATCTGGGTTTTTGCCGGTGTTTACATGGCCGTGCGCGACCGGGTTATTGCTAATATCCCGGTTTTGAACGGGTTATTGGCTGCATGTAAACGTAGTCACTGTCACCCATTTGCCTTTCTGCGCAGGCACTAATTCAGCTGGAACCAAATCATATAAAGAGTTCACTATGCTAGGCATATTCAAAGCAGTATCTAAAGCTCTAACACTCTTACTATCCTCAATTAAAGTTTGGATGCGTGACTCTAGTTCTGAAATCTTCTCCGTCAGCCTGACTGTCTCCTTGCATTTATCACATATAAATTCTATATTGCTGACAGAGAAGGCTATGCTAAACATCAATGGCGATTCTAGGGGGTGGCCTGGGGTGGCCGGGGCCACCCCTGAAAGCTCATTGGCCACCCCTGTGGCCACCCCAAATCTGATAGGTAGGTCAAGTTCGTCAACACAAGTAACGAGAAATGTTGTCAATCAATGATGACAGCTGATCAACTGATTTAGGGCCAGTTTAAAATTTTTAACGGTCGTACTGAGACTGTGAGAGCTGATTTCTGTTCAGCGGACGGTTGGCCAAGCAGGTCAGATGACCCATGAGATAAGAGCACGCGCACTGCACGGTGCACCTGCTGCTGCTGGTCCATGAAACAAGAGGACGGTCACACAGTTACAACAATACAACAACGATAAAAACGCTGGAATCAGTCGATTGAGAGGTATGGTCGGGACCCAACGCAACAGAGTGCGGCACGGGAATATAGATCTGATGGCCGAGTGCGGGCGCGGGCGGTAATGCACTCGTGTGTCGATTCGCGGGAGTCGGGAAATAGAATTATCTATAAATTGTACAAATAAAAACGAATAAATTGTCATTCATCTGTTGCACAAAAACAACAAGAACAACTAAAACAAAATAGAAACGATTTACAGGCCAGAGTCTCTATTTATAACATGCTTGCAGCGTTGAACAATGTAACCAATCACAGACATATGTGTTGATTTCTTGAACGCAATGGCCAATCAGATGCATTTAAGATAGAATCCCCTCACCGCTCAAAATGGACTTTTTGTTCAGTGCTGAATTCTGCATTCTGGCAAATCATCTGATTATAGCAAACAAAGTGTAGATATTATGAAAGATTAATTATGCAACCAGTTTCATTGATAATAACAGAGATTTGTGAGATGGCGATGAACTGAGATGTCAGCTTTTTAGGAATTATTAAGTGAGAAATCCGTCCCGCGCAGGTCTCTAATAGACTTCAAAACATTAACAGTATACATTAACAGTAGCCTAGACTGCAATCTAGTGTATGTAAACCTTTTTGCAGATAAACACAAATGCATTTTCGGACAAGTTAATGGACAAGTTAATTGAGTAAATCCCACTCCAGTAATTAATAACAGACTATAGTAAACACATTTCCTAAATAGGCCTGTGACTGTATCTTACATTTTATGAAATAGTAGGCCTACCATTATTTAAAAATAAAGTTTGCACTTTGTTACTATTATTAAAATCCTCTATTGTTCATAAGAGTTTGAAGGTTTACATAACATTACTTTATAGTATATATGGCCACCCCACTCTAGTTTTGTGTCCCATCTTGGCCACCCCAGTAAAAATGTCCTGGATACGCCACTGCTAAACATGTGACATGAAGTGCAGGTGACAATAACAGGACAAGAAATTACTCACCATGTTTGTTGACTGATTCTTACTCACATGGGCTTTTTATGAACTCGGGCGCGCAAGAGAAAATAAATAATAAATAACTGAGCGCATGGGTGGCGTGTTAACAGGCTAGCGAATTACTAGTGTGTTGCGCTAATAATAACGGAAGCTAGCAATGTCAGGTTAATCTGAGATGTTGGGTAAGCTGTATTTAGTAGTATAAACAACTAGAAAAGATAGTAAATGATGGTTCAAAACAGAAAGAAATACTAGTCTAAGACGGAGCTTACAGCACCGAAGCAAACAAACTCACAGCAGGCAGCGAGGCAGACGGAACGTTTTAGCAAAATAAATATCAATATCAAAGTTGGTGTCAAAATATGGCAGTATTGTACATTTTAATGTTAATATCATGTTAGATAATTGTGTTATTGATCAAATACATTTAATAGTTCTTTCTAAAGAAACATGGGATTCTTACCTATAATGTTTTAAAAATAATAATTGGAAGATAAATTTACCTCATTCATGGAAAGTTTCAAGGACATATTGTCACGATGTGGTAGAAACGGGGAGGAAGCAGGATCCACATGCAGCACACTTTATTCAATAAACTGAAAAAAATACAAAGACTCAGGAGCAGTACAACCAACATCGACAGTAACAACACAAGAACTCACAAAGACTGGACAAAAACACAGGGCTTAAATCTGTCCAAAATCCAAACAAGCTAAACAAGATAACAAGGGGGCATGGCTAATCTGAAACACCTGGGGAGACTAATAAACATGAAAAGACAGGGGTACACGGACTGACATCACAACACATATAATCAATTTATAGAAAGGCATGAAATTATCATATTTTATAGCAGTTGTCTACTTTCTACCATTACATCAGGGCTCACTTTCATGTCCTTTCACTTTATAATATCTCTCTTTGAAGAGAAATATTTTGATGTGCTAAAAATTAAATGTAATAATTGTTTCTTGCATGCCAGACCTGATGGAAGAGAGCAAGGAGAGTGAAGAACTGAGTGAAGTGGAGGAGGAACATCATGTCAAACCTGGAGGAAAACCTTTGAGTCGCTCAGAGACTAAACAGACATTTTTAAAGAAAACAAAAGCCAAGAAATCTGCAACCTGCACTCAGTGTGGAAATAGTTTATCAACCAAACAAAGTCTTGATATTCACATGAGAATACACACTGGAGAGAAGCCGTTCTCATGTGATCAATGTGGGAAGAGTTTCAGTCGATCATCAAAGTGATCAAGTGCGCCCTGGTAAACTGACAGGACTTAAAAACACATGCAAATGTTACACTTTCACTCTATGATGGTTAAACTCTGCAATTAATAATTTTTTTCTTGGAGCTGATGTTTTGTTAGGAACAAAAGTTTACATCGTATGTTTCTCCGGAATCAGCCAGCGCGAAGGACATCTATATTCTGATTGGTTGCTGGCGTTTTCCGCTGCTTGCAGCTGAACCGCGTCATAGCTCATTACCATAAAGTTGAGCTACTTTCAACTTTCTGATTGATATCACAGCATAAGCTTTAAAGCTGTTTCCCAGGTATAAGCTGTGTGTTTACAGGAAAATAAAAAATAAAATGCAATTTACTGCAACTGTATTCTGTTTTATTCTTATTCTTGGTGAAAATATTATCTGCAAGATTCCTTAATAAGCTTTGTTCGGGATGGTAAACTACTTTAGGAGCCATGGCCAAGGACTGCCATGGTGAAAACATTATTTGATGGGCAAAACTAAAATATAAGTACATCCATCCATCCATCTTCCTCCGCTTATCCGGCGCCAGGTCACGGGGGCAGCAGTCAAAGCAGAGATGCCCAGACTTCCCTCTCCCCGGACACTTACTCCAGCTCTTCCGGGGGGACACTGAGGCGATCCCAGGCCAGCCGGGAGACATAGTCTCTCCAGCATGACCTAGGTCTTCCCCGGGGTCTCCTCCCAGTGGGACGCGCCCGGAACACCTTCCCAAGAAGGCGTCCAGGAGGCATCCGAAACAGATGCCCGAGCCACCTCAGCTGACCCCTCTCGATGTGGAGGAGCAGCGGCTCTACTCTGAGCTCCTCCCGAGTGACCGAGCTTCTCACCCTATCTCTAAGGGATCGCCCAGCCACCCTGCGGAGAAAGCTCATTTCGGCCGCCTGAACCCGGGATCTTGTCCTTTCGGTCATGACCAAAAGCTCATGACCATAGGTCAGAGTAGGAACGTAGATTGACCTTTCTTAACCACAACAGCAGCCCTACACAGTAGGAACGTAGATTGACCTTTCTTTACCACAACAGCAGCCCTACACAGTAGTTTATTTTCATGTGATGAGCAACAAAGTCTCTTCTGTGTAAGTTCACCCTATAGCCAAATCTCTCCTCTCCACCTATAGCTGGTGTGTGGTGAGCACAGGACACTTTGTTGATTGATTGATATCTATTAACTCGTTCAACCAACAGGAATGTCTAATTTGTCAGTTCAGATCAATGCAAAAAATTGCTCTCTGACAGTAGCTCATGTAAAAGCAGAAATACAGCACTATACAGGGCTCTAGACTGCAACTAAATTGTCACATTTTGCGACCTAAAACATGCATTTCAGCTCGAACCAAAAGATATTTGGCAAATTGTTATCAGCTCAATTCCAGGTGTTCTGGGGCCTGTTTCAGAAAGGAGGTTAAGTGAAAACTCTGAGTATGTTAACCCTGAAATGAGAGAAACTCTGAGTTTTCTGTTTCAGAATGGGAGGTATGTTAAACCTGAGAAAGCAGAGTAAGTCAAGCCTGTTTCAGAAAGAGAGGTTTCCAGAAACTGTTTCCTCCTTCCGCACATTTGTAAACATGTCAAACTTGACCTTTTCAACGTAATTGCATATTACGTGACGTCACGAACGCGCATCACAGACCAGAGCAAGGCGAACATTTGTGCTTATAAAACTTAAACTTTTTTATTTATTTTTGAAATGACCGATCGTTTAGCTAGATAAGACCCTTATTCATCTTCTGGTATCGTTTAAAGCCCTTTGAAGCTGCACTGAAACTGTCATTTGGACCTTGAACCGTTTGGGTCCCATTGGAATCCATAAAATGGGGAAAAATCCTGGAATGTTTTCATCAAAAACCTTAATTTATTTTCGACTGAAGAAAGAAAGACATGGACATCTTGGATGACATGGGGGTGAGTAAATTATCAGCAAAAGTTTTTTTAAAAGTGAACATCTCCTTTAAGTGCCGTTCTTTGCTCTTTTCTCAAAGAAAAGCTTAACTCCAAGTCCTTCAGAGTTGCGGCCAAAGCCAATTCAAAAGACCACTGTTCACCAGCAGTCGCCATTCTTTGTTTTCAAGTAGCAGGGAACCGTCGCAACTCTGTCGTCATTATGTTAAGACTGCCCCGCCTACTCTATACTAGATGTGATTGGCCTGACCTGAGTTTGGTTTTTCCAGCTCGAAAGTCAACGGAGAGTTGCTAGACCACACTGGCTGCAAAATCATTTTTGCTGCCGCTAGAGTGTGTCTAGATTTTTATGCTAACAAAAAAGCTGACCTCCATCCCATTTCATAAAACGCACTCTGACACAAACCAGCACTCTGCCAGTAACAAAAGCTCAAATGCATCTAAAACTCTTACTGATCTTTGGTCACTCAAGGCCTTCACATATTAGCATGATTCGCTAGTCGGGTAGCAGCCCAATAGCAAATAGCTTAATAGTTAAACATCTAAATTCATTGAACCTGTCTGCATTTTCTAAATTGTAAATGCATACTAGACCAAATGTATTGTGTTAAAAATGAATAATTAAGTTGGCTTGAGAAAGCCAACTTACTGAAATCCTATTTAAACTTATTATTATTAAGTTGGCTTGGGAAAGCCAACTTACTGAAATCCTATTTAAACTTATTAAGTTGGCTTGAGAAAGCCAACTTACTGAAATCCTATTTAAACTTATTATTAAGTTGGCTTGGGAAAGCCAACTTACTGAAATCCTATTTAAACTTATTATTAGTGGTGCTTGCTGAAAGCAAGGCATCACTATTGTTATTGCTCATACTTATTATTAATGGTGCTTGCTGAAAGCAAGGCATCATTAGTGTTCTCTTGCATACTTATTAATGGTGCTTGCTGAAAGCAAGGCATCATTAGTGTTCTCTTGCATACTTATTATTAGTGGTGCTTTTTTGAAAGCATCACTATTGTTATTGCTCATACTTATTATTAATGGTGCTTGCTGAAAGCAAGGCATCATTAGTGTTCTCTTGCATACTTATTAGTGGTGCTTGCTGAAAGCAAGGCATCACTATTGTTATTGCTCATACTTATTATTAGTGGTGCTTGCTGAAAGCAAGGCATCACTATTGTTATTGCTCATACTTATTATTATTAGTGGTGCTTGCTGAAAGCAAGGCATCACTATTGTTATTGCTCATACTTATTAATGGTGCTTGCTGAAAGCAAGGCATCATTAGTGTTCTCTTGCATACTTATTATTAGTGGTGCTTTTTTAAAAGCATCACTATTGTTATTGCTCATACTTATTATTAGTGGTGCTTTTTTAAAAGCATCACTATTGTTATTGCTCATACTTATTATTAGTGGTGCTTTTTTAAAAGCATCACTATTGTTATTGCTCATACTTATTATTAGTGGTGCTTTTTTAAAAGCATCACTATTGTTATTGCTCATACTTATTAGTGGTGCTTTTTTAAAAGCATCACTATTGTTATTGCTCATACTTATTAGTGGTGCTTTTTTAAAAGCATCACTATTGTTATTGCTCATACTTATTAGTGGTGCTTGCTGAAAGCAAGGCATCACTATTGTTATTGCTCATACTTATTATTAATGGTGCTTGCTGAAAGCAAGGCATCATTAGTGTTCTCTTGCATACTTATTATTCTTCTTATTATTATTCTGGACAAAGTTTGGCGCGAAACTCGCCCCGCACCGTTTGTCTCAGACCCCTGAGTGAGGTGTCAAATCGACCGGCTCATTAAGGAGAGGTGTGCTATGACTTTTATAAGTGATCGGGGGTGCGGTGTTCGCCCCAGGGGCGAAAAAGCGGCCAAAAAAGTCCCATTGACTTAACATTGCGACGAACTTTGACCACACGTAGCTCTGAGCGAGGATTTCGCAGAAACGTGTGATTTGCCACATTTGAAGAGGCTGACAGGCTCTGTAAGAACATACCTCACAATGGGGTAAAAGTTGCACCCCTGGGGGGCAGGAGCGTCCCAAAGTTGCCCCATTGACTTACTATGGGGAAGGAATGTCCCGTGAAACACACATGCTTTTCCTACTATGGTAAATTGCATAGGGATTTTGTATTGAACGTAGCTCTGGATCACAGTGTCAGAGAGACAAGGGGGCGGGCTCATTTTACTCAGACGGCCAATCAGTCTCTAAGGATCATTGTGAAGCTATCAAGCCACGCCCTAGCAACCATTTAGAGCCCCTTAGCAACAAGTCCCATAGACTTACATTGAAAGAGATCAAAGGGATATCTCTGGACTGAATTGTCATAGAAACATGGGGGTGGTCTCAGTTGACTCGGGGCAGCAAACAGCCAATCATGAATCACCTCAACACTTCCTAGCCCCTCCCTAGCAACCATTGTCGAGCACCTTAGCAACCAAAATCCAAAGAGGGATATCTTCCATTCTGAATGTCACAGAGGCATGGGAGTTGGTTTATATCATTCATAGTGACAAGCAGCCTTTGCAGTTTCATCATTGGCAGCTGCCAAGCAACTCCATAGCAACCAAACAGAGTACCCTAGCAACCATTTTACAAGACCTTTATCTCTGCATCAGAACATCATAAAGAGATGGGGTTAAGACAAGTTTGACTCAGGGCAGCAAACAGCCATTCATGAGACACCACAACACTTGCTAGCCCCGTCCTAGCAACCATTGTCAAGCACCTTAGCAACCAAAATCCATAGAGGGATATCTTTCATTCTGAATGTCACAGAGGAATGGAAGTTGGTTTATATCATTCATACTGACAAGCAGCCTTTAGAGTTTCATGATTGGCAGCTGCCAAGCCACTCCCTAGCAACCAAACAAAGTACCTTAGCAACCATTTTGCAAGACCTATTTCTCTGCATCAGAACATCGTATAGAGATGGGGCTTGGCTCTTTTGACTCATGCTAGCAAAGAGGAATTCCAACATGCTACACATGCTAGCTGTGAATAGCTACATGCTAATAGCAATTAGGTAAGTGCTAATCATGCCAAGAAAATGCTAAGAACTCCAATAGTAATCATCTGTGACAACTACCAACCACTTAGTAACACCATAGTAACCACCCATAATACCTTAGCAACCACCCTGAACACCCTAGCAACTGCATAGCAACTCCCTAGCAACCACCTAAAATACCCTACTAACCATCTAGCAACACCATAGCAACCACCCAGAACACCCTAGCAACTGCCTAGCAACGCCCTAGCAACCACCCAGAATACCCTAGCAACTGCCTAGCAACGCCCTAGCAACCACCAAGAATACCCTAGCAACCGCCTAGCAACCACCCAGAATACCCTAGCAACCGCCTAGCAACACCATAGCAAACACCCAGAATACCCTAGCAACTGCCTAGCAACACCCTAGCAACCGCCTAGCAATCACCCAAAACGCGCTAGCAACCACCTAGCAACCACCCAGAACACCCTAGCTACTGCCTAGCAATGCCCTAGCAACCACCCAGAATACCCTAGCAACTGCCTAGCGACACCCTAGCAACCACCCAGAATACCCTAGCAACCGCCTAGCAACACCATAGCAACCACCCAGAATACCCTAGCAACCGCCTAGCAACGCCCTAGCAACCACCCAGAATACCCTAGCAACCGCCTAGCAACACCATAGCAACCACCCAGAATACCCTAGCAACTGCCTAGCAACGCCCTAGCAACCACCCAGAATACCCTAGCAACCGCCTAGCAACACCATAGCAACCACCCAGAATACCCTAGCAACCGCCTAGCAACACCCTAGCAACCACCAAGAATACCCTAGCAACGCCCTAGCAACCACCTAGAATACCCTAGCAACCGCCTAGCAACACCATAGCAACCACCCAGAATACCCTAGCAACCGCCTAGCAACACCATAGCAACAACCCAGAATACCCTAGCAACCGCCTAGCAACACCATAGCAACCACCTAGCAACGGCCTAGCAACCACCAAGAATACCCTAGCAACCGCCTAGCAACCACCCAGAATACCCTAGCAACCGCCTAGCAAACGCCCTAGCAACCGTTTAGAGCCACATATAAACCATATTGCAACATATAGAAGCTATATTTCAGCTCCACAACATCGTACAGACATGGTTGTTGGCTCGTATGCAATCATGTACAACACCCTAGCAACCGAGTGGAGAGTTTTGCCACTGCAAGCACCATTTCACATTTTCTTCAGGAAATGTACATTCTAGTTCTTATTATTATTATTATTATTATTCTGGACAAAGTTTGGCGCGTAACTCGCCCCACACCGTTTGTCACAGACCCATAAATGAGGTGTCAAATCGACCGGCTCATTGAGGAGAGGTGTGCTATGACTTTTATAAGCGATCGGGGGTGCGGTGTTCACCCCAGGGGAGAAAAAGCGGCCCAAAAAGTTCCATTGACTTAACATTGCGACGAACTTTGAGCACTCATAGCTCTGAGCGAGGATTTCGCAGAAACGTGTGATTTGCCACATTTGAAGAGGCTGACAGGCTCTGTAAGAAAATACCTCACAATGGGGTAAAAGTTACACCCCTGGGGGGCAGGAGCGTCCCAAAGTTGCCCCATTGACTTACTATGGGGAAGGAATGTCCCGTGAAACACACATGCTTTTCCTACTATGGTAAATTGTATAGGGATTTTGTAATGAACGTAGCTCTGGATCACAGTATCATAGAGACAAGGGGGTGGGCTCATTTTACTCAGACGACCAATCAGTCTCTCAGGATCATTGTGAAGCTATCAAGCCACGCCCTAGCAACCATTTAGAGCATCTTAGCAACAAGTCCCATAGACTTCCATTGAAAGAGTTCAAAGGGATATCTCCGGACTGAATTGTCATAGAAACTAGAGGGTGGTCTCGTTTGACTTGGGGCAGCAAACAGCCAATCATGAATCACCTCAACTCTTCCTAGCCCCTCCCTAGCAACCATTGTCGAGCACCTTAGCAACCAAAATCCGAGAGGGATATCTTCCATTCTGAATGTCACAGAGGCATGGGAGTTGGTTTATATCATTCATAGTGACAAGAAGCCTTTGCAGTTTCATCATTGGCAGCTGTCAAGTAACTCCATAGCAACCAAACAGAGTACCCTAGCAACCAAATTCCAAAGAGGGATATATTCTATTCTGAATGTCACAGAGGCATGGGAGCTGGTTTATACCATGCATACTGACAAGCAGCCTTTGGAGTTTCATCATTGGCAGCTGCCAAACCACTCCATAGCAACCAAACAGAGTACCCTAGCAACTATTTAGCAATACCTCTATCTCTGTATCAGAACATTGTATAGAGATGGGGGTTGGTTTATATCATTCATAGTGACAAGAAGCCTTTGGGGTTTCATGATTGGCAGCTGCCAAGCCACTCCCTAGCAACCAAACAGAGTTCCCTAGCAACCGTTTTGCAAGACCTATATCTCTGCATCAGAACATCGTATAGAGATGGGGGTTGGTTTATATCATTCATACTGACAAGAAGCTTATGCAGTTTCATCATTAACAGCTGCCAAGCAACTCCATAGCAACCAAACAGAGTATCCTAGCAACCAAAATCCAAAAAGGGATATCTTCCATTCTGAATGTCACAGATGCATGGGACTTGGTTTGTATCATTCATAGTGACAAGAAGCCTTTGGAGTTTCATCATTGGCAGCTGCCAAGCCACTCCCTAGCAACCAAACAGAGTACCCTAGCAACCAAAATTCAAAGAGGGATATCTTCCATTCTGAATGTCACAGAGAACTGGGAGTTGGTATATATCATTCATAGTGACAAGAAGCCTTTGCAGTTTCGTCATTGGCAGCTGCCAAGCCACTCCATAGCAACCAAACAGAGTACCCTAGCAACCAAAATCCAAAGAGGGATATCTGCCATTCTGAATGTCACAGAGAAATGGGAGTTGGTTTATATCATTCATAGTGACACAAAGCCTTTGCAGTTTCATCATTGGCAGCTGCCAAGCCACTCCCTAGCAACCAAACAGAGTACCCTAGCAACCGTTTAGCAAGACCTATATCTCAGCATTAGAACATCGTATAGAGATGGGAGTTGGTTTATATCATTCATACTGACAATAAGCCTTTACAGTTTCATCATTAGCAGCTGCCAAGCAACTCCATAGCAACCAAACAGAGTACCCTAGCAACCAAAATGCAAAGAGGGATATCTTCCATTCTGAATGTCATAGAGGCATGGGAGTTGGTTTGTTTCATTCATACTGACAACCAGCCTTTGGAGTTTCATTATTGGCATCTGCCAAGCCACTCCATAGCAACCAAACAGAGTACCCTAGCAACCAAAACCCAAAGAGGGTTATCTTCCATTTTGAATGTCACAAAGAAATGGGAGTTGGTTTATATCATTCATAGTGACAAGAAGCCTTTGCAGTTTCATCACTGGCAGCTGCCAAGCCACTCCCTAGCAACCAAACAGAGTACCCTAGCAACCGTTTAGCAAAAAGAATATCTCTGTATCAGAACATCGTATAGAGCTGGGAGTTGGTTTATATCATTCATACTGACAAGCAGCCTTTGGAGTTTCATGGTTGGCAGCTGCCAAGCTACTCCCTAGCAACCAAACAGAGTACCCTAGCAACAAAAATCCAAAGAGGGATATCTTCCATTCTGTATGTCACAGATGCATGGGAGTTGGTTTTTTATCATTCATAGTGACAAGAAGCCTTTTTAGTTTCATCATTGGCAGCTGCCAAGCCACTCCCTAGCAACCAAACAGAGTACCCTAGCAACCGTTTAGCAAGACCTATATCTCTGCATCAGAACATCGTATAGAGATGGGGGTTGGTTTATATCATTCATACTGACAAGAAGCTTATGCAGTTTCATCATTAACAGCTGCCAAGCAACTCCATAGCAACCAAACAGAGTATCCTAGCAACCAAAATCCAAAGAGGGATATCTTCCATTCTGAATGTCATACAGGCATGGGAGTTGGTTTATATCATTTATACTGACAAGCAGCCTTTGTAGTTTCGTTATTGGTATCTGCCAGTCCACTCCCTAGCAACCGAAAAGATTATCCTAGCAACCAAAATTCAAAGATGGATATCTTCCATTCTGTTTGTCACAGAGGCAGGGGAGTTGGATTATATCATTCATACTGACAAGCAGCCTTTGGCGTTTCATGATTGGCAGCTGCCAAGCCACTCCCTAGCAACCAAATACAGTACCCTAGCAACCAATATCCAAATAGGGATATCTTCCATTCTGTATGTCACAGAGGCATGGGAGTTGGTTTATATCATTCATAGTGACAAGAAGCCTTTGGAGTTTCATCATTGGCAGCTGCCTAGCAACTACATAGCAACCAAACAGAGTACCCTAGCAACCATTTTAAAAGGCCTACATCTCTGCATCAGAATATTGTATAGAGATGGGGGTTGGCTCATTAGTTTCGATTGGAAAACAGTCTGTAAATATCACCATGGTAACTGTGTATTCACACCCTAGCAACCGTTTAGAGCCACGTAACAATCATATTGCAACATATAGAAGCCATATTTCAGCTCCACAACATCGTACAGACATGGTTGTTGGCTCGTATGCAATCATGTACAAGACCCTAGCAACCGTGCCGAATTTTGCCACTGCAAGCACCACTTCACATTTTCTTTAGGAAATGTACATTCTAGTTAATGGTGCTTGCTGAAAGCAAGGCATCATTAGTGTTCTCTTGCATACTTATTATTCTTCTTATTATTATTCTGGACAAAGTTTGGCGCGAAACTCGCCCCGCACCGTTTGTCTCAGACCCCTGAGTGAGGTGTCAAATCGACCGGCTCATTAAGGAGAGGTGTGCTATGACTTTTATAAGTGATCGGGGGTGCGGTGTTCGCCCCAGGGGCGAAAAAGCGGCCAAAAAAGTCCCATTGACTTAACATTGCGACGAACTTTGACCACACGTAGCTCTGAGCGAGGATTTCGCAGAAACGTGTGATTTGCCACATTTGAAGAGGCTGACAGGCTCTGTAAGAACATACCTCACAATGGGGTAAAAGTTGCACCCCTGGGGGGCAGGAGCGTCCCAAAGTTGCCCCATTGACTTACTATGGGGAAGGAATGTCCCGTGAAACACACATGCTTTTCCTACTATGGTAAATTGCATAGGGATTTTGTATTGAACGTAGCTCTGGATCACAGTGTCAGAGAGACAAGGGGGCGGGCTCATTTTACTCAGACGGCCAATCAGTCTCTAAGGATCATTGTGAAGCTATCAAGCCACGCCCTAGCAACCATTTAGAGCCCCTTAGCAACAAGTCCCATAGACTTACATTGAAAGAGATCAAAGGGATATCTCTGGACTGAATTGTCATAGAAACATGGGGGTGGTCTCAGTTGACTCGGGGCAGCAAACAGCCAATCATGAATCACCTCAACACTTCCTAGCCCCTCCCTAGCAACCATTGTCGAGCACCTTAGCAACCAAAATCCAAAGAGGGATATCTTCCATTCTGAATGTCACAGAGGCATGGGAGTTGGTTTATATCATTCATAGTGACAAGCAGCCTTTGCAGTTTCATCATTGGCAGCTGCCAAGCAACTCCATAGCAACCAAACAGAGTACCCTAGCAACCATTTTACAAGACCTTTATCTCTGCATCAGAACATCATAAAGAGATGGGGTTAAGACAAGTTTGACTCAGGGCAGCAAACAGCCATTCATGAGACACCACAACACTTGCTAGCCCCGTCCTAGCAACCATTGTCAAGCACCTTAGCAACCAAAATCCATAGAGGGATATCTTTCATTCTGAATGTCACAGAGGAATGGAAGTTGGTTTATATCATTCATACTGACAAGCAGCCTTTAGAGTTTCATGATTGGCAGCTGCCAAGCCACTCCCTAGCAACCAAACAAAGTACCTTAGCAACCATTTTGCAAGACCTATTTCTCTGCATCAGAACATCGTATAGAGATGGGGCTTGGCTCTTTTGACTCATGCTAGCAAAGAGGAATTCCAACATGCTACACATGCTAGCTGTGAATAGCTACATGCTAATAGCAATTAGGTAAGTGCTAATCATGCCAAGAAAATGCTAAGAACTCCAATAGTAATCATCTGTGACAACTACCAACCACTTAGTAACACCATAGTAACCACCCATAATACCTTAGCAACCACCCTGAACACCCTAGCAACTGCATAGCAACTCCCTAGCAACCACCTAAAATACCCTACTAACCATCTAGCAACACCATAGCAACCACCCAGAACACCCTAGCAACTGCCTAGCAACGCCCTAGCAACCACCCAGAATACCCTAGCAACTGCCTAGCAACGCCCTAGCAACCACCAAGAATACCCTAGCAACCGCCTAGCAACCACCCAGAATACCCTAGCAACCGCCTAGCAACACCATAGCAAACACCCAGAATACCCTAGCAACTGCCTAGCAACACCCTAGCAACCGCCTAGCAACACCATAGCAACCACCCAGAACACCCTAGCAACTGCCTAGCAACGCCATAGCAACCACCCAGAACACCCTAGCAACTACCCAGAATACCCTAGCAACCGCCTAGCAACACCATAGCAACCCCCCAGAATACCCTAGCAACTGCCTAGAAACGCCCTAGCAACCACCCAGAATACCCTAGCAACGCCCTAGCAACCACCCAGAATACCCTAGCAACCGCCTAGCAACGCCATAGCAACCCACCAGAATACCCTAGTAACGCCCTAGCAACCACCCAGAACACCCTAGAAACTGCCTAGCAACGCCATAGCAACCACCCAGAAAACCCTAGCAACTGCCTAGCAACGCCCTAGCAACCACCAATAATACCCTAGCAACCACCCAGAATACCCTAGCAACCGCCTAGCAACACCATAGCAACCCCCCAGAATACCCTAGCAACTGCCTAGCAACGCCCTAGCAACCACCAATAATACCCTAGCAACCACCCAGAATACCCTAGCAACCGCCTAGCAACACCATAGCAACCACCAATAATACCCTAGCAACCACCCAGAATACCCTAGCAACTGCCTAGCAACCACCAATAATACCCTAGCAACCACCCATAATACCCTAGCAACCGCCTAGCAACACCATAGCAACCCCCCAGAATACCCTAGCAACACCCTAGCAACCACCTGAACAACACGAATAAGCCTTATCTCAGCACCAGAACATCGTACAGACATGTTTGTTGGCTCGTATGCAATCATGTACCACATTCTATCAACCGAGTGGCGAGTTTTGCCACTGCAAGCACCATTTCACATTTTCTTCAGGAAATGTACATTCTAGTTATTATTATTCTTCCACACAAAAGTTTGGCGCGAAACTCGCCCCGCACCGTTTGTCTCAGACCCCTGAGTGAGGTGTCAAATCGACCGGCTCATTGAGGAGAGGTGTGCTATGACTTTTCTAAGCGATCGGGTGTACGATGTTCGCACAGCGGACGAAAAAGCGGCCAAAAAAGTCCCATTGACTTAACATTGGGCATTCTAAAAATATTTGAATCCCAACCGACGTTTTCACACACACAGACTCCAAAGGGCCTGACAGCCCTGCATCTCTCCCTCTCTCTCTCCCTCAGAGGATTTATATTATCAAGCAGCCAATAAGTAATGGCCTAAAATCTTCATAGCCACACCCTAGCAACCAGTTTCAGCACCCTAGCAACCACTAAGAGCTCCCTAGCAACCACCCTAAACCAAAAAAAAATGTTTTTTAATTTTTTTTGTATTTTTTAACGCAATTTTACTCTCGTGGCCTTGCGATATCGCTCCATGCTTGTGCCTATTCGGCCATAGGCACGAGGCCGCAGGCCGAGTGCCGTACTGAAGGCACTCGTTATTAAAGATTTTAATAACTCTATAAAAACTCCATAGTAACCATCTTTGACAACTACCAACCACCTAGTAACACCATAGCAACTACCAAAAATACCTTAGCAACCACCCTGAACACCCTAGCAACGTCTAGAAACGCTCTAGTAACCACCAAAAATACCGTAGCAACCACCCAGAACACCCTAGCAACTGTCTAGCAACCCCCCAGAACACCTAGCAACTGCCTAGCAACCACCCAGAACACCCTAGCAACTGCCTAGCAACGCCCTAGCATCCACCCAAAATACCATAGCAACTGCCTAGCAACACCATAGCAACCACCCAGAACACCCTAGCAACCACCTAGCAATGCCCTAGCAACCACACAGAATACCCTAGCAACCGCCTAGCAACCACCCAGAACACCCTAGCAACGCCCTAGCAATCACCCAGAATACCCTAGCAACCGCCTAGCAACACCATAGCAACCACCCAGAACACCCTAGCAACGCCCTAGCAACCACCCAGTACACCCAGGCAACTGCCTAGCAACGCCCTAGCAACCACCAAGAATTCCCTAGCAACCACCCAGAATACCCTAGCAACTGCCTAGCAACGCCCTATTCACCACCCAGAATACCCTAGCAACTGCCTAGCAACACCATAGCAACAACCCAGAACACCCTAGCAACCGCCTAGCAACGCCCTAGCAACCACCCAGAACACCCTAGCAACCACCCAGAATACCCTAGCAACTGCCTAGCAACCACCCAGAACACCCTAGCAGCGGCCTAGCAACACCCTAGCAACCACCCAAAACACCCTAGCAACTGCCTAGGAACACCATAGCAACCACCCAGAATACCCTAGCAACGACCCAGAATACCCTAGCAACCGCCGAGCAACACCATAGCAACCACCAAGAATACCCTAGCAACCACCTAGCAACCACATAGAATACCCTAGCAACCGCCTAGCAACACCATAGCAACCACCCAGAACACCCTAGCAACTGCCTAGCAACGCCCTAGCAACCACCCAGAATACCCTAGCAACCGCCTAGCAACACCATAGCAACCACCCAGAACAGCCTAGCAACCACCTAGCAACGCCCTAGCAACCACCAAGAATACCCTAGCAACCGCCTAGCAACCACCCAGAATACCCTAGCAACCGCCTAGCAACACCATAGCAACCACCAAGAATACCCTAGCAACCGCCTAGCAACCACCCAGTATACCCTAGCAACCGCCTAGCAACACCATAGCAACCACCCAGAACACCCTAGCAACTGCCTAGCAACACCATAGCAACCACCCAGAATACCCTAGCAATGCCCTAGCAACCACCCAGAATACCCTAGCAACCGCCTAGCAACACCATAGCAACCACCCAGAATACCCTAGCAACCACCTAGCAACGCCCTAGCAACCACCAAGAATACCCTAGCAACCGCCTAGCAACCACCCAGAATACCCTAGCAACCGCCTAGCAACGCCCTAGCAACCGTTTAGAGCCACATATAAACCATATTGCAACATATAGAAGCTATATTTCAGCTCCACAACATCGTACAGACATGGTTGTTGGCTCGTATGCAATCATGTACAACACCCTAGCAACCGAGTGGAGAGTTTTGCCACTGCAAGCACCATTTCACATTTTCTTCAGGAAATGTACATTCTAGTTATTATTATTCTTCCACACAAAAGTTTGGCGCGAAACTCGCCCCGCACCGTTTGTCTCAGACCCCTGAGTGAGGTGTCAAATCGACCGGCTCATTGAGGAGAGGTGTGCTATGACTTTTCTAAGCGATCGGGTGTACGATGTTCGCACAGCGGACGAAAAAGCGGCCAAAAAAGTCCCATTGACTTAACATTGGGCATTCTAAAAATATTTGAATCCCAACCGACGTTTTCACACACACAGACTCCAAAGGGCCTGACAGCCCTGCATCTCTCCCTCTCTCCCTCAGAGGATTTATATTATCAAGCAGCCAATAAGTAATGGCCTAAAATCTTCATAGCCACACCCTAGCAACCAGTTTCAGCACCCTAGCAACCACTAAGAGCTCCCTAGCAACCACCCTAAACCAAAAAAAAATGTTTTTTAATTTTTTTTGTATTTTTTAACGCAATTTTACTCTCGTGGCCTTGCGATATCGCTCCATGCTTGTGCCTATTCGGCCATAGGCACGAGGCCGCAGGCCGAGTGCCGTACTGAAGGCACTCGTTATTAAAGATTTTAATAACTCTATAAAAACTCCATAGTAACCATCTTTGACAACTACCAACCACCTAGTAACACCATAGCAACTACCAAAAATACCTTAGCAACCACCCTGAACACCCTAGCAACGTCTAGAAACGCTCTAGTAACCACCAAAAATACCGTAGCAACCACCCAGAACACCCTAGCAACTGTCTAGCAACCCCCCAGAACACCTAGCAACTGCCTAGCAACCACCCAGAACACCCTAGCAACTGCCTAGCAACGCCCTAGCATCCACCCAAAATACCATAGCAACTGCCTAGCAACACCATAGCAACCACCCAGAACACCCTAGCAACCACCTAGCAATGCCCTAGCAACCACACAGAATACCCTAGCAACCGCCTAGCAACCACCCAGAACACCCTAGCAACGCCCTAGCAATCACCCAGAATACCCTAGCAACCGCCTAGCAACACCATAGCAACCACCCAGAACACCCTAGCAACGCCCTAGCAACCACCCAGTACACCCAGGCAACTGCCTAGCAACGCCCTAGCAACCACCAAGAATTCCCTAGCAACCACCCAGAATACCCTAGCAACTGCCTAGCAACGCCCTATTCACCACCCAGAATACCCTAGCAACTGCCTAGCAACACCATAGCAACAACCCAGAACACCCTAGCAACCGCCTAGCAACGCCCTAGCAACCACCCAGAACACCCTAGCAACCACCCAGAATACCCTAGCAACTGCCTAGCAACCACCCAGAACACCCTAGCAGCGGCCTAGCAACACCCTAGCAACCACCCAAAACACCCTAGCAACTGCCTAGGAACACCATAGCAACCACCCAGAATACCCTAGCAACGACCCAGAATACCCTAGCAACCGCCGAGCAACACCATAGCAACCACCAAGAATACCCTAGCAACCACCTAGCAACCACATAGAATACCCTAGCAACCGCCTAGCAACACCATAGCAACCACCCAGAACACCCTAGCAACTGCCTAGCAACGCCCTAGCAACCACCCAGAATACCCTAGCAACCGCCTAGCAACACCATAGCAACCACCCAGAACAGCCTAGCAACCACCTAGCAACGCCCTAGCAACCACCAAGAATACCCTAGCAACCGCCTAGCAACCACCCAGAATACCCTAGCAACCGCCTAGCAACACCATAGCAACCACCAAGAATACCCTAGCAACCGCCTAGCAACCACCCAGTATACCCTAGCAACCGCCTAGCAACACCATAGCAACCACCCAGAACACCCTAGCAACTGCCTAGCAACACCATAGCAACCACCCAGAATACCCTAGCAATGCCCTAGCAACCACCCAGAATACCCTAGCAACCGCCTAGCAACACCATAGCAACCACCCAGAATACCCTAGCAACCACCTAGCAACGCCCTAGCAACCACCAAGAATACCCTAGCAACCGCCTAGCAACCACCCAGAATACCCTAGCAACCGCCTAGCAACGCCCTAGCAACCGTTTAGAGCCACATATAAACCATATTGCAACATATAGAAGCTATATTTCAGCTCCACAACATCGTACAGACATGGTTGTTGGCTCGTATGCAATCATGTACAACACCCTAGCAACCGAGTGGAGAGTTTTGCCACTGCAAGCACCATTTCACATTTTCTTCAGGAAATGTACATTCTAGTTATTATTATTCTTCCACACAAAAGTTTGGCGCGAAACTCGCCCCGCACCGTTTGTCTCAGACCCCTGAGTGAGGTGTCAAATCGACCGGCTCATTGAGGAGAGGTGTGCTATGACTTTTCTAAGCGATCGGGTGTACGATGTTCGCACAGCGGACGAAAAAGCGGCCAAAAAAGTCCCATTGACTTAACATTGGGCATTCTAAAAATATTTGAATCCCAACCGACGTTTTCACACACACAGACTCCAAAGGGCCTGACAGCCCTGCATCTCTCCCTCTCTCTCTCCCTCAGAGGATTTATATTATCAAGCAGCCAATAAGTAATGGCCTAAAATCTTCATAGCCACACCCTAGCAACCAGTTTCAGCACCCTAGCAACCACTAAGAGCTCCCTAGCAACCACCCTAAACCAAAAAAAAATGTTTTTTAATTTTTTTTGTATTTTTTAACGCAATTTTACTCTCGTGGCCTTGCGATATCGCTCCATGCTTGTGCCTATTCGGCCATAGGCACGAGGCCGCAGGCCGAGTGCCGTACTGAAGGCACTCGTTATTAAAGATTTTAATAACTCTATAAAAACTCCATAGTAACCATCTTTGACAACTACCAACCACCTAGTAACACCATAGCAACTACCAAAAATACCTTAGCAACCACCCTGAACACCCTAGCAACGTCTAGAAACGCTCTAGTAACCACCAAAAATACCGTAGCAACCACCCAGAACACCCTAGCAACTGTCTAGCAACCCCCCAGAACACCTAGCAACTGCCTAGCAACCACCCAGAACACCCTAGCAACTGCCTAGCAACGCCCTAGCATCCACCCAAAATACCATAGCAACTGCCTAGCAACACCATAGCAACCACCCAGAACACCCTAGCAACCACCTAGCAATGCCCTAGCAACCACACAGAATACCCTAGCAACCGCCTAGCAACCACCCAGAACACCCTAGCAACGCCCTAGCAATCACCCAGAATACCCTAGCAACCGCCTAGCAACACCATAGCAACCACCCAGAACACCCTAGCAACGCCCTAGCAACCACCCAGTACACCCAGGCAACTGCCTAGCAACGCCCTAGCAACCACCAAGAATTCCCTAGCAACCACCCAGAATACCCTAGCAACTGCCTAGCAACGCCCTATTCACCACCCAGAATACCCTAGCAACTGCCTAGCAACACCATAGCAACAACCCAGAACACCCTAGCAACCGCCTAGCAACGCCCTAGCAACCACCCAGAACACCCTAGCAACCACCCAGAATACCCTAGCAACTGCCTAGCAACCACCCAGAACACCCTAGCAGCGGCCTAGCAACACCCTAGCAACCACCCAAAACACCCTAGCAACTGCCTAGGAACACCATAGCAACCACCCAGAATACCCTAGCAACGACCCAGAATACCCTAGCAACCGCCGAGCAACACCATAGCAACCACCAAGAATACCCTAGCAACCACCTAGCAACCACATAGAATACCCTAGCAACCGCCTAGCAACACCATAGCAACCACCCAGAACACCCTAGCAACTGCCTAGCAACGCCCTAGCAACCACCCAGAATACCCTAGCAACCGCCTAGCAACACCATAGCAACCACCCAGAACAGCCTAGCAACCACCTAGCAACGCCCTAGCAACCACCAAGAATACCCTAGCAACCGCCTAGCAACCACCCAGAATACCCTAGCAACCGCCTAGCAACACCATAGCAACCACCAAGAATACCCTAGCAACCGCCTAGCAACCACCCAGTATACCCTAGCAACCGCCTAGCAACACCATAGCAACCACCCAGAACACCCTAGCAACTGCCTAGCAACACCATAGCAACCACCCAGAATACCCTAGCAATGCCCTAGCAACCACCCAGAATACCCTAGCAACCGCCTAGCAACACCATAGCAACCACCCAGAATACCCTAGCAACCACCTAGCAACGCCCTAGCAACCACCAAGAATACCCTAGCAACCGCCTAGCAACCACCCAGAATACCCTAGCAACCGCCTAGCAACGCCCTAGCAACCGTTTAGAGCCACATATAAACCATATTGCAACATATAGAAGCTATATTTCAGCTCCACAACATCGTACAGACATGGTTGTTGGCTCGTATGCAATCATGTACAACACCCTAGCAACCGAGTGGAGAGTTTTGCCACTGCAAGCACCATTTCACATTTTCTTCAGGAAATGTACATTCTAGTTATTCTTATTATTATTATTCTGGACAAAGTTTGGCGCGAAACTCGCCCCGCACCGTTTGTCACAGACCCCTGAGTGAAGTGTCAAATCAACCGGCTTATTGAGGAGAGGTGTGCTATGACTTTTCTAAGCGATCGGGTGTACGATGTTCGCACAGCGGACGAAAAAGCGGCCAAAAAAGTCCCCATTGACTTTACATTGGGCATTCTAAAAATATTTGAATCCCAACCGACGTTTTCACACACACACCACTCCAAAGGGCCTGACAGCCCTGCGTCTCTCCCTCTCTCTCTCCCTCAGAGGATTTATATTATCAAGCAGCCAATAAGTAATTTCCTTAAATCTTCATAGCCACACCCTAGCAACCAGTTTTAGCACCCTAGCAACCACTAAGAGCTCCCTAGCAACCACCCTAAACCAAAAAAACATTTTTTGTACATTTTTTTGTATTTTTTAGCGCAATATTACACTCGTGGCCTTGCGATATTGCTCCATGCTTGTGCCTATTCAGCAATAGGCACGAGGCCGCAGGCCGAGTGCCGTACTGAAGGCACTCGTTATTAAAGATTTTAATAACTCTATAAAAACTCCATAGTAACCATCTTTGACAACTACCAACCACCTAGTAACAAAATAGCAACTACCAAAAATACCTTAGCAACCATCCTGAACACCCTAGCAACGTCTAGAAACGCTCTAGTAGATCATAGAAACACCAAGGTGGTCTCGTTTCACTCAGGGCATCAAATGGCCAATCATGAATCACCTCAACACTTCCTAGCCCCTCCCTAGCAACCATTGTCGAGCACCTTAGCAACCAAAATCCTAGAGGGATATCTTCTATTCTGAATGTCACAGAGGCATGGAAGTTGGTTTATATCATTCATAGTAACAAAAAGCCTTTGCAGTTTCATCAATGGCAGCTGTCAAGCAACTCCATAGCAACCAAACAGATTACCCTAGCAACCAAAATTCAAAGAGGGATATCTTCCATTCTGAATGTCACAGAGGCATGGGAGTTTGTTTATGTCATTCATACTGAAAAGCAGCCTTTGGAGTTCATCATTAGCAGCTGCCAAGCCACTCCATAGCAACCAAACAGAGTACCCTAGCAACTATTTAGCAAGACCTATATCTCTGTATCAGAGCATCGTATAGAGATGGGGGAAGATTTATATAATTCAATATTGACAAGAAGCCTTTGGAGTTTCATGATTGGCAGCTGCCAAGCCACTCCCTAGCAACCAATCATAGTACCCTAGCAACCAAAATCCAAAGAGGGATATCTTCCAGTCTGAATGTCACAGAGGCATGGGAGTTGGTTTATATCCTTCATAGTAACAAAAAGCCGTTGCAGTTTCATCAATGGCAGCTGTCAAGCAACTCCATAGCAACCAAACAGATTACCCTAGCAACCAAAATTCAAAGAGGGATATCTTCCATTCTGAATGTCACAGAGGCATGGGAGTTGGTTTATGTCATTCATACTGACAAGAAGCCTTTGGTGTTTCATGATTGGCAGCTGCCAAGCAACTCCATAACAACCAAACAGAGTACCCTAGCAACCAAAATCCAAACAGGGATCTCTTCCATTCTGAATGTCACAGAGGCATGGGAGTTGGTTTATATCATTCATACTGACAAGAAACCTTTGGAATTTCATCATTGGCAGCTGCCAAGTAACTCCATAGCAACCAAACAGAGTACCCTAGTAACCAAAATCCAAAGAGGGATATCTTCCATTCTGAAAGTCACACAGGCATGGGAGTTGGTTTATATCATTCATAATGACAAGCAGCCTTTGGAGTTTTATGATTGGCACCTGCCAAGTCACTCCCTTGCAACCAAACAGAGGACCCTAGCAACCAAATTCCAAAGAGGGATATCTTCCATTCTGAATGTCACAGAGGCATGGGAGTTGGTTTAAATCATTTATACTGACAATCAGCCTTTGGAGTTTCATCATTGGCACCTGCCAAGTCACTCCCTGGCAACCAAACAGAGGACCCTAGCAACCGTTTATCATGACCCATGTCTCTGCATCAGAACATCACATAGAGATGGGGGTTGGCTCTTTTGTTTTGGTTGGGAAACTGTCTGTAACTATCACCATGGTAACTGATTTCACACCCTAGCAACCGTTTAGAGCCACCTAGCAACCATATTGCAACATATAGAAGCCATATTTCAGCTCCACAACATTGTACAGACATGGTTGTTGGCTCGAATGCAATCATGTACAACACCCTAGCAACCAAGTGGAGAGTTTTGCCACTGCAAGCACCACTTCACATTTTCTTCAGGAAATGTACATTCTAGTTATTAGTGGTGCTTGCTGAAAGCAAGGCATCACTATTGTTATTGCTCATACTTATTATTCTTATTATTATTCTTATTATTATTATTATTCTGGACAAAGTTTGGCGCGTAACTCGCCCCGCACTGTTTGTCACAGACCCATGAATGAGGTGTCAAATCGACCGGCTCATTGAGGAGAGGTGTGCTATGACTTTTATCGGGGATCGGGGGTGCGGTGTTCACCCCAGGGGCGAAAAAGCGGCCCAAAAAGTTCCATTGACTTAACATTGCGACGAAATTTGAGCACTCATAGCTCTGAGCGAGGATTTCGCAGAAACGTGTGATTTGCCACATTTGAAGAGGCTGACAGGCTCTGTAAGAACATACCTCACAATGGGGTAAAAGTTGCACCCCTGGGGGGCAGGAGCGTCCCAAAGTTGCCCCATTGACTTACTATGGGGAAGGAATGTCCCGTGAAACACACATGCTTTTCCTACTATGGTAAATTGCATAGGGATTTTGTAATGAACGTAGCTCTGGATCACAGTATCATAGAGACAAGGGGGTGGGCTCATTTTACTCAGACGACCAATCAGTCTCTTAGGATCATTGTGAAGCTATCAAGCCACGCCCTAGCAACCATTTAGAGCACCTTAGCAACAAGTCCCATAGACTTCCATTGAAAGAGTTCAAAGGGATATCTCCGGACTGAATTGTCATAGAAACTAGAGGGTGGTCTCGTTTGACTTGGGGCACCAAACAGCCAATCATGAATCACCTCAACTCTTCCTAGCCCCTCCCTAGCAACCATTGTCGAGCACCTTAGCAACCAAAATCCGAGAGGGATATCTTACATTCTGAAAGTCACAGAGGCATGGGAGTTGGTTTATATCATTCAGCTGCCAAGCCACTCCCTAGCAACCAAACAGAGTACCCTAGCAACCAAAATTCAAAGAGGGATATCTTCCATTCTGAATGTCACAGAGAAATGGGAGTTGGTTTATATCATTCATAGTGACAAGAAGCCTTTGCAGTTTCGTCATTGGCAGCTGCCAAGCCACTCCATAGCAACCAAACAGAGTACCCTAGCAACCAAAATCCAAAGAGGGATGTCTGCCATTCTGAATGTCACAGAGAAATGGGAGTTGGTTTATATCATTCATAGTGACACAAAGCCTTTTCAGTTTCATCATTGGCAGCTGCCAAGCAAATCCATAGCAACCAAACAGAGAACCCTAGCAACCAAAATCCAAAGAGGGATGTCTTCCATTCTGAATGTCACAGAGGCATGGGAGTTGGATTATATCATTCATAGTGACAAGACGCCTTTGCAGTTTCATCATTGGCAGCTGCCAAGCCACTCCTTAGCAACCATTGTCGAGCACCTTAGCAACCAAAACCATAGAGGGATATCTTCCATTCTGAATGTCACAGAGGCATGGGAGTTGGTTTATATCATTCATTCTGACAAGCAGACTTTGCAGTTTCATCATTGGCAGCTGTCAAGCAAATCCATAGCAACCAAACAGAGAACCCTAGCAACCAAAATCCAAAGAGGGATATCTTCCATTCTGAATGTCACAGAGGCATGGGAGTTGGTTTATATCCTTCACAGTGACAAGAAGCCTTTGCAGTTTCATCATTGGCAGCTGCCAAGCAACTCCATGGCAACCAAACAGAGTACCCTAGCAACCAAAATCCAAAGAGGGATATCTTCCATTCTGAATGTCACAGAGGCATGGGATTTGGTTTGAATCATTCATACTGACAAGCAGCCTTTGGAGTTTCATGATTGGCAGCTGCCAAGCCACTCCTTAGCAACCAAACAGAGGACCCTAACAACCGTTTATCAAGACCCATGTCTCTGCATCAGAACATCGTATAGAGATGGGGGTTGGCTGTTTTGTTTTGGTTGGGAAACAGTCTGTAACTATCACCATGGTAACTGAATTCACACCCTAGCAACCGTTTAGAGCCTCCTAGCAACCATATTGCAACATATAGAAGCCATATTTCAGCTCCACAACATCGTACAGACATAGTTGTTGGCTCGAATGCAATCATGTACAACACCCTAGCAACCAAGTGGAGAGTTTTGCCACTGCAAGCACCATTTCACATTTTCTTCAGGAAATGTACATTCTAGTTCTTATTATTATTATTCTGGACAAAGTTTGGCGCGAAACTCGCCCCGCACCGTTTGTCACAGACCCCTGAGTGAAGTGTCAAATCAACCGGCTCATTGAGGAGAGGTGTGCTATGACTTTTCTAAGCGATCGGGTGTACGATGTTCGCACAGCGGACGAAAAAGCGGCCAAAAAAGTCCCCATTGACTTTACATTGGGCATTCTAAAAATATTTGAATCCCAACCGACGTTTTCACACACACACCACTCCAAAGGGCCTGACACCCCTGCGTCTCTCCCTCTCTCTCTCCCTCAGAGGATTATATTATCAAGCAGCCAATAAGTAATGGCCTAAAATCTTCATAGCCACACCCTAGCAACCAGTTTTAGCACCCTAGCAACCACTAAGAGCTCCCTAGCAACCACCCTAAACCAAAAAAAAATTTTTTTTACATTTTTTTGTATTTTTTAATGCAATATTACACTCGTGGCCTTGCGATATTGCTCCATGCTTGTGCCTATTCAGCCATAGGCACGAGGCCGCAGGCCGAGTGCCGTACTGAAGGCACTCGTTATTAAAGATTTTAATAACTCTATAAAAACTCCATAGTAACCATCTTTGACAACTACCAACCACCTAGTAACAAAATAGCAACTACCAAAAATACCTTAGCAACCATCCTGAACACCCTAGCAACGTCTAGAAACGCTCTAGTAGATCATAGAAACACCAAGGTGGTCTCGTTTCACTCAGGGCATCAAATGGCCAATCATGAATCACCTCAACACTTCCTAGCCCCTCCCTAGCAACCATTGTTGAGCACCTTAGCAACCAAAATCCTAGATGGATATCTTCTATTCTGAATGTCACAGAGGCATGGAAGTTGGTTTATATCATTCATAGTAACAAAAAGCCTTTGCAGTTTCATCAATGGCAGCTGTCAAGCAACTCCATAGCAACCAAACAGATTACCCTAGCAACCAAAATTCAAAGAGGGATATCTTCCATTCTGAATGTCACAGAGGCATGGGAGTTGGTTTATATCATTCATAGTGACAAGAAGGCTTTGCAGTTTCGTCATTGGCAGCTGCCAAGCCACTCCATAGCAACCAAACTTGAGTACCCTAGCAACCGTTTTGCAAGACCTATATCTCCGCATCAGAACATCGTATAGAGATGGGAGTTGGTTTATATCATTCATACTGACAATAAGCCTTTACAGTTTCATCATTAGCAGCTGCCAAACAACTCCATAGCAACCAAACAGAGTACCCTAGCAACCAAAATGCAAAGAGGGATATCTGCCATTCTGAATGTCACAGAGAAATGGGAGTTGGTTTATATCATTCATAGTGACACAAAGCCTTTTCAGTTTCATCATTGGCAGCTGCCAAGCCACTCCATAGCAACCAAACTTGAGTACCCTAGCAACCGTTTTGCAAGACCTATATCTCCGCATCAGAACATCGTATAGAGATGGGAGTTGGTTTATATCATTCATACTGACAATAAGCCTTTACAGTTTCATCATTAGCAGCTGCCAAACAACTCCATAGCAACCAAACAGAGTACCCTAGCAACCAAAATGCAAAGAGGGATATCTTCCATTCTGAATGTCACAGAGGCATGGGAGTTGGTTTGTTTCATTCATACTGACAACCAGCCTTTGGAGTTTCATTATTGGCAGCTGCCAAGCCACTCCATAGCAACCAGACAGAGTACCCTAGCAACCAAAATCCAAAGAGGGTTATCTTCCATTTTGAATGTCACAAAGAAATGGGAGTTGGTTTATATCATTCATAGTGACAAGAAGCCTTTGCAGTTTCATCACTGGCAGCTGCCAAGCCACTCCCTAGCAACCAAACAGAGTACCCTAGCAACCATTTAGCAAAAATAATTTCTCTGTATCAGAACATCGTATAGAGCTGGGAGTTGGTTTATATCATTCAAACTGACAAGCAGCCTCTGGAGTTTTATGGTTGGCAGCTGCCAAGCTACTCCCTAGCAACCAAACAGAGTACCCTAGCAACAAAAATCCAAAGAGGGATATCTTCCATTCTGTATGTCACAGATGCATGGGAGTTGGTTTTTTATCATTCATAGTGACAAGAAGCCTTTTTAATTTCATCATTGGCAGCTGCCAAGCCACTCCCTAGCAACCAAACAGAGTACCCTAGCAACCGTTTAGCAAGACCTATATCTCTGCATCAGAACATCGTATAGAGATGGGAGTTGGTTTATTTTCATTCATACTGACAAGAAACTTATGCAGTTTCATCATTAACAGCTGCCAAGCCACTCCATAGCAACCAAACAGAGGACCCTAGCAACCAAACTCCAGAGAGGGATATCTTCCATTCTGACTGTCACAGAGGCATGGGAGTTGGTTTATATCATTCATATTGACAAGAAGCCTTTGGTGTTTCATGATTGGCAGCTGCCAAGCAACTCCATATCAACCAAACAGAGTACCCTAGCAACCAAATTCCAAAGAGGAATATCTTCCTTACTGAATGTCACACAGGCATGGGAGTTGGTTTATATCATTCATACTGACAAGAAGCCTTTGGAATTTCATCATTGGCAGCTGCCAAGCCACTCTCTAGCAACCAAACAGAGTACCCTAGCAACCAAAATCCAAGGAGGGATATCTTCCATTCTGAATGTCATAGAGGCATGGGAGTTGGTTTATATCATTCAGAGTGACAAGAAGCCTTTGCAGTTTCATCATTGGTATCTGCCAAGTCACTCCCTGGCAACCAAACAGAGGACCCTAGCAACCGTTTATCAAGACCCATGTCTCTGCATCAGAACATCATATAGAGATGGGGGTTGGCTCTTTAGTTTTGGTTGGGAAACAGTCTGTAAATTTCACCATGGTAACTTTGTATTCACACCCTAGCAACCGTTTACAGCCACCTAGCAACCATATTGCAACATAAAGAAGCCATATTTCAGCTCCACAACAGCGTACAGACATGGTTGTTGGCTCGTATGCGATCATGTACAACACCCTAGCAACCGAGTGCCGAATTTTGCCACTGCAAGCACCACTTCACATTTTCTTCAGGAAATGTACATTCTAGTTAATGGTGCTTGCTGAAAGCAAGGCATCATTAGTGTTCTCTTGCATACTTATTATTCTTCTTATTATTATTCTGGACAAAGTTTGGCGCGAAACTCGCCCCGCACCGTTTGTCTCAGACCCCTGAGTGAGGTGTCAAATCGACCGGCTCATTAAGGAGAGGTGTGCTATGACTTTTATAAGTGATCGGGGGTGCGGTGTTCGCCCCAGGGGCGAAAAAGCGGCCAAAAAAGTCCCATTGACTTAACATTGCGACGAACTTTGACCACACGTAGCTCTGAGCGAGGATTTCGCAGAAACGTGTGATTTGCCACATTTGAAGAGGCTGACAGGCTCTGTAAGAACATACCTCACAATGGGGTAAAAGTTGCACCCCTGGGGGGCAGGAGCGTCCCAAAGTTGCCCCATTGACTTACTATGGGGAAGGAATGTCCCGTGAAACACACATGCTTTTCCTACTATGGTAAATTGCATAGGGATTTTGTATTGAACGTAGCTCTGGATCACAGTGTCAGAGAGACAAGGGGGCGGGCTCATTTTACTCAGACGGCCAATCAGTCTCTAAGGATCATTGTGAAGCTATCAAGCCACGCCCTAGCAACCATTTAGAGCCCCTTAGCAACAAGTCCCATAGACTTACATTGAAAGAGATCAAAGGGATATCTCTGGACTGAATTGTCATAGAAACATGGGGGTGGTCTCAGTTGACTCGGGGCAGCAAACAGCCAATCATGAATCACCTCAACACTTCCTAGCCCCTCCCTAGCAACCATTGTCGAGCACCTTAGCAACCAAAATCCAAAGAGGGATATCTTCCATTCTGAATGTCACAGAGGCATGGGAGTTGGTTTATATCATTCATAGTGACAAGCAGCCTTTGCAGTTTCATCATTGGCAGCTGCCAAGCAACTCCATAGCAACCAAACAGAGTACCCTAGCAACCATTTTACAAGACCTTTATCTCTGCATCAGAACATCATAAAGAGATGGGGTTAAGACAAGTTTGACTCAGGGCAGCAAACAGCCATTCATGAGACACCACAACACTTGCTAGCCCCGTCCTAGCAACCATTGTCAAGCACCTTAGCAACCAAAATCCATAGAGGGATATCTTTCATTCTGAATGTCACAGAGGAATGGAAGTTGGTTTATATCATTCATACTGACAAGCAGCCTTTAGAGTTTCATGATTGGCAGCTGCCAAGCCACTCCCTAGCAACCAAACAAAGTACCTTAGCAACCATTTTGCAAGACCTATTTCTCTGCATCAGAACATCGTATAGAGATGGGGCTTGGCTCTTTTGACTCATGCTAGCAAAGAGGAATTCCAACATGCTACACATGCTAGCTGTGAATAGCTACATGCTAATAGCAATTAGGTAAGTGCTAATCATGCCAAGAAAATGCTAAGAACTCCAATAGTAATCATCTGTGACAACTACCAACCACTTAGTAACACCATAGTAACCACCCATAATACCTTAGCAACCACCCTGAACACCCTAGCAACTGCATAGCAACTCCCTAGCAACCACCTAAAATACCCTACTAACCATCTAGCAACACCATAGCAACCACCCAGAACACCCTAGCAACTGCCTAGCAACGCCCTAGCAACCACCCAGAATACCCTAGCAACTGCCTAGCAACGCCCTAGCAACCACCAAGAATACCCTAGCAACCGCCTAGCAACCACCCAGAATACCCTAGCAACCGCCTAGCAACACCATAGCAAACACCCAGAATACCCTAGCAACTGCCTAGCAACACCCTAGCAACCGCCTAGCAACACCATAGCAACCACCCAGAACACCCTAGCAACTGCCTAGCAACGCCATAGCAACCACCCAGAACACCCTAGCAACTACCCAGAATACCCTAGCAACCGCCTAGCAACACCATAGCAACCCCCCAGAATACCCTAGCAACTGCCTAGAAACGCCCTAGCAACCACCCAGAATACCCTAGCAACGCCCTAGCAACCACCCAGAATACCCTAGCAACCGCCTAGCAACGCCATAGCAACCCACCAGAATACCCTAGTAACGCCCTAGCAACCACCCAGAACACCCTAGAAACTGCCTAGCAACGCCATAGCAACCACCCAGAAAACCCTAGCAACTGCCTAGCAACGCCCTAGCAACCACCAATAATACCCTAGCAACCACCCAGAATACCCTAGCAACCGCCTAGCAACACCATAGCAACCCCCCAGAATACCCTAGCAACTGCCTAGCAACGCCCTAGCAACCACCAATAATACCCTAGCAACCACCCAGAATACCCTAGCAACCGCCTAGCAACACCATAGCAACCACCAATAATACCCTAGCAACCACCCAGAATACCCTAGCAACTGCCTAGCAACGCCCTAGCAACCACCAATAATACCCTAGCAACCACCCATAATACCCTAGCAACCGCCTAGCAACACCATAGCAACCCCCCAGAATACCCTAGCAACACCCTAGCAACCACCTGAACAACACGAATAAGCCTTATCTCAGCACCAGAACATCGTACAGACATGTTTGTTGGCTCGTATGCAATCATGTACCACATTCTATCAACCGAGTGGCGAGTTTTGCCACTGCAAGCACCATTTCACATTTTCTTCAGGAAATGTACATTCTAGTTATTATTATTCTTCCACACAAAAGTTTGGCGCGAAACTCGCCCCGCACCGTTTGTCTCAGACCCCTGAGTGAGGTGTCAAATCGACCGGCTCATTGAGGAGAGGTGTGCTATGACTTTTCTAAGCGATCGGGTGTACGATGTTCGCACAGCGGACGAAAAAGCGGCCAAAAAAGTCCCATTGACTTAACATTGGGCATTCTAAAAATATTTGAATCCCAACCGACGTTTTCACACACACACAGACTCCAAAGGGCCTGACAGCCCTGCATCTCTCCCTCTCTCTCTCCCTCAGAGGATTTATATTATCAAGCAGCCAATAAGTAATGGCCTAAAATCTTCATAGCCACACCCTAGCAACCAGTTTCAGCACCCTAGCAACCACTAAGAGCTCCCTAGCAACCACCCTAAACCAAAAAAAAATGTTTTTTAATTTTTTTTGTATTTTTTAACGCAATTTTACTCTCGTGGCCTTGCGATATCGCTCCATGCTTGTGCCTATTCGGCCATAGGCACGAGGCCGCAGGCCGAGTGCCGTACTGAAGGCACTCGTTATTAAAGATTTTAATAACTCTATAAAAACTCCATAGTAACCATCTTTGACAACTACCAACCACCTAGTAACACCATAGCAACTACCAAAAATACCTTAGCAACCACCCTGAACACCCTAGCAACGTCTAGAAACGCTCTAGTAACCACCAAAAATACCGTAGCAACCACCCAGAACACCCTAGCAACTGTCTAGCAACCCCCCAGAACACCTAGCAACTGCCTAGCAACCACCCAGAACACCCTAGCAACTGCCTAGCAACGCCCTAGCATCCACCCAAAATACCATAGCAACTGCCTAGCAACACCATAGCAACCACCCAGAACACCCTAGCAACCACCTAGCAATGCCCTAGCAACCACACAGAATACCCTAGCAACCGCCTAGCAACCACCCAGAACACCCTAGCAACGCCCTAGCAATCACCCAGAATACCCTAGCAACCGCCTAGCAACACCATAGCAACCACCCAGAACACCCTAGCAACGCCCTAGCAACCACCCAGTACACCCAGGCAACTGCCTAGCAACGCCCTAGCAACCACCAAGAATTCCCTAGCAACCACCCAGAATACCCTAGCAACTGCCTAGCAACGCCCTATTCACCACCCAGAATACCCTAGCAACCGCCTAGCAACACCATAGCAACAACCCAGAACACCCTAGCAACCGCCTAGCAACGCCCTAGCAACCACCCAGAACACCCTAGCAACCACCCAGAATACCCTAGCAACTGCCTAGCAACCACCCAGAACACCCTAGCAGCGGCCTAGCAACACCCTAGCAACCACCCAAAACACCCTAGCAACTGCCTAGGAACACCATAGCAACCACCCAGAATACCCTAGCAACGACCCAGAATACCCTAGCAACCGCCGAGCAACACCATAGCAACCACCAAGAATACCCTAGCAACCACCTAGCAACCACATAGAATACCCTAGCAACCGCCTAGCAACACCATAGCAACCACCCAGAACACCCTAGCAACTGCCTAGCAACGCCCTAGCAACCACCCAGAATACCCTAGCAACCGCCTAGCAACACCATAGCAACCACCCAGAACAGCCTAGCAACCACCTAGCAACGCCCTAGCAACCACCAAGAATACCCTAGCAACCGCCTAGCAACCACCCAGAATACCCTAGCAACCGCCTAGCAACACCATAGCAACCACCAAGAATACCCTAGCAACCGCCTAGCAACCACCCAGTATACCCTAGCAACCGCCTAGCAACACCATAGCAACCACTCAGAACACCCTAGCAACTGCCTAGCAACACCATAGCAACCACCCAGAATACCCTAGCAATGCCCTAGCAACCACCCAGAATACCCTAGCAACCGCCTAGCAACACCATAGCAACCACCCAGAATACCCTAGCAACCACCTAGCAACGCCCTAGCAACCACCAAGAATACCCTAGCAACCGCCTAGCAACCACCCAGAATACCCTAGCAACCGCCTAGCAACGCCCTAGCAACCGTTTAGAGCCACATATAAACCATATTGCAACATATAGAAGCTATATTTCAGCTCCACAACATCGTACAGACATGGTTGTTGGCTCGTATGCAATCATGTACAACACCCTAGCAACCGAGTGGAGAGTTTTGCCACTGCAAGCACCATTTCACATTTTCTTCAGGAAATGTACATTCTAGTTATTATTATTATTCTTCTTATTATTCCGGACAAAAGTTTGGCGCGTAACTCGTCCCGCACCGTTTGTCACAGATCCATGAATGAGGTGTCAAATCGACCGGCTCATTGAGGAGAGGTGTGCTATGACTTTTATAAGCGATCAGGGGTGCGGTGTTCGCCCCAGGGGCGAAAAAGCGGCCAAAAAAGTCCCATTGACTTAACATTGAGACAAACTTTGACCACACGTAGCTCTGAGCGAGGATTTCGCAGAAATGTGTGATTTGCCACATTTGAAGAGGCTGACAGGCTCTGTAATAACATACCTCACAATGGGGTAAAAGTTGCACCCCTGGGGGGCAGGAGCGTCCCAAAGTTGCCCCATTGACTTACTATGGGGAAGGAACGTCCCGTGAAACACACATGCTTTTCCTACTATGGTAAATTGCATAGAGATTTTGTATTGAACGTAGCTCTGGATCACAGTGTCATAGAGACAAGGGGGAGGGCTCATTTTACTCAGAAGACCAATCAGTCTCTCAGGATCATTGTGAAGCTATCAAACCACGCCCTAGCAACCATTTAGAGCCCCTTAGCAACAAGTTCCATAGATTTCCATTGAAAGAGTTCAAAGAGATATCTCCAGACTAAATTGTCATAGAAACATGGGGGTGGTCTCATTTGACTCGGGGCAGCAAACAGCCAATCATGAATCACCTCAACACTTCCAAGCCCCTCCCTAGCAACCATTGTCGAGCACCTTAGCAACCAAAATCCAAAGAGGGATATCTTCCATTCTGAATGTCCCAGAGGCATGGGAGTTGGTTTATATCATTCATAGTGACAAAAAACCTTTGGAGTTTCATCATTGGCAGCTGACAAGCCACTCCCTAGTAACCAAACAGAGTACCCTAGCAACCAAAATCCAAAGAGGGATATCTTCCATTCTGAATGTCACAGAGGCATGGGAGTTGGTTTATATCATTCATACTGACAAGAAGCCTTTGGAGTTTCATGATTGGCAGCTGACAAGCCACTCCATAGCAACCAAACAGAGTACCCTAGCAACCAAAATCCAAAGAGGGATATCTTCCATTCTGAATGTCGCAGAGGCATGGGAGTTGGTTTATATCATTCATACTGACAAGCAGCCTTTGGAGTTTCATGATTGGCAGCTGGAAAGCCACTCCCTAGCAACAAAACAGAGTACCCTAGCAACCAAAATCCAAAGAGGGATATCTTCCATTCTGAATGTCACAGAGGCATGGGAGTTGGTTTATATCATTTATAGTGACAAGGAGCCTTTGGAATTGCATCATTGGCAGCTGCCAAGTAACTCCATAGCAACCAAACAGAGTACCCTAGCAACCAATATCCAAAGAGGCATATCTTCCATTCTGAATGTCACAGAGGCATGGGAGTTGGATAATATAATTCATACTGACAAGAAGCCTTTGGAATTTCTTCATTGACAGCTGACAAGCCACTCCCTAGCAACCAAACAGAGTACCCTAGCAACCAAAATCCAAAGAGGGATATCTTCCATTCTGAATGTCACAGAGGCATGGGAGTTGGTTTATATCATTCATACTGACAAGCAGCCTTTGAAATTTCATGATTGGCAGCTGACAAGCCACTCCCTAGCAACCAAACAGAGTACCCTAGCAACCAAAATCCAAAGAGGGATATCTTCCATTCTGAATGTCACAGAGGCATGGGAGTTGGTTTATATCATTCATAGTGACAAGGAGCCTTTGGAATTGCATCATTGGCAGCTGCCAAGTAACTCCATAGCAACCAAACAGAGTACCCTAGCAACCAATATCCAAAGAGGCATATCTTCCATTCTGAATGTCACAGAGGCATGGGAGTTGGATAATATAATTCATACTGACAAGAAGCCTTTGGAATTTCTTCATTGACAGCTGACAAGCCACTCCCTAGCAACCAAACAGAGTACCCTAGCAACCAAAATCCAAAGAGGGATATCTTCCATTCTGAATGTCACAGAGGCATGGGAGTTGGTTTATATCATTCATACTGACAAGCAGCCTTTGGAGTTTCATGATTGGCAGCTGACAAGCCACTCCCTAGCAACCAAACAGAGTACCCTAGCAACCAAAATCCAAAGAGGGATATCTTCCATTCTGAATGTCACAGAGGCATGGGAGTTGGTTTATATCATTCATAGTGACAAGGAGCCTTTGGAATTGCATCATTGGCAGCTGCCAAGTAACTCCATAGCAACCAAACAGAGTACCCTAGCAACCGTTTAGCAAAACGTATATCTCTGCATCAGAACATCGTATAGAGATGGGAGTTGGTTTATATCACTCATACTGACAAGAAGCCTTTGCAGTTTCATCATTAGCAGCTGACAAGCATCTCCATAGCAACCAAACAGAGTACCCTAGCAACCATTTTACAAGACCTACATCTCTGCATCAGAATATTGTACAGAGATGGGGGTTGGCTCATTAGTTTCAGTTGGAAAACAGTCTGTAAATATCACCATGGTAACTGTGTATTCACACCCTAGCAACCATTTAGAGCCACCTAGCAACCATATTGCAACATATAGAAGCCATATTTCAGCTCCACAACATCGTACAGACATGGTTGTTGGCTCGAATGCAAACATGTACAACACCCTAGCAACCGAGTGGCGAGTTTTGCCACTGCAAGCACCACTTCACATTTTCTTCAGGAAATGTACATTCTAGTTCTTCTTCTTCTTCTTCTTATTGTTCTGGACAAAAGTTTGGCGCGTAACTCGCCCCGCACCGTTTGTCACAGACCCATGAATGAGGTGTCAAATCGACCGGCTTATTGAGGAGAGGTGTGCTATGACTTTTACAAGCGATCGGGGGTGCGGTGTTCGCCCCAGGGGCGAAAAAGCGCCCCAAAAAGTTCCATTGACTTAACATTGCGACGAACTTTGAGCACTCATAGCTCTGAGCGAGGATTTTGCAGAAACGTGTGATTTGCCACATTTGAAGAGGCTGACAGGCTCTGTAAGAACATACCTCACAATGGGGTAAAAGTTGCACCCCTGGGGGGCAGGAGCGTCCCAAAGTTGTCCCATTGACTTACTATGGGGAAGGAATGTCCCGTGAAACACACATGCTTTTCCTACTATGGTAAATTGCATAGGGATTTTGTAATGAACGTAGCTCTGGATCACAGTGTCATAGAGACAAGGGGGAGGGCTCATCTTACTCAGATGACCAATCAGTCTCTCAGGATCATTGTGAAGCTATCAAGCCACGCCCTAGCAACCATTTAGAGCACCTTAGCAACAAGTCCCATAGACTTCCATTGAAAGAGATCAAAGGGATATCTCAGGACTGAATTGTCATAGAAACATGGGGGTGGTCTCATTTGACTCAGGGCAGCAAACAGCCAATCATGAATAACCTCAACACTTCCTAGCCCCTCCCTACCAACCATTGTCGAGCACCTTAGCAACCAAAATTCATAGAGAGATATCTTCTATTCTGAATGTCACAGAGGCATGGGAGTTGGTTTATATCATACATACTGACAAGCAGCCTTTGGAGTTTCATGACTGGCAGCTGCCAAGCCACTCCCTAGCAACCAAACAGAGTACCCTAGCAACCATTTTGCAAGACCTATATCTCTGCATCAGAACATCATAAAGAGATGGGGTTAACACAAGTTTGACTCAGGGCAGCAAACGGCCAATCATAAATCACCTCAACACTTCCTAGCCCCTCCCTAGCAACCATTGTCGAGCACCTTAGCAACAACAATCCAAAGAGGGATATCTTCTATTCTGAATGTCACAGAGGCATGGGAGTTGGTTTATATCATACATACTGACAAGCAGCCTTTGGAGTTTCATGATTGGCAGCTGCCAAGCCACTCCCTAGCAACCAAACAGAGTACCCTAGCAACCATTTTACAAGACCTATATCTCTGCATCAGAACATCATAAAGAGATGGGGTTAACACAAGATTGACTCAGGGCAGCAAACGGCCAATCATAAATCACCTCAACACTTCCTAGCCCCTCCCTAGCAACCATTGTCGAGCACCTTAGCAACAACAATCCAAAGAGGGATATCTTCTATTCTGAATGTCACAGAGGCATGGGAGTTGGTTTATATCATACATACTGACAAGCAGCCTTTGGAGTTTCATGATTGGCAGCTCCCAAGCCACTCCCTAGCAACCAAACAGAGTACCCTAGCAACCATTTTGCAAGACCTATATCTCTGCATCAGAACATCATAAAGAGATGGGGTTAACACAAGTTTGACTCAGGGCAGCAAACGGCCAATCATAAATCACCTCAACACTTCCTAGCCCCTCCCTAGCAACCATTGTCGAGCACCTTAGCAGCAACAATCCAAAGAGGGATATCTTCCATTCTGAATGTCACAGAGGCATGGGAGTTGGTTTATATCATTCATAGTGACAAGAAGCCTTTGGAATTGCATCATTGGCAGGTGCCAAGTAACTCCATAGCAACCAAAAACAGTACCCTAGCAACCAAAATCCAAAGAGGCATATCTTACATTCTGAATGTCACAGAGGCATGGGAGTTGGATTATATAATTCATAATGACAAGAAGCCTTTGGAATTTCATCATTGACAGCTGACAAGCCACTCCCTAGCAACCAAACAGAGTACCCTAGCAACCAAAATCCAAAGAGGCATATCTTCCATTCTGAATGTCGCAGAGGCATGGGAGTTGGTTTATATCATTCATAGTGACAAGAAGCCTTTGGAGTTTCATGATTGGCAGCTGACAAGCCACTCGCTAGCAACCAAATAGAGTACCCTAGCAACCGTTTAGCAAAACGTATATCTCTGCATCAGAACATCGTATAGAGATGGGAGTTGGTTTATATCATTCATGCTAACAAGAAGCCTTTGTAGTTTCATCATTAGCAGCTGACAAGCATCTCCATAGCAACCAAACAGAGTACCCTAGCAACCATTTTACAAGACCTACATCTCTGCATCAGAATATTGTATAGAGATGGGGGTTGGCTCATTAGTTTCAGTTGTAAAACAGCCTGTAAATATCACCATGGTAACTGTGTATTCACACCCTAGCAACCATTTAGAGCCACCTAGCAACCATATTGCAACATATAGAAGCCATATTTCAGCTCCACAACATCGTACAGACATGGTTGTTGGCTCGAATGCAAACATGTACAACACCCTAGCAACCGAGTGGCGAGTTTTGCCACTGCAAGCACCACTTCACATTTTCTTCAGGAAATGTACATTCTAGTTAGTGGTGCTTTTTTGAAAGCATCACTATTGTTATTGCTCATACTTATTAATGGTGCTTGCTGAAAGCAAGGCATCATTAGTGTTCTCTTGCATACTTATTATTAGTGGTGCTTTTTTGAAAGCATCACTATTGTTATTGCTCATACTTATTATTATTCTTATTCTTATTATTCCGGACAAAAGTTCGGCGCGTAATGCGCCCCGCACCGTTTGTCACAGACCCCTGAGTGAGGCGTCAAATCGAGCGGCTCATTGAGGAGAGGTGTGCTATGACTTTTCTAAGCGATCGGGTGTACGATGTTCGCACAGCGGACGAAAAAGCGGCCAAAAAAGTCCCATTGACTTTACATTGGGAGTTCTAAAAATATTTGAATCCCAACCGACGTTTTCACACACACAGACTCCAAAGGGCCTGACACCCCTGCATCTCTCCCTCTCTCTCTCCCTCAGAGGATTTATATTATCAAGCAGCCAATAAGTAATGGCCTAAAATCTTCATAGCCACACCCTAGCAACCAGTTTCAGCACCCTAGCAACCACTAAGAGCTCCCTAGCAACCACCCTAAACCAAAAAAAAACATTTTTTTTTATTTTTTTTATTTTTTAAAGCAATTTTACTCTCGTGGCCTTGCGATATTGCTCCATGCTTGTGCCTATTCGGCCATAGGCACGAGGCCGCAGGCCGAGTGCCGTACAGAAGGCACTCGTTATTAAAGATTTTAAGAACTCTATAAAAACTCCATAGTAACCATATTTGACAACTACCAACCACCTAGTAACACCATAGCAACTAACAAAAACACCTTAGCAACCACCCTGAACACCCTAGCAACGTCTAGAAATGCTCTAGTAACCACAAAAAACTCTAGCAAGCACCCAGAACACCCTAGCAACTGCCTAGCAACCACCTAGAACACCTAGCAACTGCCTAGCAACCACCCAGAACACCTAGCAACCAACCAGAACACCCTAGCAACTGCCTAGCAATGCCCTAGTATCCACCCAGAATACCATAGCAACTGCCTAGCAACACCATAGCAACCACCCAGAACACCCTAGCAACCACCTAGCAACGCCCTAGCAACCACCAAGAATACCCTAGCAACTGCCTAGCAACCACCCAGAACACCTTAGCAACTGCCTAGCAACACCATAGCAACCACCCAGAACACCCTAGCAACCACCTGGCAACAGCATCTTGCTAAAAACATGCTGGCAACATGCTAATCAAGCTAGCATCATGCTAGCAACATGCTAATCAAGCTAGCATCATGTTAGCAACATGCTAATCATGCTAGCAACATGCTAATCAAGCTAGCATCATGCTAGCAACATGCTAATCCTGTTAGCATCTAGCTAAAAACATGCTAGCAAAATGCTAATCATGCTAACATCATGCTAGCAACATGCTAATCAAGTTAGCATCATGCTAGCAACATGCTAATCAAGCTAACATCATGCTAGCAACATGCTAATCAAGCTAGCATCATGCTAGCAACATGCTAATCATGTTAGCATCATGCTAGCAACATGCTAATCATGCTAGCATTATGCTACCAACATGCTAATCAAGCTAGCATCATGCTAGCAAAATGCTAATCATGCTAACATCTTGTTAAAAGCATGATAGCAACATGCTAATCATGTTAGCATCATGCTACCAAAATGCTAATCAAGCTAGCATCATGCTAATCATGCTAGCATCATGTTACCAACATGCTAATCAAGCTAGCATCATGCTAGCAACATGCTAATCAAGCTAGCATCATGTTAACAACATGTTATTCAAGCTAGCATAATGCTAGCAACATGCTAATCCTGTTAGCATCTAGCTAAAAACATGCTAGCAAAATGCTAATCATGCTAACATCTTGTTAAAAGCATGCTAGCATCATGCTAATCATATTAACAACATGCTAATCATGCTAGCATCATTCTAACAACATGTTAATCATAGTAAATCATGCTGGAATGTGGTAAATCGTAGTAAATCATCTTAGAAATATGGTAAATCGTGGTAAATAATGCTAAAACGTGGTATATCATGGTATCACAACATGTTAATTGTGTTAGCATCTGCCCAGTGGTGAGTTTTGCCACTGCAAGCACCACTTCACATTTTCTTCAGGAAATGTACATTCTAGTTCTTCTTATTATTATTATTCTGGACAAAAGTTTGGCGCGTAATGCGCCCCGCACCGTTTGTCACAGGCTCTTGAGTGAGGTGTCAAATCGACCGGCTCATTGAGGAGAGGTGTGCTATGACTTTTCTAAGCGATCGGGTGTACGATGTTCGCACAGCGGACGAAAAAGCGGCCAAAAAAGTCCCCATTGACTTTACATTGGGAGTTCTAAAAATATTTGAATCCCAACTGCCGTTTTCACACACACAGACTCCAAAGGGCCTGACACCCCTGCATCTCTCCCTCTCTCTCTCCCTCAGAGGATTTATATTATCAAGCAGCCAATAAGTAATGGCCTAAAATCTTTATAGCTACACCCTAGCAACCAGTTTCAGCACCCTAGCAACCACTAAGAGCTCCCTAGCAACCACCCTAAACCAAAAAAAAATAGTTTTTTAATTTTTTTGTATTTTTTAACGCAATATTACACTTGTGGCCTTGCGATATTGCTCCATGCTTGTGCTTATTCGGCCATAGGCACGAGGCCGTAGGCCGAGTGCCGTACTGAAGGCACTCGTTATTAAAGATTTTAATAACTCTATAAAAACTCCATAGTAACCATCTTTGACAACTACCAACCACCTAGTAACACCATAGCAACAAAACAAATACCTTAGCAACCATCCTGAACACCCTAGCAACGTCTAGAAACGCTCTAGTAACCATCAAAAATACCGTAGCAACCCCCCAGAACACCTAGCAACTGCCTAGCAACCACCCAGAACACCCTAGCAACTGCCTAGCAACGCCCTAGCATCCACCCAAAATACCATTGCAACTGCCTAGCAACGCCCTAGCAACCACCCAGAATACCCTAGCAACCGCCTAGCAACACCATAGCAACCACCCAGAATACCCTAGCAACTGCCTAGCAACCACCCAGAATACCCTAGCAACCGCCTAGCAACACCATAGCAACCACCCAGAACACCCTAGCAACTGTCTAGCAACCCCCCAGAACACCTAGCAACTGCCTAGCAACCACCCAGAACACCCTAGCAACTGCCTAGCAACGCCCTAGCATCCACCCAAAATACCATAGCAACTGCCTAGCAACACCATAGCAACCACCCAGAACACCCTAGCAACCACCTAGCAATGCCCTAGCAACCACCCAGAATACCCTAGCAACCGCCTAGCAATACCCTAGCAACCACCCAGAATACCCTAGCAACCACCTAACAACACCATAGCAACCACCCAGAATACCCTAGCAACCGCCTAGCAACACCATAGCAACCACCAAGAATACCCTAGCAACCGCCTAGCAACCACATAAAAAAACCCTAGCAACCGCCGAGCAACACCATAGCAACCACCAAGAATACCCTAGCAACCGCCTAGCAACCACATAGAATACCCTAGCAACCGCCTAGCAACACCATAGCAACCACCCAGAACACCCTAGCAACTGCCTAGCAACGCCCTAGCAACCACCCAGAATACCCTAGCAACCGCCTAGCAACACCATAGCAACCACCCAGAACAGCCTAGCAACCACCTAGCAACGCCCTAGCAACCACCAAGAATCCCCTGGCAACCGCCTAGCAACCACCCAGAATACCCTAGCAACCGCCTAGCAACACCATAGCAACCACCAAGAATACCCTAGCAACCGCCTAGCAACCACCCAGTATACCCTAGCAACCGCCTAGCAACACCATAGCAACCACCCAGAACACCCTAGCAACTGCCTAGCAACACCATAGCAACCACCCAGAATACCCTAGCAATGCCCTAGCAACCACCCAGAATACCCTAGCAACCGCCTAGCAACACCATAGCAACCACCCAGAATACCCTAGCAACCACCTAGCAACGCCCTAGCAACCGTTTAGAGCCACATATAAACCATATTGCAACATATAGAAGCTATATTTCAGCTCCACAACATCGTACAGACATGGTTGTTGGCTCGTATGCAATCATGTACAACACCCTAGCAACCGAGTGGAGAGTTTTGCCACTGCAAGCACCATTTCACATTTTCTTCAGGAAATGTACATTCTAGTTATTCTTCTTCTTCTTCTTCTTATTGTTCTGGACAAAAGTTTGGCGCGTAATGCGCCCCGCACCGTTTGTCACAGACCCCTGAGTGAGGCGTCAAAACGAGCGGCTCATTGAGGAGAGGTGTGCTATGACTTTTCTAAGCGATCGGGTGTACGATGTTCGCACAGCGGACGAAAAAGCGGCCAAAAAAGTCCCCATTGACTTTACATTGGGAGTTCTAAAAATATTTGAATCCCAACCGACGTTTTCACACACACACCACTCCAAAGGGCCTGACAGCCCTGCGTCTCTCCCTCTCTCTCTCCCTCAGAGGATTTATATTATCAAGCAGCCAATAAGTAATTTCCTTAAATCTTCATAGCCACACCCTAGCAACCAGTTTTAGCACCCTAGCAACCACTAAGAGCTCCCTAGCAACCACCCTAAACCAAAAAATTTTTTTTTACATTTTTTTGTATTTTTTAACGCAATATTACACTCGTGGCCTTGCGATATTGCTCCATGCTTGTGCCTATTCAGCCATAGGCACGAGGCCGCAGGCCGAGTGCCGTACTGAAGGCACTCGTTATTAAAGATTTTAATAACTCTATAAAAACTCCATAGTAACCATCTTTGACAACTACCAACCACCTAGTAACAAAATAGCAACTACCAAAAATACCTTAGCAACCATCCTGAACACCCTAGCAACGTCTAGAAACGCTCTAGTAGATCATAGAAACACCAAGGTGGTCTCGTTTCACTCAGGGCATCAAATGGCCAATCATGAATCACCTCAACACTTCCTAGCCCCTCCCTAGCAACCATTGTCGAGCACCTTAGCAACCAAAATCCTAGAGGGATATCTTCTATTCTGAATGTCACAGAGGCATGGAAGTTGGTTTATATCATTCATAGTAACAAAAAGCCTTTGCAGTTTCATCAATGGCAGCTGTCAAGCAACTCCATAGCAACCAAACAGATTACCCTAGCAACCAAAATTCAAAGAGGGATATCTTCCATTCTGAATGTCACAGAGGCATGGGAGTTTGTTTATGTCATTCATACTGAAAAGCAGCCTTTGGAGTTCATCATTAGCAGCTGCCAAGCCACTCCATAGCAACCAAACAGAGTACCCTAGCAACTATTTAGCAAGACCTATATCTCTGTATCAGAGCATCGTATAGAGATGGGGGAAGGTTTATATAATTCAATATTGACAAGAAGCCTTTGGAGTTTCATGATTGGCAGCTGCCAAGCCACTCCCTAGCAACCAATCATAGTACCCTAGCAACCAAAATCCAAAGAGGGATATCTTCCAGTCTGAATGTCTCAGAGGCATGGGAGTTGGTTTATATCCTTCATAGTAACAAAAAGCCGTTGCAGTTTCATCAATGGCAGCTGTCAAGCAACTCCATAGCAACCAAACAGATTACCCTAGCAACCAAAATTCAAAGAGGGATATCTTCCATTCTGAATGTCACAGAGGCATGGGAGTTGGTTTATGTCATTCATACTGACAAGAAGCCTTTGGTGTTTCATGATTGGCAGCTGCCAAGCAACTCCATAACAACCAAACAGAGTACCCTAGCAACCAAAATCCAAACAGGGATCTCTTCCATTCTGAATGTCACAGAGGCATGGGAGTTGGTTTATATCATTCATACTGACAAGAAACCTTTGGAATTTCATCATTGGCAGCTGCCAAGTAACTCCATAGCAACCAAACAGAGTACCCTAGTAACCAAAATCCAAAGAGGGATATCTTCCATTCTGAAAGTCACACAGGCATGGGAGTTGGTTTATATCATTCATAATGACAAGCAGCCTTTGGAGTTTTATGATTGGCACCTGCCAAGTCACTCCCTTGCAACCAAACAGAGGACCCTAGCAACCAAATTCCAAAGAGGGATATCTTCCATTCTGAATGTCACAGAGGCATGGGAGTTGGTTTAAATCATTTATACTGACAATCAGCCTTTGGAGTTTCATCATTGGCACCTGCCAAGTCACTCCCTGGCAACCAAACAGAGGACCCTAGCAACCGTTTATCATGACCCATGTCTCTGCATCAGAACATCACATAGAGATGGGGGTTGGCTCTTTTGTTTTGGTTGGGAAACTGTCTGTAACTATCACCATGGTAACTGATTTCACACCCTAGCAACCGTTTAGAGCCACCTAGCAACCATATTGCAACATATAGAAGCCATATTTCAGCTCCACAACATTGTACAGACATGGTTGTTGGCTCGAATGCAATCATGTACAACACCCTAGCAACCAAGTGGAGAGTTTTGCCACTGCAAGCACCACTTCACATTTTCTTCAGGAAATGTACATTCTAGTTATTATTCTTATTTTTATTCTGGACAAAGTTTGGCGCGAAACTTGCCCCGCACCGTTTGTCACAGACCTATGAGTGAAGTGTCAAATCGACCGGCTCATTGAGGAGAGGTGTGCTATGACTTTTCTAAGCGATCGGGTGTACGATGTTCGCACAGCGGACGAAAAAGCGGCCAAAAAAGTCCCATTGACTTAACATTGGGCATTCTAAAAATATTTGAATCCCAACTGCCGTTTTCACACACACAGACTCCAAAGGGCCTGACAGCCCTGCATCTCTCCCTCTCTCTCTCCCTCAGAGGATTTATATTATCAAGCAGCCAATAAGTAATGGCCTAAAATCTTCATAGCCACACCCTAGCAACCAGTTACAGCACCCTAGCAACCACTAAGAGCTCCCTAGCAACCACCCTAAACCAAAAAAAAACATTTTTTTTTTTTTTTTTTTTTAAAGCAATTTTACTCTCGTGGCCTTGCGATATAGCTCCATGCTTGTGCCTATTCGGCCATAGGCACGAGGCCGCAGGCCGAGTGCCGTACTGAAGGCACTCGCAACCACCCAGAACACCCTATTCGGCCATAGGCACGAGGCCGGAGGCCGAGTGCCGTACTGAAGGCACTCGCAACCACCCAATACACCCTAGCAACTGCCTAGCAACCACCCACAACACCCTAGCAACGTCTAGAAATGCTTTAGTAACCACCAAAAAACTCTAGCAACCACCCTGAACACCCTAGCAACTGCCTAGCAACCACCCAGAACACCTAGCAACCACCTAGAACACCCTAGCAACTGCCTAGCAACCACCCAGAACACCTAGCAATGTCTAGAAATGCTCTAGTAACCACCCAGAACACCCTAGCAACTGCCTAGCAACCACCTAGAACACCCTAGCAACTGCCTAGCAACGCCCTAGCATCCACCCAGAATACCATAGCAACTGCCTAGCAACACCATAGCAACCACCTAGAACACCCTAACAACCACCAAGAATACCCTAGCAACTGCCTAGCAACCACCAAGAATACCCTAGCAACTGCCTAGCAACACCATAGCAACCACCCAGAACACCCTAGCAACCACCAGGCAACAGCATCTTGTTAAAAACATGCTAGCAAAATGCTAATCATGCTAGCATCATGTTAGCAACATGCTAATCAAGCTAGCAACATGCTAGCAACATGATAATCATGTTAGCATCATGCTAGCAACATGCTAATCATGCTAGCATTATGCTACCAACATGCTAATCAAGCTAGCATCATGCTAGCAACATGCTAATCAAGCTAGCATAATGCTAGCAACATGCTAATCATGTTAGCATCTAGCTAAAAACATGCTAGCAAAATGCTAATCATGCTAACATCTTGTTAAAAGCATGCTAGCAAAATGCTAATCATGTTAGCATCATGCTATCAACATGCTAATCAAGCTAGCATCATGCTAGCAACATGCTAATCAAGCTAGCATCATGTTAACAACATGTTATTCAAGCTAGCATAATGCTAGCAACATGCTAATCCTGTTAGCATCTAGCTAAAAACATGTTAGCAAAATGCTAATCATGTTAGCATCTTGTTAAAAGCATGTTAACAACATGCTAATCATGCTAGCATCTTGTTAAAAGCATGCTAGCAACATGCTAATCATGCTAGCATCTTGTTAAAAGCATGTTAGCAACATGCTAATCATGCTAGCATCATCCAACTAACATGCTAATCATAGTAAATCATGCTGGAATGTGGTAAATCGTAGTAAATCATCTTAGAATCATGGTAAATCGTGGTAAATAATGCTAAAACGTGGTATCTCATGGTATCACAACATGGTAATTGTGTTAGCATCTGCCCAGTGGCGAATTTTGCCACTGCAAGCACCACTTCACATTTTCTTCAGGAAATGTACATTCTAGTTAATGGTGCTTGCCAAAGGCAAGGCATCATTAGTGTTCTCTTGCATACTTATTATTATTCTTCTACTTCTTATTATTCCGGACAAAAGTTTGGCGCGAAACTCGCCCCGCACCGTTTGTCACAGACCCCTGAGTGAGGCGTCAAATCGAGCGGCTCATTGAGGAGAGGTGTGCTATGACTTTTCTAAGCGATCGGGTGTACGATGTTCGCACAGCGAGCGAAAAAGCGGCCAAAAAAGTCCCATTGACTTAACATGGGGAGTTCTAAAAACATTTGAATCCCAACTGCCGTTTTCACACACACAGACTCCAAAGGGCCTGACACCCCTGCGTCTCTCCCTCTCTCTCTCCCTCAGAGGATTTATATTATCAAGCAGCCAATAAGTTATGGCCTAAAATCTTCATAGCCACACCCTAGCAACCAGTTTCAGCACCCTAGCAACCACTAAGAGCTCCCTAGCAACCACCCTAAACCAATAAATAATTAAAAAAAATTTTTTTTACATTTTTTAAAGCAATATCACACTCGTAGCCTTGTGATATTGCTCCATGCTTGTGCATATTCGGCCAAAGGCACGAGGCCGCAGGCCTCGTGCCATACTGAAGGCACTCGTTATTAAAGATTTTAAGACCTCTATAAAAACTCCATAGTAACCATCTTTGACAACTACCAACCACCTAGTAACACCATAGCAACTACCAAACATACCTTAGCAACCACCCTGAACACCCTAGCAACATCTAGAAACGCTCTAGTAACCACCAAAAATACCAGAGCAACCACCCAGAACACCCTAGCAACTGCCTAGCAACCACCCAGAACACCTAGCAACCACCTAGAACACCCTAGCAACTGCCTAGCAACATCTTAGCAACCACTCAGAACACCCTAGCAACTGCCTAGCAACCACCCAGAACACTTTAGCAACTGCCTAGCAACACCCTAGCAGCCACTCAGAACACCCTAGCAACTGCCTAGCAACCATCCAGAACACCCTAGCAACCGCCTAGCAATACCCTAGCAACCTCTCAGAACACCCTAGCAACCACCCAGAATACCCTAGCAACTGCCTAGCAACACCATAGCAACCACCCAGAATACCCTAGCAACCGCCTAGCAACACCATAGCAACCACCCGGAACACCCTAGCAACTGCCTAGCAACATCTTAGCAACCATCTAAAATACCCTAGCAACCACCAAGCAACAGCATAGCAACCACCCAGAACAGCCTAGCAACCACCCAGAACACTCTAGCAACCACCTAGCAACACCATAGCAACCAACTAGCAACGCCCTCGCAACCCTCCAGAACACCCTAGAAACTGCCTAGCAACCACCAAGAACACCCTAGCAACTGCCTAGGAGTCACCCATAATATTCTAACAATGCCCTAGCAACCACCCAGAATACCTTAGCAACCCTATTCATTTGAATGTAATCATAAGGGTCACCTGAGGGCGCTCAATGACCATGTCATCTGTGAGTGTGAGAGTTTCTAACAAACTAAAAAAAAACTTTAAAATAAATACATTAAATAATTTACCATTGTTAATGTGTTTATTTTTGTTTGTTTGTTGTTGTTTATAGTATTTAATGATTATACACACATTCAGCATGATTAACCAATTCAATCGATGAAACTACAAGATGGCACAGAGGTATATATAATTACAAAATAAAGTCATTTCGATTGTTATTAATATTATTTTATAAAGTAACATGTAAGATAAAAGTAGTTTAATCACGTGAATACGTGTGAGGAAGCGTTTCTGCGACACCTCGAGCTCTCCTACGCACCGTGTATCAGCGTCCGAACTCACTTGCGGATATGCCATACACTATATGGATTAGTGAATGAGTGAACGAGTGAGCGAGTCATAGATTTGTTTACAATGAATGAATCATTCATGATCGATTCATCACTAGAAGGTGCGATTCTATTGGTTGTACAATCAAAGCTCGCCGCTGATTGGCTGCGAGATCGACTTTACTGGAGCACAACTGGTCAACTGCCTGCAGTATTCTCTTGAGGTAAGTGGAGAAGGTTGTTTTCAAATATGCTGTTTTATAAAGCCTTGTATTGTCAAATGCAGCTCTTTGAATTAAATGTAGGTAATATTATTCGTATTGTAATGAGTTGTAGTTAATATTGTTTTTTGTTTGCACTGAAGCTACCTTTTTCTCTGTAAAGAGGGTAACTTAACTGTTATCTTAATGTATGATGTTATGTCTACAGCTAGCTAACACTTCAATCTTAGTGTGAAAACGTAACATGATATTTTTTGTGTGTCTGATGAATATTACCTCCTTTGGTTTTTTTGTTTGTGTAGCTTACAATAGCTTAAATACTGCGTGAGTAGTGTGTTATTTTGGCGCGTAAGCTAAAGCATCCTTAATGGTAGATTATGTGGTAATATACAAGTATACTTATGGTACTCGCCGTTTGTTGTATTTTACATTCATGCTGACGCAGAAATATGAAAATTGTGATTGATGCAGCGTCGAAGTTTCCTCATGTAGCTAACTTAATCAATACAAAGGCGGTTAGATTAGTCACCGGTGAGAGAACCGATTTCAGTGCGCGCTCACTGACAGAATTCTCTAATCATAAACCACAAAGTGCAAATATTAATGTATGTAAGATATTATTTTTGCTCTGTATTTAGCTTTTATATAACGGGAGTTCCATGAGTGTTTTGCTGGTATTTCTCAAGAGTGAGTTGATAACTTTCGCGCCTTGCGGTCACGTGCTTCATGTTACACAAATCCTCGCTTACAATCTGTTTGAATGGGTTCACTATTTGCAGCAATTTTGGTCAATATTAAAGCATGATGTGACGCATAACGCGTCACAAGTACTACGTTGACGAGATTCACAGTATTTTGAGGAGTGATGGAGAGACTAAATGAATATGTTTTTCTTGTGTTTAACCTTCAGATATTCCTTATAAATTGTGGGTCGGCCTCAAAATCGACCAAACACCTTGAGTGTAACTTTTATCAATTAAAAATAAATTCACTATGTTTTAGTTAAGTTATAGTTAGAATATATTTTATGGTAATAAATTATGATCAAATAATGTCGACTGGTGCATTACATCAATGTTCATGTCTATCAAATGCAGTGTTGAGCACTATAGCCAATCACACGCGTTTCTGCTGAGTTTAAAAATACAACGTCCAATCAAAGGCGATTAGATTAGTCACCGGTGAATAAATTCGGTGAGAATTGATTTCAGTGCGCGCTCCGTCAAAGAATTCTCTAATCATAAACCACAAAGTGCACATATAATGTATGTAAGAAATTCATTTTGCACTGTAGATAGACAGCTTTGTTTCTGGGTTTTTCCTACATTTGATCGGTGAGTGATAACTGCTCTGCTGCGTTTTTTTTTCAGATTATATAACAATGTGTAGATTTTTGTAGAAAATGACAAACATTTTTGTAGAAATCATTTAGTTTAGACTGGAGTGAGGTGAACATTTTCAACTTTTTTTCCAGTGTTATTATTTGCAATGAAAGTTCAAGTTACATGGTTTGTGAGTGTGGTGTTGAGTTTTATGACACTCTTTTTCTCTGTTTCAGAATACTGATTCACAAGCATTCCTTACTGCATTTCAAAGGTAAAGGGTTAATTAGGGACATGGCCACAAATACAAAATGCTTCAGATTTGGCTTGTTGATAAGAAAATCGTTACAGTTTAAAAATTATCAGGAATATAAAAGCTATTAGAAAAAAACTGTTTTGTTTATGCCACAAATAATTAAGACTACATTTACTCATCCATTCTCCAAACCACTTGTCCTATATAGTAAACCTGCTGGATGGTCGGTCCATCACAGATTTTTGGGCCGCATATTTGACATAACTTGGCTTCTAGAAAATATAAGAGTATTTTAAAAAAATGACTTTCTTGAGATAAATTCCTAAAATTATCTGTATTCTTCATAAAGGCCGGAGTTCAGTGCGGTATAAAATATCATAAAGTATCATAATCATTATCATAAAGTCATATTTCATTATGTTGTCGTCATTTTTTTCAGACTGACTGATCAGAGCACAACCTGCATTTTCTGCTGCACTTTTCTCTCTGGTTAGTATTAATATTGTTCTTAAGCTGTATTATGGTATTTTCATCCCATCGCCATAATTGTAGTCCCTGTGCCTTAATATGTCTGTTTTTATATATTTTTCAGGTTCCTTGGGTTTTTTGCCGTTTTCTACAGAGAGCAGTTTATTTCATTTCTTACCCCACGTCCTCTACCTTCAACACCCACCCCGACCTACCCCCTCCACACCACACGACCTACCACCTCCACCCCCCACCCCCACAAAAAAAACTTTATTGCAATTTACAAGTTCACACAGTGTCTCTTTCGTTGTTCTTGTTTAACTGTTTGTTTTCTTCCTGAGAGTACTACAGGTTTTATCTTTTTAGGCTCAACAGCTGTTACATCTGGAGAACGTTCAAAGTATGTGCCTACCTAAGTGAGAATGTTCAATTAAAATGAATTTGCTTAACAAATAAGTGCATTTAAATATGTATTACTTTTGAGTATTAAAAAGAAATCCATGGCTACTTTTTATGATTTGAGACTTGAAAGTAAAATCTCTACTTTTAGAAGTTATTTAATTCACTCAAATTAGTTAGTTAAACAGATACATTTGTGAAGAATAATGTTTTGTCATTTCTTTTTATCTATTCATATATTAAAGGATGCCACGGAAAGGAAAGAGATCTCAGGCTCAAAAAATTCGTTGGAGAAAGTTAGACCTGGAGGATGACCAGACCAGACCCTCCAGGATTAACCAGGTACTATTGATATCTGTGTCTTGCAACATGCTCATTTCAGGGCACCTTAATGTTTGGGGCTAGGGCTGTCACGATTTCACAAATGCGACCACATCAAATTTTAATTCGCAAAATCTCAAAAAATGGTCGTATATGACGACTTTTTTGGTCGCAGCCTAGAGCCCTGCAATGCTAATCATAATGACTTTATCACTCTATACAACATTTTAAAATAATATAATTTCTGCCTTATTCAATGATTTTCAAATACACCTTTTATAAGTGACTCAAATTTACAGTGCTTGCAGAGATGGAGTAGCATTTACTGTGAACCGGTCGATCCGCTTTGATCTCAGTGCTGCGCATATACTTATTTAATTAAAATAGTGCAATTTTTTAAATAATCACACCAAGTCAAATTGTGATTTCGATTTAATTTCTGTTAATCGTGCAGCTCTAGATATAAACAATAAAACAACAATGCTCACTTGCTATAAGTATATGAATATCACTAGATTGCTGATTGATAATCTCCATTAGGGATGCACCGATACCAGTATCAGTATCGGGCCCGATACTGAGCTCATGTACTCGTACTCGTAAAAATGCCCCGAAACCAATAACCAATACCAGGCAGCGTGTGTAGGCTACAGTACAGTGTTTGTGTCCAGACAAAGAAACACTGACAACAGAGGGGATAAACAGAGGGGATAAAAAAAGAAGGCTATTTTTGAAGTAAATGTATCTTATTAGTGGAATATAAAACAAAATATAATAACACATAGCTGTGGTACGCGAGCTGATCAGAGAAAAACATGCAGTGGATTGAGAGCACAGCGGCACAGACGCGTGCAAGCTGGTCGAGCGCATCCCTTTTCACAGACGTCAGTGGAAACTTTGTAGTTCAGTCGGATGTCAATGGCAAAGAAAGTAAAACGAGGCATGTAGCTTATTATTAACGTTAACTGACCAGAAAGAGAGAGAACATGCTTCTGTTGAATGTTAGTTAAACAAAGGACAAATAAATTACTCACTGCTGTTGACTTAATATGTGCTTTACTATTAAATGAAAGATAAAATATGATAGAGCAATAGAATGAATAGAATAAACAGTATATAATATATATATATATATATATATATGGAAAAGCTGATAAAGACACATAAGCCGTGTTTACATTTAAGTCTTCACAGTTAGTTTTGTACATGTAAGCAGCTTTCTCTACCATGAACAAGATTATAATGTTATTATGTAATTTTTTTCAAGTAGTGCAATTCAACAAGGTTTAAAAAAAAAAAAACATTTGTCATTATTTTACTTCCATACAAGCGGTTCTGTCTCACACACATGCAAATCCGTATAGCACATTTATTACAATGTAAATTGTTAAATTGAATCACTAATTAATCAAATTAATTAATTAATCTTTAATTTTAAATAAACTTTACTTTTTTAGTTTATCTTTAATACTGTTTAGCAAAAATGTCTTTGTCCCAAACACTATGAAGTGCAATTTAAAATTAAACACACATTCTATAACACTAATTTTGACCAACAGCCTAATTCCATTTACAGGAACAACAGCCAGATTATTTACAGGTTGAACAGGCTAGCACCAGTGCAGCTGTAGCTCAGTTTTCGGGTAGAGCGTATGCAGAAGGTGGTGATATTGCACCCAGGGTTTTGTCTGTGCAGGCATCTCATTGTCAGGGTGATGATAGGTATGACAGTTTCTCAAGAAATCATCAGTGTACGTGTGTAGCGTTGACATTTTTAGCTAATCAGAGTGAAGGGATTACGTTCAAGATGCCTGACCTTGATAGAGTTTTAGAGGAGGGAGATGCGTGTTATGTCAATATTAAAATGCAGCTTATTGCTGAAGGGAGGTTTAATCGCAACCATCTCACAATGGAGGAAGTACCGCCGAGCGTTGAATCATTTCACCGGACACACAATGTGCTGAAGTCAGGAGTGATGTTTGGATACCTCAGAGCCACAGGGACCCCTGGCACTGAAGAGTGGTGGATTCCTCTCTCTGAAAGGCTACAGTGTCTCTCAACAGATGTCAGTCATGCTCTGCTCCTTGTCGCTCCAGAGTGTATTGCTGTGTTCAGAGACAGATCTGGAAGGTACGGATACTTTGATTCTCACTCGAGGACTGCTGCAGGCTTGCCCCATCCTACTGGTCATGGAACTGCTGTCATGTTGACTTTCACCCACCTGAGTGACATGGCAGACAGAGTTCTCAAGATCTTCCGGGATCGTGGTGATGAGACCAGCTATGAATTCATGCCTGTATCATTTGAAACACAGCAACAGTCTGCCCAACTGCCTTCACCATCTGTTTTTGAACAGGTATCACAAATGACTTCAGCTTTACCAGAACCAGTAACAAATGTTGGAGCCAAAGTAAGTCTTGTCGGCTCAGGAGCTGAAAACCAAGTGGTAGATAAAACAAATAAGCACAGGAGAAGAAAAGAAATGCGTAAAACATTTAAAATTTCAAAAAAAAGCGGAGAACCTAAGGACACGGCTGCATCTTATGCCACCAGAAAACATAAAAAAAGGGATTATGAGAGACAGAGGTATGTTACTTCTTTGCAATTCCAATCAAAGAAAAAAGAAGCAATTAAGGTAAAGTATAATCAGGATGCTCTCTTCCGAAACAAAATGAAAGGGAACATAGTGACAAGGTACAGCACTTCTTCTGTATTCCAGAAGAAGATGAAAGAATATATGAAGAAGAGGTACAGCACAGATGCTCTCTTTCAGAAGAAGAAGAAAGAGTACATTAATAAGAGGTATAGCACAGATGCTCTCTTCCGGAAGAAGAAGAAAGATTACATTAATAAGAGGTACAGCACAGATGCTCTCTTCCAGAAGAAGAAGAAAGAGTCGATTAATAAGAGGTACAGCACAGATGCTCTCTTCCAGAAGAAGAAGAAACAATATATTAGGAAGAGGTACAGCACAGATGCTCTCTTCCAGAAGAAGATGAGAGAATATGTTAGGAAGAGGTACAGCACCGATACTCTATTCCAGAGGAGAATGAAACAGTACATGGTGAGAAGATATGCAGGTGACCCAGAGTTCAGAGCACATCACATCCTGCGATGTACCCTGCGCAAGACCCAGAAATGTGCCGGTGATGTTACATATCACGTTCTTCATCGATTGCAATGCGCACTCAGGATAAAAAGGAAATATAAACCGTACATCCGTTCCAGCCAGGAAACACCCCAGCCTTTGGTTAACAAAACGATGGAAAGTGCCATACATGCATTCCGGTGTAAGATTCAGCATGGTCCTACACATGTCTGCACAGTCTGTCACAGAGCCCTGTTTCCTGATCAAGTCAGGGTCTGTAATAGAACGAGATATGACAAAAACGTTCATGTTGCAGCGTCTTGCCTAACCGGGAAGTATGTTCACGCTTGTGATAATGCCTGCTCAGGTTCCTGCGTAGTTCCGGAAGAGAGAAGACAGGAATGGATTTGCCACACTTGTGACAGCCACCTCAAGAGAGGACAGATGTCTTCAATTGCAGCAGCCAACAAACTGGAGTTGCCACCAATCCCTGCGGAATTGGATGAATTAAATGTCCTTGAACGTCAACTCATTGCAAAAATTTTACCATTTGCAAAAATAATTGCATTACCCAAAGGACAGCAGAGAGCAGTACGTGGTGCCGTTGTGTGTGTGCCCTCCGAGATGGAGAAGACTGTCAACTCTCTGCCAAGACCAAGAAGTGAGGCCCAGCTGCTGCAGGTGAAGCTGAAGAGACACGTTAAGTTCAAAGGATACCAGCAGTTCCACACGGTGAATATGCATAACGTGCTTGCAGCTTTATCGAAGCTGAAAGCAATGCATTCGGAATACAGGGATATCTCCATAAGAGAAACTGCTATATTTGAAAGTCCCCTAGATGAGGAAGCTGATGTCTCTGAAAGTCACCTAGACGAGGAAGCTGAAGTCTCTGAGATGCAACAAGAAGTCGATGTTGCTGAGCAGGATGAGCAACACGTTAGCGTTGAGGAAAAGGATGAGCTTCGACCCGGGCTCACATTAGATACATGCATGCAGCCGCCCGACATCGGACAGGAGATCTTGTCGTACGGTGAGGGAATATTTAGTATCGCACCTGCACAAGGACAAAAGCCTGTTGGATTTTTCAAAATCCCAAAGCTGGAAGCCATGGCGTTCCCTGTTCAATTCCCCACTGGACAGAATTCCATTGACGAGGAAAGACAAATTTCAATATCTCCCAGTATGTATTTCAACGCGAGATTGTTCGGCGTGGACACGCGTTTTGCAAAAGATCAGAGTTATCTTTTCTTTGCACAGTTTGTTACAGAAACGCAACTGGCTAGAAACAGCATGTCTATTCAGTTGCGAAAAGGCAAACCTCTCACAAGAGACGGCCGAAGAATTTCTAACAGACTGCTTCAAGACAACCGGGAGATTGAAAGATTGGTACACAACAGAGACGCCACACGGTTCATGCAACCACTGAGAGGCTCTCCATCGTATTGGGAGAAAACATTGAGGGATCTACAGGCTATGATAAGACAGTTAGGAACCCCTACGTTTTTTTGCACATTCAGTGCAGCCGAAATGAGATGGCCTGAAGTAATTACAGCAATCAAGGCCCAGCAAGGTGAACACGTCGACTTTTCCGAGCTTGACTGGACGGCAAAGTGTGAAATCCTCCGAAGCAATCCAATCACTGTCATGCGTATGTTTGAGAAGCGGGTGGATGCGCTAATGACTCTTCTGCTTTTGTCGCCTGCCCAACCCATTGGTAAAGTTGAGGACTACTTTTACCGAGTGGAGTTTCAAGCTAGAGGGAGCCCACATATCCATCTTCTTGTTTGGATAAAGGACGCACCCGAGTTTGAAAAGGACTCTGATAAGGATGTTTGTGACTTTATTGACCGCAACATAACCTGCCAGTTGCCCGATCCCTCGGCTGATCCTGAGCTTCACAAGATCGTCACAGAGGTCCAGCTTCACAGCAGGAACCACTCAAAGTCCTGTAAGAAGGGAAATCTATTGTCGATTTGGGTTCCCCAAACTACCGGTGTCTAGCACCACGATCACTCGTCCGCGACCACAGCGTCCTGAAGAAGAGGATGACACAGACACTTCTCCATCTGGAAGCTGCATGTTTGCATCTAAACAACCACAGCGACCTGAAGAAGAGCATGAGAAAGAGCAAAAGCAAGCAGACAGAAGGAAGTTGAGACGGGAGGCTGCTCAAAAGGCAATGAGCGAAGCCAGGGCAAAACTCAAGCCGGTGTGGGATCAGTTGAATGACCCCCAAGCCTCCTTTGACAGCTTGTCAGACCTACTGACAAAGAGTAAGTTGTCCATCGATGACTACAATGAGAACGTCAAAGCATTGTCCAATGCCAACGTGATTCTGCTGAAGCGTGATCCAAAGGAGTCTTGGGTGAATGGATACAATCCCGATTTGTTGAGGGCATGGAACGCTAATATGGACATTCAGTTCGTTCTTGACGCTTTTAGCTGCATTATGTATATGCTTTCGTATATTTCCAAACCGGAGCATGAAATGGGCGATTTACTTAAGAACGTAATCAAGAGTGTGCGTGAGACGAACGTTAGCGAGGAAGATGAAATGAAGCAGATAATGCAAGCCTACTCCAAACACAGGCAAGTTAGCGCTCAGGAGTCTGTGGCACGAACATGCAGCTTACCGTTGAAGAAGTGTTCACGAAGTGTTGTGTTTCTACCGACGGACGATGACGCACTAAAGATGAGTCTTCCCCTAAGCGTCCTACAAAATAAAAATCCCGATTCGGAGGATGTGTGGATGTCAGGGATGATAGATAAATACAGAGCAAGGCCTCAAACGCATGACTTTGAGAAGATGTGTCTGGCAGAATTTGCTTCGGAGTGCCGCATCGTGTACGGTCAACAAATTAAGGGCAAAAACGTTCACCAGCTGCTCAACGGCATGGGTTTTTTTCAGAAAAGAACTGGGAAGGCTGCAGTTATTAGATATGCACGTTTTTCGGCGGAAAAACAACCCGAAAAGTTTTACAGTAGATTACTTAAGCTTTATATGCCACATCGAAGCAACGAACAACTAAAACCGCCTAGATTTCCGACATATGAGACGTTTTACAAGAGTGCAAAGGTGGAACTACCCTGGACAAAGCCTGGTTTGCTTTTCCCTGTCTGCGCCGTAGTGCAAGCACGCAAGGAAAAGTTTGAAAAACACAGCGAAGAGGTGGATAAGGCGTTTGATCAGCTGCAACAGCAAGGGCCACCCGAGAACGCATGGGCCGCCTTTGCACCAGAGATTGAAGTGGATCGTTTAGAGTGCGTTGCAGAACGACAAGACATCAATCCAGATGATGAGGATGTACAAGATGATGTCCCAGAATTTCAGATTCTTGAACATGGAGATGGAGTCGTGCCACAAATAGAGGCCCCGCAGATGAGCATCGAATTTGTTAGGAAGATGTTCAGAAGTCTAAACGAGACGCAGGCAGCCATATTCTACACGGTCTGCCAGTGGTGTCAGAAGCGTGTGTGGGGTCATAATCCAGAACAGTTTTTCTACTTCGTGTCAGGTGGTGCTGGTTGTGGCAAATCACACGTCATCAAGTGCATATACACGGAAGCGACCAAAATTCTGCGACAACTGCCTCGACTACGGGAGGAAGGAGATCTATCCGTGCCTACGGTGCTCTTGAGTGCATTTACTGGAACGGCAGCGTTCAACATATCCGGTAAAACACTGCATTCCATCTTAAAACTTCCAAGGAATCTGAAGCCACCGTATCAAGGACTTGGAAATGCCCTAGATGAACTACGAGCAAGACTACGCGACGTGGAGATTCTTATCATCGATGAAGTGTCCATGATTTCGAAGGATCTTTTTGCCTACATAAACTGGAGATGTCAGCAAATCAAAGGCAGCAAGAAACCTTTCGGGGGAATATCTGTCCTCGCCGTCGGCGACTTTTACCAACTGCCACCTCTGGGTAAAGCCAAACCACTCTGCGTGTATGAAGAGGATGTTTTGGACTTCTGGAAAGAACATTTCCAAATGATTACCCTCTCCGAGATCATGCGTCAGAAAGAAGACCTGGCTTTTGCCCAACTTTTAAACCGACTACGGGTGAAACAGAAGACCGACAATCTTGCCGAAGAAGATAAAGCTTTGCTACTCCAGGCTGTGAAGGACCCCAACAACTGCCCGTGTGATGCACTGCACATATTTGCCACCAACAAGGAAGTTCACGAACACAATACCAAAACGATCCATGCTCTTCACACTGACATCATTACCATCGATGCAGAAGACTACAGGAAAGACCCAAGAACAGGAGGGATGAAGAGACAAATGAAGCCCATCACCGGAAAAAAGGACGACTTACCTGACACCGTACAAATTGCATTGGGAGTACGCATAATGGTGACTAGGAATTTGGATGTTGAAGATGGACTAGTAAACGGGTGTTTTGGAAAGATTGCAAACATTGTCAATAAGACAAAAGATGGAATCGACACCGTGCAAATGTTAGGACTTCAGCTCGACAATCCAAACGCAGGCAAGAAACACCGCAAAAGGGTGCAAGGTGAAGAAGACGACTTGGTTTACATCGAGAGATCCGAAGAAACACTTAGGAAAGGAGCAGTTCGTCGACAATTTCCCATCAAGTTAGCCTACGCCTGCACAGCTCACAAAGTCCAAGGCATGACAATGGAGAATGCCGTTGTGTCACTGAAGAAGATTTTCGAGCCGGGAATGGCCTACGTTGCCCTCAGCAGAACGACCTCGCTTCGTGGACTGCACATTACGGACTTCAGTGAAAAGAAGATTTATGCAGATCCTACAGTCACAGCCTCATTGGGAAACATGACAAGAGCGACATTTAAAGGAATCATGCCACTTTTGCAGCATATCAGGGAAACCAACATGGATCAAACACTTAAAATCATCCATCACAACACAGAAGGACTGTCATCCCACATTGAAGACATCAGATGCCATCATGAACTGCTTCTATCGGATATTCTTTGCATGACGGAAACTCACCTGACCGGATCATTCACTGCACCTCACGACCAATTGGAAGGATACAACATGTTTCTGCGTAACAGACATGTCTCCTACTCGACACACCAAGAAATTGCACAGAAAGCTGGTGGTGGAGTCGCAATATATTGCAAAGAGCATATATCAGCTCAGCCTAGGCAGTTTATTCAAAATGTGACCGATCTGGAGTATGTCGTCATCAAAGTAGATAGCCCGATCAAAGCGACAATCGCTGCTGTGTACAGGCCACCACACTACGGATTCGAAGGATTCCTGGAAAACTTGAAGAGTCTGCTGGATTATTTGGACATCGTGGACGAACATCCTGTAATAATCTGTGGAGATTTTAATGAGGATCTCTGCGCAGGGAAAAAAACTGTTCTGGAATTGTTTCAATCTAAAGGATACACACAACTGATCACCACAGCAACAACCAAAAAGAACACTCTATTGGATCATATTTACATCTCTCATCCGGATTTGTGCCTTCAGTCAGGTGTCTTGCATAGTTATCATAGTTATCACAATCCCGTGTACTGTATTTTGCGTTAATTAGGCTTTTTTTGGTGGACAGATATTGTTGTGTTTTGTGGTAGGTTAGTATGCCATACGGAACCGTTTGCCACTGAACCTTGCTTTAAATGAGACAGTGGGGCTTCAACAGCCTTATTCAAACGGTTGGGCGTGTATGGTCGGGTTGTTAGGTAGTATGCCATACGGAACCGTTGCCAATGGACCTGCATACATGACATCAGCGAGGCTTCGACAGCCTTAATCAAACGGGTTGGCGCGTATGGTCGTGTTGCGGTTAGATTGTGGTTAGGAGATTGTGGTTAGGTCATGTTTAGGGTTTATGCCACTGAGCTACGAGGAAGGAGCAACTTCAGCAGCAGCAGGAAGGACGGAGGAGTAGTGTGACAGCTCCAGGGACACAGACAGTCATTGAGCAACAGTGGCAGTAAGTTATAAAAGACAAGGGAAAGAGAGAAGTAGCAAGACACCATTGTAATGTTTGATTTTGACCTTATACATTTGAACTTGAATTGATGTTCAATCTACGCAATTTGTGACAATCTGTGCGGGATATGCAGTCTCCTGCTATTCTATGATTGATATGTGCCCTTCTGTAAAGTTGCAGGAAGAATTGGGAGACCATAGCAGTCCTGTCGGGATATGAGTGTGCAATATACCTTCTAAAGCTAAGTGTTAAAAGATTTTGCTTCAGTCGGTGTACTACTGCTTTTCATAACCGCGTTTGAGTGGAAATGTTATATTTGAATCTAATTTAGATTATGTTTTTCAGGAACCAGCCAAATGAAGTCAGATTGTCCGAGAAGATCACGTGTGCTACATCAATGACGATGACGAGCTGGATACCAGATTATGTGCCAATTTCTTTCCGTAAGTTTTATTTTTGAATTTCTTTCTTTTTGTTTATTAGTATGGGTGTATTAGTGATCCCATTGTTCATTTATTAGTTTCATGCCTGGAGAACAGGTCCAAATATCTATGGCATTGAGGACAACGCTGAAGAATGAAGAAGCAGAGGAAGAAGCAGACTGAGGTCAAGTTTGTCAATACTACTGATAAGGTCTAGTGTTTCAGTGCATTTTATTATACAATGGTTTCATTGTTTTTCCCGGGTCAAAAATTGTCTTCGTTGGTGGCCAACAGACACTGCTGTCCTATCTTGCCCTCTTATTTAAAAAAAGAGCAGATTTTACCACTGGATTTCATAGTTTTGTAAGATAAAATTATAATTTTGTTATATTGATATTAAAAAGTTAAACTAAAAAAAGTAGCATCAAAAGGTTTATTTAAACTAATAGTCTTAATTTTCTACCATATAGCTAACAATTGAATAAAATTAACAGGTAGCTAACAACAACTTACTTTGCGCTTTATGATTTTAATCACTCCAGTATGAACTTAATTTTATTTATTTATTTTTGACAATGTTATTTATTTTAAAAACTGCTGTTCAATGTTTATTCATGTTAGTTCACTGTATTTACTAATGTTAGCACTTACAACTTTTGATTTTAACAATGTACCGGTATTAGTAAATGTTAAAAATCACTAACAAAGATTAATAAATGCTAAAAAAGTTAAATGCAGGAAAAACCATGGGTTTTGTTCAAAGGTGATATGATTTGATGTGAAAAGCTTTGATTTTAACGTGCATGATGGTTCTCAGAAGTGACAGAGCAAAAATGGTGTTTTGCCAGGCTTACATTTAACCCATCAACTATGCTGCTCAATAAGTCTTGGAGAATCAGAACAATTCAAATAAATTGACTAACATTATCATATATGTTTTACCTCCTCTGCCCTCAGGATATCCAGGGAGACAGATGCGCGCCATTCAGCATAGAAACATCGGCCTCTCCCATCTGTGCAGAGACGGAGTTCACCTGAGCACAGAGGGAAACCAGCTTCTCCTGAGCAACCTCAGAGAAGGTCTGCGGGTGGAACTCCAAAGTTGAAGCCAAATGTCCTTTTAAAGGCAACAACGGCTCTTTTCAGAGCTACCCACTCATTCAACTAAAGAGCATTTTTACAAATGTATTCACAACTAGGGCTGAACGATACATCGAATTTTCATCGTCATCACGATATGAACTCGCACGATGAACACAGCACAACAGACAGCCTGACACGATGAATAATGCCTGGTTCAGATTACAAGATTTTTGTGTCTGTTACGATAGTCACGGTGTCAGATTACACGATTTTGACTCCTAAAATCTTGTCGTGTCGTGGACAAAAAACATGTCAGACTACACGTTGCTTTCCGACCAGTCATCGCATGCCGTCACACGCACACATTCACTCGCACGCACACACACTCGCTCACTCGCGCGCACACACTCACTGTCCCTCGCTCACTCACTTGCGCTCACTCACTCGCTCTCACACACACACACACTCGCTCTCTCGCACGCACACACACTCGCGCGCACGCACACACACACACACACACACACACTCACTGTCCCTCACTCACTCACTCACTCGCGCACACACACTCGCTCACTGGCGCACACACACACTCACTGTTGCTCGCACTCTTGCTCACATACTCCACCCGTCGTGGAGGACCGTTAAAAAATGAAACATGCCAGTCTTTCTGTCGTGATGTCCTGAAGCATCGCATATGCGTAGGTTGTCGCCCACTATGACACACTATATGAGATGAAACGATCGAATCTTGCGTCCCGACGCCCGTTGTAGTTTACGAATCCCCATGACACCCCAAGATAATTTTAATACAAAGTATATCTAATAACTAGTACAACACTAGGATCTAATCCATTTGCTGGGTGGAATTTGACAACAGGCGTTTAAAAAAAATCTTTTAAATAAACATTTGGTTAATTGGCACATACTGTGTTTTTGTCCTTTTGTCTTATTGAAAGTTACTCATTGTCACATTATGAATATTTTCTTGTGAACTTCAGAGAACATCCAGGTATATTCACAGATGATTCTTTAAGATGGTAAGAGGCCGGGTCATTTAAATGAGCTTTATATACTCAACATTTATAAAATCAAGACCACTACATGTAGAGGATATCAATGATCGAACACCCTGGCAACCGTTTAGAGTCACATATAAACCATATTGCAACATATAGAAGCTATATTTCAGCTCTACAACATCGTACAGACATGGTTGTTGGCTCGTATGCAATCATGTACAACACCCTAGCAACCGAGTGGAGAGTTTTGCCACTGCAAGCACCATTTCACATTTTCTTCAGGAAATGTACATTCTATTTATTTTTATTAATGGTGCTTGCTGAAAGCAAGGCATCATTAGTGTTCTCTTGCATACTTATTATTCTTCTTATTATTATTCTGGACAAAGTTTGGCGCGAAACTCGCCCCGCACCGTTTGTCTCAGACCCCTGAGTGAGGTGTCAAATCGACCGGCTCATTAAGGAGAGGTGTGCTATGACTTTTATAAGTGATCGGGGGTGCGGTGTTCGCCCCAGGGGCGAAAAAGCGGCCAAAAAAGTCCCATTGACTTAACATTGCGACGAACTTTGACCACACGTAGCTCTGAGCGAGGATTTCGCAGAAACGTGTGATTTGCCACATTTGAAGAGGCTGACAGGCTCTGTAAGAACATACCTCACAATGGGGTAAAAGTTGCACCCCTGGGGGGCAGGAGCGTCCCAAAGTTGCCCCATTGACTTACTATGGGGAAGGAATGTCCCGTGAAACACACATGCTTTTCCTACTATGGTAAATTGCATAGGGATTTTGTATTGAACGTAGCTCTGGATCACAGTGTCAGAGAGACAAGGGGGCGGGCTCATTTTACTCAGACGGCCAATCAGTCTCTAAGGATCATTGTGAAGCTATCAAGCCACGCCCTAGCAACCATTTAGAGCCCCTTAGCAACAAGTCCCATAGACTTACATTGAAAGAGATCAAAGGGATATCTCTGGACTGAATTGTCATAGAAACATGGGGGTGGTCTCAGTTGACTCGGGGCAGCAAACAGCCAATCATGAATCACCTCAACACTTCCTAGCCCCTCCCTAGCAACCATTGTCGAGCACCTTAGCAACCAAAATCCAAAGAGGGATATCTTCCATTCTGAATGTCACAGAGGCATGGGAGTTGGTTTATATCATTCATAGTGACAAGCAGCCTTTGCAGTTTCATCATTGGCAGCTGCCAAGCAACTCCATAGCAACCAAACAGAGTACCCTAGCAACCATTTTACAAGACCTTTATCTCTGCATCAGAACATCATAAAGAGATGGGGTTAAGACAAGTTTGACTCAGGGCAGCAAACAGCCATTCATGAGACACCACAACACTTGCTAGCCCCGTCCTAGCAACCATTGTCAAGCACCTTAGCAACCAAAATCCATAGAGGGATATCTTTCATTCTGAATGTCACAGAGGAATGGAAGTTGGTTTATATCATTCATACTGACAAGCAGCCTTTAGAGTTTCATGATTGGCAGCTGCCAAGCCACTCCCTAGCAACCAAACAAAGTACCTTAGCAACCATTTTGCAAGACCTATTTCTCTGCATCAGAACATCGTATAGAGATGGGGCTTGGCTCTTTTGACTCATGCTAGCAAAGAGGAATTCCAACATGCTACACATGCTAGCTGTGAATAGCTACATGCTAATAGCAATTAGGTAAGTGCTAATCATGCCAAGAAAATGCTAAGAACTCCAATAGTAATCATCTGTGACAACTACCAACCACTTAGTAACACCATAGTAACCACCCATAATACCTTAGCAACCACCCTGAACACCCTAGCAACTGCATAGCAACTCCCTAGCAACCACCTAAAATACCCTACTAACCATCTAGCAACACCATAGCAACCACCCAGAACACCCTAGCAACTGCCTAGCAACGCCCTAGCAACCACCCAGAATACCCTAGCAACTGCCTAGCAACGCCCTAGCAACCACCAAGAATACCCTAGCAACCGCCTAGCAACCACCCAGAATACCCTAGCAACCGCCTAGCAACACCATAGCAAACACCCAGAATACCCTAGCAACTGCCTAGCAACACCCTAGCAACCGCCTAGCAACACCATAGCAACCACCCAGAACACCCTAGCAACTGCCTAGCAACGCCATAGCAACCACCCAGAACACCCTAGCAACTACCCAGAATACCCTAGCAACCGCCTAGCAACACCATAGCAACCCCCCAGAATACCCTAGCAACTGCCTAGAAACGCCCTAGCAACCACCCAGAATACCCTAGCAACGCCCTAGCAACCACCCAGAATACCCTAGCAACCGCCTAGCAACGCCATAGCAACCCACCAGAATACCCTAGTAACGCCCTAGCAACCACCCAGAACACCCTAGAAACTGCCTAGCAACGCCATAGCAACCACCCAGAAAACCCTAGCAACTGCCTAGCAACGCCCTAGCAACCACCAATAATACCCTAGCAACCACCCAGAATACCCTAGCAACCGCCTAGCAACACCATAGCAACCCCCCAGAATACCCTAGCAACTGCCTAGCAACGCCCTAGCAACCACCAATAATACCCTAGCAACCACCCAGAATACCCTAGCAACCGCCTAGCAACACCATAGCAACCACCAATAATACCCTAGCAACCACCCAGAATACCCTAGCAACTGCCTAGCAACGCCCTAGCAACCACCAATAATACCCTAGCAACCACCCATAATACCCTAGCAACCGCCTAGCAACACCATAGCAACCCCCCAGAATACCCTAGCAACACCCTAGCAACCACCTGAACAACACGAATAAGCCTTATCTCAGCACCAGAACATCGTACAGACATGTTTGTTGGCTCGTATGCAATCATGTACCACATTCTATCAACCGAGTGGCGAGTTTTGCCACTGCAAGCACCATTTCACATTTTCTTCAGGAAATGTACATTCTAGTTATTATTATTCTTCCACACAAAAGTTTGGCGCGTAACTCGCCCCGCACCGTTTGTCTCAGACCCATGAATGAGGTGTCAAATCGACCGGCTCATTGAGGAGAGGTGTGCTATGACTTTTATAAGCGATCAGGGGTGCGGTGTTCGCCCCAGGGGCGAAAAAGCGGCCAAAAAAGTCCCATTGACTTAACATTGAGACAAATTTTGACCACACGTAGCTCTAAGCGAGGATTTCGCAGAAATGTGTGATTTGCCACATTTGAAGAGGCTGACAGGCTCTGTAAGAACATACCTCACAATGGGGTAAAAGTTGCACCCCAGGGGGGCAGGAGCGTCCCAAAGTTGCCCCACTGACTTACTATGGGGAAGGAACGTCCCGTGAAACACACATGCTTTTCCTACTATGGTAAATTGCATAGAGATTTTGTATTGAACATAGCTCTGGATCACAGTGTCATAGAGACAAGGGGGGGGGCTCATTTTACTCAGATGACCAATCAGTCTCTCAGGATCATTGTGAAGCTATCAAACCACGCCCTAGCAACCATTTAGAGCCCCTTAGCAACAAGTTCCATAGACTTCCATTGAAAGAGTTCAAAGAGATATCTCCAGACTAAATTGTCATAGAAACATGGGGGTGGTCTCATTTGACTCGGGGCAGCAAACAGCCAATCATGAATCACCTCAACACTTCCAAGCCACTCCCTAGCAACCATTGTCGAGCACCTTAGCAACCAAAATCCAAAGAGGGATATCTTCCATTCTGAATGTCCCAGAGGCATGGGAGTTGGTTTATATCATTCATAGTGACAAGAAACCTTTGGAGTTTCATCATTGGCAGCTGACAAGCCACTCCCTAGCAACCAAACAGAGTACCCTAGCAACCAAAATCCAAAGAGGGATATCTTCTATTCTGAATGTCGCAGAGGCATGGAAGTTGGTTTATATCATTCATAGTGACAAGAAGCCTTTGGAGTTTCATGATTGGCAGCTGACAAGCCACTCCCTAGCAACCAAACAGAGTACCCTAGCAACCAAAATCTAAAGAGGCATATCTTCCATTCTGAATGTCACAGAGACATGGGAGTTGGCTTATATCATTCATACTGACAAGAAGCCTTTGGAAATTCATCATTGGCAGCTGCCAAGCCACTCCATAGCAACCATTGTCGAGCACCTTAGCAACCAAAATCCAAAGAGGGATATCTTCCATTCTGAATGTCACAGAGGCATGGGAGTTGGTTTATATCATTCATAGTGACAAGAAACCTTTGGAGTTTCATCATTGGCAGCTGACAAGCCACTCCCTAGCAACCAAACAGAGTACCCTAGCAACCAAAATCCAAAGAGGCATATCTTCCATTCTGAATGTCACAGAGGCATGGGAGTTGGTTTATATCATTCATACTGACAAGAAGCCTTTGGAAATTCATCATTGGCAGCTGCCAAACTACTCCATAGCAACCAAACAGAGTACCATAGCAACCAAAATCCAAAGAGGGATATCTTCCATTCTGAATGTCACAGAGGCATGGTAGTTGGTTTATATCGTTCATACTGACAAGAAGCCTTTGGAAATTCATCATTGGCAGCTGCCAAACCACTCCATAGCAACCATTGTCGAACACCTTAGCAACCAAAATCCAAAGAGGGATATCTTCCATTCTGAATGTCCCAGAGGCATGGGAGTTGGTTTATATCATTCATAGTGACAAGAAACCTTTGGAGTTTCATCATTGGCAGCTGACAAGCCACTCCCTAGCAACCAAACAGAGTACCCTAGCAACCAAAATCCAAAGAGGTATATCTTCCATTCTGAATGTCGCAGAGGCATGGAAGTTGGTTTATATCATTCATAGTGACAAGAAGCCTTTGGAGTTCCATGATTGGCAGCTGACAAGCCACTCCCTAGCAACCAAACAGAGTACCCTAGCAACCAAAATCCAAAGAGGCATATCTTCCATTCTGAATGTCACAGAGGCATGGGAGTTGGTTTATATCATTCATACTGACAAGAAGCCTTTGGAAATTCATCATTGGCAGCTGCCAAACTACTCCATAGCAACCAAACAGAGTACCTTAGCAACCAAAATCCAAAGAGGGATATCTTCCATTCTGAATGTCACAGAGGCATGGGAGTTGGTTTATATCATCCATAGTGACAAGATGCCTTTGGAGTTTCATGATTGGCAGCTGCCAAGTAACTCCATAGCAACCAAACAGAGTACCCTAGCAACCAAAATCCAAAGAGGGATATCTTCCATTCTGAATGTCACAGAGGCATGGGAGTTGGTTTATATCATTCATAGTGACAAGATGCCTTTGGAGTTTGATGATTGGCAGCTGCCAAGTAACTCCATAGCAACCAAACAGAGTACCCTAGCAACCAAAATCCAAAGAGGCATATCTTCCATTCTGAATGTCACAGAGGCATGGGAGTTGGTTTATATCATTCATATTGACAAGCAGCCTTTGAGTTTCATGATTGGCAGCTGCCAAGACACTCCCTAGCAACCAAACAGAGTACCCTAGCAACCAAAATCCAAAGAGGGATATCTTCCATTCTGAATGTCACAGAGGAATGGGAGTTGGTTTATATCATTCATAGTGACAATATGCCTTTGGAGTTTCATGATTGGCAGCTGCCAAGTAACTCCATAGCAACCAAACAGAGTACCCTAGCAACCAAAATCCAAAGAGGCATATCTTCCATTCTGTATGTCACAGAGGCATGGGAGTTGGTTTATATCATTCATACTGACAAACAGCTTTTGGAGTTTCATGATTGGCAGCTGCCAAGCAACTCCCTAGCAACCAAACAGAGTACCCTAGCAACCGTTTAGCAAAACGTATATCTCTGCATCAGAACATCGTATAGAGATGAGAGTTGGTTTATATCATTCATACTGACAAGAAGCCTTTGCAGTTTCATCATTAGCAGCTGCCAAGCAACTCCATAGCAACCAAACAGAGTACCCTAGCAACCATTTTACAAGACCTACATCTCTGCATCAGAATATTGTATAGAGATGGGGGTTGGCTCATTAGTTTCAGTTGTAAAACAGTCTGTAAATATCACCATGGTAACTGTGTATTCACACCCTAGCAACCATTTAGAGCCACCTAGCAACCATATTGCAACATATAGAAGCCATATTTTAGCTCCACAACATCGTACAGACATGGTTGTTGGCTCGTATGCAATCATGTACAACACCCTAGCAACCGAGTGGCGAGTTTTGCCACTGCAAGCACCACTTCACATTTTCTTCAGGAAATGTACATTCTAGTTAATGGTGCTTGCTGAAAGCAAGGCATCATTAGTGTTCTCTTGCATACTTATTATTCTTCTTATTATTATTCTGGACAAAGTTTGGCGCGAAACTCGCCCCGCACCGTTTGTCTCAGACCCCTGAGTGAGGTGTCAAATCGACCGGCTCATTAAGGAGAGGTGTGCTATGACTTTTATAAGTGATCGGGGGTGCGGTGTTCGCCCCAGGGGCGAAAAAGCGGCCAAAAAAGTCCCATTGACTTAACATTGCGACGAACTTTGACCACACGTAGCTCTGAGCGAGGATTTCGCAGAAACGTGTGATTTGCCACATTTGAAGAGGCTGACAGGCTCTGTAAGAACATACCTCACAATGGGGTAAAAGTTGCACCCCTGGGGGGCAGGAGCGTCCCAAAGTTGCCCCATTGACTTACTATGGGGAAGGAATGTCCCGTGAAACACACATGCTTTTCCTACTATGGTAAATTGCATAGGGATTTTGTATTGAACGTAGCTCTGGATCACAGTGTCAGAGAGACAAGGGGGCGGGCTCATTTTACTCAGACGGCCAATCAGTCTCTAAGGATCATTGTGAAGCTATCAAGCCACGCCCTAGCAACCATTTAGAGCCCCTTAGCAACAAGTCCCATAGACTTACATTGAAAGAGATCAAAGGGATATCTCTGGACTGAATTGTCATAGAAACATGGGGGTGGTCTCAGTTGACTCGGGGCAGCAAACAGCCAATCATGAATCACCTCAACACTTCCTAGCCCCTCCCTAGCAACCATTGTCGAGCACCTTAGCAACCAAAATCCAAAGAGGGATATCTTCCATTCTGAATGTCACAGAGGCATGGGAGTTGGTTTATATCATTCATAGTGACAAGCAGCCTTTGCAGTTTCATCATTGGCAGCTGCCAAGCAACTCCATAGCAACCAAACAGAGTACCCTAGCAACCATTTTACAAGACCTTTATCTCTGCATCAGAACATCATAAAGAGATGGGGTTAAGACAAGTTTGACTCAGGGCAGCAAACAGCCATTCATGAGACACCACAACACTTGCTAGCCCCGTCCTAGCAACCATTGTCAAGCACCTTAGCAACCAAAATCCATAGAGGGATATCTTTCATTCTGAATGTCACAGAGGAATGGAAGTTGGTTTATATCATTCATACTGACAAGCAGCCTTTAGAGTTTCATGATTGGCAGCTGCCAAGCCACTCCCTAGCAACCAAACAAAGTACCTTAGCAACCATTTTGCAAGACCTATTTCTCTGCATCAGAACATCGTATAGAGATGGGGCTTGGCTCTTTTGACTCATGCTAGCAAAGAGGAATTCCAACATGCTACACATGCTAGCTGTGAATAGCTACATGCTAATAGCAATTAGGTAAGTGCTAATCATGCCAAGAAAATGCTAAGAACTCCAATAGTAATCATCTGTGACAACTACCAACCACTTAGTAACACCATAGTAACCACCCATAATACCTTAGCAACCACCCTGAACACCCTAGCAACTGCATAGCAACTCCCTAGCAACCACCTAAAATACCCTACTAACCATCTAGCAACACCATAGCAACCACCCAGAACACCCTAGCAACTGCCTAGCAACGCCCTAGCAACCACCCAGAATACCCTAGCAACTGCCTAGCAACGCCCTAGCAACCACCAAGAATACCCTAGCAACCGCCTAGCAACCACCCAGAATACCCTAGCAACCGCCTAGCAACACCATAGCAAACACCCAGAATACCCTAGCAACTGCCTAGCAACACCCTAGCAACCGCCTAGCAACACCATAGCAACCACCCAGAACACCCTAGCAACTGCCTAGCAACGCCATAGCAACCACCCAGAACACCCTAGCAACTACCCAGAATACCCTAGCAACCGCCTAGCAACACCATAGCAACCCCCCAGAATACCCTAGCAACTGCCTAGAAACGCCCTAGCAACCACCCAGAATACCCTAGCAACGCCCTAGCAACCACCCAGAATACCCTAGCAACCGCCTAGCAACGCCATAGCAACCCACCAGAATACCCTAGTAACGCCCTAGCAACCACCCAGAACACCCTAGAAACTGCCTAGCAACGCCATAGCAACCACCCAGAAAACCCTAGCAACTGCCTAGCAACGCCCTAGCAACCACCAATAATACCCTAGCAACCACCCAGAATACCCTAGCAACCGCCTAGCAACACCATAGCAACCCCCCAGAATACCCTAGCAACTGCCTAGCAACGCCCTAGCAACCACCAATAATACCCTAGCAACCACCCAGAATACCCTAGCAACCGCCTAGCAACACCATAGCAACCACCAATAATACCCTAGCAACCACCCAGAATACCCTAGCAACTGCCTAGCAACGCCCTAGCAACCACCAATAATACCCTAGCAACCACCCATAATACCCTAGCAACCGCCTAGCAACACCATAGCAACCCCCCAGAATACCCTAGCAACACCCTAGCAACCACCTGAACAACACGAATAAGCCTTATCTCAGCACCAGAACATCGTACAGACATGTTTGTTGGCTCGTATGCAATCATGTACCACATTCTATCAACCGAGTGGCGAGTTTTGCCACTGCAAGCACCATTTCACATTTTCTTCAGGAAATGTACATTCTAGTTCTTTTTATTATTATTCTTCCACACAAAAGTTTGGCGCGTAATGCGCCCCGCACCGTTTGTCACAGACCCCTGAGTGAGGTGTCAAATCGACCGGCTCATTGAGGAGAGGTGTGCTATGACTTTTCTAAGCGATCGGGTGTACGATGTTCGCACAGCGGACGAAAAAGCGGCCAAAAAAGTCCCATTGACTTAACATGGGGAGTTCTAAAAACATTTGAATCCCAACTGCCGTTTTCACACACACAGACTCCAAAGGGCCTGACAGCCCTGCGTCTCTCCCTCTCTCTCTCCCTCAGAGGATTTATATTATCAAGCAGCCAATAAGTAATGGCCTAAAATCTTCATAGCCACACCCTAGCAACCAGTTAAAGCACCCTAGCAACCACTAAGAGCTCCCTAGCAACCACCCTAAACCAAAAAAAAAATTTTTTTACATATTTTTGTATTTTTTAAAGCAATATTACACTCGTGGCCTTGCGATATCGCTCCATGCTTGTGCCTATTCAGCCATAGGCACGAGGCCACAGGCCTCGTGCCGTACTGAAGGCACTCGTTATTAAAGATTTTAATAACTCTATAAAAACTCCATAGTAACCATCTTTGACAACTACCAACCACCTAGTAACACCATAGCAACTAAAAAAAATACCTTAGCAACCATACTGAACACCCTAGAAACGTCTAGAAACGCTCTGGTAGATCATATAAAAACACGAAGGTGGTCTCGTTTCACTCAGGGCAGCAAACGGCCAATCATAAATCACCTCAACACTTCCTAGCCCCTCCCTAGCAACCATTGTCGAGCACCTTAGCAACTAAAATCCTAGAGGGATATCTTATATTCTGAATGTCACAGAGACATGGGAGTTGGTTTATATCATTCACACTGACAAGCAGCCTTTGGAGTTTCATGATTGGCAGCTGCCAAGCCACTCCCTAGCAACCAAATAGAGTACCCTAGCAACCAAAATCCAAAGAAGTATATCTTCCATTCTGAATGTCACAGAGACATGGAAGTTGGATTATATCATTCATACTGACAAGAAGCCTTTGGAATTCATCATTGGCAGCTGCCAAGCCACTCCCTAGCAACCATTGTCGAGCACCTTAGCAACCAAAATCCAAAGAGGAATATCTTCCATTCTGAATGTCACAGAGGCATGGGAGTTGGTTTATATCATTCATACTGACAAGCAGCCTTTGGAGTTTCATGATTGGCAGCTGCCAAGCCACTCCCTAGCAACCAAACAGAGTACCCTAGCAACCATTTTGCAAGACCTATATCTCTGCATCAGAACATCATAAAGAGATGGGGTTAACACAAGTTTGACTCAGGGCAGCAAACGGCCAATCATAAATCACCTCAACACTTCCTAGCCCCTCCCTAGCAACCATTGTCGAGCACCTTAGCAACAACAATCCAAAGAGGGATATCTTCTATTCTGAATGTCACAGAGGCATGGGAGTTGGTTTATATCATACATACTGACAAGCAGCCTTTGGAGTTTCATGATTGGCAGCTGCCAAGCCACTCCCTAGCAACCAAACAGAGTACCCTAGCAACCATTTCGCAAGACCTATATCTCTGCATCAGAACATCATAAAGAGATGGGGTTAACACAAGTTTGACTCAGGGCAGCAAACGGCCAATCATAAATCACCTCAACACTTCCTAGCCCCTCCCTAGCAACCATTGTCGAGCACCTTAGCAACAACAATCCAAAGAGGGATATCTTCCATTCTGAATGTCACAGAGGCATGGGAGTTGGTTTATATCATTCATAGTGACAAGAAGCCTTTGGAATTGCATCATTGGCAGGTGCCAAGTAACTCCATAGCAACCAAAAACAGTACCCTAGCAACCAAAATCCAAAGAGGCATATCTTACATTCTGAATGTCACAGAGGCATGGGAGTTGGATTATATAATTCATAATGACAAGAAGCCTTTGGAATTTCATCATAGACAGCTGACAAGCCACTCCCTAGCAACCAAACAGAGTACCCTAGCAACCAAAATCCAAAGAGGCATATCTTCCATTCTGAATGTCGCAGAGGCATGGGAGTTGGTTTATATCATTCATAGTGACAAGAAGCCTTTGGAGTTTCATGATTGGCAGCTGACAAGCCACTCGCTAGCAACCAAATAGAGTACCCTAGCAACCGTTTAGCAAAACGTATATCTCTGCATCAGAACATCGTATAGAGATGGGAGTTGGTTTATATCATTCATGCTAACAAGAAGCCTTTGTAGTTTCATCATTAGCAGCTGACAAGCATCTCCATAGCAACCAAACAAAGTACCCTAGCAACCATTTTACAAGACCTACATCTCTGCATCAGAATATTGTATAGAGATGGGGGTTGGCTCATTAGTTTCAGTTGTAAAACAGCCTGTAAATATCACCATGGTAACTGTGTATTCACACCCTAGCAACCATTTAGAGCCACCTAGCAACCATATTGCAACATATAGAAGCCATATTTCAGCTCCACAACATCGTACAGACATGGTTGTTGGCTCGAATGCAAACATGTACAACACCCTAGCAACCGAGTGGCGAGTTTTGCCACTGCAAGCACCACTTCACATTTTCTTCAGGAAATGTACATTCTAGTTAGTGGTGCTTGCTGAAAGCAAGGCATCACTATTGTTATTGCTCATACTTATTAATGGTGCTTGCTGAAAGCAAGGCATCATTAGTGTTCTCTTGCATACTTATTAGTGGTGCTTGCTGAAAGCAAGGCATCACTATTGTTATTGCTCATACTTATTATTCTTCTTCTTCTTCTTATTGTTCTGGACAAAAGTTTGGCGCGTAACTCGCCCCGCACCGTTTGTCACAGACCCATGAATGAGGTGTCAAATCGACCGGCTTATTGAGGAGAGGTGTGCTATGACTTTTATAAGCGATCGGGGGTGCGGTGTTCGCCCCAGGGGCGAAAAAGCGCCCCAAAAAGTTCCATTGACTTAACATTGCGACGAACTTTGAGCACTCATAGCTCTGAGCGAGGATTTTGCAGAAACGTGTGATTTGCCACATTTGAAGAGGCTGACAGGCTCTGTAAGAACATACCTCACAATGGGGTAAAAGTTGCACCCCTGGGGGGCAGGAGCGTCCCAAAGTTGTCCCATTGACTTACTATGGGGAAGGAATGTCCCGTGAAACACACATGCTTTTCCTACTATGGTAAATTGCATAGGGATTTTGTAATGAACGTAGCTCTGGATCACAGTGTCATAGAGACAAGGGGGAGGGCTCATCTTACTCAGATGACCAATCAGTCTCTCAGGATCATTGTGAAGCTATCAAGCCACGCCCTAGCAACCATTTAGAGCACCTTAGCAACAAGTCCCATAGACTTCCATTGAAAGAGATCAAAGGGATATCTCAGGACTGAATTGTCATAGAAACATGGGGGTGGTCTCATTTGACTCGGGGCAGCAAACAGCCAATCATGAATCACCTCAACACTTCCTAGCCCCTCCCTAGCAACCATTGTCGAGCACCTTAGCAACCAAAATTCATAGAGAGATATCTTCTATTCTGAATGTCACAGAGGCATGGGAGTTGGTTTATATCATACATACTGACAAGCAGCCTTTGGAGTTTCATGATTGGCAGCTGCCAAGCCACTCCCTAGCAACCAAACAGAGTACCCTAGCAACCATTTTGCAAGACCTATATCTCTGCATCAGAACATCATAAAGAGATGGGGTTAACACAAGTTTGACTCAGGGCAGCAAACGGCCAATCATAAATCACCTCAACACTTCCTAGCCCCTCCCTAGCAACCATTGTCGAGCACCTTAGCAACAACAATCCAAAGAGGGATATCTTCTATTCTGAATGTCACAGAGGCATGGGAGTTGGTTTATATCATACATACTGACAAGCAGCCTTTGGAGTTTCATGATTGGCAGCTGCCAAGCCACTCCCTAGCAACCAAACAGAGTACCCTAGCAACCATTTTGCAAGACCTATATCTCTGCATCAGAACATCATAAAGAGATGGGGTTAACACAAGTTTGACTCAGGGCAGCAAACGGCCAATCATAAATCACCTCAACACTTCCTAGCCCCTCCCTAGCAACCATTGTCGAGCACCTTAGCAACAACAATCCAAAGAGGGATATCTTCCATTCTGAATGTCACAGAGGCATGGGAGTTGGTTTATATCATTCATAGTGACAAGAAGCCTTTGGAATTGCATCATTGGCAGGTGCCAAGTAACTCCATAGCAACCAAAAAGAGTACCCTAGCAACCAAAATCCAAAGAGGCATATCTTACATTCTGAATGTCACAGAGGCATGGGAGTTGGATTATATAATTCATAATGACAAGAAGCCTTTGGAATTTCATCATTGACAGCTGACAAGCCACTCCCTAGCAACCAAACAGAGTACCCTAGCAACCAAAATCCAAAGAGGCATATCTTCCATTCTGAATGTCGCAGAGGCATGGGAGTTGGTTTATATCATTCATAGTGACAAGAAGCCTTTGGAGTTTCATGATTGGCAGCTGACAAGCCACTCGCTAGCAACCAAATAGAGTACCCTAGCAACCGTTTAGCAAAACGTATATCTCTGCATCAGAACATCGTATAGAGATGGGAGTTGGTTTATATCATTCATGCTAACAAGAAGCCTTTGTAGTTTCATCATTAGCAGCTGACAAGCATCTCCATAGCAACCAAACAGAGTACCCTAGCAACCATTTTACAAGACCTACATCTCTGCATCAGAATATTGTATAGAGATGGGGGTTGGCTCATTAGTTTCAGTTGTAAAACAGCCTGTAAATATCACCATGGTAACTGTGTATTCACACCCTAGCAACCATTTAGAGCCACCTAGCAACCATATTGCAACATATAGAAGCCATATTTCAGCTCCACAACATCGTACAGACATGGTTGTTGGCTCGAATGCAAACATGTACAACACCCTAGCAACCGAGTGGCGAGTTTTGCCACTGCAAGAACCACTTCACATTTTCTTCAGGAAATGTACATTCTAGTTATTATTCTTATTTTTATTCTGGACAAAGTTTGGCGCGAAACTCGCCCCGCACCGTTTGTCTCAGACCACTGAGTGAGGCATCAAATCGACCGGCTCATTAAGGAGAGGTGTGCTATGACTTTTCTAAGCGATCGGGTGTACGATGTTCGCACAGCGGGCAAAAAAGCGGCCAAAAAAGTCCCATTGACTTTACATTGGGAGTTCTAAAAATATTTGAATCCCAACCGACGTTTTCACACACACAGACTCCAAAGGGCCTGACACCCCTGCGTCTCTCTCTCTCTCCCTCAGAGGATTTATATTATCAAGCAGCCAATAAGTAATGGCCTAAAATCTTCATAGCCACACCCTAGCAAACAGTTTCAGCACCCTAGCAACCACTAAGACCTCCCTAGCAACCACCCTAAACCAAAAAAAAATGTTTTTTACATTTTTTTGTATTTTTTAACGCAATATTACACTCGTGGCCTTGCGATATTGCTCCATGCTTGTGCCTATTCGGCCATAGGCACGAGGCCGCAGGCCGAGTGCCGTACTGAAGGCACTCGTTATTAAAGATTTTAATAACTCTATAAAAACTCCATAGCAACCATCTTTGACAACTACCAACCACCTAGTAACACCATAGCAACTAAAAAAAATACCTTAGCAACCATCCTGAACACCCTAGCAACGTCTAGAAACGCTCTAGTAACCACCAAAAATACCGTAGCAACCACCCAGAACACCCTAGCAACTGTCTAGCAACCCCCCAGAACACCTAGCAACTGCCTAGCAACCACCCAGAACACCCTAGCAACTGCCTAGCAACGCCCTAGCATCCACCCAAAATACCATAGCAACTGCCTAGCAACACCATAGCAACCACCCAGAACACCCTAGCAACCACCAAGAATACCCTAGCAACGCCCTAGCAACCACCCAGAATACCCTAGCAACCACCTAGCAACACCATAGCAACCACCCAGAATACCCTAGCAACTGCCTAGCAACGCCCTAGCAACCACCCAGAATACCCTAGCAACCGCCTAGCAATGCCCTAGCAACCACCCAGAATACCCTAGCAACCAGCTAACAACACCATAGCAACCACTCAGAACACCATAGCAACCGCCTAGCAACACCATAGCAACCACCCAGAATACCCTAGCAACACCATAGCAACCACCCAGAACAGCCTAGCAAACACCTAGCAACACCCTAGCAACCACCAAGAATACCCTAGCAACCGCCTAGCAACCACCCAGAATACCCTAGCAACCGCCTAGCAACACCATAGCAACCACCAAGAATACCCTAGCAACCGCCTAGCAACCACCCAGTATACCCTAGCAACCACCTAGCAACACCATAGCAACCACCCAGAACACCCTAGCAACGCCCTAGCAACCGTTTAGAGCCACATATAAACCATATTGCAACATATAGAAGCTATATTTCAGCTCCACAACATCGTACAGACATGGTTGTTGGCTCGTATGCAATCATGTACAACACCCTAGCAACCGAGTGGAGAGTTTTGCCACTGCAAGCACCATTTCACATTTTCTTCAGGAAATGTACATTCTAGTTAATGGTGCTTGCTGAAAGCAAGGCATCATTAGTGTTCTCTTGCATACTTATTATTCTTCTTATTATTATTCTGGACAAAGTTTGGCGCGAAACTCGCCCCGCACCGTTTGTCTCAGACCCCTGAGTGAGGTGTCAAATCGACCGGCTCATTAAGGAGAGGTGTGCTATGACTTTTATAAGTGATCGGGGGTGCGGTGTTCGCCCCAGGGGCGAAAAAGCGGCCAAAAAAGTCCCATTGACTTAACATTGCGACGAACTTTGACCACACGTAGCTCTGAGCGAGGATTTCGCAGAAACGTGTGATTTGCCACATTTGAAGAGGCTGACAGGCTCTGTAAGAACATACCTCACAATGGGGTAAAAGTTGCACCCCTGGGGGGCAGGAGCGTCCCAAAGTTGCCCCATTGACTTACTATGGGGAAGGAATGTCCCGTGAAACACACATGCTTTTCCTACTATGGTAAATTGCATAGGGATTTTGTATTGAACGTAGCTCTGGATCACAGTGTCAGAGAGACAAGGGGGCGGGCTCATTTTACTCAGACGGCCAATCAGTCTCTAAGGATCATTGTGAAGCTATCAAGCCACGCCCTAGCAACCATTTAGAGCCCCTTAGCAACAAGTCCCATAGACTTACATTGAAAGAGATCAAAGGGATATCTCTGGACTGAATTGTCATAGAAACATGGGGGTGGTCTCAGTTGACTCGGGGCAGCAAACAGCCAATCATGAATCACCTCAACACTTCCTAGCCCCTCCCTAGCAACCATTGTCGAGCACCTTAGCAACCAAAATCCAAAGAGGGATATCTTCCATTCTGAATGTCACAGAGGCATGGGAGTTGGTTTATATCATTCATAGTGACAAGCAGCCTTTGCAGTTTCATCATTGGCAGCTGCCAAGCAACTCCATAGCAACCAAACAGAGTACCCTAGCAACCATTTTACAAGACCTTTATCTCTGCATCAGAACATCATAAAGAGATGGGGTTAAGACAAGTTTGACTCAGGGCAGCAAACAGCCATTCATGAGACACCACAACACTTGCTAGCCCCGTCCTAGCAACCATTGTCAAGCACCTTAGCAACCAAAATCCATAGAGGGATATCTTTCATTCTGAATGTCACAGAGGAATGGAAGTTGGTTTATATCATTCATACTGACAAGCAGCCTTTAGAGTTTCATGATTGGCAGCTGCCAAGCCACTCCCTAGCAACCAAACAAAGTACCTTAGCAACCATTTTGCAAGACCTATTTCTCTGCATCAGAACATCGTATAGAGATGGGGCTTGGCTCTTTTGACTCATGCTAGCAAAGAGGAATTCCAACATGCTACACATGCTAGCTGTGAATAGCTACATGCTAATAGCAATTAGGTAAGTGCTAATCATGCCAAGAAAATGCTAAGAACTCCAATAGTAATCATCTGTGACAACTACCAACCACTTAGTAACACCATAGTAACCACCCATAATACCTTAGCAACCACCCTGAACACCCTAGCAACTGCATAGCAACTCCCTAGCAACCACCTAAAATACCCTACTAACCATCTAGCAACACCATAGCAACCACCCAGAACACCCTAGCAACTGCCTAGCAACGCCCTAGCAACCACCCAGAATACCCTAGCAACTGCCTAGCAACGCCCTAGCAACCACCAAGAATACCCTAGCAACCGCCTAGCAACCACCCAGAATACCCTAGCAACCGCCTAGCAACACCATAGCAAACACCCAGAATACCCTAGCAACTGCCTAGCAACACCCTAGCAACCGCCTAGCAACACCATAGCAACCACCCAGAACACCCTAGCAACTGCCTAGCAACGCCATAGCAACCACCCAGAACACCCTAGCAACTACCCAGAATACCCTAGCAACCGCCTAGCAACACCATAGCAACCCCCCAGAATACCCTAGCAACTGCCTAGAAACGCCCTAGCAACCACCCAGAATACCCTAGCAACGCCCTAGCAACCACCCAGAATACCCTAGCAACCGCCTAGCAACGCCATAGCAACCCACCAGAATACCCTAGTAACGCCCTAGCAACCACCCAGAACACCCTAGAAACTGCCTAGCAACGCCATAGCAACCACCCAGAAAACCCTAGCAACTGCCTAGCAACGCCCTAGCAACCACCAATAATACCCTAGCAACCACCCAGAATACCCTAGCAACCGCCTAGCAACACCATAGCAACCCCCCAGAATACCCTAGCAACTGCCTAGCAACGCCCTAGCAACCACCAATAATACCCTAGCAACCACCCAGAATACCCTAGCAACCGCCTAGCAACACCATAGCAACCACCAATAATACCCTAGCAACCACCCAGAATACCCTAGCAACTGCCTAGCAACGCCCTAGCAACCACCAATAATACCCTAGCAACCACCCATAATACCCTAGCAACCGCCTAGCAACACCATAGCAACCCCCCAGAATACCCTAGCAACACCCTAGCAACCACCTGAACAACACGAATAAGCCTTATCTCAGCACCAGAACATCGTACAGACATGTTTGTTGGCTCGTATGCAATCATGTACCACATTCTATCAACCGAGTGGCGAGTTTTGCCACTGCAAGCACCATTTCACATTTTCTTCAGGAAATGTACATTCTAGTTATTCTTCTTCTTCTTCTTATTGTTCTGGACAAAAGTTTGGCGCGTAACTCGCCCCGCACCGTTTGTCACAGACCCATGAATGAGGTGTCAAATCGACCGGCTTATTGAGGAGAGGTGTGCTATGACTTTTATAAGCGATCGGGGGTGCGGTGTTCACCCCAGGGGCGAAAAAGCGCCCCAAAAAGTTCCATTGACTTAACATTGCGACGAACTTTGAGCACTCATAGCTCTGAGCGAGGATTTTGCAGAAACGTGTGATTTGCCACATTTGAAGAGGCTGACAGGCTCTGTAAGAACATACCTCACAATGGGGTAAAAGTTGCACCCCTGGGGGGCAGGAGCGTCCCAAAGTTGTCCCATTCACTTACTATGGGGAAGGAATGTCCCGTGAAACACACATGCTTTTCCTACTATGGTAAATTGCATAGGGATTTTGTAATGAACGTAGCTCTGGATCACAGTGTCATAGAGACAAGGGGGAGGGCTCATCTTACTCAGATGACCAATCAGTCTCTCAGGATCATTGTGAAGCTATCAAGCCACGCCCTAGCAACCATTTAGAGCACCTTAGCAACAAGTCCCATAGACTTCCATTGAAAGAGATCAAAGGGATATCTCAGGACTGAATTGTCATAGAAACATGGGGGTGGTCTCATTTGACTCGGGGCAGCAAACAGCCAATCATGAATCACCTCAACACTTCCTAGCCCCTCCCTAGCAACCATTGTCGAGCACCTTAGCAACCAAAATTCATAGAGAGATATCTTCTATTCTGAATGTCACAGAGGCATGGGAGTTGGTTTATATCATACATACTGACAAGCAGCCTTTGGAGTTTCATGATTGGCAGCTGCCAAGCCACTCCCTAGCAACCAAACAGAGTACCCTAGCAACCATTTTGCAAGACCTATATCTCTGCATCAGAACATCATAAAGAGCTGGGGTTAACACAAGTTTGACTCAGGGCAGCAAACGGCCAATCATAAATCACCTCAACACTTCCTAGCCCCTCCCTAGCAACCATTGTCGAGCACCTTAGCAACAACAATCCAAAGAGGGATATCTTCTATTCTGAATGTCACAGAGGCATGGGAGTTGGTTTATATCATACATACTGACAAGCAGCCTTTGGAGTTTCATGATTGGCAGCTGCCAAGCCACTCCCTAGCAACCAAACAGAGTACCCTAGCAACCATTTTGCAAGACCTATATCTCTGCATCAGAACATCATAAAGAGATGGGGTTAACACAAGTTTGACTCAGGGCAGCAAACGGCCAATCATAAATCACCTCAACACTTCCTAGCCCCTCCCTAGCAACCATTGTCGAGCACCTTAGCAACAACAATCCAAAGAGGGATATCTTCTATTCTGAATGTCACAGAGGCATGGGAGTTGGTTTATATCATACATACTGACAAGCAGCCTTTGGAGTTTCATGATTGGCAGCTGCCAAGCCACTCCCTAGCAACCAAACAGAGTACCCTAGCAACCATTTTGCAAGACCTATATCTCTGCATCAGAACATCATAAAGAGCTGGGGTTAACACAAGTTTGACTCAGGGCAGCAAACGGCCAATCATAAATCACCTCAACACTTCCTAGCCCCTCCCTAGCAACCATTGTCGAGCACCTTAGCAACAACAATCCAAAGAGGGATATCTTCTATTCTGAATGTCACAGAGGCATGGGAGTTGGTTTATATCATACATACTGACAAGCAGCCTTTGGAGTTTCATGATTGGCAGCTGCCAAGCCACTCCCTAGCAACCAAACAGAGTACCCTAGCAACCATTTTGCAAGACCTATATCTCTGCATCAGAACATCATAAAGAGATGGGGTTAACACAAGTTTGACTCAGGGCAGCAAACGGCCAATCATAAATCACCTCAACACTTCCTAGCCCCTCCCTAGCAACCATTGTCGAGCACCTTAGCAACAACAATCCAAAGAGGGATATCTTCTATTCTGAATGTCACAGAGGCATGGGAGTTGGTTTATATCATACATACTGACAAGCAGCCTTTGGAGTTTCATGATTGGCAGCTGCCAAGCCACTCCCTAGCAACCAAACAGAGTACCCTAGCAACCATTTTGCAAGACCTATATCTCTGCATCAGAACATCATAAAGAGATGGGGTTAACACAAGTTTGACTCAGGGCAGCAAACGGCCAATCATAAATCACCTCAACACTTCCTAGCCCCTCCCTAGCAACCATTGTCGAGCACCTTAGCAACAACAATCCAAAGAGGGATATCTTCTATTCTGAATGTCACAGAGGCATGGGAGTTGGTTTATATCATACATACTGACAAGCAGCCTTTGGAGTTTCATGATTGGCAGCTGCCAAGCCACTCCCTAGCAACCAAACAGAGTACCCTAGCAACCATTTTGCAAGACCTATATCTCTGCATCAGAACATCATAAAGAGATGGGGTTAACACAAGTTTGACTCAGGGCAGCAAACGGCCAATCATAAATCACCTCAACACTTCTTAGCCCCTCCCTAGCAACCATTGTCGAGCACCTTAGCAACAACAATCCAAAGAGGGATATCTTCTATTCTGAATGTCACAGAGGCATGGGAGTTGGTTTATATCATACATACTGACAAGCAGCCTTTGGAGTTTCATGATTGTCAGCTGCCAAGCCACTCCCTAGCAACCAAACAGAGTACCCTAGCAACCATTTTGCAAGACCTATATCTCTGCATCAGAACATCATAAAGAGATAGGGTTAACACAAGTTTGACTCAGGGCAGCAAACGGCCAATCATAAATCACCTCAACACTTCCTAGCCCCTCCCTAGCAACCATTGTCGAGCACCTTAGCAACAACAATCCAAAGAGGGATATCTTCTATTCTGAATGTCACAGAGGCATGGGAGTTGGTTTATATCATACATACTGACAAGCAGCCTTTGGAGTTTCATGATTGGCAGCTGCCAAGCCACTCCCTAGCAACCAAACAGAGTACCCTAGCAACCATTTTGCAAGACCTATATCTCTGCATCAGAACATCATAAAGAGATGGGGTTAACACAAGTTTGACTCAGGGCAGCAAACGGCCAATCATAAATCACCTCAACACTTCCTAGCCCCTCCCTAGCAACCATTGTCGAGCACCTTAGCAACAACAATCCAAAGAGGGATATCTTCTATTCTGAATGTCACAGAGGCATGGGAGTTGGTTTATATCATACATACTGACAAGCAGCCTTTGGAGTTTCATGATTGGCAGCTGCCAAGCCACTCCCTAGCAACCAAACAGAGTACCCTAGCAACCATTTTGCAAGACCTATATCTCTGCATCAGAACATCATAAAGAGATGGGGTTAACACAAGTTTGACTCAGGGCAGCAAACGGCCAATCATAAATCACCTCAACACTTCCTAGCCCCTCCCTAGCAACCATTGTCGAGCACCTTAGCAACAACAATCCAAAGAGGGATATCTTCTATTCTGAATGTCACAGAGGCATGGGAGTTGGTTTATATCGTACATACTGACAAGCAGCCTTTGGAGTTTCATGATTGGCAGCTGCCAAGCCACTCCCTAGCAACCAAACAGAGTACCCTAGCAACCATTTTGCAAGACCTATATCTCTGCATCAGAACATCATAAAGAGATGGGGTTAACACAAGTTTGACTCAGGGCAGCAAACGGCCAATCATAAATCACCTCAACACTTCCTAGCCCCTCCCTAGCAACCATTGTCGAGCACCTTAGCAACAACAATCCAAAGAGGGATATCTTCCATTCTGAATGTCACAGAGGCATGGGAGTTGGTTTATATCATTCATACTGACAAGAAGCCTTTGGAATTGCATCATTGGCAGGTGCCAAGTAACTCCATAGCAACCAAAAAGAGTACCCTAGCAACCAAAATCCAAAGAGGCATATCTTACATTCTGAATGTCACAGAGGCATGGGAGTTGGATTATATAATTCATAATGACAAGAAGCCTTTGGAATTTCATCATTGACAGCTGACAAGCCACTCCCTAACAACCAAACAGAGTACCCTAGCAACCAAAATCCAAAGAGGCATATCTTCCATTCTGAATGTCGCAGAGGCATGGGAGTTGGTTTATATCATTCATAGTGACAAGAAGCCTTTGGAGTTTCATGATTGGCAGCTGACAAGCCACTCGCTAGCAACCAAATAGAGTACCCTAGCAACCGTTTAGCAAAACGTATATCTCTGCATCAGAACATCGTATAGAGATGGGAGTTGGTTTATATCATTCATGCTAACAAGAAGCCTTTGTAGTTTCATCATTAGCAGCTGACAAGCATCTCCATAGCAACCAAACAGAGTACCCTAGCAACCATTTTACAAGACCTACATCTCTGCATCAGAATATTGTATAGAGATGGGGGTTGGCTCATTAGTTTCAGTTGTAAAACAGCCTGTAAATATCACCATGGTAACTGTGTATTCACACCCTAGCAACCATTTAGAGCCACCTAGCAACCATATTGCAACATATAGAAGCCATATTTCAGCTCCACAACATTGTACAGACATGGTTGTTGGCTCGAATGCAAACATGTACAACACCCTAGCAACCGAGTGGCGAGTTTTGCCACTTCAAGCACCACTTCACATTTTCTTCAGGAAATGTACATTTTAGTTATTATTATTATTATTCTGGACAAAGTTTGGCGCGTAACTCGCCCCACACCGTTTGTCACAGACCCATGAATGAGGTGTCAAATCGACCGGCTCATTGAGGAGAGGTGTGCTATGACTTTTATAAGCGATCGGGGGTGCGGTGTTCACCCCAGGGGCGAAAAAGCGGCCCAAAAAGTTCCATTGACTTAACATTGCGACGAACTTTGAGCACTCATAGCTCTGAGCGAGGATTTCGCAGAAACGTGTGATTTGCCACATTTGAAGAGGCTGACAGGCCCTGTAAGAACATACCTCACAATGGGGTAAAAGTTGCACCCCTGGGGGGCAGGAGCGTCCCAAAGTTGCCCCATTGACTTACTATGGGGAAGGAATGTCCCGTGAAACACACATGCTTTTCCTACTATGGTAAATTGCATAGGGATTTTGTAATGAACGTAGCTCTGGATCACAGTATCATAGAGACAAGGGGGTGGGCTCATTTTACTCAGACGACCAATCAGTCTCTCAGGATCATTGTGAAGCTATCAAGCCACGCCCTAGCAACCATTTAGAGCACCTTAGCAACAAGTCCCATAGACTTCCATTGAAAGAGTTCAAAGGGATATCTCTGGACTGAATTGTCATAGAAACTAGAGGGTGGTCTCGTTTGACTTGGGGCAGCAAACAGCCAATCATGAATCACCTCAACTCTTCCTAGCCCCTCCCTAGCAACCATTGTCGAGCACCTTAGCAACCAAAATCCGAGAGGGATATCTTCCATTCTGAATGTCACAGAGGCATGGGAGTTGGTTTATATCATTCATAGTGAAAAGAAGGCTTTGCAGTTTCGTCATTGGCAGCTGCCAAGCCACTCCATAGCAACCAAACAGAGTACCCTAGCAACCAAAATGCAAAGAGGGATATCTTCCATTCTGAATGTCACAGAGGCATGGGAGTTGGTTTGTTTCATTCATACTGACAACCAGCCTTTGGAGTTTCATTATTGGCAGCTGCCAAGCCACTCCATAGCAACCAAACAGAGTACCCTAGCAACTAAAATCCAAAGAGGGTTATCTTCCATTTTGAATGTCACAAAGAAATGGGAGTTGGTTTATATCATTCATAGTGACAAGAAGCCTTTGCAGTTTCATCACTGGCATCTGCCAAGCCACTCCCTAGCAACCAAACAGAGTACCCTAGCAACCATTTAGCAAAAATAATTTCTCTGTATCAGAACATCGTATAGAGCTGGGAGTTGGTTTATATCATTCAAACTGACAAGCAGCCTCTGGAGTTTTATGGTTGGCAGCTGCCAAGCTACTCCCTAGCAACCAAACAGAGTACCCTAGCAACAAAAATCCAAAGAGGGATATCTTCCATTCTGTATGTCACAGATGCATGGGAGTTGGTTTTTTATCATTCATAGTGACAAGAAGCCTTTTTAATTTCATCATTGGCAGCTGCCAAGCCACTCCCTAGCAACCAAACAGAGTACCCTAGCAACCGTTTAGCAAGACCTATATCTCTGCATCAGAACATCGTATAGAGATGGGAGTTGGTTTATTTTCATTCATACTGACAAGAAACTTATGCAGTTTCATCATTAACAGCTGCCAAGCCACTCCATAGCAACCAAACAGAGGACCCTAGCAACCAAACTCCAGAGAGGGATATCTTCCATTCTGACTGTCACAGAGGCATGGGAGTTGGTTTATATCATTCATATTGACAAGAAGCCTTTGGTGTTTCATGATTGGCAGCTGCCAAGCAACTCCATATCAACCAAACAGAGTACCCTAGCAACCAAATTCCAAAGAGGAATATCTTCCTTTCTGAATGTCACACAGGCATGGGAGTTGGTTTATATCATTCATACTGACAAGAAGCCTTTGGAATTTCATCATTGGCAGCTGCCAAGCCACTCTCTAGCAACCAAACAGAGTACCCTAGCAACCAAAATCCAAGGAGGGATATCTTCCATTCTGAATGTCATAGAGGCATGGGAGTTGGTTTATATCATTCAGAGTGACAAGAAGCCTTTGCAGTTTCATCATTGGTATCTGCCAAGTCACTCCCTGGCAACCAAACAGAGGACCCTAGCAACCGTTTATCAAGACCCATGTCTCTGCATCAGAACATCATATAGAGATGGGGGTTGGCTCTTTAGTTTTGGTTGGGAAACAGTCTGTAAATTTCACCATGGTAAATTTGTATTCACACCCTAGCAACCGTTTACAGCCACCTAGCAACTATATTGCAACATAAAGAAGCCATATTTCAGCTCCACAACAGCGTACAGACATGGTTGTTGGCTCGTATGCGATCATGTACAACACCCTAGCAACCGAGTGCCGAATTTTGCCACTGCAAGCACCACTTCACATTTTCTTCAGGAAATGTACATTCTAGTTATTCTTATTATTATTCTGGACAAAGTTTGGCGCGTAATGCGCCCCGCACCGTTTGTCACAGACCCCTGAGTGAGGTGTCAAATCGACCGGCTCATTGAGGAGAGGTGTGCTATGACTTTTCTAAGCGATCGGGTGTACGATGTTCGCACAGCGGACGAAAAAGCGGCCAAAAAAGTCCCATTGACTTAACATTGGGCATTCTAAAAACATTTGAATCCCAACTGCCGTTTTCACACACACAGACTCCAAAGGGCCTGACAGCCCTGCATCTCTCCCTCTCTCTCTCCCTCAGAGGATTTATATTATCAAGCAGCCAATAAGTAATGGCCTAAAATCTTCATAGCCACACCCTAGCAACCAGTTTCAGCACCCTAGCAACCACTAAGAGCTCCCTAGCAACCACCCTAAACCAAAAAAAAATGTTTTTTAAAATTTTTTGTATTTTTTAACGCAATATTACACTCGTGGCCTTGCGATATTGCTCCATGCTTGTGCCTATTCGGCCATAGGCACGAGGCCGCAGGCCGAGTGCCGTACTGAAGGTACTCGTTATTAAAGATTTTAATAACTCTATAAAAACTCCATGGTAACCATCTTTGACAACTACCAACCACCTAGTAACACCATAGCAACTAAAAAAAATACCTTAGCAACCATCCTGAACACCCTAGCAACGTCTAGAAACGCTCTAGTAACCACCAAAAATACCGTAGCAACCACCCAGAACACCCTAGCAACTGTCTAGCAACCCCCCAGAACACCTAGCAACTGCCTAGCAACCACCCAGAACACCCTAGCAACTGCCTAGCAACGCCCTAGCATCCACCCAAAATACCATAGCAACTGCCTAGCAACACCATAGCAACCACCCAGAACACCCTAGCAACCACCTAGCAATGCCCTAGCAACCACACAGAATACCCTAGCAACCGCCTAGCAACCACCCAGAACACCCTAGCAACGCCCTAGCAATCACCCAGAATACCCTAGCAACCGCCTAGCAACACCATAGCAACCACCCAGAACACCCTAGCAACGCCCTAGCAACCACCCAGTACACCCAGGCAACTGCCTAGCAACGCCCTAGCAACCACCAAGAATTCCCTAGCAACCACCCAGAATACCCTAGCAACTGCCTAGCAACGCCCTATTCACCACCCAGAATACCCTAGCAACCGCCTAGCAACACCATAGCAACAACCCAGAACACCCTAGCAACCGCCTAGCAACGCCCTAGCAACCACCCAGAACACCCTAGCAACCACCCAGAATACCCTAGCAACTGCCTAGCAACCACCCAGAACACCCTAGCAGCGGCCTAGCAACACCCTAGCAACCACCCAAAACACCCTAGCAACTGCCTAGGAACACCATAGCAACCACCCAGAATACCCTAGCAACAACCCAGAATACCCTAGCAACCGCCGAGCAACACCATAGCAACCACCAAGAATACCCTAGCAACCGCCTAGCAACCACATAGAATACCCTAGCAACCGCCTAGCAACACCATAGCAACCACCCAGAACACCCTAGCAACTGCCTAGCAACGCCCTAGCAACCACCCAGAATACCCTAGCAACCGCCTAGCAACACCATAGCAACCACCCAGAACAGCCTAGCAACCACCTAGCAACGCCCTTGCAACCACCAAGAATACCCTAGCAACCGCCTAGCAACCACCCAGAATACCCTAGCAACCGCCTAGCAACACCATAGCAACCACCAAGAATACCCTAGCAACCGCCTAGCAACCACCCAGTATACCCTAGCAACCGCCTAGCAACACCATAGCAACCACCCAGAACACCCTAGCAACTGCCTAGCAACACCATAGCAACCGCCCAGAATACCCTAGCAATGCCCTAGCAACCACCCAGAATACCCTAGCAACCGCCTAGCAACACCATAGCAACCACCCAGAATACCCTAGCAACCACCTAGCAACGCCCTAGCAACCACCAAGAATACCCTAGCAACCGCCTAGCAACCACCCAGAATACCCTAGCAACCGCCTAGCAACGCCCTAGCAACCGTTTAGAGCCACATATAAACCATATTGCAACATATAGAAGCTATATTTCAGCTCCACAACATCGTACAGACATGGTTGTTGGCTCGTATGCAATCATGTACAACACCCTAGCAACCGAGTGGAGAGTTTTGCCACTGCAAGCACCATTTCACATTTTCTTCAGGAAATGTACATTCTAGTTAGTGGTGCTTTTTTGAAAGCATCACTATTGTTATTGCTCATACTTATTATTCTTTTTATTATTATTCTTCCACACAAAAGTTTGGCGCGAAACTCGCCCCGCACCGTTTGTCACAGACCCCTGAGTGAGGCGTCAAATCGAGCGGCTCATTGAGGAGAGGTGTGCTATGACTTTTCTAAGCGATCGGGTGTACGATGTTCGCACAGCGGACGAAAAAGCGGCCAAAAAAGTCCCATTGACTTTACATTGGGAGTTCTAAAAAATATTTGAATCCCAACCGACGTTTTCACACACACACCACTCCAAAGGGCCTGACACCCCTGCATCTCTCCCTCTCTCTCTCCCTAAGAGGATTTATATTATCAAGCAGCCAATAAGTAATGGCCTAAAATCTTCATAGCCACACCCTAGCAACCAGTTTCAGCACCCTAGCAACCACTAAGAGCTCCCTAGCAACCACCCTAAACCAAAAAAAAATATTTTTTTTATTTTTTATTATTTTTTAAAGCAATTTTACTCTCATGGCCTTGCGATATCGCTCCATGCTTGTGCCTATTCGGCCATAGGCACGAGGCCGCAGGCCGAGTGCCGTACTGAAGGCACTCATTATTAAAGATTTTAAGAACTCTATAAAAACTCCATAGTAACCATATTTGACAACTACCAACCACCTAGTAACACCATAGCAACTAATAAAAATACCTTAGCAACCACCCTGAACACCCTAGTAACATCTAGAAATGCTCTAGTAACCACCAAAAAACTCTAGCAACCACCCAGAACACCCTAGCAACTGCCTAGCAACCACCCAGAACACCTAGCAACTGCCTAGTAACCACCCAGAACACCCTAGCAACTGCCTAGCAACGCCCTAGCATCCACCCAGAATACCATAGCAACTGCCTAGCAACACCATAGCAACCACCCAGAACACCCTAGCAACGCCCTAGCAACCACCAAGAATACCCTAGCAACTGCCTAGCAACCACCCAGAACACCCTAGCAACCACCTGGCAACAGCATCTTGCTAAAAACATGCTAGCAAAATGCTAATCATCATAGCATAATGCTAGCAACATGCTAATCATGCTAGCAACATGCTAATCAAGCTAGCATCATGCTAATCAAGCTAGCATCATGCTACTAGCATGCTAATCAAGCTAATATCATGCTAGCAACATGCTAATCATGCTAGCATCATGCTAGCAACATGCTAATCAAGCTAGCATAATGCTAGTAGCATGCTAATCAAGCTAGTATCATGTTAACAACATGCTAATCATGCTAGCAACATGCTAATCAAGCTAGCATCATGCTAACAGCATGCTAATCATGCTAGCATCATGCTACCAACATGCTAATCATGTTAGCATCTAGCTAAAAACATGCTAGCAACATGCTAATCATGCTAGCATCATGCTAACAACATGCTAATCAAGCTAGCAAAATGCTAGCAGCATGCTAATCATGTTAGCATATACCTAAAAACATGCTAGCAAAATGCTAATCATGCTAGCATCTTGTTAAAATCATGCTAGTAACATGCTAATCATGCTAGCACCATGCTACCAACATGCTAATCAAGCTAGCATCATGCTAACAACATGCTTATCAAGCTAGCACCATGCTATCAACATGCTTATCATGCTAGCATCACGCTAACAATATGCTAATCATGCTAGCATCATTCTAACGACATGTTAATCATAGTAAATCATGCTGGAATGTGGTAAATCGTAGTAAATCATCTTAGAAACATGGTAAATCGTGGTAAATGATGCTAAAATGTGGTATATTATGGTATCACAACATGTTAATTGTGTTAGCATCTGCCTAGTGGTGAATTTTGCCACTGCAAGCACCACTTCACATTTTCTTCAGGAAATGTACATTCTAGTTCTTATTATTATTCTGGACAAAGTTTGGCGCGAAACTCGCCCCGCACCGTTTGTCACAGACCCCTGAGTGAGGTGTCAAATCGACCGGCTCATTGAGGAGAGGTGTGCTATGACTTTTCTAAGCGATCGGGTGTACGATGTTCGCACAGCGGACGAAAAAGCGGCCAAAAAAGTCCCATTGACTTTACATTGGGAGTTCTAAAAATATTTGAATCCCAACTGCCGTTTTCACACACACAGACTCCAAAGGGCCTGACAGCCCTGCGTCTCTCCCTCTCTCTCTCCCTCAGAGGATTTATATTATCAAGCAGCCAATAAGTAATGGCCTAAAATCTTCATAGCCACACCCTAGCAACCAGTTTCAGCACCCTAGCAACCACTAAGAGCTCCCTAGCAACCACCCTAAACCAAAAAAAAAATGTTTTTTACATTTTTTTGTATTTTTTAACGCAATATTACACTCGTGGCCTTGCGATATTGCTCCATGCTTGTGCCTATTCGGCCATACTGAAGGCACTCGTTATTAAAGATTTTAATAACTCTATAAAAACTCCATAGTAACCATCTTTGACAACTACCAACCACCTAGTAACACCATAGCAACTAAAAAAAAATACCTTAGCAACCATCCTGAACACCCTAGCAACATCTAGAAACGCTCTAGTAACCACCAAAAATACCGTAGCAACCACCCAGAACACCCTAGCAACTGTCTAGCAACCCCCCAGAACACCTAGCAACTGCCTAGCAACCACCCAGAACACCCTAGCAACTGCCTAGCAACGCCCTAGCATCCACCCAAAATACCATAGCAACTGCCTAGCAACACCATAGCAACCACCCAGAACACCCTAGCAACCACCAAGAATACCCTAACAACGCCCTAGCAACCACCCAGAATACCCTAGCAACCGCCTAGCAACACCATAGCGACCACCCATAATACCCTAGCAACCACCTAGCAACACCATAGCAACCACCCAGAACACCCTAGCAACGCCCTAGCAACCACCCAGAATACCCTAGCAACCATCTAGCAACACCATAGCAACCACCCAGAACACCCTAGCAACTGCCTAGCAACCACCCAGAACACCCTAGCAACGCCCTAGCAACCACCCAGAATACCCTACCAACCACCTAGCAACACCATAGCAACCACCCAGAACACCCTAGCAACGCCCTAGCAACCACCCAGAATACCCTAGCAACCGCCTAGCAACACCATAGCAACCACCCAGAACACCCTAGCAACCGCCTAGCAACGCCCTAGCAACCACCCAGAATACCCTAGCAACCACCCAGCAACACCATAGCAACCACCCAGAACACCCTAGCAACTGCCTAGCAACCACCCAGAACACCCTAGCAACCGCCTAGTAACCACCCAGAACACCCTAGCAACTGCCTAGCAACGCCCTAGCAACCACCCAGAACACCCTAGCAACCGCCTAGCAACACCATAGCAACCACCCAGTACACCCTAGCAACTGCCTAGCAATGCCCTAGCAACCACCCAGAACACCCAAGCAACTGCCTAGCAACGCCCTAGCAACCACCCAGAATGCACCGCTTAGCAACACCATAGCAACCACCCAGAACACCCTAGCAACCGCCTAGCAACCACCCAGAACACCCAAGGCAACTGCCTAGCAACGTCCTATCAACCACCCAGAATACCCTAGCAACCGCCAAGCAACCACCCAGAACACCTTAGCAACTGCCTAGCAACACCCTAGCAACCACCCATAATACCCTAGCAACTGCCTAGCAACCACCCAGAACACCCTAGCAACCACTTGAACAACATGAATAAGCCATATCTCAGCAGCAGAACATCGTACAGACATGTTTGTTGGCTCGTATGCAATCATGTACCACACTCTAGCAACCGAGTGGCGAGTTTTGCCACTGCAAGCACCATTTCACATTTTCTTCAGGAAATGTACATTCTAGTTATTATTATTAGTGGTGCTTTTTTGAAAGCATCACTATTGTTATTGCTCATACTTATTATTCTTTTTATTATTATTCTTCCACACAAAAGTTTGGCGCGTAATGCGCCCCGCACCGTTTGTCACAGACCCCTGAGTGAGGTGTCAAATCGACCGGCTCATTGAGGAGAGGTGTGCTATGACTTTTCTAAGCGATCGGGTGTACGATGTTCGCACAGCGGACGAAAAAGCGGCCAAAAAAGTCCCATTGACTTAACATGGGGAGTTCTAAAAACATTTGAATCCCAACTGCCGTTTTCACACACACAGACTCCAAAGGGCCTGACAGCCCTGCGTCTCTCCCTCTCTCTCTCCCTCAGAGGATTTATATTATCAAGCAGCCAATAAGTAATGGCCTAAAATCTTCATAGCCACACCCTAGCAACCAGTTAAAGCACCCTAGCAACCACTAAGAGCTCCCTAGCAACCACCCTAAACCAAAAAAAAATTTTTTTTACATATTTTTGTATTTTTTAAAGCAATATTACACTCGTGGCCTTGCGATATCGCTCCATGCTTGTGCCTATTCAGCCATAGGCACGAGGCCTCAGGCCTCGTGCCGTACTGAAGGCACTCGTTATTAAAGATTTTAATAACTCTATAAAAACTCCATAGTAACCATCTTTGACAACTACCAACCACCTAGTAACACCATAGCAACTAAAAAAAATACCTTAGCAACCATACTGAACACCCTAGAAACGTCTAGAAACGCTCTGGTAGATCATATAAAAACACGAAGGTGGTCTCGTTTCACTCAGGGCATCAAATGGCCAATCATGAATCACCTCAACACTTCCTAGCCCCTCCCTAGCAACCATTGTCGAGCACCTTAGCAACTAAAATCCTAGAGGGATATCTTATATTCTGAATGTCACAGAGACATGGGAGTTGGTTTATATCATTCACACTGACAAGCAGCCTTTGGAGTTTTATGATTGGCAGCTGCCAAGCCACTCCCTAGCAACCAAATAGAGTACCCTAGCAACCAAAATCCAAAGAAGTATATCTTCCATTCTGAATGTCACAGAGACATGGAAGTTGGATTATATCATTCATACTGACAAGAAGCCTTTGGAATTCATCATTGGCAGCTGCCAAGCCACTCCCTAGCAACCATTGTCGAGCACCTTAGCAACCAAAATCCAAAGAGGAATATCTTCCATTCTGAATGTCACAGAGGCATGGGAGTTGGTTTATATCATTCATACTGACAAGCAGCCTTTGGAGTTTCATGATTGGCAGCTGCCAAGCCACTCCCTAGCAACCAAACAGAGTACCCTAGCAACCATTTTGCAAGACCTATATCTCTGCATCAGAACATCATAAAGAGATGGGGTTAACACAAGTTTGACTCAGGGCAGCAAACGGCCAATCATAAATCACCTCAACACTTCCTAGCCCCTCCCTAGCAACCATTGTCGAGCACCTTAGCAACAACAATCCAAAGAGGGATATCTTCTATTCTGAATGTCACAGAGGCATGGGAGTTGGTTTATATCATACATACTGACAAGCAGCCTTTGGAGTTTCATGATTGGCAGCTGCCAAGCCACTCCCTAGCAACCAAACAGAGTACCCTAGCAACCATTTCGCAAGACCTATATCTCTGCATCAGAACATCATAAAGAGATGGGGTTAACACAAGTTTGACTCAGGGCAGCAAACGGCCAATCATAAATCACCTCAACACTTCCTAGCCCCTCCCTAGCAACCATTGTCGAGCACCTTAGCAACAACAATCCAAAGAGGGATATCTTCCATTCTGAATGTCACAGAGGCATGGGAGTTGGTTTATATCATTCATAGTGACAAGAAGCCTTTGGAATTGCATCATTGGCAGGTGCCAAGTAACTCCATAGCAACCAAAAACAGTACCCTAGCAACCAAAATCCAAAGAGGCATATCTTACATTCTGAATGTCACAGAGGCATGGGAGTTGGATTATATAATTCATAATGACAAGAAGCCTTTGGAATTTCATCATAGACAGCTGACAAGCCACTCCCTAGCAACCAAACAGAGTACCCTAGCAACCAAAATCCAAAGAGGCATATCTTCCATTCTGAATGTCGCAGAGGCATGGGAGTTGGTTTATATCATTCATAGTGACAAGAAGCCTTTGGAGTTTCATGATTGGCAGCTGACAAGCCACTCGCTAGCAACCAAATAGAGTACCCTAGCAACCGTTTAGCAAAACGTATATCTCTGCATCAGAACATCGTATAGAGATGGGAGTTGGTTTATATCATTCATGCTAACAAGAAGCCTTTGTAGTTTCATCATTAGCAGCTGACAAGCATCTCCATAGCAACCAAACAGAGTACCCTAGCAACCATTTTACAAGACCTACATCTCTGCATCAGAATATTGTATAGAGATGGGGGTTGGCTCATTAGTTTCAGTTGTAAAACAGCCTGTAAATATCACCATGGTAACTGTGTATTCACACCCTAGCAACCATTTAGAGCCACCTAGCAACCATATTGCAACATATAGAAGCCATATTTCAGCTCCACAACATCGTACAGACATGGTTGTTGGCTCGAATGCAAACATGTACAACACCCTAGCAACCGAGTGGCGAGTTTTGCCACTGCAAGCACCACTTCACATTTTCTTCAGGAAATGTACATTCTAGTTAGTGGTGCTTGCTGAAAGCAAGGCATCACTATTGTTATTGCTCATACTTATTATTATTATTATTATTATTAGTGGTGCTTGCTGAAAGCAAGGCATCACTATTGTTATTGCTCATACTTATTATTATTAGTGGTGCTTTTTTGAAAGCATCACTATTGTTATTGCTCATACTTATTATTCTTTTTATTATTATTCTTCCACACAAAAGTTTGGCGCGTAATGCGCCCCGCACCGTTTGTCACAGACCCCTGAGTGAGGTGTCAAATCGACCGGCTCATTGAGGAGAGGTGTGCTATGACTTTTCTAAGCGATCGGGTGTACGATGTTCGCACAGCGGACGAAAAAGCGGCCAAAAAAGTCCCATTGACTTAACATGGGGAGTTCTAAAAACATTTGAATCCCAACTGCCGTTTTCACACACACAGACTCCAAAGGGCCTGACAGCCCTGCGTCTCTCCCTCTCTCTCTCCCTCAGAGGATTTATATTATCAAGCAGCCAATAAGTAATGGCCTAAAATCTTCATAGCCACACCCTAGCAACCAGTTAAAGCACCCTAGCAACCACTAAGAGCTCCCTAGCAACCACCCTAAACCAAAAAAAAAAATTTTTTTACATATTTTTGTATTTTTTAAAGCAATATTACACTCGTGGCCTTGCGATATCGCTCCATGCTTGTGCCTATTCAGCCATAGGCACTAGGCCACAGGCCTCGTGCCGTACTGAAGGCACTCGTTATTAAAGATTTTAATAACTCTATAAAAACTCCATGGTAACCATCTTTGACAACTACCAACCACCTAGTAACACCATAGCAACTAAAAAAAATACCTTAGCAACCATCCTGAACACCCTAGCAACGTCTAGAAACGCTCTAGTAACCACCAAAAATACCGTAGCAACCACCCAGAACACCCTAGCAACTGTCTAGCAACCCCCCAGAACACCTAGCAACTGCCTAGCAACCACCCAGAACACCCTAGCAACTGCCTAGCAACGCCCTAGCATCCACCCAAAATACCATAGCAACTGCCTAGCAACACCATAGCAACCACCCAGAACACCCTAGCAACCACCTAGCAATGCCCTAGCAACCACACAGAATACCCTAGCAACCCCCTAGCAACCACCCAGAACACCCTAGCAACGCCCTAGCAATCACCCAGAATACCCTAGCAACCGCCTAGCAACACCATAGCAACCAACCAGAACACCCTAGCAACGCCCTAGCAACCACCCAGTACACCCAGGCAACTGCCTAGCAACGCCCTAGCAACCACCAAGAATTCCCTAGCAACCACCCAGAATACCCTAGCAACTGCCTAGCAACGCCCTATTCACCACCCAGAATACCCTAGCAACCGCCTAGCAACACCATAGCAACAACCTACAACACCCTAGCAACCGCCTAGCAACGCCCTAGCAACCACCCAGAACACCCTAGCAACCACCCAGAATACCCTAGCGACTGCCTAGCAACCACCCAGAACACCCTAGCAGCGGCCTAGCAACACCCTAGCAACCACCCAAAACACCCTAGCAACCGCCTAGCAACACCATAGCAACCACCCAGAACACCCTAGCAACTGCCTAGCAACGCCCTAGCAACCACCCAGAATACCCTAGCAACCGCCTAGCAACACCATAGCAACCACCCAGAACAGCCTAGCAACCACCTAGCAACGCCCTAGCAACCACCAAGAATACCCTAGCAACCGCCTAGCAACCACCCAGAATACCCTAGCAACCGCCTAGCAACACCATAGCAACCACCAAGAATACCCTAGCAACCGCCTAGCAACCACCCAGTATACCCTAGCAACCGCCTAGCAACACCATAGCAACCACCCAGAACACCCTAGCAACTGCCTAGCAACACCATAGCAACCACCCAGAATACCCTAGCAATGCCCTAGCAACCACCCAGAATACCCTAGAAACCGCCTAGCAACACCATAGCAACCACCCAGAATACCCTAGCAACCACCTAGCAACGCCCTAGCAACCACCAAGAATACCCTAGCAACCGCCTAGCAACCACCCAGAATACCCTAGCAACCGCCTAGCAACGCCCTAGCAACCGTTTAGAGCCACATATAAACCATATTGCAACATATAGAAGCTATATTTCAGCTCCACAACATCGTACAGACATGGTTGTTGGCTCGTATGCAATCATGTACAACACCCTAGCAACCGAGTGGAGAGTTTTGCCACTGCAAGCACCATTTCACATTTTCTTCAGGAAATGTACATTCTAGTTAGTGGTGCTTGCTGAAAGCAAGGCATCACTATTGTTATTGCTCATACTTATTATTAGTGGTGCTTTTTTGAAAGCATCACTATTGTTATTGCTCATACTTATTATTCTTCTTCTTCTTCTTCTTATTGTTCTGGACAAAAGTTTGGCGCGTAATGCGCCCCGCACCGTTTGTCACAGACCCCTGAGTGAGGCGTCAAAACGAGCGGCTCATTGAGGAGAGGTGTGCTATGACTTTTCTAAGCGATCGGGTGTACGATGTTCGCACAGCGGACGAAAAAGGGGCCAAAAAAGTCCCCATTGACTTTACATTGGGAGTTCTAAAAATATTTGAATCCCAACTGCCGTTTTCACACACACAGACTCCAAAGGGCCTGACACCCCTGCGTCTCTCCCTCTCTCTCTCCCTCAGAGGATTTATATTATCAAGCAGCCAATAAGTAATGGCCTAAAATCTTCATAGCCACACCCTAGCAACCAGTTTCAGCACCCTAGCAACCACTAAGAGCTCCCTAGCAACCACCCTAAACAAAAAAAAAATGTTTTTTACATTTTTTTGTATTTTTTAACGCAATATTACACTCGTGGCCTTGCGATATTGCTCCATACTTGTGCCTATTTGGCCATAGGCACGAGGCCGCAGGCCGAGTGCCGTACTGAAGGCACTCGTTATTAAAGATTTTAATAACTCTATAAAAACTCCATAGTAACCATCTTTGACAATTATCAACCACCTAGTAACACCATAGCAACTAAAAAATACCTTAGCAACCATCCTGAACACCCTAGCAACATCTAGAAACGCTCTAGTAACCACCAAAAATACCGTAGCAACCACCCAGAACACCCTAGCAACTGTCTAGCAACCCCCAGAACACCTAGCAACTGCCTAGCAACCACCCAGAACACCCAAGCAACTGCCTAGCAACGCCCTAGCATCCACCCAATATACCATAGCAACTGCCTAGCAACACCATAGCAACCACCCAGAACACCCTAGTAACTACCTAGCAACGCCCTAGCAACCACCAAGAATACCCTAGCAACCACCTAGCAACTGCCTAGCAACCAACCAGAATACCCTAGCAACCACCTAGCAACACCATAGCAACCACCCAGAATACCCTAGCAACCACCTAGCAACACCATAGCAACCACCCAGAATACCCTAGCAACTGCCTAGCAACGCCCTAGCAACCAGCAAGAATACCCTAGCAACCGCCTAGCAACACCATAGCAACCACCAAGAATACCCTAGCAACCGCCTAGCAACCACCCAGAATACCCTAGCAACTGCCTAGCAACACCCTAGCAACCACCCAGAACACCCTAGCAACTGCCTAGCAACCACCCAGAACACCCTAGCAACTGCCTAGCAACGCCCTAGCATCCACCCAAAATACCATAGCATCCGCCTAGCAACACCATAGCAACCACCCAGAATACCCTAGCAACTGCCTAGCAACGCCCTAGCAACCACCCAGAACACCCTAGCAACCGCCTAGCAACCACCCAGAATACCCTAGCAACTGCCTAGCAACACCCTAGCAACCACCCAGAACACCCTAGCAACTGCCTAGCAACCACCCAGAACACCCTAGCAACTGCCTAGCAACGCCCTAGCATCCACCCAATATACCATAGCAACTGCCTAGCAACACCATAGCATCCACCCAAAATACCATAGCATGCGCCTAGCAACACCATAGCAACCACCCAGAATACCCTAGCAACTGCCTAGCAACGCCCTAGCAACCACCCAGAACACCCTAGCAACCGCCTAGCAACCACCCAGAATACCCTAGCAACTGCCTAGCAACACCCTAGCAACCACCCAGAACACCCTAGCAACTGCCTAGCAACCACCCAGAACACCCTAGCAACTGCCTAGCAACGCCCTAGCATCCACCCAATATACCATAGCAACTTCCTAGCAACACCATAGCAACCACCCAGAATACCCTAGCAACTGCCTAGCAACGCCCTAGCAACCACCCAGAATACCCTAGCAACTGCCTAGCAACCCCCCAGAATACCCTAGCAACCGCCTAGCAACACCATAACAACCACCCAGAATACCCTAGCAACTGCCTAGCAACGCCCTAGCAACCATCCAGAATACCCTAGCAACCGCCTAGCAACATCATAGCAACTACTCAGAATACCCTAGCAACCGCCTAGCAACGCCCTAGCAACCACCCAGAACACCCTAGCAACCGCCTAGCAACACCATAGCAACCACCCAGAATACCCTAGCAACTGCCTAGCAACAACCCTAGCAACCACCCAGAACACCCTTGCAACCACCTAGCAAAGCCCTAGCAACCACATAGAACACCCTAGCAACACCCTAGCAACCACCTGAACAACATGAATAAGCCATATCTCAGCACCACAACATCGTACAGACATGTTTGTTAGTTCGTATGCAATCATGTACCACACTCTAGCAACCGAGTGGCGAGTTTTGCCACTGCAAGCACCACTTCACATTTTCTTCAGGAAATGTACATTCTAGTTTTTATTATTATTATTCTTCCACACAAAAGTTTGGCGCGAAACTCGCCCCGCACCGTTTGTCTCAGACCCCTGAGTGAGGTGTCAAATCGACCGGCTCATTGAGGAGAGGTGTGCTATGACTTTTCTAAGCGATCGGGTGTACGATGTTCGCACAGCGGACGAAAAAGCGGCCAAAAAAGTCCCATTGACTTTACATGGGGAGTTCTAAAAATATTTGAATCCCAACCGACGTTTTCATACACACAGACTCCAAAGGGCCTGACAGCCCTGCGTCTCTCCCTCTCTCTCTCCCTCAGAGGATTTATATTATCAAGCAGCCAATAAGTAATGGCCTAAAATCTTCATAGCCACACCCTAGCAACCAGTTTCAGCACCCTAGCAACCACTAAGAGCTCCCTAGCAACCACCCTAAACCAAAAAAAAATGTTTTTTAAATTTTTTTGTATTTTTTAACGCAATATTACACTCGTGGCCTTGCGATATTGCTCCATGCTTGTGCCTATTCGGCCATAGGCACGAGGCCGCAGGCCGAGTGCCGTACTGAAGGTACTCGTTATTAAAGATTTTAATAACTCTATAAAAACTCCATGGTAACCATCTTTGACAACTACCAACCACCTAGTAACACCATAGCAACTAAAAAAAATACCTTAGCAACCATCCTGAACACCCTAGCAACGTCTAGAAACGCTCTAGTAACCACCAAAAATACCGTAGCAACCACCCAGAACACCCTAGCAACTGTCTAGCAACCCCCCAGAACACCTAGCAACTGCCTAGCAACCACCCAGAACACCCTAGCAACTGCCTAGCAACGCCCTAGCATCCACCCAAAATACCATAGCAACTGCCTAGCAACACCATAGCAACCACCCAGAACACCCTAGCAACCACCTAGCAATGCCCTAGCAACCACACAGAATACCATAGCAACCGCCTAGCAACCACCCAGAACACCCTAGCAACGCCCTAGCAATCACCCAGAATACCCTAGCAACCGCCTAGCAACACCATAGCAACCACCCAGAACACCCTAGCAACGCCCTAGCAACCACCCAGTACACCCAGGCAACTGCCTAGCAACGCCCTAGCAACCACCAAGAATTCCCTAGCAACCACCCAGAATACCCTAGCAACTGCCTAGCAACGCCCTATTCACCACCCAGAATACCCTAGCAACCGCCTAGCAACACCATAGCAACAACCCAGAACACCCTAGCAACCGCCTAGCAACGCCCTAGCAACCACCCAGAACACCCTAGCAACCACCCAGAATACCCTAGCAACTGCCTAGCAACCACCCAGAACACCCTAGCAGCGGCCTAGCAACACCCTAGCAACCACCCAAAACACCCTAGCAACTGCCTAGGAACACCATAGCAACCACCCAGAATACCCTAGCAACGACCCAGAATACCCTAGCAACCGCCGAGCAACACCATAGCAACCACCAAGAATACCCTAGCAACCGCCTAGCAACCACATAGAATACCCTAGCAACCGCCTAGCAACACCATAGCAACCACCCAGCACACCCTAGCAACTGCCTAGCAACACCCTAGCAACCACCCAGAATACCCTAGCAACCGCCTAGCAACACCATAGCAACCACCCAGAACAGCCTAGCAACCACCTAGCAACGCCCTAGCAACCACCAAGAATACCCTAGCAACCGCCTAGCAACCACCCAGAATACCCTAGCAACCGCCTAGCAACACCATAGCAACCACCAAGAATACCCTAGCAACCGCCTAGCAACCACCCAGTATACCCTAGCAACCGCCTAGCAACACCATAGCAACCACCCAGAACACCCTAGCAACTGCCTAGCAACACCATAGCAACCACCCAGAATACCCTAGCAACCGCCTAGCAACACCATAGCAACCACCCAGAATACCCTAGCAACCACCTAGCAACCACCCAGAATACCCTAGCAACCGCCTAGCAACGCCCTAGCAACCGTTTAGAGCCACATATAAACCATATTGCAACATATAGAAGCTATATTTCAGCTCCACAACATCGTACAGACATGGTTGTTGGCTCGTATGCAATCATGTACAACACCCTAGCAACCGAGTGGAGAGTTTTGCCACTGCAAGCACCATTTCACATTTTCTTCAGGAAATGTACATTCTAGTTCTTATTATTATTCTGGACAAAGTTTGGCGCGTAACTCGCCCCGCACCGTTTGTCACAGACCCTTGAGTGAGGTGTCAAATCGACCGGCTCATTGAGGAGAGGTGTACTATGACTTTACGTGTGCCACATTTGAAGAGGCTGACAGGCTCTGTAAGAACATACCTCACAATGGGGTAAAAGTTGCACCCCTGGGGGGCAGGAGCGTCCCAAAGTTTCCAATTGACTTACAATGGTGTAGGACGGCCCATGAAATGGGCCGTCCTACACATTGCATAAGGATTTTGTATTGAACGTAGGTCTGGATCACAGTGTCAGAGAGACAAGGGGGCGGGCTCATTTTACTCAGACGACCAATCAGTTTATCAGGATCATTGTGAAGCTATCAAGCCACGCCCTAGCAACCATTTAGAGCACCTTAGCAACAAGTCCCATAGACTTCCATTGAAAGAGATCAAAGGGATATCTCTGGACTGAATTGTCATAGAAACATGGGGGTGGTCTCAGTTGACTCGGGGCAGCAAACAGCCAATCATGAATCACCTCAACACTTCCTATCCCCTCCCTAGCAACCATTGTCGAGCACCTTAGCAACCAAAATCCAAAGAGGGATATCTTCCATTCTAAATGTCACAGAGGCATGGGAGTTGGTTTATGTCATTCATAGTGACAAGAAGCCTTTGCAGTTTCATCATTGGCAGCTGCCAAGTAACTCCATAGCAACCAAACAGAGTACCCTAGCAACCATTTTACAAGACCTATATCTCTGCATCAGAACATCATAAAGAGATGGGGTTAACACAAGTTTGACTCAGGGCAGCAAACAGCCATTCATGAGACACCACAACACTTGCTAGCCCAACCCTAGCAACCATTGTCAAGCACCTTAGCAACCAAAATTCATAGAGGGATATCTTTCATTCTGAATGTCACAGAGGAATGGGAGTTGGTTTATATCATTCATACTGACAAGCAGCCTTTGTAGTTTCATGATTGTTAGCTGCCAAGCCACTCCCTAGCAACCAAACAAAGTACCTTAGCAACCATTTTGCAAGACCTATTTCTCTGCATCAGAACATCGTATAGAGATGGGGGTTGGCTCTTTTGACTCATGCTAGCAAAGAGGAATTCCAACATGCTACACATGCTAGCTGTGAATAGCTACATGCTAATAGCGATTAGGTAAGTGCTAAATCATGCCAAGAAAATGCTAAGAACTCCAATAGTAATCATCTGTGACAACTACCAACCACTTAGTAACACCATAGTAACCACCCATAATACCTTAGCAACCGCCCTGAACACCCTAGCAACTGCCTAGCAACTCCCTAGCAACCACTGTTGGAGAATTTTATACATAAGTATATGTTGGAGAATTATATCTGTCTCATATGAGTCCAAATGCATGATACAAACATTGAAGAAACTAGGCCTAGAATAAGGGAGGCCTACAACCAAGGGAGAAAGAGAAAACAAAGCATGATGGGAAACACAGGACATGTCAAAAGTGCATGTGAGGATAGGAGTCGTGTGAGGACAAGACAGAAAACTGGGTAAAAGGTAAAATAAGGCTAAAGAGTGGAAAAGTACCCAAAAAACCATATGCAAAGTCATCATCAGAAAAGCGCATGCGCCAGTATGGCCACCAATAGAAATTGAGCATTAATGCAGGTGTTTCTAATCGTGGTGAAGTGATGAGGAGGAGCAAAGAGAAAAAGATAATTATACGAATGTTAATTGGATACCAAAGTAAACAATAAATGACGTAAAATGAGGTATAAGACCCAAATGCAGACCATTGTAAGATCAGATGCTTAGCTACCATCTCACTTTATTGAACTGCTCAATAAAGTTATTTCTCCTGAGACCTGAAACTTCGACTCTGAAAGATTTCTTCTGAGACCTGAACCAGAGACTGAGAATTGGCCACGACATAATTGGCGACCGCCAGCCAGGAGGAGGGAAGGAGACCAGCTGTGGTGGACCTCTGGCGGAGAGCATACAAAACAAAGGCGCCAAAATAAAAAGGTAAGCAGTTTTTGCTTATATTTTGTTTTGTGTGGTCACTGCTGGTAAGCTATCACCATGGTTGGTAATTATTTTAAATACTCCTCCTCCAAAAGAACCTAGAAAGGATAAAATAAATTAAAGAACCTGTAAAGGATAAAATAAATTAAAGAAAGGATAAAATTAAAATTAAAGAAAGGGGAAAGTCTGATTTTCGGGTCCTAGGGAGAAAACCCACGCATAGTGTAAGTGTTTGTTTGTGTTAAACATGTTTGTTTATTTGTGTTAAAACGCGAGAAGTGCGTGTAGCGTGAGAAAGTGCGCTACGTGGTGTGAGAAAGTGCACCACAGTGAGTGAGAAGAGCTCACGTGTTCGTTTATTTGTGTTAAAACGCGAGAAGTGCGTGTAGCGTGAGAAAGTGCGCTACGTGGTGTGAGAAAGTGCACCACAGTGAGTGAGAAGAGCTCACGTGTTTGTTTATTTGTGTTAAAACGCGAGAAGTGCGTGTAGCGTGAGAAAGTGCGCTACGTGGTGTGAGAAAGTGCACCACAGTGAGTGAGAAGAGCTCACGTGTTCGTTTATTTGTGTTAAAACGCGAGAAGTGCGTGTAGCGTGAGAAAGTGCGCTACGTGGTGTGAGAAAGTGCACCACAGTGAGTGAGAAGAGCTCACGTGTTTGTTTATTTGTGTTAAAACGCGAGAAGTGCGTGTAGCGTGAGAAAGTGCGCTACGTGGTGTGAGAAAGTGCACCACAGTGAGTGAGAAGAGCTCACGTGTTCGTTTATTTGTGTTAAAACGCGGGAAGTGCGTGTAGCGTGAGAAAGTGCGCTACGTGGTGTGAGAAAGTGCACCACAGTGAGTGAGAAGAGCTCACATGTTTGTTTATTTGTGTTAAAACGCGGGAAGTGCGTGTAACAAAGTGCGCCACAGTGAGTGAGAGGTATTCACATATTTGTTTGTTTGTCTTAAACGCTAAAAGTGCGAATTGGGGGCGTCAAAAGGTGCAAAAGCACACTATTTGTTTGTTTGTCTTTAGGAGGAGAGATCTGCAAAAAGTGCAGAGAGAGAGTAGAGAGAGGATATTAAATATATATATGTAAGGAGTGCACTGATTTGAGTAAAAAATTATTAGTGAATTTTTATAGAACAAGTGATTAAAACTAAAAGTGACTAGGAGATATAAAGTCATCATTATATCAAGCGCTAGGAGAAGAGCAGAGAAGGAGGGTGCTGTCCGTCCGGTCCGGGCGCGGTGCCAGATCAGTTTTAGAGCGCTATCAGTAGAGCAGGGAGAAGTGCAGAAAGAGAACAAAGAAAGAGTTTTCAATACATGTGTTAAGAGAGCATTTTTTCAAGGGAAAATTAATAATAAGTTTTTATATAAAAATAAATAAAATAAAAATAAATAGATAAATAAAAAGAGCAAGATGAAATAAGTAAATCTATGTATATGAAAAAGAGTATTGCTTCAAGTAGGAACTGTTGATAAGTTTTTACTGAGAAAAAAAAAAAAAAAAAAAAAAAAAAAAAAAGGAACAAGCTGAAGTAAGGGATCTGAATTAAAACTGAATGGAAGATATAAAATTATCCTTATTGTGTTACAGGAGAACCTGAAGGAGCAGAGGGGAGGGGGTAACAGCTGTCCAGTCTGGGCACCCTACCAAATTATTCTGGGCAAATTACCAATTTATTCTGGGCGAGTTACCAAACTTACTCCGGGAGCACTGCCAAGACAGGTGTTTAGTTAATCATAAGGTTATATTATGTTGACCTTCAAGTGAAAGCCAGAGTTAGCGAAGACTAGCAGAGGATTTGATTTAGAAAATATTACAAGGAAAAATTATTAAAAATTGGATGGACAGTGAGAAACACATTGGTGAAAGAAAAATACAGAGATATAGTTATCAAAGAACAAAAAATATTCCAAGAAGCTGGTTTTGTCGATTGTTTGGCCATGTGCCAGACTGTAAGCGTTGTGATCCACACAGAGAAACACAGCCTTTGCTAGGAAAGGAGGAATATCTGCACAAGGCCGGTGGTTTAAGAAAAACATAACCTGGAGTTTCGAATTAATATATCTGGGAGAAGACATCATTTGGCAACGCAGTACATACAGCGGGGTAGAAGAGGTGACACCGAAACCACTGTCTGAGGTACCAATAAAAATAATTTTGAAATATCTCAAGAAAACAAAGCAAACACCTGAATTAAACATAAACAGAGATTGTGCCGTAACTGACTAAGTGGAACACAAAATAATCAGGTGCTGAAACAATGGCTTCGGTGTCACCCCAAGGGGAGTCCCCTGTAGAACAGCTTGCGTCACAATATCCAATATGCAGTGACACTATTAAGAATCTGTCACAAAAGTGGGAAAAAAGGACCAAAAAGTTAAACACTAAGTGGCCAGCAGAGGGAACATTTGATTTAGCTATGTGTAGGGAGATGGGAGCCCTAATAAAAAATCACAAAGCTCATGATAAAAGCAAGAAAAGAGATGAGAAACGAGGAAAAGAGCAGGAAGTGCTGAATTTATTCAAAGAAAAGGGAGCACAACTGCTTAGGGAACTTAGGGAGAGAGTAGGGAAAAAAGATAATGTGATAGAAACCCCACCCCCTTATGCACCATTTTATGATCTGACTGGTAAACAGCTGCCACTAGTGACAGGAACAGTGAATATAGAAGGCAAGGTGAATTTCAAGGATGAGAATGAAGAAAGACAAAAACAAGAAGAAAAGGAAGAAGGTGTGCGTGAAACCAGAGACTTGTTGGGATGGGACATCTTAAGTCATGGGGGAAGCCAGAACAGTGAAATGGACATGAAAGAACTGATTAGCTCACACAGAAGCCCCACTTTGTCTAACCCATATCATCACGCAAGCCAGGCCTTACAGGAACTTGGAAAAGAAATGGAAAGGAAGATGGAGACTGACAGGCGACAAGTTGAACAGGAACAAGAGGAGATGGAGGAAGAGATACGGAAGACCAAAGAAAAGATCAATCAAGAAGCTGAAACTATGCTAAAGATCTCTGAATCTATGCTAAAGTCCCTGCAAGATTCCATGGAGGAGGACCAACAAAGACTTCAAAAGAGTAAAAGAAGCAGATTTCATCTCGTCAGTCCTCACAAAGAATACAAGAATGTGTCTGGAACCCTCCTCCTAGAAGACATGATCCAGAATGAACCACACTGGAGGAGAGGAGACAATCTGAGAAAGCGACCAGCAAGCAGACTCATTGAGCACAGAGATGAAGAGGACCAACTGGAAAAAGACCACACACAGTTACCCATCCTGATTAAAGGACAACAAGGGCAATACATACCGTGGGCTGGACAAGATCTGGAAGGACTGATAGCCCGCCTCCCTGATCTACACGAGGGGGCTGGCAAATGGATCAGATTGCTGGAAGAGGAAACAATGGGGAAGATACTAGCCATTGGAGATATCAAGGCCCTGTTGGCAAAATGTGTTGGGGGTGCAAAGACAAATGAACTCCTTGACGGTTCAGGACTTAAACATGCAATTGATTCCACAAAAATGGACGCCATGCCACTGGATAGGTACAGAGCTTCACTGTGGCAGACCCTAAGAGGACATTACCAAACACAGATGGACCCAAAGCTGTTAAAAGGGGAGCCACTGGGAGAGGAAGAGAACCCAATTACCTACGTTCAGAGACAGTTAAGAAGATGGAAGCAAGAGCTGGAAAGAGATCCTGAACGAGATCCAGTGATAACAGCACTGTTCAGGTCCGCCATAGTTGATGCCATGCCTCCTACTGTGAAAGCCAAGCTGGAAGACGTGGTAGGACTGGGCTCAAAGACATCAAAAGAGTTCAATGACCATGTGGCTCATGCAGTGGAACAATACAGGAAAAATGAACAAAAACTGAAGAATCAAGAAAGAGACCTCCAGAGAAAACTAACACAGCTACAACTAGATGAACTGATCAACAAGAGGAAGAAAGTTCAAGCTCCTCTAAAAGAAGCTGGAGATCAGCCTGCCATGATTGCTGCTGTAAATGTGCCAAGCCAAGCACCGCAAGTGGTACAGCAAGCACCAACCAATATGAGTCAGAATGTACCCAACAACGCGGAAAACACACAGCAGCCAAACGCTCCCATCGTAATATACCTTCCTGAAAACCATGAGAACAGAAATAGAATGATGGCAGGAAGGGGAAGAGGAAGAGGAAGACAATACAACAACCAGCAGAGGAACTTTGAACAACAACTCGTATGCTGGGGATGCAACCAACCTGGACACACCAAGAGATCATGCCCAGTTTACCATGGCCCCGAGATGGCACACAAGATCAAATGCAGCAGCCTTGGCACCAGAGACAGCAGAACCACCAACAAGAAGTGAGGGGACCAGTTAACCCATGGCGTGGTCCAGACCAAGGATACTAGGGGTGCCCAGAGAATCCTACAGGGAGGGGTCAGCTGCCAATGTTAACATCAAATGCTGACCAAGAGCCTATGCTGCGGGTTGAGATAGAGGACAAGACAATACCCATAATGCTTGATACCGGGGCAACATTTACGTGTTTGAGCCCAAAATATGCCTCTCACCTCCCTAGGTCTGGAAAATATGCCAAGACAGTAGGATTCTCGGGATTGACGCAGCTAATCCCAATGACAACCCCCGTCAGCATAAAAGTCAAAGACTCTGAAATAAAAATTCCTGTTCTAGTGTCAGATCAAACACCAGTTAATTTATTGGGAAGGGATGCATTATGCAGACTAAAATTACAAATATGGTGCTCTCCTGAAGGTATATATGTAGAAAATGAAGGCATAAAACAAATGACAGTAGTAGATAGAACTGACCAACAAAACTCGCAAGTAAATATTTTCCTGATAGGAAGTTTGGATGAGGACATAGAGAAGACACTAGGAAAATGGGGAAAATATATAGAAGTACAGCTCCAGAAGCCAACCCTTCCAGAAATCGAATTCCATTGTACCATGAGATATGATCCCCTTAGAGATCCAGAAATGGAAAAAGAGTGGCTGGAAAAAACCAAGGGACAGGATATAAGTCTGATTTCAAATTATATAGTTATAGGACCAGCAGGGGCAGCATTACAAATCGAAGAGTGTGAATTCACTAAAAAGTGGTTTAAAGTAGATGGCTCAGCCCCACATGTTACTCTATACCTGAATGAAGGAAGTCAGGCAAAAGATTTAGGCCCAATGATGCTAAAAACCACTGGAAAATTGTGGGAAGCCACTGAGAACCCTTTTATTTTTCAAACACCAGACAGGACATACCTTAAAATCTTATGCACAACTAGCATGGTAGGGACTCCAAAGTTAATGGTTGAGGAAGGAAAACATGACTTGAAGTCCAAAATGGAAGAACTAATATTAGAAATGGAACAACAGGTGCCCATGCAGTTGTGGTCAAAACATGACACAGATGTGGGCCTAGTCAAATCAGCAAACCCTGTTAAGATAGCAGTTAAACCAGGAGTTCAGTTACCAAGAAAGCAACAATACCCACTGAAACCTGAAGCTGTGGAAGGGATAAGGAAAACAATTGATGGATTAGTAGATGCAGGAGTATTGGTTGAAACTACCAGCCCTTGTAACACCCCAATTTTACCTGTTAAAAAGGCTGATAAGTCGAAATGGAGGCTAGTCCATGATTTGAGAGCAGTAAATGAAGTAGTTCAGGATTGGCCAGCTGAGGTTCCAAATCCACATACGCTATTGACGAATGTTCCACCTGCTGCTAATTATTTTACTGTAATTGACCTTTGTTCTGCATTTTTCAGCATTCCACTAGCGGAAGAAAGCAGACACCTTTTTTCTTTCAGCTACCGAGGTAAAAAGCTTACATACACAAGAATTCCTCAAGGGTTCAGACATTCTCCACATATCTTCAACCAAATTTTGAAACTAGATCTGGAAGATTTGAGGTTAGATAGTACATTAATTCAGTATGTTGATGATTTGCTAATATGCTCAGGAACGCTGGAACAGTGCCATCATGATTCCATCAAAGTGCTGACTAAATTAGCAGAAGGAGGCCATAAAGCCTCGAAAGAAAAATTGCAGTACTGCCTGCCCCAGGTAGAATACTTAGGTCGATTGATCGCACACCAGACAAAGGCAATATCACCTAGCCAATTAGAAGGAATCAGTAAAGCACCACAGCCACAAACAGTGGGACAGATGATGACATTTTTAGGGATGACTGGATTTAGTGCTGATTGGATAGAGGATTATGCTATTAAAACAGCTCCACTGCGAGCCCTAATAAGACAGGCAGGTCAACAAACTCTTAAAGCACAGTTGAGATGGGATCCTGAGGCACTGGTAGCATTTAACTCATTAAAGAAGGAATTACAAACAGCTCCAGCTTTAGCCATTCCAAACTATGACGAAGATTTTCACTTATACGTGGCCGACAGAAAAGATGGATTTGCTTCTGCTGTATTAATGCAAGAAACGTGCAGTGGTAGGAAAAAACAACCTATCGCCTATTATAGCACCAAACTGGACAATGTAGCTCAAGGCTACCCCCCATGTTATCAACAAGGCTTAGCTGCTGTTTATTTTGCATATGATAAAGCTTCTGCTATCACCATGGGCTATCCAGTCACTATTTACACTCACCATAAGACTGCAGAATTACTAGAACAAGGACGTTTTGTTTTGACACAAGCTAGATGTTTAGCATACTCCACATTAATGACTTATCCTGACGTCACAATAAAAAGATGTGCCACAGTAAATCCAGCAAACTTTATTCCGCTGGAGGGTGAAGGAACACCTCATGAATGTGTTTCTGTCTCTCTAGCTTTTACCCGTCTGAGACCAGATTTGGAATCAACACCAATTGTTGATGCAGACGTGGATTATTTTGTTGACGGCTCATGCTTTAGAGACCACTTAGGTAATCATGCTGGTTTTGCCGTCGTACAAAGAGATGGAGACAATTTTACTGCAGTGAAAAGACAACATTGTGAGCAACCTTGCTCTGCCCAATTGGCTGAACTTAAAGCACTCACTGAAGCTTGCATATTGGCTAAAAACAAAGCTGCTAACATTTATACCGACTCTGCATACGCTCATGGTGTCTGTCACCTTTTTGGGGCGGTATGGAAACAAAGAGGATTTAAAAAGAGCGATGGAACACCAATCCAACATGGAGACCAAATTACTGAATTGATTACAGCTATGATGTTTCCAACAAAATTGGCCATCATTAAATGTCAAGCTCACAAGAAGGGAAATGACCTTGTCATTAAAGGAAACAATGCGGCCGATATGCATGCAAAACAAGCCTCTGGGTGCCAATTGGCTGTCATGGCACCTTCAGTTTTGATTCAGCCTCTCCCAACCATAGAGAGTATTGCCCAAATGCAGTCTAGAGCATCACCACCTGAAATATACTTATGGCAGCAAAGGGGGGCAACGAGAGATGCCAACAACATATGGAGATCACATGAAGGCCATATGATAGCCCCCACCCCATTGCTAAACATTTTAATTCCTGATGCGCATGGTTTTGACCATTGCGCAAGGGGGGAGATATTAAGGAAGATAAAAAGACAAGGATTCTGGTCCCCATACTTACAAACAAGAGTAGACGAATTCTTAAGTGAATGTGAAATTTGTGCACAGAATAATGTCAGAAAAGGAATAGCAACCCCGATAGGCTCTATTCCAGTCCCAGAGGGACCATTTAAACATCTGGTGATGGATTATGTGGACATGATCAAATCAGTAAGAGGGAAAAGATACATGTTAGTTATAATAGACAGGTTTAGTAGGTGGATTGAAGCAGAACCATCAGCAGATCAAGGAGCACAAACAGTGATCAAATTCTTGACCAGAGAAGTCATACCACGATTTGGCATACCATCACAGATTAGTTCAGACAATGGATCAGCCTTTATTCAAAGAACAGTAAAGACAGTAATACAACAATTAAGGATGAAACAGAGACTAGGTTGCATTTACCATCCAGCGTCACAGGGGGCAGTAGAACGTTTGAATGGGACTATTAAGGCAAAAATCAACAAAATATGTGCAGACACTAAACTTAACTGGGTAGATGCGTTACCCCTTGCGCTAATGAGCTACCGTATGCAGACCCACAGAATTACTAACTTGTCTCCACATGAGATGTTGACAGGGAGACCAATGCCTGCGCCTCATTTGAGAGGTCCGTACGAAGGACCGCCCCTAGAACAGTTGCAAATGGAATTAAGAACATATATGAGGCAATTGACTGCTATACATGAAGCTATTTATTCACAGGAGCAGAATAGGGGGCCCAGGGAAGAGGAGGAAGCTCCCTGTCCGGTAGTTCCTGGAGATCAAGTATACTTAAGAGTCTTCAGAAGAAAGTGGAATCAACCAAGACGAGAAGGACCCTATACTGTAGTAAGAGCAACCCCTACAGCAGTTCAGGTAGAGGGCAGCACAACGTGGTATCATTTGAATCATTGCACCAGGGTCCCAAGGTTGCGGAATAGGAGGCAAGGAGAGGAAATAGATAGCTCAGAAGAAAACCACACGGAAGTAACACAGAATGCCCAAGAAGGGCAGAGAGCTGAGGGCGAAGATAATAATGTTGCTGAACCTTATTCTAGGGAGACTGAACACGCTGAACCAGGAGATGAAATGCAGATGCGGAACGATATGCACCATCCAGAAGACATGGAGCCCGAAAATGAGAGAGCTCCTGGCACTGGTCTTCTTAGTGATACATGTTGTGCAGCAGTTGCCTCAAACACAAGGCCTCCAGAACACCAGCCTCCAGAGAGAGGTCCTTCTACCAGAGAACCATTCCAGTGTTGAACATTTTTCATACGGGACTTTCCAGAAATTGAACTACCAGACCTCCAAGGCGTTGAATGAAATGAACCAGCCTAATTTGAACAGAACAAGCAGACACATAAAGAAAGAGCCCACGAAGAGACCTAAAAAGATTAAAGAGAAAATTACCCTGAAGAGGGTTAAAACTGTTCAAGAAAGAAATGCTTTGAAGAGGGCTAATGCGATTCGAGAAAGGAATGTCCGAGCTAAGAATCAATTTGAATCAGAACTAAGAAAAGAGAAATTATTAGACACTGCTTATCATAATGAATGGTATAAATGGGCACAATATACAGTAAAACAGACAACAACAAGTACTTGTGTGTTATGCTCACCCTCTCCCTTGAAAAAGTTAAGAGTAGTCCCTAATCAATATGACAATATGCATTGTGCTAAATTTAATTCGAAATACTGTGATAGAAAGGGGCGAATAATACCATATTGTCCAGCAGACTGTCTGGCAATGCTGGGTCATAAATACTATAAGAGATTCTACAATCAGACTGGATGGGGGAGAGAGTGTAAAAAAATTAGACATAAGGATAGATAAATCTAAGCGAGAGATCCCGGATAACTACATACTAGACATGTCACTAGAATACGAATGTTTCAACAAGACTAAAGGTTACAGAGATATGGGGACATTCATAGGTAAATGTGCCATAATATGGCATTTAGACTATGAAATGTACGATGATCCAGACGTGTACAGGTCCACTAGCCTAATATATGCCACAGCCACAGTAAATAATAACATGACAGTGACGCAAATTCAAGATGACTGTGAAAATGCTACCCTGAGTTTTCCATTGATAGGACCATTAGAAAATCAAACTGAAGCAATAGCAGATTATTTCTGGTTATGTGGAGGAAGACGACTAAGAGCCACCCTAGTAGACTGGAGAGGACTTTGTGTCAGAGTAAGATTAATCCAGGAAGTAGGGATCGTAAACTGGGATCCTGATGATGCAGGAACAGTGGAGAAGCTCAGTAAGAAAAGTCAAAGAGTTAAAAGAGCATATGTTCCAGACCCTAAAGTTACTATTGATGCAATTGGACAGCCAAGAGGGATACCACATGAGTTCAAAGCTAGAGACGAGGTAGCATCTGGACTTGAATCAATATTTGTCTGGATAACGCCAAATAAGAATATGGAATGGATTAATTATATTTACTACAATCAGCAGAGATTCATTAACTACTCAGACCAAGCACTTGATGCCTTAGGTCAGCAATTAAAGTATACTAGCAAAATGACGTGGCAAAACAGAGTAGCCCTGAATTGGCTGTTGGCAGAAAAAGGAGGAGTGTGTGTAATGTTTGGTACTGACTGTTGTACATTTATCCCAAATAATACAGCCCCGGACGGATCATTTACAAAAGCCATGAAAAAGCTGAAGGAATTAAGACAAGAGGTCGCAGAAAATGCGGGGAGGGACAGACAATTGGGAAACTGGTTTGATTCTTTGTTTGGATCCTGGAAAGAATGGTTCATTAAGGTGGGAACAATAATAGCTGTGGGTGTTATTGTTTTTCTTTTGTTATTCTGTTGTGTTGTGCCTTTCCTCAGATCACTGCTAGCCAACGCAGCTGCCAAGCAGATGGTCAATATAATAGTGAGGCAAACGGGAGTTGATACTGGATGCAACAACTCCAGAGTGCATTCAATTGGACCAGGCATGGATGAGCTAGACGACTTCCTGTAAAGAGTCCTGGTGGAGGAGTAAGGAAGGGGGTGCCTTGTTATTATTGTTTTTCTTCTTTCTCTTTTACTCTACTATATTGGGTTTAACAATTTTACTTTGTTTTTGGTGAGAGAGGGAGATAGCCCCACTGTGTATTTTATTTTGGGGTAAAAATAGACAGAATAATTAGAATGTGGGTAGAATAGGGAGTTAGTTAGAGGGATTTTTGTATTTTTGTATTTCTTTTTATAAGGCCCCTTTTCCTGAAAGTATTTTATTCATATAATCAATTGAAAGAATTTTACTCATATAATTGTTTTGAAAGCATTATACACATATAATCCTATTAAAATTGCTGCTACATATAATCATACCTACTGTTCATTTATATAATATGTGAATGAGAGGGGACGATAGAGGGTTTAAAGCAGGTCATTGCCCGTGGTACGAGGTAATGCAACCAGACATAAAGGAAAAAGTTAAGAATGTTTTTATCACTAATAGTCACTTTATTACTTTATTCATTTTTTATTTTTTACATTTTTGAAATGTATAAGTATATTCTTGTAGCAAGTTAGAGGACAAAAATTATATACATTGGGTCATTGGAGCATATATATAGTTATAGTGCAAAAGAGGAATTATTTGCAAGCGCGGTCATCGATTGTTGAAGAAACAAGAGCTGACTCAACTGGTGGTTTAAAAACCCGCTGTCTGCTCCAACACCAGATAGCGCCCTAGGCAGGACCAGGGCACCTCTGGCAACGATGGAGCAACCCAGATAGCACTCCAGGCCACCGGAAGCGCCTGCGCAGTACCTCTGGCACCGATGGATAGATATTAAACTCCAAGTTTGTACAACAAGATAGGTATTGAAAGATTGATGTAACACACCCCTTAAAAAGATGATATTACAGGAAGGTGAGATCTTTTACTCCACTCTAGCCAAGTGGGGGTGGAGATGTTTGGTCTCATTTTCCTCCAGGGTGTACTTTTGTGAGGGGGTCTTTTGGTAAAAGATGGATGGTCTATATTGACCATATTGGATAGGTAAAGAAAAGAAAAGTGACTTATTCATGAAAGTACATTCTGGGAAGAAGGAGATGAAGGTGGGACTGAATTAGTCCCAAAGGGGGGATGTGTTGGAGAATTTTATACATAAGTATATGTTGGAGAATTATATCTGTCTCATATGAGTCCAAATGCATGATACAAACATTGAAGAAACTAGGCCTAGAATAAGGGAGGCCTACAACCAAGGGAGAAAGAGAAAACAAAGCATGATGGGAAACACAGGACATGTCAAAAGTGCATGTGAGGATAGGAGTCGTGTGAGGACAAGACAGAAAACTGGGTAAAAGGTAAAATAAGGCTAAAGAGTGGAAAAGTACCCAAAAAACCATATGCAAAGTCATCATCAGAAAAGCGCATGCGCCAGTATGGCCACCAATAGAAATTGAGCATTAATGCAGGTGTTTCTAATCGTGGTGAAGTGATGAGGAGGAGCAAAGAGAAAAAGATAATTATACGAATGTTAATTGGATACCAAAGTAAACAATAAATGACGTAAAATGAGGTATAAGACCCAAATGCAGACCATTGTAAGATCAGATGCTTAGCTACCATCTCACTTTATTGAACTGCTCAATAAAGTTATTTCTCCTGAGACCTGAAACTTCGACTCTGAAAGATTTCTTCTGAGACCTGAACCAGAGACTGAGAATTGGCCACGACACCACCCAAGATACCCTAGCAACCACCTAGGAACACCATAGCAACCACCCAGAATACCCTAGCAACTGCCTAGCAACACCCTAGCAACCACCAAGAATACCCTAGCAACCGCCTAGCAACCACCCAGAATACCCTAGCAACCGCCTAGCAACATCATAGCAACCACCCAGAATACCCTAGCAACTGCCTAGCAACACCATAGCAACCACCCAGAACACCCTAGCAACTGCCTAGCAACGCCCTAGCAACCACCCAGAATACCCTAGCAACCACCTAGGAACACCATAGCAACCACCCAGAATACCCTAGCAACTGCCTAGCAACGCCCTAGCAACCACTAAGAATACCCTAGCAACTGCCTAGCAACACCATAGCAACCACCAAGAATACCCTAGCAACCGCCTAGCAACCACCCAGAATACCCTAGCAACCGCCTAGCAACACCATAGCAACCACCCAGAACACCCTAGCAACTACCTAGCAACGCCCTAGCAACCACCCAGAATACCCTAGCAACTGCCTAGCAACCACCCAGAATACCCTAGCAACCGCCTAGCAACACCATAGCAACCACCCAGAATACCCTAGCAACTGCCTAGCAACACCCTAGCAACCACCAAGAATACCCTAGCAACCGCCTAGCAACACCATAGCAACCACCAAAAATACCCTAGCAACCGCCTAGCAACACCATAGCAACCACCCAGAATACCCTAGCAACTGCCTAGCAACATCATAGCAACTACTCAGAATACCCTAGTAACTGCCTAGCAACGCCCTAGCAACCACCTTCCTAGCAACATAATAATCATGCTAGCAATATGCTAATCATGCTAACATGGTACTAGCATTATGTTAGTCACATGCTTATCATGCTAGCATGATGTTAATTTTGTTATCATCTTGCTAAAATCTAGCTAACCGCACCCTAGCAACCGAGTGGCGAGTTTTGCCACTGCAAGCACCACTTCACATTTTCTTCAGGAAATGTACATTCTAGTTCTTCTTCTTCTTCTTCTTATTCTTCTGACCCAAAAATTTTAAACTCTAACTCCTCCTAGACCGTTCAAGCTACATACTCCAAACTCGGGTCAGACCTTCATACTGTTCTGACTTGGTGTGCTATATCTTTTCAGACTGGTTTGAGTTATGGTTTTCTTAAAAAATAATATTCAAAATCATAAAAATCCCATAGACTTTCATTGAACAAAAGTCCCAGTCTGTTTGAACTATGTTTAATGTAAACTGCTAGAAGCCATTGATACTCAATTAAGCTTTAAGCTATCTATGTTCTTTCTTACTAATAACCTTATCTATCTATCTATCTATCTATCTATCTATCTATCTATCTATCTATCTATCTATCTATCTATCTATCTATCTATCTATCTATCTATCTATCTATCTATCTATCTATCTATCTATCTATCATCTTTTTAACTCCTATCTATCTATCTATCTATCTATCTATCTATCTATCTATCTATCTATCTATCTATCTATCTATCTATCTATCTATCTATCTATCTATCTATCTATCTATCTATCTATCTATCTATCTATCTATCTATCTATCTATCTATCATCTTTTTAACTCTATCTATCTATCTATCTATCTATCTATCTATCTATCTATCTATCTATCTATCTATCTATCTATCTATCTATCTATCTATCTATCTATCTATCTATCTATCTATCTATCTATCTATCTATCTATCTATCTATCTATCTATCTATCTTTTTAACTAAATAATCCATCTTTCTTTCTTTTAAACAAACTAATCTATCTTTCTTTTTAACTAAATAATCCATCTTTCTTTCTTTTTAATGAACTAATCCATCTTTCTTTCTAACTAATATATCTTTCTTTCTTTCATTCTAACTAATATATCTTTCTTTCTTTCATTCTAACTAATCTATCTTTCTTTCTTTCATTCTAACTAATCTATCTTTCTTTCTTTCATTCTAGCTAATCTATCTTTCTTTCTAAGTAATCTATCTTTCTTTCATTCTTACTAATCTATCTATCTTTCTTTCTAACTAATCTATCTATCTTTCATTCTAACTAATCTATCTCTTTCTTTCTAACTAATCTACCTATCTTTCATTCTAACTAATCTATCTATCTTTCTTTCTAAGTAATCTATCTTTCTTTCATTCTTACTAATCTATCTATCTTTCTTTCTAACTAATCTATCTATCTTTCATTCTAACTAATCTATCTCTTTCTTTCTAACTAATCTACCTATCTTTCTTTCTAACTAATCTATCTATCTTTCATTCTAACTAATCTATCTATCTTTCTTTCTAACTAATCTATCTTTTTCATTCTAACTAATCTATCTATCTTTCTTTCTTTCTAATATATCTTTCTATCTAATCTATCTTTCTAACTAATCTTTCTTTCTTTCTTTCTAACTAATCAATCTTTTTTCTTTCTCTCACTAATCTATCTTTCTTTCTAACTAATTAGTCTTTCTTTCTTTCTTTCTTTCTTTCTTTCTTTCTTTCTTTCTTTCTTTCTTTCTTTCTTTCTTTCTAACTAATCTATCTTTCTTTCATTCTTACTAATCCATCTATCTATCTTTCTTTCTAACTAATCTATCTATCTTTCATTCTAACTAATCTATCTATCTTTCTTTCTAACTAATCTATCTATCTTTCATTCTAACTAATCTATCTATCTTTCTTTCTAACTAATCTATCTATCTTTCATTCTAACTAATCTATCTATCTTTCTTTCTAACTAATCTATCTTTTTCATTCTAACTAATCTATCTATCTTTCTTTATTTCTAATATATCTTTCTATCTAATCTATCTTTCTAACTAATCTTTCTTTCTTTCTTTCTTTCTTTCTTTCTTTTTCTTTCTTTCTTTCTTTCTTTCTTTCTTTCTTTCTTTCTTTCTTTCTTTCTTTCTTTCTTTCTTTCTTTCTTTCTTTCTAACTAATCAATCTTTTTTCTTTCTCTCACTAATCTATCTTTCTTTCTAACTAATTAGTCTTTCTTTCTTTCTTTCTTTCTTTCTTTCTTTCTTTCTTTCTTTCTTTCTTTCTTTCTTTCTGTCTGTCTGTCTGTCTGTCTGTCTGTCTGTCTGTCTGTCTGTCTGTCTGTCTTTCTTTCTTTCTTTCTTTCTTTCTTTCTTTCTATATTTCTTTCTAACTAATCTGTATTTCTTTCTATCTAATCTTTCTTTATTTTTTCTTTCTTTCTTTCTAGCCAATCTTTTTTCTTTCTTTCTAGCTAATCTTTCTTTTTTTCTTTTTCTTTCTTTCTTTCTTTCTTTCTTTCTTTCTTTCTTTCTTTCTTTCTTTCTTTCTTTCTTTCTTTCTTTCTTTCTAACTAATCTTTCTTTTCTTTCTTGCTTACTTTTCTTATCTTTCTTTCTAACTAATCTTTCTTTTTTCTTTCTTTTCTTTCTTTCTATCTAATCTTTCTTTTTTTCTTTCTTCTTTCATTCTAACAAATTTTTCTTTCTTTTTTCTTCCTTACTTTTCTTTCTTACTAATTTTGCTTTTTTCTTTCTTTCTACTTAATCTTTCTCTTTCTTTCTTTCTTACTTTCTTTCTTTATTTCTCTTTCTTTCTTTCTTTCTTTCTTTCTTTCTTTCTTTCTTTCTTTCTTTCTTTCTAACTAATCTTTCTTTTCTTTCTTGCTTACTTTTCTTTTCTGTCTTTCTAACTAATCTTTCTTTTTTCTTTCTTTCTTTCTTTCTTTCTTTCTTTCTTTCTTTCTTTCTTTCTTTCTTTCTTTCTTTCTTTTCTTTCTTTTTTCTTTCTTTCTTGCTTTCTTTCTTTCTTTCTTTCTTTCTTTTTTCTTTCTTTCTTTCTTTTTTTCTTTCTTTCTTTCTATCTAATCTTTCTTTTTTCTTTCTTCTTTCGTTCTAAATAATTTTTCTTTCTTTTTTCTTCCTTACTTTTCTTTCTTTCTTACTAATTTTGCTTTTTTCTTTCTTTCTACCTAATCTTTCTCTTTCTTTCTTTCTTTCTTTCTTTCTTTCTTTCTTTCTTTCTTTCTTTCTTTCTACCTAATCTTTCTTTTTTCTTTTCTTTCTTTCTTTCTTTCTTTCTTTCTTTCTTTCTTTCTTTCTTTCTTTCTTTCTTTCTTTCTTTCTTTCTCTCTTTCTTTCTTTCTAACTAATCTTTCTTTTCTTTCTTGCTTACTTTTCTTTTCTTTCTTTCTAACTAATCTTTCTTTTTTCTTCCTTACTTTTCTTTCTTTCTTACTAATTTTGCTTTTTTCTTTCTTTCTACCTAATCTTTCTCTTTCTTTCTTTCTTTCTTTCTTACTTTCTTACTTTCTTTCTTTCTTACTCTTTCTTTCTTACTTTCTCTTTCTTTCTTTCTTTCTTTCTTTCTTTCTTTCTTTCTTTCTTTCTTTCTTTCTTTCTTTCTTTCTTTCTTTCTTTATACCTATCTATCTAATCTTTCTTTTTTTCTTTCTTCTTTCGTTCTAACTAATTTTCTTTCTTTTTTCTTCCTTACTTTTCTTTCTTTCTTACTAATTTTGCTTTTTTCTTTCTTTCTACCTAATCTTTCTCTTTCTCTCTTTCTTTCTTTCTTTCTTTCTTTCTTTCTTTCTTTCTTTCTTTCTTTCTTTCTTTCTTTCTTTCTTTCTTTCTTACTCTTTCTTTCTTACTTTCTCTTTCTTTCTTTCTTTCTTTCTTTCTTTCTTTCTTTCTTTCTTTCTTTCTTTCTTTATACCTATCTATCTAATCTTTCTTTTTTTCTTTCTTCTTTCGTTCTAACTAATTTTCTTTCTTTTTTCTTCCTTACTTTTCTTTCTTTCTTACTAATTTTGCTTTTTTCTTTCTTTCTACCTAATCTTTCTCTTTCTCTCTTTCTTTCTTTCTTTCTTTCTTTCTTTCTTTCTTTCTTTCTTTCTTTCTTTCTTTCTTTCTTTCTTTATACCTAATCTTTCTTTCTTTCTTTTTAACTAATCTTTCTAACTAATCTTTCTTTCCTTTCTAACAAATCTTTCTTTTTTCTTTCTTTCTTTCTAACTAATCTTTCTTTCCTTTCTAACAAATATTTCTTTTCTTTTTTTTCTTTTTCTTTCTTTCTAACTAATCTTTCTTTTCTTTCTTGCTTACTTTTCTTTTCTTTCTTTCTAACTAATCTTTCTTTCTTTCTTTCTTTCTTTTCTTTCTAACTAATCTTTATTTTATTTTTCTTCTTTCGTTCTAACTAATTTTTCTTTCTTTTTTCTTCCTTACTTTTCTTTCTTTCTAACTAATCTTTCTTTCTTTCTTTCTTTCTTTCTTTCTTTCTTTCTTTCTTTCTTTCTTTCTTTCTTTCTTCCTTTTTTTTCTAATCTATCTATCTTTCTTTCTAACTAATCTATCTATCTTTCATTCTAACTAATCTATCTCTTTCTTTCTAACTAATCTATCTATCTTTCTTTCTAACTAATCTATCTTTCATTCTTACTAATCTATCTATCTATCTATCTATCTTTCTTTCTAACTAATCTATCTATCTTTCATTCTAACTAATCTATCTATCTTTCTTTCTAACTAATCTATCTATCTTTCATTCTAACTAATCTATCTATCTTTCTTTCTAACTAATCTATCTTTTTCATTCTAACTAATCTATCTATCTTTCTTTCTTTCTAATATATCTTTCTATCTAATCTATCTTTCTAACTAATCTTTCTTTCTTTCTTTCTTTCTTTCTTTCTTTCTTTCTTTCTTTCTTTCTTTCTTTCTTTCTTTCTAACTAATCAATCTTTTTTCTTTCTCTCACTAATCTATCTTTCTTTCTAACTAATTAGTCTTTCTTTCTTTCTTTCTTTCTTTCTTTCTTTCTTTCTTTCTTTCTTTCTTTCTTTCTTTCTTTCTTTCTTTCTTTCTTTCTTTCTTTCTTTCTTTCTTTATACCTAATATTTCTTTTTTCTTTTCTTTCTTTCTTTCTTTCTTTCTTTCTTTCTTTCTTTCTTTCTTTCTAACTAATCTTTCTTTTCTTTCTTGCTTACTTTTCTTTTCTTTCTTTCTAACTAATCTTTCTTTTTTCTTCCTTACTTTTCTTTCTTTCTTACTAATTTTGCTTTTTTCTTTCTTTCTACCTAATCTTTCTCTTTCTTTCTTTCTTTCTTTCTTTCTTTCTTTCTTTCTTTCTTACTTTCTTTCTTTCTTTCTTTCTTTCTTTCTTTCTTTCTTTCTTTCTTTCTTTTTTCTTTTCTTTCTTTCTTTCTAACTAATCTTTCTTTTCTTTCTTGCTTACTTT